>NC_135235.1:60143208-60836208 GCF_051348905.1 Ranitomeya variabilis
ATATATAGTAGTCCACAACAGCCCAGCAACAGGCACAACTATTAGATGCGCCAATTCTGGCGCTTGGTCCGGCTTTTTCCACTTGCCTTTTGAAATAATAGTTGTGGGGTTGATGTTACCTTTGTATTGTCAGGTGACATCAAGCCCACGGATTAGTAATGGAGAGGCATCTATGAGATGCCTCTCCATTACTAATCCTCTAGTTGTATTCTAAATAAAGAAACAGCAAGTATAAAGTCTTTTATTTGAAATCAAAACAAAACACACTTTTCCATTTTTATTTAAAAATAAAAATACAGTTATACTCAACGCCCATTCCATTGAAGCCCTTGTCTCCTCTAATAAAACAAAAATTAAAAAACAATAAAATCTGTCATCGGTCCGACATTCTGTCACATGCCATAATCCATGTCTAGGAATTAATATTTTTCAATCTGGATGGTGCCAAGATGCGACCGTCCGGGCTGAGAACCACTGATGAATGAGCTGCTGTGAGCGCAGCATCAGTGACTAGCAGTGATGGCAGCGGCTGAATACTCCCATCAATTTCCACCTGTTCTCGCTGTTATTAGCGGCAGCAGGTGTAGGCTGATGGGAGTAATAGTCCCAACAGCTGCCACCTGCTCTCGCTGTTAACAGTTGAATATAACGCTCATCATTTTCTCCTGCTTGCGCTGATTGCCAGCAGAGCAGGGGAGAATTATGAGAGCTGTCTTCAACACTCGGCGCTGGGGAACAGTGTGAACTTTACCGATGATTTCCGGTCGCAGGTGCGTGTCACACTGATGACACACGGATGTCATCCATGTGCACGTGTGAGGGACGTTTCCCATGCTGATGTTAAAAAACTGACATGTCAGCATATTTTTCCCACTAACACCCTGTCCATGGAACCACTCTGACATGTGCACAGACCCTTTCACTTGAATGGGTCTACCTATGTCAGTGTCTCCGGTACGTGTGAAAATTGTCACCACAAGAACACACTGAATTGTGAAGGAGGCCTTACACATGACTTCATATCATCAACTTCATCAACATTTCTTCGTTTAAAATATTTGAAATACAATTTTCCGATTGTTTATTTTCTTACTTTGTAATAAATATGATTTTTTTTTCCTTTAATGAAACATACTGACTAAATCCCACTTTTTTCTTTACAGGCTCGTCGATGTTTATTCTTGATATTGAACGGCCTTACACCTGGCTTCATATCATCAATTTCATCAACATTTCCTGGATTAAAATATTTTAAATCTAATTTTCGGATTGTTTATTTTCTTACTTTGCAATAAATATGGTTTTCTTTCTCTTAATGAAATGTTCTGACTAAATCCCACTTTTTCCTTTACAGGCACACCGATATTTACTAGTAAGTAATTCTTGATATTGAATGACAGAGTCACTGTAACCACTTCTACGTGGTTTCATACCATCAATTTTAGCAACAGTTCACAATTTCGAAGATTGTAAACTTAGTTTTAAGATTATTTATAATAAAATATTATTTAGATTCTTCAAAAATATACTCACTTGGGCAGATTTAGCAAACAAAGTAAGAATTCAGATTAGGAAATTCTATAAGGAACATATGAACTAGATCTTTTGGCTCCAGCTTTATTTGAGATCTTGCACACAGCAGTATTACAGCTTCATTTTATAGAGAGCCCTAATAGGTTGCCATAATGTTATATAGGGCCTATGCTTTACTTCTGTGTGCTTCTGGTTTCATACATAGTAATGCAGAGTTTTTCTGCAGTGTTACATGCGAGAAATAATGGTGGCATGTTCCATTGGACTGTATAGCAGGTATTCTATTTGAGAAGCAAAAAAGCCCTCTAGATATGAGGCCTGACAGTGTCCAAAGACCATTCACTATCATTGTGACCATGAACCCTTAAAGAAATGCAATATATTTTTTCCTTGTAATTTCCACCTAACTAAAATAATATTTTGTTTTCACTGGGACATCTACATTTTTTTCTCTTAAAGTTTTTGTTGTGTAAAAGCACCAAAACATAAAAAAATACATAAATAATATATTGCTGTAATTGTACTGACCCGAAGAATAAAGCTGCCTTATCAATTTTACCACATGTGGAACAGCATAGAAGCACTCTCAAAAACAATTCCCGAATTGATGGTTTTTGTTCAATCTGCCTCCAAAAAAATCAAAATAGAAAGCGATCAAAAAATGTCACGTGCCCGAAAATGGTGCAAAAAAAAAGTCAACTTGTCCCCAAAAAAACTAGCAGTCACATAACTCTGTCTGCAGAAATACAGGAAAATTATAGTTCTCAAAATATTATGATGCAAAAAATTGTTCAGTGGCAAGAAAAAATAAGGATCCAGTTACTACCGCACATCCATCTAATTATGAAAAAAAAAATATTCTGACCATTTAAAAAAGCTTGATAGTCTATGTGTAACAGAAGCTATGTGTTTCTTCAGATTTAGCTTATTCAGCTTATTGATGACATTTTCCTTTTTTTAATCCTGCAACTATGTTAAAATTTTTAAAATAATATTTAATTAAAAAAAATGATCTTACCTTAACCCCTTCATGACCTTGGGATTTTCCATTTTTCCGTGTTCGTTTTTTGCTCCCCTCCTTCCCAGAGCCATAACTTTTTTATTTTTCCGTTAATATGGCCACGTGAGGGCTTATTTTTTGTGGGACGAGTTTTACCTTTGAACGACGTCATTGGTTTTACCATGTTGTGTACTAGAAATTGGGAAAAAAATTCCAAGTGCGGTGAAATTGCAAAAAAAGTGCAATCGCACACTTGTTTTTTGCTTGGCTTTTTTGCTAGATTCACTAAATGCTAAAACTGACCTGTCAATATGATTCTCCAGGTCAGTTCGAGTTCATAGACACCAAACATGTCTAGGTTATTTTTTGTCTAAGTGGTGAAAAAAAATTCCAAACTTTGCTAAAAAAAAAAAAAAAAAAAAAAAATTGCGCCGTTTTCCAATACCCGTAGCGTCTCCATTTTTCATGTTCTGGGGTCAGTTGAGGGCTTATTTTTTGTGTGCCGAGCTGGTATTTTTAATGATACCATTTTCGTGCAGATCGCCCGTTATTGCATTTTAATGCAGTGTTGCGGCGACCAAAAAAATGTAATTCTGGCGTTTCTAATTTTTTTCTTGCTGCGCCGTTTAGCGATCAGGTTAATGCTTTTTTTAATTGATAGATCGGGCGATTCTGAACGCGGCGATACCAAATATGTGTAGGTTTGATTTTTTTTAATTGATTTATTTTGATTGGGGCGAAAGGGGGGTGATTTAAACTTTTATATTTTTTTTATTTTTTTCAATTTTTTTTTAACTTTTTTTTAACTTTTGCAATGCTTCAATAGCCTCCGTGGGAGGCTAGAAGCTAGCACAACGTGATCGGCTTTGCTGCATAGCAGCGATCATCAGATCGCTGCTATGCAGCAGAAATGCAGGTGTGCTATGAGCGCCGACCACAGGGTGGCGCTCACAGCTACCGGTGATCAGTAACTATAGAGGTCTTAAGGACCTCTCTGGTTACTCTGCAGAAGCATCGCTGACCCCTGATCATGTGACGGGGGTCGGCGATGCGCTCATTTCCGGCCGCCCGGCCGGAAGCGCCGGTCAAATGCCGCTGTCAGCATTTGACAGCGGCATTTAACTAGTTAATAGCGGCGGGTGAATCGCGATTTCACCCTCCACTATTGCGGGCACATGTCAGCTGTTCAAAACAGCTGACATGTCCCGGCTTTGATGCGGGCTCACCGCCGGAGCCCTGCATCAAAGAGGGGGATCTGACCTCGGACGTACTATCCCGTCCGAGGTCAGAAAGGGGTTAATAATAAATTACCTGTTAAAAGTCTGACTCTTTTCAAATACTGCTGATATTGAACCATATACAGTGGGGAAAAAAAAGTATTTAGTCAGCCACCAATTGTGCAAGTTCTCCCACTTAAAAAGATGAGAGACCTGTAAATAACATCATAGGTATATCACAACCGTGAGAGTCAAAATGAGAAAATAAATCCAGAAAATCACCTTGTCTGGTTTGGCAAGATTTATTTTGCAAATTATGGAGGAAAATAAGTATTTGGTCACCTAAAAACATGCAAGATTCCTGGCTCTCACAGATCTGTAACTTCTTTTTTAAGAGTCTCCACTGTTCTCCACTCATTACCTGTAGTAATGGCACCTGTTTGAACTTGTTATCAGTATAACAAGGAAAATAAGTATTTGGTCATTAACAAAAGTTCATCTCAATATTTTGTTATCTATCATTTGTTGGCAATGACAGTGGTCAAACGTTTTCTGTAAGTCTTCACAAGGTTGGCACACACTGTTGGTGGTATGTTGGCCCATTCCTCCATGCAGATCTCCTCTAGAGCAGTGATGTTTTGAACCTGTCATTGGGCAACATGGACTTTCAACTCCCTCCAAAGGTTTTCTAAGGGGTTGAGATCTGGAGACTGGTTAGGCCACTCCTGGACCTTCATATGTTTCTTCCGAAGCCACTCCGTTGCTGTGGTGGTATGCTTGGGATCATTATCATGCTAAAAGACCCATCCATGTTTCATCTTCAATGCCCTTGCTGATGGAAGGAGGATTGCACTCAAAATCTCAAGATACATGGCCCCATTCATTCTTTCATGTACACGGATCAGTCATATTGGTCACTTTGCAGAGGAACAGCCCTAAAGCATGATGTTGTCACCCCCATGCTTCACAGTAGGTATGGTGTCCTTTGGATGCATTTCAGCATTCTGTCTCCTCCAAACACGACGCGTTTTGTTTGTACCAAACAGTTCTACTTTGGTTTCATCAGACCATATGCCATTCTCCCAATACTCTTCTGTATAATCCAATTGCTCTCTAGAAAACTTCAGACAGACCTGGAAATACTGGCTTAAGCAGGGGGGGACACATCTGGCACCGCAGGATCTGAGTCCCTGGCGGTGTAGTGTGTTACTGATGGTAGCCTTTATTACGGTGGTCCCATCTCTATGCAGGTCATTCACTAGGTCCCCCCTTGAGGTTCTGGTATTTTTGCTCACTGTTTTTGTGATAATTTTGACCCCACGGTGTGAGATCTTGCGTGGAGCCACAGATTGAGGGAGATTATCAGTGGTCTTGTCTGTCTTCCATTTTCTTATTATTGCTCTCACAATTGATTTCATCACACTAACTGCTTGCCTATTGCAGATTCAGTCTTCCCAGACTGGTGCAGGGCTACAATTTTGTTTCTGGTGTCCTTCAGCAGCTCTTTGGTCTTCACCATAGTGGAGTTTGGAGTGTGACTGTTTGAGGTTGTGGACAGGTGTCTTTTATACTCATAATAAGTTTAAACAGGTGCCATTACTACAGGTATTGAGTGGAGGACAGAGGAGCCTCTTAAAGAAGAAGTTACAGGCCTGTGAGAGCCAGAAATCTTGCATGTTTTAGGTGACCAAATACTTATTTTCACCATATTTTGCAAAATAAATCTTGCCAAATTAGCCAAGGGAGTTGAAAGTCCATGCTGCCCAGCGACAGGCCAAAAACATCACTGCTTTAGAGGAGATCTGCTTGGAGGAATGGGCCAACATACCACCAGCAGTATGTACCAACCTTGTTAAGACTTACAGAAAATGTTTAACACCTGTCATTGCCAACAAAGGATATATAACAAAATATTGAGATGAACTTTTGTTAATGACTAAATACTTACTGTATTTTCCAGCATAATTTGCAAAATAAATCTTGCCAAATCAGACAAGGCGCTTTTCTGGATTTGTTTTCTCATTTTCACTCTCATAGTTGTGGTCTACCTATGATGTCAATTACAGGCCTCTCTCATCTTTTTAAGAGGGAGAACTTGCACAATTGGTGGCTGACTAAATACTTTTTTCCCCACTGTATGATTAACCAAAAGCCAAATACAGTGTTATGGATGTTAAGCTTATATATATTTTAAGGAATACTACAGGGAGATATTCAATCTACATTCTAGCTAACACTATGTAGGCTTATATCCCTCTGTTTGGTGTTATATGTAACTTCATGTGATTTTTACAAACTTCTCACCGGTGGACATAGAGGGAAGTGAGCTCCTGCGCAAAAGCAATATTTTGGCACAGTGAAGTCCAATAACTCATCAAGATGCACAATTCCACCTGCTTTGAAGGTGGAAATGGACCTCCTCATCTCTTGGGCACCTGCACAGGCTGAACTAATGATATATCCAGCCCTAAAACCTATTGCTGTGACCTTACATTATAACACTACAGCTGCTCCCCCTCCCTTCTTGGATGGTATGTCAGTAGTGTTGAGCGATACCTTCCGATATTCGAAAGTATCGGTATCGGATTGGATCGGTCGATACCGGCAAAATATCAGATCTCGCCGATACCGATACCCGATACCAATACAAGTCAATGGGACACAAATATCGGAAGCTATCCTGGATGGTTCCCAGGGTCTGAAGGAGAGGAAACTCTCCTTCAGGCCCTGGCATCCATATTCATGTAAAAAATAATGAATAAAAATAAAAAATATGGATATACTCACCCTCGGACGGCCCCTGGCTGTCACCGCTGCAAGCGTCTGCCTCCGTTCCTAAGAATGCAGAGTGAAGGACCTTCGATGACATCGCGGCTTGTGATTGGTCGCGTGACCGCTCATGTGACCGCTCACACGACCAATCACAAGCCGCGACGTCATCGCAGGTCCTACACTCACTGCATTCTTAGGAACGGAGGCTGCCGGTTACACCGCTAAGGTCCAGGGTCCGCCGGAGGGGTGAGTATATCCATATTTTTTATTTTTATTCTTTATTTTTTACATGAATATGGATCCCAGGGCCTGAAGGAGAGTCTCCTCTCCTCCAGACCCTGGGAACCACACACTGGGAACTTCCGATTCCGATATCACAAAAATATCGGAACTCGGTATCGGAATTCCGATACAGCGAATATCAGCCGATACCCGATATGTGCAGTATCGGAATGCTCAACACTATATGTCAGTAATCAGGGGACGTGGGTAGGGGGCTGCTGTTCATTAACCATGCTGGCTGATCAAGGCTTATCATAGTCTGTTTGCAGCTGTGAAGTCCCCTTTCCCCATAAATCTTATTCTACCCTGCCTGTCTGCACCTTCATAGCTTATGTATGACCTGTCATTGCCCTCTGCCTGCTCTCACTCCACACACCTTCACATGTTATATAAACGCTGCTAAGGTGCAGGCAGGCACATCTCCAGCTCTCAGTCCACACACCTTCACAGGTCACATACAAGATGTGACAAAGCAGGCAGGCAGAGCAGAAAAAGTATAAGAGGGATGCATGGGGGACATCAAGCCTGCACAAAGCGTGTGATGAGCCTTCGTGAGGAGCAGAGGCGTAGCTAGGGTTTTGGTCCGGGGGGGGGAAGCTTGTGAGTGGGCCCCTAACCAGGTAACCTTGATTACAACTGGGTGACGCACCCTAATAGTGGAGGAGAACCTCAGCAGATGACAGCGCTGTTACTGAAGATATTCTCTATATAAAGACGAACATGGATATTACTGCCATAAGGTCAGTGGTCGATACCAGTCCTGCAGAACATATAAGAGATCACAGCACAGTTACAGATAATGTCTTACCGCTGACATCCTTCCTGATGGAAATGTTAATTTTTCCCATCTTTTCCATATGGCCCAGACCGACATGACAACTTCTTCCAGACACGACTCAGCTGCAGAGAATACAACAAAGACACATTTCACTCATATTCCAGCCCCATCACCATCTATTTCCAACCTGCACAAAATCCTCATCCTGCTGATACCCTAATACTGAGCCACTGCTGCTGTATGTGTCCCTATTACTGCACCTGTTGTGTGGTTCTCTGTGCCTTCTAAATTCTTAAGCACCCCTCTATAATATAGTAATGCCAGGTGCAAGTGCCCTAGAAAACAATGCCCATATTTTGCCCCTAGAAAGTAATAATGCCTGATATGCCTCTTTGATAGTCACAGTAACCTGAGTTCCCCTATAACATAAGTGCCCACTTTACATTTAATAATGTCCCGAGTCTTCCCCCTGTACAGCTACCCTATACACAGTATGATGCTCTCTTATACACAGTATAATGTCCCCTCACTGTGTAGTACCATCCACACAGTACACTGACCCCTTAGTAGCCTCCAAACTGTTTGATAGCTAACACTGTATCATGGCCCCTTCACTGTAATCCCCATACTGTATGATGGCCCCCTCACTGTAATCTCCACACTGCATGATGCCCCCTAGATAGCCTCCATATAGTATAATGCACCAGATAGTCCTAAATGTAGCATAATGCACTCCCCATAGACCTACTCTATATTGAAAAATGTACCCTCATAGGCAGACTCTATAGCACAAGGCAACACCCAGAGGCAGACTTCATAGCACAAGGCAGCACCCATAGGCAGACTCTAGTATAAGGTAGCAGCCCATAGGCAGACCCTGTAGTATAAGGCAGCACCTCATTGGCAGACCCTGTAGTAAACGGCAGCAACCCCATTAGCAGACCCTGTAGTATATGCCAGCACCCCCATAGGCAGACTCTGTAGTATAAGACAGCATCGCCATAGGCAGACCCTGTAGTATAAGGTAGCACCCCATAGGCAGACCCTCTAGTATAAGGCAGCACCTCATTGGTAGACCCTGTAGTAAAAGGCAGCACCCCCATTGGCAGACTCTGTAGTATAAGGGAGCACTCCCATAGGCAGACCCTGTAGTTTAAGCCAGCACCCCCATTAGCAGACCCTGCAGTATATGCCAGCACCCCCATGGGCAGAGTCTGTAGTATAAGACAGCATCCCCAAAGGAAGACCCTGTAGTATAAGGCAGCACCCCTGTAGGCAGACCCTGTAGTATAAGGCAGCCCCCATAGGCAGACCCTGTAGTGTAAGGCAGCACACCATAGGCGGACTCTGTAGTATGAGACAGAACCCCATAGGTAGACCCTGTAGTATAAGGCAGCACCCCTATAGGCAGACCTTGTAGTCTAAGGCAGCACCTCTATAGGCAGACCCTGTAGTATAAGGCAGCACCCCATAGGCAGACCCTGTAGCATAAGGCAGCACCCCATAGGCAGACCCTGTAGTATAAGGCAGCATCCCCATAGGCAGGCCCTGTAGTATAAGACAGAATCCCCATAGGGAGACCCTGTAGTATAAGGCAGCACCCCATAGTCAGACCCTGTAGTATAAGGCAGCACCCCATAAGCAGACCCTGTAGTATAAGGCAGCACCCCATAGGCAGACCCTGTAGTATAAGGCAGCACCCCTATAGGCAGATCCTGTAGTATAAGGCAGCATCCCCATAGGCAGACCCTGTAGTATAAGGCAGCACCCCCATAGGCAGACCCTGTAGTATAAGGCAGCACCCCCATAGGCAGACCCTGTAGTATAAGGCAGCACCCCCATAGGCAGACCCTGTAGTATAAGGCAGCACCCCCATAGGCAGACCCTGTAGTATAAGGCAGCACCCCTATAGGCAGATCCTGTAGTATAAGGCACCACTGCCATAGGCAGACCCTGTAGTATAAGGCAGTACCCCCACAGGCAGACCCAGTAGTATAAGTCAGCCCCCATAAAAAAATAAATACTCACCTCTCTACTTCCTGGTTCCTGAGGCTCTGCTCATCTCCTGACAGCGGGCACCAGGTAGTGATGTCATCGCACCCACTGTCAGTGTCGGCGTCGGTGACGTCAGATGCTGACAGGGGGATGATGGGAGAAGGAACGTTGTGCTCCTTCTCCCATCAATGTGGTCAGCTGACCTTGCGATGACGGGGGGCCCACTGCTAGCACCAGGTCCCCCCGCCTGCTCAGGGGCCCCATAGCGGCCGGGCAGCAGAGCAAGGAGATCGAATCTCCCTGCTCTGCCGCAGAATGTAACTATCAGGGTGATGCCCAGGGCGACCGCCCCCTCTGCCCCCCCCCCCCCCCCCGGCAGCTACACTACTGGTGAGGAGGCTTGTTTCTGAGCAGGAGAACCTTAGCCACATCCCATGATCTCTGACATGTTACCCCAGAAGAGAGGATAAGCTCTTGGGAGCAGCACCACTGCTATTATGTGAGGGCACTGTTTGAAGTAGTAAAATCACATGAATTTACATGTAATATAAGGAAGAGAGCCTTATTCAGCCTTCATAGTATTAGATAGAATGTAATACAAAAAAAGTTTATCTTCTTAGATTACCAATTTAATAACATCATTTATTAATTTAATGTGGATATGTGGCTATTTAGATATGGTGCATGCAATGCTAAAGTAAAGTTCCTTTTGGGGAAGAAAATATTTTCATTGAAATGTTTTAATTTTTATTTTACAGCCACTTCACCCTCAAATTCAGGTAATTATACCTCTGTACATTATTTTAAATAATTAGTTAAAAACACAAAGCAATACGTAAAAGTGAGAGCTGTTAACTTTTCATCAGCTAGCTAAAAGAATTTTTCCATACTTTGTGAAGAAAATGCATTTGCATCATAGTTTTTTTTTAGTTTGTATTAACAATATTCATTGGATGGTAAGCTGATTCAGGGCAAACACCCTAAAATGTGTCTGAAAATGGAGTTTCTAGTTTGGCTTCTTATCTTAAGTCATGTGGCAAGGCCTGCTAAAGGGTCAATATTGACTTTTAGGATTGCTACTTCCAATAGGAGGAGCTAGAGCTCAAATCCTCTTCTTCTCTGAAAAGACTATTTGCATATTGGACATCTGAGACATTCCTCCTGCTTTGGGTTAGTCCATCTAAAAATGGAGGTATCCCAAGCTAGACTTGGCACACTTTTCTTTGGCAGTTTGAGACCACCTTTCTCCCTCGCTCTTAGATGCATCAGCCCAGAGCAGGGACCTTGTCTCAAACTTCCAAAAAACACAATGTAAAGAGAATGCTGAAAGCCATTTTAGATACATGAAGAAAGGACTGTAAATCAGAGGAACAGGACTAAAAATAATATAAAGTGGGGCAGCATGTATTTTAACTATGCATTGTGCATTTACCATGAGGTAGAGTGTCTCATTAGTATTGGAATTTTGTATTATTATTATTATTATTTATTATTATAGCGCCATTTATTCCATGGCACTTTACATGTGAGGAGGGGTATACATAATAAAAACAAGTACAATAAGCTTAAACAATACAGGTCACAACTGGTACAGGAGGAATGAGGACCCTGCCCGCGAGGGCTCACAATCTACAAGGGATGGGTGAGGATACAGTAGGCGAGGGTAGAGCTGGTCGTGCAGCGGTTTGGTCGATCGGTGGTTACTGCAGGCTGTAGGCCTGTCAGAAGAGGTGGGTCTTCAGGTTCTTTTTGAAGGTTTCGATGGTAGGCGAGAGTCTGATGTGTTGTGGTAGAGGGTTCCAGAGTAGGGGTGATGCGCGAGAGAAATCTTGTATGCAATTGTGGGAAGAGGAGATAAGAGGGGAGTAGAGAAGAAGATCTTGTGAGGATCGGAGGTTGCGTGCAGGAAAGTACCGGGAGACAAGGTCATAGATGTATGGAGAAGACAGGTTTTGGATGGCTTTGTATGTCATGGTTAGGGTTTTGTACTGGAGTCTCTGGGTAATGGGGAGCCAGTGAAGGGATTGACAGAGGGGAGAGGCCGGGGAATAGCGTGGGGACAGGTGGATTAGTCTGGTAGCAGAGTTTAGAATAGATTGGAGGGGTGTGAGAGTGTTAGAGGGGAGGCCACAGATCAGGAGGTTACAGTAGTCGAGGCAGGAGATGATGAGGGCATGGACTAGGGTTTTTGCAGATTCTTGGTTTAGGAATGTACGGATCCATGAAATATTTTTGAGTTGAAGGCGGCAGGAAGTGGAAAGGGCTTGGATATGCGGTTTGAAGGAGAGACCAGTGTCAAGGATTACCCCGAGGCAGCGAGCTTGTGGGACTGGGGAGAGTGGGCAGCTGTTTACTGTAATGGATAGGTTTGTTGGGGGGATCACGTGAGATGGGGGAAAAACAATGAATTCTGTTTTGTTCATGTTAAGCCGAGAAGAAGGATGAAATAGCGGACAGACATTGAGGGATTCTGGTTAGCAGGGTGGTGATATCTGGTCCAGAGTTGTGGATCTGTGTGTCATCAGCATAGAGATGATACTGAAAACCGTCAGATTCTATGAGCTGTCCCAGGCCAAAGGTGTAAATGGAGAAAAGCAGGGGCCCTTGATCTGAACCTTGCGGGACTCCGACAGATAGGGGGCAACGTGAGGAGGTGGTGTGTGAGTGGGGGAATGCTGAATGTTCGGTCTGTTAGGTATGACGAGAACCAGGATAGGGCCAAGTCTGTGATGCCAAGGGATGAGAGGGTCTGTAGTAATAGAGAATGGTCCACTGTGACAAAGGCAGAGGACAGGTCCAGGAGGAGGAGGACAAAGTATTGTCGCTCGCTCTTGGCAGATAATAAGTCATTGGTGACCTTAGTTAGGGCAGTTTCAGTGGAGTGGTGTGACCGGAAGCCAGATTGTAAGCGGTCGAAGAGGGAGCAGGAAGAGAGATGGGAGGACAGTTCAAGATGGACGTGTTGTTCCAGTAGTTTTGAGACATAGGGGAGAAGTGTTATAGGGCGATAGCTAGATACAGAGGATGGGTCAAGAGAGGGCTTTTTGAGCACAGGTGTGATTGAGGCATGTTTAAAGCTTGAGGGGAAAACACCAGTTGTTAGTGATAGGTTGAAGAGATGGGTTAGGGTTGGGATGAAGACTGTGGCGAGGTTTGGGATGAAGTGGGATGGGATCGGGTCAAGTGTACATATGGTGAGATGCGATCTTAAGAGTAGAGTGGAGAGTCGATCTTCTGTAATGGTGGAACACTACACTTCTTTTACATTACTATAAGCCTAATATACGTCCATATATTGTATTCCAGATGTAGTAGAAAGTTTGCTGACATAGATATTGTACTTATATGACTACTAACATGTATTGTCATTCTAGGAGAGACCTGTGGTGCTGTTCTTACAGATAGTTCTGGCCAAATATATAAAGAGTTTTATCCCCATCCTAATACCTGGTGTACATGGACCATTAGAGGAACTGCATACAGTTTTGTGGAACTTCGGTTCAATTATTTATGGTAAGTTCTGTTTATTTCTAATACAAGCTGTGTAACCGCTGACATTTGTAATTATAAAAAGCGCAATCTGTAATATTTGAATATTTGGGACATTAAGGTTTCCAGATTATATTTCAATAGGATGGGCGCTCCTCCAACATGTGGTCCTAATGCTGTAACAATATATGATGGATTTCCATGGGATGCAAAGATTCTTGGAAGGATCTGCAAGAACACGGATAAAACATTCACCAGTACATCCAATATACTGACTATACAGTATTATAATGAGAACCCCAACAATTTTTATAGCTTTGAAGCTCATTATTACCAAAGAGTATTCTAATAAACTTGTGTAAATGTAACCAGAGCAATATGTAGTACTCAGTAATCATAACTTGCAAAATCAAGTTTTACTACATATGTAGGTATAATAAATCCAGGACCAGTGGACCTAACTATAATTCTCACCGGGTCAGCCCTGGGCACTAGAAGTTATATACAGTGGGGCAAAAAAGTATTTAGTCAGTCAGCAATAGTGCAAGTTCCACCACTTAAAAAGATGAGAGGCGTCTGTAATTTACATCATAGGTAGACCTCAACTATGGGAGACAAACTGAGAAAAAAAAATCCAGAAAATCACATTGTCTGTTTTTTTAACATTTTATTTGCATATTATGGTGGAAAATAAGTATTTGGTCAGAAACAAAATTTCATCTCAATACTTTGTAATATATCCTTTGTTGGCAATGACAAAGGTCAAACGTTTTCTGTAAGTCTTCACAAGGTTGCCACACACTGTTGTTGGTATGTTGGCCCATTCCTCCATGCAGATCTCCTCTAGAGCAGTGATGTTTTTAGCTTTTCGCTTGGCAACACGGACTTTCAACTCCCTCCAAAGGTTTTCTATAGAGTTGAGATCTGGAGACTGGCTAGGCCACTCCAGGACCTTGAAATTCTTCTTACGAAGCCACTCCTTCGTTGCCCTGGCGGTGTGCTTTGGATCATTGTCATGCTGAAAGACCCAGCCACGTTTCATCTTCAATGCCCTTGCTGATGGAAGGAGGTTTGCACTCAAAATCTCACGATACATGGCCCCATTCATTCTTTCATGTACCCGGATCAGTCGTCCTGGCCCCTTTGCAGAGAAACAGCCCCAAAGCATGATGTTTCCACCACCATGCTTTACAGTAGGTATGGTGTTTGATGGATTCAACTCAGTATTCTTTTCCCTCCAAACACGACAAGTTGTGTTTCTACCAAACAGTTCCAGTTTGGTTTCATCAGACCATAGGACATTCTCCCAAAACTCCTCTGGATCATCCAAATGCTCTCTAGCAAACTTCAGACGGGCCCGGACATGTACTGGCTTAAGCAGTGGGACACGTCTGGCACTGCAGGATCTGAGTCCATGGTGGCGTAGTGTGTTAGTTATGGTAGGCCTTGTTACATTGGTCCCAGCTCTCTGCAGTTCATTCACTAGGTCCCCCCGCGTGGTTCTGGGATTTTTGCTCACCGTTCTTGTGATCATTCTGACCCCACGGGGTGGGATTTTGCGTGGAGCCCCAGATCGAGGGAGATTATCAGTGGTCTTGAATGTCTTCCATTTTCTAATTATTGCTCCCACTGTTGATTTCTTCACTCCAAGCTGGTTGGCTATTGCAGATTCAGTCTTCCCAGCCTGGTGCAGGGCTACAATTTTGTTTCTGGCGTCCTTTGACAGCTCTTTGGTCTTCACCATAGTGGAGTTTGGAGTCAGACTGTTTGAGGGTGTGCACAGGTGTCTTTTTATACTGATAACAAGTTTAAACAGGTGCCATTACTACAGGTAATGAGTGGAGGAAAGAGGAGACTCTTAAAGAAGAAGTTACAGGTCTGTGAGAGCCAGAAATCTTGATTGTTTGTTTCTGACCAAATACTTATTTTCCACCATAATATGCAAATAAAATGATAAAAAAACAGACAATGTGATTTTCTGGATTTTTTTTTCTCAGTTTGTCTCCCATAGTTGAGGTCTACCTATGATGTAAATTACAGACGCCTCTCATCTTTTTAAGTGGTGGAACTTGCACTATTGCTGACTGACTAAATACTTTTTTGCCCCACTGTACATACCACGCTTGCTGATTTTAATTTCTGCTATTCTTAATTATTGATCAAAAATATTATACATGTGTGGTTAAAATCACTTTTAATGAATATCACAGCTTTAAATAAATTCTTGAATTGCATTGAAAAAAAAAGTTTTGTTGTGTTATTAAGTATAAAGAAGTAAATTTTCAAGTGTTCAGTTCACCCCTCCATCTCGAGATGATTGTGACATTTTCCTACTTTATCCTCTTCTTCATAGTCCGAGAGGCATGACCCTTGATGTTTCTCCCCACCCTCCTCGCCAGGCTGCCAGGTCTCTCCCTATACACACATAAGTATAGAGCTGTCTTTGAAGGGAGTGAAATAAGGAGAAATCACCGGAGATCAGCTTCTTGTACTAATATTTACAATCGAGAGTCCTCATGGATAACTGAGAAGATGGTAGCAAATTGCAAGATTTCGAGACTACTCACGTCTCTTCATCAGGCATAGACTAATAGAAATTCCGAAGAATCACATATTTATCCACAACACAGCAGAAAGATAATGCAATCGATAAGACAAGTGACGTGAAGAAGAGCTATCATTATGGGAGAGGGGGCTAACAAAGATATTTATCTTTTCTGTATCTTCTTGGACTAGTCATCCAAGATGCATTTTCCTGACTTGCTTTTCAAAGCATGGTTTCTCTCAAATGCCACAGCATTTCAAAGCAAAACTTACAATACCTTTACAATGACACAATGCAATTGCAGAGCAAAACTGCAATATCTCAGCCAGAGTCTTGTTCATGCTGCCCTTAGTTAGGGCAGCAGTAATCTTATGTCAGGTTCTCTTTAAATGCATTTTTTTTACATTAAAAAGGTACATCCACATTTTATTCATAGAATGTTTTGACATTAAAAGAATGTTTGGCGACTTTACCTAATATTATACATTAGAAAAATATAAATATAGAGGTCTTACAAAGTGGACTAATCTACACCTAAAATTTTCTCCACTTCTCACTTTTTCCTTACCTTAACTCGTCTCTACTTCATACTACTGCCTCTCTACCACTCTGTCTAACTTTCCATGGATAACTTGACTGATCTTGCCCCTCCGTTCTTCCATCTTCAAACATTGTCATGCGGCCCTCCACTTCATCCGATCTGCCTCATTTAAGAAGCAATGGTTGTGCTATGTCCTTTAATATTTAAAGCACAGCACCAAGAACCTTAGCACACTATAAAGCGAATATTGTATTGCCTTTTTTCCTCAAGAATATAGTCTTGTGTACTTTACTTGTTTGTTCTCCAGTCTACCTGCCAAAGTGAGTAGTTGGCTGTGAAACGACATATATAAAGAAGGTCCACAAGCAAAGATTAGAAGAGGTCCATCCAACAAAGTGCCCAGTTCTGTCTTATTTCAAATGTTTAAGATTTTTGCTCACTCCATCCTTGATTATAAACATTCAATTTCACAGGTTAGGTGACAATTTGATAGATTATGGGGTTTTACCAGTCCCGAAAATAAAGCCCTAAAGTGCCCCAAATCCATTCATTGACTTCGAGACTGCTGGAGATAGATGAGTACAAGGCTTAGATAGCTTCGGCTGTCCCATAAACAATGAATGGAGTGGTGGTGTGCACACCCAGCCAAAGCTTAGAGAGAACCTGTCAGGTCCCCTGTGCCCCAAGAACAACCAAGAGCTGTGTCTGCATATGTAAATACACTGCCAACAGTCCCTTTATTACTTTACATACATAAACATCTTTAGAAAAAGTGCAGAAAACTTCTGATCATGCGCAGTGTGCATCTCTGAATCTGGCACGTGTACACCTGACTTCAGAGGATGAACGCAGTGAGGGAAAGAAGCCGCGTGCATGCACAAGGTAAGTATAGTGCTGGCGATGACACAGACACTCGTAAATTATGTTATCACGCCCACCAGGTTTTGTCCTGATGAAGAAGTTCTGTGAGACCTTGAAATGCGTTGACTTTTATACCTGTTAAAATGTGTTTAAATTTCATTGAGATTTCGCTATCAACAGTGTATGAGTGATACCTCCATCTTCCTCTATATGTATGTAATGTAACACAGGGAATGTTAAGCAGTGTATTTATTTATGCAGACAACTCCTGGTGGTTCCGGGGGCATGGGGGACCTGACAATTTCCCTTTTATTTAAATAAGCTCTTCAGAATCGTATTCCCAGGATCATGACGGTCACAATGGACCAGCCCAGCAATAAGCACGTTATTACCTATTACATTGATACTCTGGGTGAAAACTTTATAATTTTGGGACAACTCCTGTTAAGTACTGTACTTATTATTTATTTATCATGCTTTGCTTGTATAGTGCTATCTTATTCTGCAGTGCTTTACATACATTATCATCACTGTCCCCAGTGAGGCTCACAATCTAATTTCCCTATCAGTATGTCTTTGGAGTGTGGGAAGAAACTAGAGTACACGGAGGAAACTGTCACGGGGGAACTGGGTAGACTAAGGTTGGTTACCCGGGCCCCTGTGATATCCCTCAGGCTAGGGAAACCCTGTCTGTCCCTTTCCCAGAAGTTACACTAAAGGAGTGCATGTCTGGGCCACCAGGCCTGACCCTGACTCCTGTTTCAGCCCTAAGCTGAAACCACCACCCGCCACCCAGTGAAGAGACCACACACCAATCCCCACAGAAAGCACAGACAGGGAAAACTGAAAAACGCGCCACGCCGCAGACACACAGGAATACACTATAATGTGCACAGGGCAAAACAAATACAAATAGGAAGGAGGAGTATGACAAAGGATTATACACCACCAGATACGATATTCCTACAACAAGACCACCACTCCAGACCGGAATCACCAGGCAAAAAGCACAAGCTATAATCGGCGAAAGTCCAGCACGACTATTTAAAGGCCATGTGTCATGATTCCCCAATGGCATGGGAACATCAGAAACACAAAAATAACAGACTAGCTCTCGGGTGATGGAAACTCAAGCTGACCGTGACCTAAATCTACCACACAACTAACAGTAGCCAGGAAGCATTCCTACGGCTGCCTAGATGCCATGCGCCAGCCGGAGAACTAACTACGCCTGGAAGAGGAAGGAACAGACCTGGCTTACCTCTAGTGAAATTCCCCAAAGATGATAGTAGCCCCCACATATATTAACGGTGAGTTCAGAGGAAAAGACATACACAGTATGAAGGTAGATTTAGCAAAGCGAGGTCCACTTACTAGATAGAGGAAGGATACAAAAGAGGACTTCACGGTCAGCTGAAAAACCCTTTCAAAAACCCATCCTGAAATTACTTTAAGACTCCTGTGTCAACTCATCACACAGGAGTGGCAATTTCAGTCCACAAGAGCTTCCAGTAACAGGAAATGACAAAACTGTAAACTGGACAAAAAAATACAAAACAAAAGGACAAGAGTCCACTTAGCTGATCAGCAGACTAGTAGCAGGAACATGCAACTGAATGACTCAGGATACAATGATGACCGGCAAGGAAGTGACTGGAGAGCAAGGCTAAATAGGGAACTCCCAAAACTGATGGAAGCAGGTGAGCTGAGGCAGAAAAGCACACACAAGTCTCCAGTACCACCAGCCACCACCAGGGGAGCCCAAAAAGCGGATCACAACAGTACCCCCCCCTTAAGGAGGGGGCACCGAACCCTCACATGAACCGCCAGGGCGACCTGGATGAGCCCTATGAAAGGCACGAACCAAATCCGAGGCATGAACATCAGAGGCAGTTACCCAAGAATTATCTTCCTGACCATAGCCCTTCCATTTAATCAGATACTGGAGTCTCCGCCTGGAAATACGGGAGTCCAAGATCTTCTCTATAACATACTCCAATTCACCCTCAACCAGCACAGGAGCAGGAGGCTCAGCAGAAGGAACCACCGGCACCTCGTATCTCCGCAACAACGACCGATGGAACACATTATGGATAGCGAAAGATGCCGGAAGGTCCAAACGAAAGGAAACAGGGTTAATAATCTCCAAAATCCTATAGGGACCGATGAACCGAGGCTTAAATTTAGGAGAAGAAACCCTCATTGGGACAAAACGGGAAGACAACCACACCAAGTCCCCAACACGAAGGCGAGGACCAACCCGACGCTGGCGGTTAGCAAACCGCTGAGTCCTCTCCTGGGACAAATTCAAATTGTCCACCACTTGTTCCCAAATCCGATACAACCGATCCACCACAGCATCTACTCCAGGACAATCCGAAGACTCCACCTGACCAGAAGAAAAACGGGGATGAAACCCCGAATTGCAAAAGAAAGGGGAAACCAAAGTGGCAGAACTAGCCCGATTATTAAGAGCAAACTCCGCCAACAGCAAAAAGGCAACCCAATCGTCCTGATCCACAGACACAAAACACCTCAAATACGTCTCCAAAGTTTGATTAGTTCGCTCCGTCTGGCCATTAGTCTGAGGATGGAAGGCAGACGAAAAAGACAAATCAATGCCCAACCTGGCACAGAATGCCCGCCAAAATCTAGAAACGAACTGGGTACCCCTATCAGAAACGATACTTTCAGGAATACCATGCAAGCGAACCACATTTTGAAAAAACAAAGGAACCAACTCAGACGAGGAAGGCAACTTCGGCAATGGCACCAAATGAACCATCTTAGAAAAACGGTCACACACCACCCAGATAACAGACATCCTCTGAGAGACAGGAAGATCAGAAATAAAGTCCATCGAGATGTGCGTCCAAGGCCTCTTCGGAATAGGCAAGGGCAACAACAACCCGCTAGCCCTAGAACAACAAGGCTTGGCCCGAGCACACACATCACAAGACTGCACAAAAACACGCACATCTCGAGACAGAGATGGCCACCAGAAGGATCTAGCCACCAAATCCCTGGTACCAAAAATTCCAGGATGACCCGCCAGCGTAGAAGAATGAACCTCCGAGATGACTCTACTGGTCCAATCATCAGGAACAAACAGTCTACCAGGTGGACAGCGATCAGGTCTATCCGCCTGAAACTCTTTGCAAAGCACGTCGCAGATCTGGGGAAATAGCGGATAATATCACCCCATCCTTAAGGATACCTGTAGGTTCCGAATCACCAGGGGAATCAGGCTCAAAACTCCTAGAAAGGGCATCCGCCTTCACATTCTTAGAACCTGGTAGATATGAGACCACAAAATTAAACCGAGAGAAAAACAACGACTAGCGCGCCTGTCTAGGATTCAGGCGCCTGGCAGACTCAAGATAAATCAGATTCTTGTGATCAGTCAAAACCACCACCTGATGTCTAGCACCCTCAAGCCAATGACGCCACTCCTCAAATGCCCACTTCATGGCCAAAAGCTCCCGATTACCGACATCATAATTTCTTTCGGCGGCAGAAAATTTTCGAGAAAAGAACGCACAAGGTCTCATCACTGAGCAATCGGAACTTTTCTGCGACAAAACCGCCCCCGCTCCGATCTCGGAAGCATCGACCTCAACCTGAAAGGGGAGAGAGACATCGGGCTGGCGCAACACAGGGGCAGACGAAAAGCGGCGCTTAAGTTCCCGAAAGGCCTCCACAGCGGCAGAGGACCAATTGGCAACATCAGCACCCTTCTTAGTCAAATCCGTAAGAGGCTTAGCAACACCAGAAAAACCAGTTATAAATCGACGATAAAAATTAGCAAAGCCCAAGAACTTCTGAAGACCCTTTAGAGAAGTAGGCTGCGTCCAGTCACAAATAGCCCGAACCTTGACAGGGTCCATCTCAACAGAAGAAGGGGAAAAAATGTACCCCAAAAAGGAAATCTTTTGAACCCCAAAAACACACTTAGAACCCTTTACACACAGAGAATTCTCCCGCAAGACCTGAAAAACCCTCCTGACCTGCTGAACATGAGACTCCCAGTCCTCAGAAAAAATCAAAATATCGTCCAAATACACAATCATAAATTTATCCAGATATTCACGGAAAATATCATGCATAAAGGACTGAAAAACTGAAGGCGCATTAGAAAGGCCGAAAGGCATTACTAAATACTCAAAGTGGCCCTCAGGCGTATTAAATGCGGTTTTCCACTCATCCCCTTGCTTAATTCGCACCAAATTATACGCCCCACGGAGATCAATCTTGGAGAACCACTTAGCCCCCCTTATGCGAGCAAACAAATCAGTAAGCAGCGGCAACGGATACTGATATTTGACAGTAATTTTATTCAGGAGTCGATAATCAATACAAGGCCTCAGCGAGCCATCCTTTTTAGAGACAAAGAAAAACCCAGCTCCTAAAGGTGATGAAGAAGGATGAATATGTCCCTTTTCCAGGGACTCCTTAACATACTCTCGCATGGCAGCATGCTCAGGTACAGATAGGTTAAACAAACGACCCTTTGGAAATTTACTGCCTGGAATCAGATCTATGGCGCAATCACACTCTCTGTGGGGAGGGAGAGAACCAATTTTAGGCTCTTCAAAAATATCCCCAAAATCCGACAAAAATGCCGGAATCTCAGAGGGAATAGATGACGAGATAGGAACCAAAGGTATGTCCCCATGAGCCCCCCGACATCCCCAGCTTAACACAGACATAGTTTTCCAGTCCAGTACTGGGTTATGAGATTGTAACCATGGTAATCCAAGCACTAAAACATCATGTAAATTATACAACACGAGGAAGCGAATCATCTCCTGATGGTCTGGAGTCATACGCATAGTCACTTGCGTCCAGAACTGTGGTCTATTACAAGCCAGAGGTGTAGAATCAATACCCTTCAGAGGTATAGGAACTTCCAGAGGCTCCAAATCAAACCCACAGCGCCTGGCGAAGGACCAATCCATGAGACTCAGAGCGGCGCCAGAGTCCACATAGGCATCCACGGTAATAACTGATAATGAACAAATCAGAGTTACAGACAGAAGAAATTTAGACTGTAAAGTGCCAATAGAAACAGACTTGTCAACCTTCCTAGTACGTTTAGAGCATGCTGATATAACATGCGCGGAATCACCACAGTAGAAGCACAAGCCATTTTTGCGCCTATAATTCTGCCACTCGCTTCTTGACAGAATTCTGTCACATTGCATTTTCTCTGGCGTCCCTTCAGAAGATACCGCCAAATGGTGCACGGGTTTGCGCTCCCGCAAACGCCGATCAATCTGAATCGCCATTGTCATGGACTCATTCAGACCTGTGGGCGTAGGAAACCCCACCATGACATCCTTAACGGCATCAGAAAGGCCCTCTCTGAAATTTGCCGCTAGGGCACACTCATTCCACTGAGTAAGCATAGACCATTTACGAAATTTTTGGCAGTATATCTCAGCTTCATCTTGCCCTTGAGACAGGGCTATTAAAGCTTTTTCAGCTTGAATCTCCAAATTAGGTTCCTCATACAGCAACCCTAAAGCCAGAAAAAACGCATCCACATTGAGCAACGCAGGATCCCCTGGTGTCAATGAAAATGCCCAATTTTGAGGGTCACCTCGCAGCAAAGAAATCACAATCTTAACCTGCTGAACAGGATCTCCAGAGGAGTGAGGTCTGAGAGAAAGGAATAATTTACAATTACATTTGAAATTCAGAAACCGAGATCTATCTCCGGAAAATACCTCTGGTGTAGGAATCTTAGGTTCAGAAATAGGAGTACGTATAACATAATCTTGTAAATTCTGAACCTTCGTAGCAAGATTATTTAAACCTGCAGCCAAACTCTGAGGGTCCATCCTTAAACCGGAGAGATCAGAGCCATTCAAGGATTAGAAGGAGAGAAAGGCAAGGCTGTAAATAGAGCAGAAATACAACTGAGCCAACTAAGTAGCAAACATGAGAGGGGAAAAAAAAAAAATCTACAGACTTCTTTTACTCTCCTTTCTTCTGCCAATTACTTTAACAGTGGCCGGTCATACTGTCATGATTCCCCAATGGCATGGGAACATCAGAAACACAAAAATAACAGACTAGCTCTCGGGTGATGGAAACTCAAGCTGACCGTGACCTAAATCTACCACACAACTAACAGTAGCCAGGAAGCATTCCTACGGCTGCCTAGATGCCATGCGCCAGCCGGAGAACTAACTACGCCTGGAAGAGGAAGGAACAGACCTGGCTTACCTCTAGTGAAATTCCCCAAAGATGATAGTAGCCCCCACATATATTAACGGTGAGTTCAGAGGAAAAGACATACACAGTATGAAGGTAGATTTAGCAAAGCGAGGTCCACTTACTAGATAGAGGAAGGATACAAAAGAGGACTTCACGGTCAGCTGAAAAACCCTTTCAAAAACCCATCCTGAAATTACTTTAAGACTCCTGTGTCAACTCATCACACAGGAGTGGCAATTTCAGTCCACAAGAGCTTCCAGTAACAGGAAATGACAAAACTGTAAACTGGACAAAAAAATACAAAACAAAAGGACAAGAGTCCACTTAGCTGATCAGCAGACTAGTAGCAGGAACATGCAACTGAATGACTCAGGTTACAATGATGACCGGCAAGGAAGTGACTGGAGAGCAAGGCTAAATAGGGAACTCCCAAAACTGATGGAAGCAGGTGAGCTGAGGCAGAAAAGCACACACAAGTCTCCAGTACCACCAGCCACCACCAGGGGAGCCCAAAAAGCGGATCACAACAGCCATGGGCGTGACCCAGCCTCCAACCTGATTACCAGCTAGATTAACCCCGAGCAAGCTGGATAAAATCTAGCCGACGCCACTGAGCGTGTAGTGGACGTAAGTGGAATTACTGCTGTCTGTCGGACGCCCTAGTGTGAACAGCGTCTGACATGACAGTACCCCGCCTTCTACGAGGGACCCCAGGGCCCTCATGACTTATAGGACCCGGCTTGTCCGGATGGCGGCGGTGAAACATACTGACCAGTCGGTCCGTATGTATGTCCGAGGCTGGTACCCAGGACCTCTCTTCCGGCCCATAACCATGCCAGTGTACCAGGTAGTGTTATGTGCGGCACACTACACGAGAGTCAACCACCTTGGAGACTTCAAACTCCAAATTGCCATCCACCAAGACTGGAGGTGGCATAGGCGCCGTGTCCACAGAACCCACCACCTTTTTTAATAAAGATCTGTGGAACACGTTGTGTATTTTATAACCCGTAGGGAGCGCCAAACGGTAGGCTACTGGGTTAATGATGGCGGCAACCCTAAATGGACCAATAAACCTTGGACCCAATTTCAAGGATGGAATCTTGAGTTTTATGTTTTTTGTGGACAACCACACCCAGTCACCCACACTCAGGTCCGGACCTGGCACACGTCTACTGTCAGCCACTTGTCTGTACCTTGCACCCATGCTCAGCAAGCGCTGTTTCACTCTCCTCCAAATGGATGACAGTTGTGCTCCTAGCTGGTCCTCCTCCGGAACGCCAGCAGAGCCACCCTGACGCAGAGTACAAAATTGAGCATGGTGCCCGTAAACACAAAAGAACGGGGACTCCCCAGACGATTCCTGAAGGTGATTATTTATAGCAAACTCAGCCAAAGGAAGGAACGTCGACCACTCCTCCTGATTGTCAGAAACAAAACAGCGTAAGTACTGCTCCAAATTCTGGTTCATACACTCGGTCTGACCATTTGACTGAGGATGAAACGCAGAAGAATGCGACAACTTGATCCCCAGCCATGAGCAAAAAGCTTTCCAAAATTTTGCCACAAACTGAGTACCCCTACCAGACACGATGTCAGACGGGACCCCGTGAAGTCTGACCACCTCCTGCACAAAAACCTGAGCCAGAGTCTTCGCGTT
Organism: Ranitomeya variabilis; assembly: GCF_051348905.1. Classification (NCBI taxonomy): domain Eukaryota; kingdom Metazoa; phylum Chordata; class Amphibia; order Anura; family Dendrobatidae; genus Ranitomeya; species Ranitomeya variabilis. The sequence continues at coordinate 60,168,104 of NC_135235.1, forward strand.
AGGCAACGAAGGCAAAGACACAAAGTGTGACATCTTTGAGAACCGATCAACAACCACCAGAATGACCGTGTTCCCAGCAGAGGAGGGCAAATCTGTGATAAAATCCATGGAAATCTAAGTCCATGGCCTACTGCGTACCCCGAGAGGATGTAGTGTGCCAACAGGACGAGAGCGGGACGTCTTAGCCCTAGCGCACGTGGTACATGCTGATACGTATGAGACCACGTCCTGTCGGATTTTGGGCCACCAAAACCGATGTGACACCAACTCCAAGGTACCCCTAACCCCTGGATGGCCAGCCAGGACAGCATCATGATGCTCACCCAACACCTTTAGGCAAAGATGGAGCGATACAAACGATTTGTTAATCGGAAGCTCTGGTGGTACCTCCACCTGAGCCTCAGCAATCTCAGCCTCAACCTCGGTCGTGAGAGCAGAGACCACTACAACCTTTTGGAGGATGGGTACCGGATCTTCCCGAGGTTCTCCCCCGGAAAACACCTGGACAAAGCATCCGCCTTAGTGTTCTTAGACCCAGGTCGGTACGTAACAAAAAAGTTGAACCGCGTGAAAAACAATGCCCAGCGAGCCTGCCTGGGGGACAGACGCTTGGCTGACTCCAAATACAGCAGATTTTTATGGTCGGTGATAACTGTAACCTGATGGACCGACCCCTCAAAAAAGTGTCGCCATTCCTCAAAAGCCAACTTGATAGCCAACAACTCCCTGTTGCCGATATCGTAATTACGTTCGGCAGACGACAGCTTCTTGGAAAAGTAGGCACAAGGACGCAACTCGCCCAAGGATGAGCCTTGTGACAGCACTGCCCCCACACCAACCTCAGACGCATCAACTTCCACGGTAAATGGTTTTGATACGTCCGGTTGCACCAGAATGGGGGCCGAAGCAAAACTGTTCTTCAGAAATTCAAATGCGCGCACAGCAGCCTGAGGACAGACAGAGAAATTGGTACCCTTTTTCGTCATGTCAGTAAGCGGTTTAGCAATGGTAGAAAAATCTTTGATAAACTTTCTATAATAGTTGGAAAACGCAAGGAACCGCTGGAGTGCTTTTAGGTTATCAGGCCGTTCCCAATGCAGCACCGCTTGCACCTTAGCGGCGTCCATTTTAAACCCTGAAGCAGACAATATAACCCAAGAAAGGCAACTCCTGAACGGAAAATACACATTTCTCAAGTTTGCATAGAGATTATTTTCCCTGAGAAGCTGTAACACCTGCCTCACATGCTCTAAATGAGTATCACGGTTGCATGAATAAATGAGAATGTCATCTAGGTACACAATAACGAATTTCCCCAGAACATGCGAGAATACCTCATTTATGAAATGTTGAAAAACTGCAAGCGCGTTTGTCAACCCAAATGGCATGACCAAATTTTCAAAATGACCCTCAGGAGTATTAAAAGCCGTCTTCCACTCATCACCTTGACGGACTCTTATGAGGTTGTAAGCCCCCCCTGAGGTCAAGCTTGGAAAACCACTTAGCACCAGCCACCTGGTTGAACAAATCAGGTATCAGTGGCATAGGGTATGGATCACGAACCGTAATCTGGTTTAACTCCCTGAAATCCAGACACGGGCGTAGTCTGCCATCTTTCTTTTTAATGAAGAAGAACCCCGCTGCCACCGGCGAGGACAAAGGCCTGATGTGCCCTTTGCTCAGACTCTCAGCAATGTAATCTTTTAAAGCTTGCCTCTCAGGACCAGAGATATTGAACATCCTTGCTTTTGGCAATTTAGCCCCTGGTTTAAACCTAATAGTACAGTCATAGGGGCGATGTGGTGGCAATTCTGAGCAACCCTTCTCTGAGAACACATCCGCAAAATCCAGCAGTGACTCAGGTATGCTTGGAGTCACAGCGGACACACATGTGGCCAGGCAATTCTCCTGGCAGGATCCGCTCCACTGGATTATGTACTGAGTTTTCCAGTCAATCACCGGGTTGTGCACAGACAACCATGGAAAACCCAGAACCATTTGTGCAGGAAGATTACTGAGCACCCTACATGTAACCTGCTCAGAATGTAGGACCCCAATGTGGAGTTTAACCTCAGCCACAAACTCAGTAATCTCCCCCTGTGGGAGAGGGGTAGCATTGATGGTGACCACACGGATAGGATGAGGCAATTTTTCTACCGTGAACCCGGCCGTGCGCGCAAACTCATCAGTGAGATTAGTGGCCGAACCACTATGCACAAAAACAGTGATTGGCAGCTCTCTGCCAGCGACCATAACTCTGGCAGGGAGCATACATTGAGAGACCACCATGGAGGATATGCATAAGCTCAGATTGGCCTGCTCCACACCCTCTGAGCTTAGTAGATTTCCACCTTTTGCGTTTTTTGTTAGAAAACAGAGGACAAGCATTTACATAATGCCCCTTTTGACCACAGCAAAAACAGAGTCCCTGCTTCCTGAGCGAGGGGGCTTGATGACGAGACACCCCTGCGATTTGCATAGGTTCCGTGGGATCACCTGCAGCAACCTCACGTGCACCTACAACCTCCCCCATAGGCGGCGTCTCTAGCGCCCCCTGACGCAAACAGCGATCAATGCGGACAACAAGACTCATGGCAGACTCTAGAGAAGCAGCAGTCTCATACATCAGAAGGGCTTGTTTAACCCTTCTCGAAACCCCACATACAAACTGACTCCGCAGCGCCGGGTCATTCCATTGTGTGTCCACTGCGCAGCGGCGAAATTCAGAACAGTAATCCTCCGCCATTCGCTCCCCCTGGCAGAGAGCGCGTATTTTAGATTCTGCTAGAGCCAATCTGTCAGGATCATCATATATGAGTCCAAGAGCAGAAAAAAACTCTCTACTGAGTTAAATGCAGCTGAATCAGAAGGTAATGAAAACGCCCATGCTTGGGGGTCTCCGTTCAGTAAAGACAAAACCAAGCCCACACGCTGAGCCTCATTGCCTGAGGAAAGTGGGCGCATACGAAAATACAATTTGCAAGCTTCACAGAAAACAGCAAATTTACTGCGTTCCCCAGCAAACCTCTCAGGTAAAGGGATTTTTGGCTCTGCAACTCTACCTGCAGTTTCCACTTGCACATTAGATACCACAAGACCCTGTTGCTGAACTGCCCCCTTCAATTCAGTGACCTGTAAGAACACCACCAGATACGATATTCCTACAACAAGACCACCACTCCAGACCGGAATCACCAGGCAAAAAGCACAAGCTATAATCGGCGACGCCCAAAGTTCAGCGCGACTATTTAAAGGCCGTGGGCGTGACCCAGCCTCCAACCTGATTACCAGCTAGATTAACCCTGAGCAAGCTGGATAAAATCTAGCCGACGCCACTGAGTGTGTAGTGGACGTAAGTGGAATTACTGCTGTCTGTCGGACGCCCTAGTGTGAACAGCGCCCGACAGGACAGAAACCCACGCAAACACAGGGAGAACATACAAACTCCTTGCAGATGTTGTCTTTGGTAGGATTTGAACCTAGGACCCCAGCACTGCAATGAGCCACCATGCTGCCCTAACTGTACAATATTTCATGTTATTAATATTACTTTAATTACTTTGCTGAGGATCTAAAAGATAATGTGGTGACATCACTGGAAATTAGAACGGAAGAGAAAACTGATAATTCTAAATAATTGGTTGAAGTCAGCACAGTTCTAAATAAATTGTTGAAGTTAGTGAAAGCCCAGACATTAAATTTCAACAGATACAACCAAATCAAGATTAGTGATGGGTGAGCCCAAACAGCAAAGTTTGGGGTCCGTACCGGACACCTACTGTTCAGGCATGGACCATGAACATGGACTTCTCAAGGAAGTCCATGCTACTGTTCGGGTTCAGCACCAAGAACATTGGGTGTTTCCCATGCTGTCATCTTCTTGACAGCGCGTGAAACACTGGCGGCTCTGATAGGTGGGAAGATTATAACCGCTGCTCAGACAGCTGCAGTTCCCATGCTGTCAGATTACAGTGTGAGCCAACAGCTATGATTGGCAGTAGAAAGTTTACCACTGGTCACAGGGGTGTCGGCTGATGTGAGTGTTATGACCCCAATGGCGAGGGTCTCAGAGGAACGTGGAAGTCTGCAGAATACAAAAATCCAGCTCATAGGGCAGTGGTAACTGGGTTGACCATATATCTACTCCTAACGCCAACACTAGAAGTAGCCGGGGATCATTCCTACGTTGATTCTAGATGACACGCGCCAGCCGGAGAATCTAGCTACCCCTAGTAGAGGAAAACAAAGACCTTTCTTGCCTCCAGAGAAGGGGACCCCAAAGCTGGATAGAAGCCCCCCACAAATAATGACGGTGAGGTAAGAGGAAATGACAAACACAGAAATGAACCAGGTTTAGCACAGAGAGGCCCGCTTACTGATAGCAGAATAAAGAAAGGTAACTTATATGGTCAACAAAAACCCTATCAAAATCCACACTGGAAATTCAAGAACCCCCGAACCGTCTAACGGTCCGGGGGGAGAACACCAGCCCCCTAGAGCTTCCAGCAAAGGTCAGGATATAGATTTGGAACAAGCTGGACAAAAATACAAAACCAAAACAAATAGCAAAAAGCAAAAGGCAGACTTAGCTGATATAACTGGAACCAGGATCAGTAGACAAGAGCACAGCAGACTAGCTCTGATAACTACGTTGCCAGGCATGGAACTGAAGGTCCAGGGAGCTTATATAGCAACACCCCTAACTAACGACCCAGGTGCGGATAAAAGGAATGACAGAAAAACCAGAGTCAAAAAACTAGTAACCACTAGAGGGAGCAAAAAGCAAATTCACAACATGTGAGTACTACTTCCATCAGCCTATGCCTGTGTCGCTGATAACAGTGAGAGCAGGTGCCGCTGATAGGAGTATTCATCAGCCGGTGCCTGAGCTATAAATAAATGTAAAAAAAAAGATGTGGGGTCTGTTCTATTTTTGATAACCAGCATGTAAAAACTGACAGCTGCGGGCTGAAACCCTCAGCTGTCAGATTTGTCATGGCTGGTTATCAAGAATAGAGGGGTCCCCACACTGTTTTTTTTTAATTATTTAGATACATAATTAAGAAAAACAGCATGGGGTATCCCCCATTTTTGTCAATCAGCCAAGTTAAAGCAGATAGCTAGAGGCTAGTATTCTCAGGCTGGTAAGAAGCCATGGCTATATTCCCCCTACAGCCTAATAACAGCAGCCTGATGCTTCCACAGAAAACTTGCATCTTTGTCCGACTCTTCTCACTTTCCCTGTTGCAGTGTCAAGTGAGGTAATATTTGGACGGTTGATGTCACCTTTGTATTGTGAGGTGTTATCAAGTCCAGGGGTTAGTAAAGGAGGGGCATCTATAAGACGGCTCTTGGTTACTAACCCCATAGTCATATTTTAAATAAAAAACATCCAGAATAAAGTAATTAATTTGAAACCCTTGTCCCCTGTAAAAAAAACAGAAAATAATAAACAACAAAACTACTCACTTTACGCCCATTCCATTGAAGCCAATGTCCCCAATAAAAAAAGAAAAATAATAAACAGACATATGACTCACCTGTCCAAACTGAAGATGTCCCACACTGTAATCCATGTCTGCGATATATATGGTTTACAACCTGGATGGTGCCATGATGCGACCATCCAGGCTCAATACCACTGGAGAATGAGGTGCTTCGAGCGCAGCCTCAGCGACTAGCGGTGACATCATCAACGTCACCGCAGGTCACCGAGGCTGCGTTTTCACCAGCACTTCACTGTGAACCAGGACGATGAACTGCGGTAACCTCAATTAAATTATTTTGAGCACCGTTAGATTCTTGCAGTCACCGCAATTCAGCATCCCAGCTCACAGAGAAGTGCCAGTGAAAACACAGCCTCAGTGTGTGGGAATGCAGCTTCATGGACCTGCGGTAGCCTCGATGTGAAGTTTAATTTTCTGAGGTATCTTCAAGAACAAGGACTTCTGGAAATTCAATTTCTGTGTTAAAAACATTAAGAAACCCCATGTAAGTTTGATGTGGATTTTAAAAAACACTTTTCTATATATTCTAAGTTAATATATTCTTTGTGCATGCCAACCTACCTAGAGTATTATCGCTCAAAAGCAAATTATTGGCTAATTGTCATGAAATAGTTAGAAAAAACATAAGAGAGCAAAAAAGAGTATGCATACGAATAGGGATTACCTAACAAATTAATTTTTATTTTTTTATTTTATTTGAGTACTACAAAAAGCAGAAACACATCACAATATAAAACCACTTAAAAAGCAATATGCAACAATACATGTTTAAATAAATTGATGCACCAAGATTACATGAATAGATCTGTCCTAAGAAACACAATAAATTACACCAAAAAGTAGATGGTATGCTGCCAGCCCTGAAGAAACAAATACCTCTTCATACTGGGGAAGGAAAAAATAGAAATCTTAAGGAGATACCCCATTAGAGATGATGAAGCTGTTATAGGATAAAGATTCAGCCGGTACAAGTGGAAAGAATAAATGCTGAGCAGCCAAATGACCATTTAGAGTTAAAATGCCAAGTGCAGCCTGGGGGGCAAATGCCCCAGGCATATCGACGCTAACAAGTGTCTTCCTCAGGGGTGAAGCCATATCTATAAGTGAAGTCCACTCCCTTTGTAGTTAAAGAGTAAAGTAAATCATTATGACCAGCTGTGCGGAAGCTTGCTGCGGCGTATACCAGTCCATGTGCTGTGAATGGCGGATCTGAAAGGGTCGGCGTCCCCAGTTTGTTAGTGCGCATGTGCACAATACACCAATCCAAGTACAAGATAGTTTAGGGCGCATGCGCCAGGTGTCCCAGTATGATAATACAAACTGCAAAAGGCGGTCATACAACGCATGCGCTGCTGACGCAACAAGTACCTTATGCGCTTGCGCCGGACATCAGAGTATGGAATAGGACATAACCAAATGTTCAAGAGTCAGATATGATAGTAATCATTGTAAATAGATCCCGTTATGCACATGCGCTTAAAGCTAAAGATACCAAGCTAAGTAGGATCAAGTAAAAAGCCACATATTACCTATCTACCATCAATTACTTGATCAAACAATATCATATGTATAATGAAGAGTAGGATTGTGGATATATAAATTCCAGTCCTGGTTAGGAGTCAATAGTAACAATGTTTATAAACCTATAGTGCACAATAGCAGGTTATTTAAGTTAAGACAATTCAGACCCAGACCCTATTAATAGGCTTGGTTGTCTAAGGTCAAAAATCAAAATAAGGACACTCCAAATGCACACATATTATACCAAACAAAGATGTGTGATGTGACGTCAAATAGAATACTATGCAGGGGAGACTCTAGAAATCCAAGCAGGGTAGAGTCTAACTGCATATCACAAGGCATAAAGTATGTTGCCTGGAAAGACACTCAAGGAATGTCAAGAGGAGAGAAAGGGGGATTACAGGTCACAGTGAAGGAACCTCTAGGGTAGCAGGGGAGACAAAATCAAGGGCTGACCTCTTACCACACCAAATGGAGCACAATATAACAACAAAATGAGCAATGTTTAATACAAAGAAAGAGAAAATAATTTCTCCACCGTGATGATAATTTGTTGTCCAAGAAGGTCGCATAGATGCTTGTGGGCAATTTGTAGTAGAACTCTTACTTCTAGATAAATGGATGGCTCTGCAAGTCAAAAAGAAAAACAGAGAAATGAGGGTAATATAACAGTCATATGTAAAACTAATAACAGCGCCCTTCATGTCTGCTTATAGAAACCTGTATAGAGAAGTTCCTCAATTAAGCCCAAAGGGGCCAAACTATTAAGATTATAAATCCACTTTGACTCCCATCTAAGGAGCTCCATGGTGATGTTCCCATGCCTGATATCAGTCCTAACCCTTTCCAGGTCCATAACTCGAAGGCCTCTGCTGGAGCTGTTGTGGTGGAGGAGGAAGTGAGAAGCAACCGAGGAGAGTTTCTTACCCTTATCCTTATCCTTTTAGGCTGTACCTATGTTGGACAAATTGTGTTGCACCCGGCATCTAAGCTCCTGTGTGTTTTGTGTCACATAGAGCTTCTGGCAGCCACAAATGAGAGCATAAACAATATTCCTCATCCGACAGTTAAAATATGAATAGGCTTTAACCTGTTGGGGAAAGTTTGGGAGAGAGATACCTTGGTCAGCAATCAAAACAGCAGATATTGCACTCACCACATGGATAGGAGCCATAAATGGGACTAACGGAACTCAATTTGGTGGTTGCCAGTCTGAAGTGACTGGAGGTTAGACTATCTTTAAGGTTACGTGATCTCTTAGCCACCATTTTTGGGGTAGCAGAGAGCCATGGTTCAAGCTTTGGTTCACTTAGTAAGATGTCTCAATTCTTTCTTAATATGCCATATACATCCTTCCATTGGTTATGATATGTAGTTACCAAATTGATTGTACGGATAGGATCTCTTAGAGCAGGTTGCAAAATCTCTGAACGTTCAGACCGCTGGGAGTGTTTAAAGGCCTTTGAGATAATTCTCCGTGGATGACCTTAGACAACAAAGCCTATTAATAGGGTCTGGGTCTGAATTGTCTTAACTTAAATCTGCTATTGTGCACTATATGTTTATACTGTACATATTGTTAGTATTGCCTCCTGGATAGGAGTCAATATATGGACTTGAATTTATATATCCACAATCCTACTCTTCATTATACATATACATATGATATTGTTTGATCAATTGATGGTAGATAGCAGATGGTAGATAGGTAATATGTGGCTTTTTACTTGATCCTACTTAGCTTGGTATCTTTAACTTTAAGTGCATGTGCATAACGGGATCTTTTTACAATGAATACTATCATCTCTGACGCTTGCGCATTTGGTAATGTCCTATTCAATACTCTGACGTCTAGCGCAAGCGCATAAGGTACTTGTTGCGGCGGCGGCGCATGCGTTGTATGACCGCCTTTTGCAGTTTGTATTATCATACTGGGACACCTGGCGCATGCGCCCTAAACTATCTTGTACTTGAATTGGTGTATTGTGCGCATGCGCACTAACAAACTGGGGACGCCGAGCTTTTGGATCTGCCATTCACAGCACATGGCATGGTATACGCCGCAGCAAGCTTCCGCACAGCTGGTAACAATGATTTACTTTACTCTTTAGGTACAAAAGGAGTGGGCTTCACTTATGGATATGGCGTCACCCCTGAGGAAGACACTTGTTAGTGTCGATACGCGTGGGGCATTTGCCCCCCAGGCTGCACTTGGCACTTTAATAACTCTGAATGGTCATTTGGCGGCTCAGCATTTATTCTTTCCACTTGTACCGGCTGGATCTTTATCCTATAACAGCTTCATCATCTCTAATGGGGTATATCCTTAAGGTTTCTATTTTTTCCTTCCCCAGTATGTAGAGGTATTTATTTCTTCAGGGCTGGCAGCATACCATCTACTTTTTTGAGTAATTTATTGTGTTTCTTAGGACAGATCTATTCATGTAATGTTGATGCATCAATTTATTTAAACATGTATTGTTGGATAGTATTGATTATTGCATATTACCCTGTCCAAATGTGCCATGTGCATTGTATCCTGGGGAGAACCTTTTTCTGCCTTTGTGGCATTTTAAATGCTTTTATATTGTGATGTGTTTCTGCGTTTTGTAGTACTCAAATAAAATAAAAATGTATTTGTAAGGTGATCCCTATTCATATGCATACTCTTTTTTGCTCTTTTATGTGTTTTCTATATTTTTTTTTGTATGCATAGGGCTGATTTATACATTTGTGTGGTGCCCGCAAACTTCCCATTATACAATTGTCATGAAATATTGCACAACCTTACAACCTCCTCTTGGTAAAGATCTTAAAGGGAACCTGTCACCGGGTTTGGCCAATATGAGATACGGCCACCACCTTTCAGGGCTGATATTCAGCATTCTATAATGCTATATATAAACCCCAACCCAACCTGTAAGAGAAGAAAAATAACTTTTATTATACTCACTAGCAAGGAGGTTGGGTCTGAGCAGTATCACTGGTCTTGGTCCGGCACCTTCCATCTTCTTACGATCGTCATCCTCCATCTTGCTTTATGTGGATGAGGCATCCCTGAATTATCCAAGCAGTGTCCCTGGCATCTCCGCCCCTGAGCAGGCATACTTCTCTGTTGAGGTTAGAGCACAGTACTGCAGTACGCATGCGCCAGAACAGACCGCTCCACAGGGGAGTATAATAAAAGTTCTTTTTCTTCTCTTGCAGGTCATCTTGGGGCTTATATACAGCATTATAGAATGCTGAATATCAGCCCTGAAAGGTGGTGGTCATATCTCATATTGGCCAAACCTGGTGATAAGTTTGCTTTAAAGAATTAAATGATGCTTGGAAAAGTCTGCTGTTAATTCACAATGGGGATGTCCCATGATGAAAACCAAACTCTGCTACATCTGATTATGACATGAGTAATGTGACCAGATCAGCAAGACAGCCAGATCACGTTGAGCTGAGCGTCAGAACACAGCTGCGGGTGACCAGCGGTAACCTTAATGATGTCACCGTTGGTCACATGCAGCCACGTTCTCACACTCAACTCAGTATGTCCTGCCTGCCGGGCCGAGCTGTCATATTACTGATGTCACAGTTCAGCAATGCAACCAGATGTAGCAGTGTTGGTGTTCATTGTGGGACATCATCATTATGGATTAACAGCGGACAGGTGAAGATTGCTTTGTTTTTTTGTTTTTATATTAATAAATGGGAAAAAGAGGGGATTTGTTGAGTGTTTTAATCAATTAAAGGACTTTGCTATGTGTGTGTCTTTCTTACTTTTGACTATGGGGTTAGTAATGTGGGTGTCTGATAGATACTTTTCCATTACTAACCCCTGGGCTTGATATCAGCAGACATTACAAAGCTGACATCAACCCCAAAGCTATTATGCTGAGCTGACGCTAAATTTGACTCATGTAATGGATGTGCCATTTCTAGGGCGGCTGAGGCCTGGTCTTATTAGTCTGGTAGGGGGAAAATATGCATGGCCCCTTCCCAACCTATTAATATCAGCCTGCAGCTGTCTGTTTAGACTTTATCAGTTATTAAAAATAAGGGGATCCATGTCATTTTTTGGGGGGAGGTCCCCCTTTTATTAACCAGAAAGCTGTGAGCTGATATTAATAGCCTGGGAAGCTCCATGTTTATTGCACCCTTCCCAGAATAATAACACCAACCCCCAGCTATCCACTTTCCCTCAGCTGGGTATTAAAAATAAGGGGGACCCCACACCATTTTTTTTCTTTTACTCATTTAATAGCTAAATACATATATGCTACACAAACACTGCCCTAATTATATATCACACGGACATCTTTATTACTATGCAAACATTCCGGTTGTTGAATACTCTTATCGGCATCACCTGTTCTCGCTGCTATCAGCAAGACCAGGCGTATGATGATGACAATAGTACTCATAAGCTGAAGCCTAACTGGTGGTGACCGCTGGTCAAAGCTACTGGCTCACACACTGTCCTCTATGTGACAGAGTGAGAACAGCAGTGCTGTGACTGGTCTGGATTCGGAATTAAGTTCAGGTACAGTTCTGGTACCTGATGCAAACTAATTTATAAAGTTCGACTGAACCTGACGGACCGAACATCCACGGGTCCGCTCATCCCTAATCATAGTGTAGATGATAACTCTCTGATCCCTTGGGATTCAGAGACCAGGGCTCTAAAATGCCAGAGATAGCCAGGCCCAGCAGCCCCAAAGACAATGGAGGGATGGGATGGGTAGTATGCCTACTGGTGGGATCCCCACTAATCAGTTATCAACTATCATAATAGATCTTAATTATGGTATGACTATGCAACTACTAACTAGTATATTTTGCATTTAAAATTTTTTGTTTATAATTGAAGTTTTCCTTTCAGCATTTCTCCCAGTCCTGGAGCCTAAGTAAACTAGCACTCAAAAATAAATCAAGAGAACAATCAATGCGAGAAGGCAAAGCTGTTATGAAAGCTGATTAACTTCAATCCCAGACAAAGAAACACGTTGGTCTCAATTGCATGTCAACAGAACAATATGTCAGGTTTATTGCTTTACGGATTATGATAAATGGTCACAATCATTCCCTAAATGCATATATATATATATCTGTAGCACAATATTTTTATGTATTCATCAGTCAACATGAATACCTTCATGATCGTACTTTTGCTTGCGCATCTGACATTGAATCTTCCTTGTGTTGCAGGTGAGAAAAAGCTATTTTCAAATTATGAATCAATTCTTATAGACTGCACATATTTCAAAATGTTATTTTGCAGGGAATTTTTTTTTTATGCAGTTTTAGAAGTCAAAGCCAGTAATGGATAATAAATGGAAGACACCTGTAAGGAAAAGTCTGAGAATTCTCCTTTTTAATTTACTTTTTGCTTGTGCCTTAAATATTGCATTAAAACATGAATATATAAATACAACCTGATAGCAAGAAAAAACAGCAAAAACAATGCATCAATTTATTATCACTTTGGGAAAATGAATGTGACTGCAAAATAGGGGAGAAAGAAACATTGGACTTGTGGGTTCAGTTCCAGTTTTCATTACTACGGTTGGACTTGTTTGCATTCACAGGGAGATATTGTAAATCATTCAGTAAATGTCTGTTTTTTATTTATTTTTATATATTATATTTTATAACCATGTCTTAGTTTATGTTTATAACATGTTTACTATTTAAAATACAACTTGATTATCTTACTGGACAAACACACTAACTGAACTTTTTCTTTGCAGATGCAGTAAGAACAAGTAAGTGAAAAATTCTTTATAAATAAAGCTACAGATTTATTTCACTGTTCTATACATTTTCAAAAGTAGTCAGGTTCATTTATGAAATAATTAGTGATGAGCGAATATATCCGTTACTCGAGATTTCTCGAGCATGCTCGGGGGTCCTCCGAGTATTTTTTAGTGCTCGGAGATTTAGTTTTTCTTGCCGCAGCTGAATGATTTCCATCTGTTAGCCAGCATAAGTACATGTGGGGGTTGCCTGGTTGCTAGGGAACCCTCACATGTTCTCAGGCTGGCTAACAGATGTAAATCATTCAGCTGCGGCAAGAAAAACGAAATCTCCGAGCACTAAAAAATACTCGGAGGACCCCTGAGCTTTTTCGGGAAATCTCGAGTAACGAGTATATTCGCTCATCACTAGAAATAATCCATTTCTTTATGATTTTAACCTCCTGCATTCTAACCTAACAATTAGAATGTTTAGTTGGCTCTTTTTTCATGATATCAAAGAGTTTTCCTTTTACTGCTACATATAGTTACATAGGTTGAAAAAAGACCTTGGTCTATCAAGTTCAACCTTTCTCATCCAATTATACATTTGTCTGTAAATTATCTATATCCCACAATGTTATCTGTACTGAGGAAATTATCCAGCCCTTTGTTAAAAGTTGTTAAAGTGTCTGCCATTACTACCTCTTGTGGTCGGGCATTCTACTGTGTAACTGTAAAGAACCCTTTCTATTTAGCTGTCAGAATAACATTTCTTCCACCCATAATGAGTGCCCCCAGGTCCTTAGTATGGTGTTTGGAAGAAAAGTCATGTGCCAGTCCTCTGACCACACATATATTTATACATGTAAATGAGATAGAAAAAAGATGTCTCAGAGAAAATCTTATTTATAAGTTAAACAAGACGAACTTTTCCAACCTCTAATTATATGAGAGGCCTCCATCCCTTGTAATAATCTATTTATTTGCTCACATTTGAACTGCCTCTAAGGGTATGTTTCCATGTTCAGGAAACCCAGCGCTTTGGACGCAGCGGATACCCCGCTCCACCCAAAGCGCCGCCCCCTGCTGTACGCGCAGTGATTCCGGATGTGTTCATTGAGCACATGTGGAATCACCGCATCGTATTCATTGACCGTGCTATTTATCTTGCGGAGACGGAGAGTCTCTGCAAGATAGATAGACAAGCTATGGTTTATAAAGATGCACCGCATGTCCGGATACGCAGGGTCACAGGATGAGGCCCTGCACGCATAGTGGAGACAGGATTTCATAAAATCCCCTCCACTTTGCTGTAACATCTGAGCGCTGCAGATTGGACACTGCGGCTGTACGCAGTGTTGTGATTCGGTTCGTGGGCTCCCCCGGTGGTCTCTTGTGGTACTGGTGTCCTGCAAGCTTTGCCTTCTCAGTTCACCTGTTCCTATCAGGATGTGGGAGTATCCTATTTAACCTTGCTCCTCAGTCATTCTAATGCTGGCCATCAATGTATCCAGAGTGATTCTGTTGCATGTTCCTGCTCCCAGTTTTCTGCTCAGCTAAGTTGGACACTTTAGTCCTTAAGTCTATTTTTGTATGTTTTGTCCAGTTTGCATTTATGTGAATCTCTGCAGCTGGAAGCTCTTGTTGGGCTGAAATTACCACTCCAGTGGCATGAGTTGTCACATGAGTTTAGGTAATTTCAGGATGGTGTTTTGAAGGGTTTTGCAGCTGACCGCGAAGTCCTCTGTTGTATCTTTCTGCTATTTAGTTAGCGGGCCTCTCTGTGCTAAATCTGCTTTCATACTACGTGTGTCTTTTCATCTGCTCTCACCGTTATTATATGTGGGGGGCTGCTATCTCCTGTGGGGACATTCTCTGGAGGCAAGCCAGGACTGTGTTTTCTTCTACCAGGGGTAGTTAGTTCTCCGGCTGGCGCGCGGCATCTAGAGACAACGCAGGAATGCCCCCTGGCTACTTCTAGTGTGGTGTGTAGGTTTAGCATCGCGGTCAGCTCTAGTTTCCATCACCCGAGAGCTTGTCCGTTTATTCTATGCTTCTGATGTTTCCTTGCCATTGGAAACCATAACAGTATGGCCAGCCAGAATGTTTAATCTATAGGCTGAAGCAGGAGAGAAAAGGAACTGTGTGAAACCTTTTTTTTTTTTTTCTTCCTCTGAAGTTGCACTCCAGCTCTAATTGCAGTCTCCTGTTTTCCTCTCCTCTTAACCCCTGAATGGCTCAGACTTTATCTGTTGAAATATGGATCCCCAGAGTCTGGCTACCAATTTGAATAATCTTGCCTCTAAAGTTCAAAATATACAAGATTTTTTGTTACAAGCTCCTCGGTCTGAACCTAAAATTCCTATACCGGAGTTTTTTTCTGGAGATCGATCTTGTTTTCTAAATTTTAAATACAATTGTAAATTGTTTCTTTCGCTGAGATCTCATTCTGCTGGAGATCCTGCCCAGCAAGTAAAAATTGTTATTTCTTTACTGCGGGGTGACCCCCAAAATTGGGCATTTTCATTGGCACCAGGGGATCCTGCGTTGCTCAATGTGGATGCATTTTTTCTGGCTTTGGGGTTGCTTTATGAGGAACCAAATTTGGAGATTCAGGCTGAGAAAGCCCTAATAGCCCTCTCTCAGGGGCAAGATAAAGCCGAAATATATTGCCAAAAATTTCGAAAATGGTCTGTGCTTACTCAGTGGAATGAGTGCGCTCTGGCAGCAATTTTCAGAGAAGGTCTCTCTGATGCTGTAAAAGACGTCATGGTGGGGTTTCCTGCGCCTACTGGTCTGAATGAGTCCATGACAATGGCAATTCAGATTGATCGGCGTTTACGGGAACGCAAACCTGTGCACCAGTTGGCGGTGTCTTCTGAAGAGGCACCACAGAGTATGCAATGTGATAGCTTTCTGTCCAGAAGCGAACGACAGATTTATAGGCGCAAAAATCATTTGTGCTTCTATTGTGGAAATTCTACTCATGTTATATCAGCATGCTCTAAACGAACAAAGAAAGTTGATAAATCCTCTGCTATTGGCACTTTGCAGTCCAAGTTTATTTTGTCGGTAACTCTAATTTGTTCGTTATCTTCTATTGTTGCGGATGCGTATGTGGATTCTGGCGCCGCTTTGAGTCTTATGGATTGGTCCTTTGCCAGGCGCTGTGGGTTTGATCTAGAGCCTCTGGAAGTTCCTATACCTTTAAAGGGTATTGATTCTACACCATTGGCTAGTAATAAACCACAATACTGGACACAAGTGACTATGCGTATGACTCCAGACCATCAAGAGGTGATTCGCTTCCTTGTACTGTATAATCTACATGATGTGTTGGTGCTGGGATTGCCATGGTTGCAAACTCATAACCCAGTCCTTGACTGGAAAACAATGTCTGTACTAAGCTGGGGATGTCAGGGAAATCATGGGGACACATCTTTGGTCTCCATTGCTTCATCTATTCCCTCTGAAATTCCTGAGTTTTTGTCTGATTATCGTGAGGTTTTTGAGGAATCTACTCTTAATTCTCTTCCTCCTCACAGAGATTGCGATTGCGCCATAGATTTGATCCCTGGCAGTAAATTTCCTAAGGGTCGTCTATTCAATCTGTCTGTACCTGAACATGCTGCCATGCGAGAGTATATTAGGGAGTCCTTGGAAAAGGGACATATTCGTCCTTCTTCGTCTCCTCTTGGAGCGGGGTTCTTTTTCGTAGCTAAAAGCGATGGTTCTTTGAGACCTTGTATTGATTATAGACTCTTGAATAAGATCACAGTCAAGTATCAGTATCCTTTGCCATTGCTGACAGATTTATTTGCTCGCATTGAGGGGGCGAAGTGGTTCTCTAAGATTGATCTTCGCGGTGCGTATAATTTGGTGCGAATTAAGCAGGGGGATGAGTGGAAAACCGCATTTAATACGCCCGAGGGCCATTTTGAGTATTTGGTGATGCCTTTTGGTCTGTCAAATGCCCCTTCGGTCTTTCAGTCTTTTATGCACAATATTTTCCGTGAATATCTGGATAAATTTATGATTGTGTATTTGGACGATATCTTGATTTTTTCGGATGACTGGGAATCTCATGTTCAACAAGTTAGGAGGGTTTTTCAGGTTTTGCGGACCAATTCTCTGTTTGTTAAAGGTTCAAAGTGTGTTTTTGGGGTTCAGAAGATTTCTTTTTTGGGGTACATTTTTTCCCCCTCTTCTATTGAGATGGATCCTGTGAAGGTTCGGGCTATTTGTGACTGGATGCAACCGACTTCTCTTAAGGGCCTTCAGAAATTTTTGGGCTTTGCTAACTTTTATCGTCGATTCATAACTGGTTTTCCTAGCATTGTCAGGCCTTTGACTGATTTGACTAAAAAGGGTGCTGATGTTGCAGATTGGTCTCCTGCTGCTGTGGAGGCCTTTCGGGAGCTTAAGCGCCGTTTTTCTTCTGCTCCGGTGTTGTGCCAGCCTGATGTTTCTCTTCCTTTTCAGGTGGAAGTTGATGCTTCCGAGATCGGAGCGGGGGCGGTTTTGTCGCAGAAAAGTTCAGATTGTTCAGTGATGAGACCTTGTGCGTTCTTTTCTCGAAAATTTTCGCCCGCCGAGCGAAATTATGACGTCGGTAATCGGGAGCTTTTGGCGATGAAGTGGGCATTCGAGGAGTGGCGTCATTGGCTTGAGGGTGCTAAACATCAGGTGGTGGTCTTGACTGATCACAAAAATTTGATTTATCTTGAGTCGGCCAGACGTCTGAATCCTAGACAGGCGCGCTGGTCGTTGTTTTTCTCCCGGTTTAATTTTGTGGTTTCGTATCTGCCAGGTACTAAGAATGTGAAGGCGGATGCCCTTTCTAGGAGTTTTGAACCTGATTCCCCTGGTGATTCTAAACCTACGGGTATACTTAAGGATGGGGTGATATTGTCTGCTGTCTTCCCAGACCTGCGACGTGCTTTACAAGAGTTTCAGGCGGATCGGCCTGATCGTTGTCCGCCTGGTAGATTGTTTGTGCCGGATGAGTGGACCAATAGAGTCATCTCGGAGGTTCATTCTTCTGCGTTGGCAGGTCATCCGGGAATTTTTGGTACCAGAGATTTGGTGGCTAGGTCCTTCTGGTGGCCTTCCCTGTCTCGGGACGTGCGTACTTTTGTGCAGTCTTGCGATGTTTGTGCTCGGGCCAAGCCTTGTTGTTCTCGGGCTAGTGGGTTGTTGTTGCCCTTGCCTGTTCCTAAGAGGCCTTGGACACACATCTCTATGGATTTTATTTCTGATCTCCCTGTTTCTCAGAAGATGTCCGTCATTTGGGTGGTGTGTGACCGCTTTTCTAAGATGGTTCATTTGGTGCCCTTGCCCAAGCTGCCTTCCTCATCTGAGTTGGTGCCCCTGTTTTTTCAGAATGTGGTTCGGCTGCATGGTATTCCGGAGAATATCGTTTCCGACAGGGGATCCCAGTTTGTGTCCAGATTTTGGCGGGCGTTTTGTGCCAGGATGGGCATTGATTTGTCTTTTTCGTCTGCATTTCATCCCCAGACAAATGGCCAGACGGAACGTACTAATCAGACCTTGGAGACTTATTTGAGGTGTTTCGTGTCTGCTGATCAGGATGACTGGGTCTCCTTTTTGCCGTTGGCTGAGTTTGCCCTTAATAATCGGGCCAGTTCTGCCACTT
Source organism: Ranitomeya variabilis (assembly GCF_051348905.1). Lineage (NCBI taxonomy): Eukaryota > Metazoa > Chordata > Amphibia > Anura > Dendrobatidae > Ranitomeya > Ranitomeya variabilis. The sequence continues at coordinate 60,186,517 of NC_135235.1, forward strand.
TGGTCTCCCCTTTCTTTTGCAATTCAGGGTTCCATCCTCGTTTTTCATCTGGTCAGGTGGAGTCTTCGGATTGTCCTGGAGTGGATACCATGGTGGATAGGTTGCATCGTATTTGGGGGCAGGTGGTGGACAATTTGGAGTTGTCCCAGGAGAAGACTCAATGTTTTGCTAATCGCCATCGTCGTGTTGGTCCTCGTCTTCGTGTTGGGGACTTGGTGTGGTTGTCCTCCCGTTTTGTCCCTATGAGGGTCTCTTCTCCTAAGTTTAAGCCTCGGTTCATCGGTCCTTATAAGATTTTGGAAATTCTTAACCCTGTGTATTTTCGTTTGGACCTCACAGCATCCTTTGCTATCCATAATGTCTTCCATCGGTCATTATTGCGGAGGTATGAGGTACCACTTGTGCCTTCTGTTGAGCCTCCTGCTCCTGTGCTGGTTGAGGGTGAATTGGAGTACGTGGTGGAGAAAATCTTGGACTCCCGTGTTTCCAGACGGAGACTTCAATATCTGGTGAAATGGAAGGGCTACGGTCAAGAGGATAATTCTTGGGTTACAGCTTCTGATGTTCATGCTTCTGATTTGGTCCGTGCCTTTCATAGGGCTCATCCAGATCGCCCTGGTGGTTCATGTGAGGGTTCGGTGCCCCCTCCTTAAGGGGGGGGGTACTGTTGTGATTCGGTTCGTGGGCTCCCCCGGTGGTCTCTTGTGGTACTGGTGTCCTGCAAGCTTTGCCTTCTCAGTTCACCTGTTCCTATCAGGATGTGGGAGTATCCTATTTAACCTTGCTCCTCAGTCATTCTAATGCTGGCCATCAATGTATCCAGAGTGATTCTGTTGCATGTTCCTGCTCCCAGTTTTCTGCTCAGCTAAGTTGGACACTTTAGTCCTTAAGTCTATTTTTGTATGTTTTGTCCAGTTTGCACTTATGTAAATCTCTGCAGCTGGAAGCTCTTGTTGGGCTGAAATTACCACTCCAGTGGCATGAGTTGTCACATGAGTTTAGGTAATTTCAGGATGGTGTTTTGAAGGGTTTTGCAGCTGACCGCGAAGTCCTCTGTTGTATCTTTCTGCTATTTAGTTAGCGGGCCTCTCTGTGCTAAATCTGCTTTCATACTACGTGTGTCTTTTCATCTGCTCTCACCGTTATTATATGTGGGGGGCTGCTATCTCCTGTGGGGACATTCTCTGGAGGCAAGCCAGGACTGTGTTTTCTTCTACCAGGGGTAGTTAGTTCTCCGGCTGGCGCGCGACATCTAGAGACAACGCAGGAATGCCCCCTGGCTACTTCTAGTGTGGTGTGTAGGTTTAGCATCGCGGTCAGCTCTAGTTTCCATCACCCGAGAGCTTGTCCGTTTATTCTATGCTTCTGATGTTTCCTTGCCATTGGAAACCATAACAACGCAGTGTCCAACCCGCAGCAAATCCTGATATAATCCGGCACGTGGAAACATACCCTAACTTCTGAATATCCATTTTAAAATGTGTAGCCCAAAACTGGATCCCATATGTTAGATGTGGCTTTACAAGTGATTTATAGAGTGGTAACAATACGTTGAGATTTTATCTCTACATTTAGACACCCTAAAATCTTGTTTGCTTTGCTGCCTGACATTGAGTACTGCTGCTCAGCTTACTTGTAACCAGAATACCTAAGTCCTTCTCCTGTTCAGTAGTCCTGAGTTTGCTTCCATTTAATATATATGCAGCATCCATCCTAAATGCATTACTCTACATTTATCAACATTAAGTCTCATTTGCCAAGTGTTTGCCTATTCAGACATGTTATCTAGTTCGTTTTGTAATATTGTTCTCTCAACCCCTTCACCAAGTCATTAACCCCTTCAACCCCAGCCTGTTTTCACCTTGATGACCAGGCCAAATGTTAAAATTCCACAAAATGTAATTTTATGTAGTAATTAGAGATGGGCGAACCCAAACAGTAAAGTTCGGCATCTGTTCACCTGAACACCTACTGTTCGTGCATGGACACCAAACATGGACTTCACCAGAAAGTCTGTGTTAAGGCCCCGTCTCACTTAGCGACGCTAAAGCGATCCCGACAACGATACGACCTGTCAGGGATCGTTGCTGCGTCGCTATGTGGTCGCTGGTGAGATGTCAAACAGTGAGATCTTCCCAACGATCGCTGCTGTGATCTCACTGTTTGACATCTCACCAGCGACCTGTAGCGACCTGTAAAACGATGTCACATGGGAGCTATTATGACGATTCAGTGTCTGAGTCATCAACGAGGTCGTTGGTAAGGTGTCAAACACAGCGATGTGTGCTACCCAGCGGGACCTCAATGATCAAAAAAAGGTCCAGGCCATTCCGACACGACCAGCAAACTCACAGCAGGGGCCTGGTCGCTGCTACGTGTCACACATAGCGAGATCGCTACTGAGGTCGCTGTTGCGTCACAAAACTTGTGACTCAGCAGCGATCTCGCTAGCGATCTCGCTTAGTGAGTCGGGGGCTTTACTGTTCAGGTTCGGTCCCTCAGCTGTCAGATTTATCATGGCTGGTTATCAAGAATAGAGGGGTCCCCACACCATTATTTAAATTTATCTAGATAAATAATTAAGAGAAACGGCATGGGGTCCCCCATTTTTGTCAACTGGCCAAGTTAAAGCAGACAGCTGGGGGCTGGTATTCTCAGGTAGCTAAGGGGCCTTAAATATATCCCCCACAGCCTAATATCAGCAGCCTGCAGCTTCCCCAGAAAACACGCATCTATTAGATGCGCCAATTCTGGCGCTTTGTCCAGCTCTTCCCACTTGATCTGTGGCAGTGGCAAGTGGGGTAATATTTGTGGGGTTGATGTCACCTTTGTATTGTCAGGTGATATTAAGCCCAGGTGTTAGTAATGGAGAGGCATCTATAAGACACTTCTTCATTACTAACCCCATAGTCATATTGTAAATAAAAAACATGCAGAATAAAGCCTTTTCCTCAATATAAAAAACCAGACCGTTTTACAAATGTATTTAAAAAACAGTTATGCTCACCTTACGGCCATTCCATTGAAGCACTTGTCACCTGAAAATATTACACAACCATGATACTCACCTTACGCCTCTAACGGGGGCCAGGGTGGTAGCCGTACCGAGGGATTGCTGCTGCTTTCTCATCACACCCCGATGCTCCGCTACAGAAATATCATGTCCATTTTGTGGTGTGCTGTGTGTGTCAAGTAGTTCACCCACCTGTGAGTCAGAATCCTTCACAGCATACAGGGCTCCAATCCGTTGCAGTCACACACAAATATTATCAAAGTCCCGATTCATTTCAATAAAACTTTACTCAATTCGTGCATCTTCATAACAGACTTAATCCAACAATCTTCAAAAGACATAAGAACTTCTCCTCCTGCACTTTCCCTAGTCTTCTCCTTCAGTTTATCTTCTAGCACCGTGGCTTCCAGACCTGCAGTCCCCTGGGAATTCCAGTTTTCTGATACTAGGTGCTCTCTGTCCACTTTCCCCATCTTGGGCGAAAATTCAGGTTGCCTCTGCAATTCCTGTTCAGACCATAAGTCCGGGACGTCACGGGAGGTAACCCACAGAAAAGCCACCGACCCTTCCAGACTGCCTCGCTTTTCACGTGCTTCAAGATCTAACATCTCCAGACCTGCTTCCCTCAGTGCTTTTTCTGTCTCTTTCAGCTGTAACTCACCACACAACTACTACCACCCTTCTAGAACAATTCCTCTCACTCTGCTCTAGCTCCTCCCACTACCTGAAAATTACCTCAGGAAAGCACTCTCCCTGCCACTACACCGGCTCTGCCCCCTTTCTCAACTGTCACTACTCTGACTGAAACCAGTTCTCAACACAATCTAATCTCCTACTCTACAGTGTCCTCCTTAACACTAACCCACAACTACACTGCCATAACCCTTACCAATGCTGACCTACCACTGCCACTGACTGTCCCTATTCCTGTCCCTAGCACAGATATCAGAACAGTGTCAGCCATTATCATATTAAACAGTGTCAACTATCATAAACTACACCAGGCACACAGCAAACACAAAACATTCCCAGTTTCATTAGATAGGCATGCACAGGAACGCAGGGCTCAAACCAGCAGCCTGCACACCCCCTTACACGCCCAATCCATTTAAGGCCTTGTCCTCTGTAGAAAAAAACAGAAAATAATAAACACCAAAACTACTCACTTTACTCCCATTCCTTTGAAGCCATTGTCACCTGTAAAAAAAAAAGAAAAATAATAAACAGCTATATCACTCACCTGTCTGAAGTGAAGATGACTTATGCTGTAATCCATGTCTGCGCTATACGTGGTTTACAACCTAGACTTTGCAATCATCCATGCTGAAAACCATGAATGAGGTGCTGCGAGTGAACCTCAGTGACTAGCGGTGATGTCATCAAGGTTACCGCAGGTCACTGAGGCTGTATTTCCACTGGCACTTCACTTTGAATTGGGATGATGAACGGTGTTGACCTTAATGAGATCACCGGGAGTTCCATAAGATTCTAGCGGTCACTGCAGTTCAGCATCCCGGTTCACAGTGAAGTGTGAGAACTCAGCTTCAGGGATCTGTAGTAGCCTCGATGTGAAATTTAAGGACTTCTGGAAATTCCATTTAAATTTGTGTTTAAAACAACAAGAAAACCTATGACAGTATGATGTGGATCTTCAAAAACTATTTTATATGTGCTAAGTAAATTATTATTTGTGAATGCCAACCTACCTAGAGTCTTATACCTCAAAATCAAATTATTGCATAGTTGTCATGACTCATGAAATTTTGCACAACCTTACAACCTTCTCTTGGTAAAGATCTTTAAGGGAACCTGTCACCGGGTTTGGAAAATATGAGATACAACCCCCACCGTTCAGGGCTGATATACAACATTCTATAATACTAGATATAAGCCCCCAACCTGACATGTAAGAGTTGAAAAATACCTTTTATTATACTCACTGCTGGTATTGCTGATTTTGATCCAGCATCTTCCATCTTCTTACGATCATCGTCCTCTGTCTTGCTTTATCTGGATGACGCGTGCCTGCATCATCCAAGCAGTCTCCCAGGCATCTCCACCCCTGCGCAGGCATGCTTCTCTGCCCTGTTGAGGATAGAGCACTGTAATGCAGTGCACATGCACCAGAACAGATCTCCCCGCAGGTGAGTATAATAAAAGTTATTTTTCTTCTCTTATAGGTTGGCTTGAGGGCTTATACACATCATTATAGAATGCTGAATATCAGCCCTGAAAGGTGGTGACCGTATCTCATATCAGCCAAACCAGGTGAAAAGTTTGCTTTAAAGAATTAAATGATATTTTGAAAAGTCTGCTGTTAATCCATAATGATGATGTCCCATGATGAACACCAAACTCTGCTATATCTGGTTACGACACGAGTAATGTGACCTGATCAGCAGGAGAGCCAGATCGTACTGAGCTGAGCATGAGAACGCAGCTCAGTGTGACCAGCGGTAACCTTAATGATGTCACCGCTGGTCACACACAGTATGACCTGGCAGCTGGGCTGAGTGGTCACATTACTGATGTCACTCACATTACTGATGTCACTGCTCAGCAGTGCAGCCAGATGTAGCAGGGTTGGTGTTCAGCATGGAACATCATTATTATTATTTATATAGCAACATTGATTCCATGGTGCTGTAGATGAGAAGAGGTTGCATACAAATTACAGATACCAATTACAGTAAACAATGACAGACTGAAACAGAGGGGAGAGGACCCTGCCCTTGCGGGCTTACATTCTACAGGATGGTGGAGAAGGAGACAGTAGGTCGGGGGGTTGCAGTAGCTCCAGTGTTGGTGAGGCGGTAGCTCCGGTAGTGGCGAGGAAGCAGCCAGGTCATTGCAGGCTGTAAGCTTTCTTGAAGAGGTGGGTTTTCAGGTTCTGTCGGAAGGATCCATATGTGGTTGATAGTTTTGTTTTTGCACAGAATTTCAGAGGATGGGGGATATTCAGAAGAAGTCTTGGAGGTGAGTAGGTGAGGAGTGAATACGTGTGGAGGAAAGAAGGAGGTCTGGGAGGACCGGAGATTACGTGAGGGGAGATATCAGGAGATTAGTTCAGAGATATATGAGGAGACAGGTTATAGATGGCCTTTGTAGGTCAGTATTAGTAATTTGAACTGGATATGCTGCAGGAATGGGAGCCCGTGATGAGATTTGCAGAGGGGAGAACCAGAGGAGTAGCGAGGAGAGAGATGAATTAGTTGGGCAGCAGAATTAAGGATGGACTGGAGAGGTGCAAGAGTGTTAGCAGGGAGGCCACAGAGGAGGATGTTGCAGTAATTGAGGCAGAAGATGATGAGGGCATTCCCAAGCATTTTAGTAGATTGAGGGTTGAGGAAAGGACAGATTCTGGAAATATTTTTGAGCTGGAGGCGACAGGAGGTGGAAAGAGCTTGGATGTGCGCTTGAAGGACAGGGCAGAGTCAAGGGTTGCTCTAAGGCAGCGGACTTCTGGTAAGGGGGAAAGCATGAGGTCATTTACTGTGATAGATAGAGCATGTAAGGAAGATATGTGAGATGGAGGAAAGATGATGAGTTCAGATTTGTCCACATTGAGTTTGAGGAAGTGAGAGGAGAAGAAGGATATGACTGATAGACACTCCAGGATTATGGAGAGCAGAGAGGTGACGTCTGGGCCAGAGAGGTAGATCTGAGTGTTATCAGCATAAAGGTGGTACTGGAATCATGGGACTTTATGAGTTGTCCCAGCCCAAGTGTATAGATTGAAAAGAGTAGGGGTCCTAGAACAGAGCCTTGGGAACTCCAACAGAGAGAGTGTAGGATGAGGAGGTAGTGTGGAAGTGGCAGACGCCGCTGAATGTGCGGTTGGAAAGGTATGAGGATTCCAGGATAGAGCGCAGTCTTTGATGCCAAAGAAAGAGAGAATCTGTAGTAGGAGGCCAGTGGTCAACTGTGTCGAAAGCAGAGGACAGATCTAGAAGGAGGAGTATAGAGTTTTGTCCGTTAGCTTTCTCTGTAAGTACAGGTGCATCTCACAAAATTAGAATATCATCAAAAAATGTATTTATTTCAGTTCTTCAATACAAAAAGTGAAATTCATATATTAGATAGAGTCATTAAAAACAGAGCGATATCTTTCAAGTGTTTATTTCTGTTAATGTTGATGATTATGGCTAACAGCAAATTAAAACCCCAAAGTCATTATCTCGGTGAATTATAATACTTTATAACACCAGCTTGAAAAATGATTAAAAAATTCGAAATGTTGGCCTAATGAAATGTATGTTCAGTAAATGCACTCAATAGTTGGTCGGGGCTCCTTTTGCATTAATTACTGCATCAATGTGGCTTAGCATTGAAGCGATCAGTCTGTGGCACTGCTGAGGTGTTATGGAAGACCAGGTTGCTTTGATAGCAGCCTTCGGCTCGTCTACATTGTTTGGTCTGGTGTCTCTCATCTTCCTCTTGACAGATGAGTTTGCTTATGCTGACTTTGGTCTTGATAAAACACAGTGTACCTGTACCAGCAGATGACATAGCTCCCTAATCCATCACTGATTGTAGATACTTCACACTAGACCTTGCATATCAAGGTCTCAGAGTCTGGAGGAAGAGAAGAGAGACAAACCAAGCTGCTTGAGGTCTAGTATGAAATTTCCACAATCAGTGATGGTTTGGGGAGCTATGTCATCTGCTGGTATAGGTACACTGTTTTATCAAGACCAAAGTCAGCACAAGCTGTCTACCAGGAAATTTTAGCGTGCGTCATGTTTCCCTCTGCTGACAAGCTTTTTGGAGATGGAAATTTCATTCTCCAGCAGGACTTGGCACCTGTCTACACTGCCAAAAGTACCAATACCTGATTTAAAAACAAAAGTATCACTGTGCTTGATTGACCAGTAAATGGACCTTAACCCCATAGAGAATCTATGGGGCATTGTTAACCCCTTCACCCCGAAGCCTGTTTTCACCTAAAGGCCCCGTCTCACATAGCGATTTACCAACGATCACGACCAGCGATACGACCTGGCCGTGATCGTTGGTAAGTCGTTGTGTGGTCGCTGGGGAGCTGTCACACAGACAGCTCTCTCCAGCGACCAACGATCAGGGGAACGACTTCGGCATCGTTGAAACTGTCTTCAACGATGCCGAAGTCCCCCTGCAGCACCCGGGTAACCAGGGTAAACATCGGGTTACTAAGCGCAGGGCCGCGCTTAGTAACCCGATGTTTACCCTGGTTACCAAAAAACAAACAAACAGTACATACTCGCCTTTCGGTGTCCGTCAGGTCCCTTGCCGTCTGCTTCCTGCTCTGACTGAGCCGCCGTACAGTGAGAGCAGAGCGCAGCGGTGACGTCACTGCTGTGATCTGCTCTCACTGTACGGCGGCACTCAGAGCAGGAAGCGGACGGCAAGGGACCTGACGGACACCGAAAGGCGAGTATGTACTGTTTGTTTTTTTTGGTAACCAGGGTAAACATCGGGTTACTAAGCGCGGCCCTGCGCTTAGTAACCCGATGTTTACCCTGGTTACCAGTGAAGACATCGCTGGATCGGTGTCACACACACCGATTCAGCGATGTCAGCGGGACCTCAACGACCAAAAAACGGCCCAGGCCATTCCGACACGACCAGCGATCTCACAGCAGGGGCCTGATCGCTGCTACGTGTCACACATAGCGAGATCGCTACTGAGTTCGCTGTTGCGTCACAAAACTATTGACTCAGCAGCGATCTCGCTAGCGATCTCGCTATGTGAGACGGGGCCTTAAGTGACAGGGCCAATTTTTAGAATTCTGACCACTGTCACTTTATGAGGTCATAACTCTAAAACGCTTCAACGGATCCTGGTGATTCTGACATTGTTTTCTCGTGACATATTGTACTTTATGATAGTGGTAAAACTTCTTCGATATGACTTGCATTTATTTGTGAAAAAAACTAAAATTTGTCGAAAATTATGAAAATTTAGCAATTTTCAAACTTTTAGTTTTTATGCCCTTAAATTAGAGAGTTATATCTCATAATATAGTTAATAAACAACATTTCCCACATGTCTGCTTTACATCAGCACAATTTTGGAAACATAATTTTTTTTTGTTAGGGAGTTATAAGGGTTAAAAGTTGACCAGCGATTTCTCATTTTTGCAACAAAATTTGCAAAACCATTTTTTTTATGGACCACCTCACACTTGAAGTGACTTTGAGGGGTCTATATGACAGAAAATGCCCAATAGTGACACCATTCTAAAAACTTCACCCCTCAAGGTACTCAAAACCACATTCAAAAAGTTTATTAACCCTTCAAGTGCTTCACAGGAATTTTTGGAATGTTTAAAAAAAATTTAACATTTAACTTTTTTTTCACAAAATTTTTACTTCAGATCCAATTTGTTTTATTTTACCAAGGGTAACAGGAGAAATTGGACCAAAAAAGTTGTTGTACAATTTGTCCTGAGTACGCCGATACCCCACATGCTGGGGTAAACCATTGATTGGGCACATGGCAGAGCTCGGAAGGGAAGGAGCGCCATTTGACTTTTCAATGCAAGATTTGCTGGAATTGAGATCGGAACCCATGTCGCGATTGGAGAGCCCCTGATGTGCCTAAACAGTGGAAACCCCCACAAATGACACCATTTTGGAAAGTAGACCCTCTAAGGAACTAATCTAGATGTGTGGGGAGCACTTTGAACCTCCAAGTGCTTCACAGAAGTTTATAATGTAGAGCCGTAAAAAAAAAATTCATATTAATTATCACAAAAAATGATCTTTTTGCCCCACATTTTTTATTTTTCCAAGGGTAACAGGAGAAATTGGACCCCAACAGTTGTTGTGCAATTTGTCCTGAGTACGCTGATACTTCATATATGGGGATAAACCACTGTTTGAGCACATGGCAGAGCGCGGAAGGGAAGGAGCGCCATTTGACTTTTTAATGCAAAATTGGCTGGAATTGAGATCGGAACCCATGTCGTGTTTGGAGAGCCCCTGACGTGCCTAAACAGTGGAAACCCCCACAAGTGACACCATTTTGGAAAGAAGACCACCTAAGGAACTATCTAGATGTGTGGTGAGCACTTTTAACCCCCAATTGTTTCACTAAAGTTTAGAATGTAGCGCTGTGAAAATTAAAAAATCATTTTTTCTTTCCACAAAATGATGTTTTAGCCCGCAATTTTTTTTCCAAGGGTAACAAGAGAAATTGGACCACAGAAGTTATTGTCCAATTATCCTGAGTACGCTGATACCCCATACATTGGGGGGAACCACTGTTTGGGCGCACGGCAGAGCTCGGAAGGGAAGGAGCGCCGTTTGAATTGCAGACTTAGATGGATTGGTCTGCAGGTGTCATGTTGCATTTGCAGAGCCCCTGATGTACCTAAACAGTAGAAACCCCCCCACAAGTGACCCCATATTGGAAACTAGACCCCCCCAGGGAACTTATCTAGATTTGTTGTGAGAACTTTGAACCAACAAGTGTTTCACTACAGTTTATAACGCAGAGCCGCGAAAATAAAAAATATATTTTTTTTCACGAAAATGATATTTTAGCCCCCATGTTTTTATTTTCCCAAGGGTAACAGGAGAAATTAGACAACAAAAGTTGTTGTCCAATTTGTCCTGAGTACGCTGATACCCCATATATGGGGGGGAACCACTGTTTGGGCGCACGGCAGAGCTCGGAAGGGAAGGAGCGCCGTTTGAATTGCAGACTTAGATGGATTGGTCTGCAGGTGTCATGTTGCATTTGCAGAGCCCCTGATGTACCTAAACAGTAGAAACCCCCCACAAGTGACCCCATATTGGAAACTAGACCCCCCAGGGAACTTATCTAGATGTGTTGTGAGAACTTTGAACCAACAAGTGTTTCACTACAGTTTATCACGCAGAGCCGTGAAAATAAAAAATATTTTTTTTCCATGAAACTGATATTTTAGCCCCCACGTTTTTATTTTCCCAAGGGTAACAGGACAAATTGGACTGCAAAAGTTGTTGTCCAACTTGTCCTGAGAACGCTGATACCCCATATGTTGGGGGAAACCACTGTTTGGGCGCACAGGAGAACTTGGAAGGGAAGGAGCACTGTTTTAGTTTTTCAAAGCAGAATTGGCTGGAATTGAGATCGGACGCCATGTCGCATTTGGAGAGTCCCTGATGTGCCTAAACAGTGAAAACTCCCCAATTCTAACTGAAACCCTAACCCCAACCCTAACCCCAGCCCTAACCCTAGCCCTAACCCCAACCCTAACCCTAGCCCTAACCCTAGCACTACTTTCACACTAGCGTTTTTTTGCATACATCGCAATGCGTCGTTTTGGCGAAAAAACGCATCCTGCAAAGTCATCTGCAGGATGCGTTTTTTCCCCATAGACTAACATTAGCGACGCATTGACACACGTCGCAACCGTCGTGCGATGGTTGCGTCGTGTTGTGGCGGACCGCCGGCAGCAAAAAACGTTACATGTAACTTTTTTTGTGCCGACGGTCCACCATTTCCGACCGCGCATGCGCGGCTGGAACTCCGCCCCCACCTCCCCGCACCTCACAATGGGGCAGCGGATGCGTGGAAAAACAGCATCCGCTGCCCCCATGGTGCGGCGCTTGCACAGTTTGCGTCGGTACGTCAGGCCGACGCAGCGCGACGGCCCCGTACCGACGCTAGTGTGAAAGTAGCCTAACGGGAAAATGGAAATAAATATATTTTTTAAAATTTTATTATTTTTCCCTAACTAAGGGGGTGATGAAGGGGGATTGGATTTACTTTTATAGCGTTTTTTGGGCGGATTTTTATGGTTGGCAGCCATCACACAGTAAAAGACGCTTTTTATTGCAAAAAATAGTTTTTGCATCACCACATTTTGAGAGCTATAATTTACCCATATTTTGGCCCACAGAGTCATGTGAGATCTTGTTTTTTGCGGGACGAGTTGATGTTTTTATTGGTACCATTTTCGGGCACATGACATTTTTTGATCGCTTTTTATTCCGATTTTTGGGATGCGGAATGAACAAAAACTAGCAATTCCTGAAATTCTTTTAGGGGGGGGGGCGTTTATACCATTCCACGTGTGGTAAAATTGATAAAGCAGTTTTATTCTTCAGGTCAGTACGATTACAGCGATACCTCATTTATGTAATTTTTTAATGTTTTGGCGCTTTTACACAATAAAAACTATTTTATATAAAAAAATAATTGTTTTTGCATCGCTTTATTCTGAGAGCTATAACTTTTTTATTTTTCTGCTGATGATGCTGTATGGCGGCTTTTTTTTTGCGGGACAAGATGACGTTTTCAGCGGTACCATGGTTATTTATATCCGTCTTTTTGATCGCGTGTTATTCCACTTTTTGTTTGGCAGTATGAGAATAAAGCGTTGTTGCCTCGTTTTTTTTTTTTTTTTTTTTTTACAGTGTTCACTGAAGGGGTTAACTAGTGATATAGTTTTATAGGTGGGGTCGTTAAGGACGCGGCGATACTAAATATGTGTACTTTTATTGTGTAATTTTTTTTTATTTAGATAAAGAAATGTATTTATGGGAATATATTTTTTTTTTTTTCTTTATTTAGGAAATTTTTTTTTCTTTTTTTTTTACACATGTGGACATTTTTTTAAAAAACTTTTTTACTTTGTCCCAGGGGGGGACATCACAGATCGGTGATCTGACAGTGTGCACAGCACTCTGTCAGATCACCGATCTTAGAGGCACGTTACAGAGGCTTGCCGGCGCCTGCTATTAGGAACTCCCAGCAGGCGCCGGCAAGCTAGGTCATCTCATGACCCAGAAGGAGTCCCGCGGCCATCTTGGATCCGGGGACTCCTTCCAGGTCACCGGAGCAGCGCGATCTCATCGCGTTGCTCCGGTGGGAGAGAGCAGGGAGCCCCCGTCCCTGCGCGATCCCCCTCTATGCCGCTGTCACTATTGACAGCGGCATCAGAGGGGTTAAATGCCCACGATCGGCGATAGCGCCGATCGTGGGCATTGCTGCGGGGTGTCAGCTGTCATATACAGCTGACACCTGCACCCGATCACCGCGGCGCTCAGTGCGAGACCGCGGTGATCGAGCCGCCGTACTAGTACTGCGGCTGGCACAAATGCAGTGCCGGCAGCGCCGTACTAGTACGGCGGCTGGCGCGAAGGGGTTAAAGAGGAAGATGAGAGACACCAGACCCAACAATGCAGACGACCTGAAGGCTGCTATCAAAGAAAACTGGTCTTCCGTAACATCTGAGCAGTGCCACATGCTGATCGCCTCCATGACATATTGCATTAATGCAGTAATTGATGCCAAAGGAGCCTATACCAAATATTGAGTGCATTTACTGAATATACATTTGAGTAGGCCAACATTTCGGATTTTAAAATCATTTTTTCCTAGCTGGTGTTATAAAGTATTCTAGTTTACTGAGAGAATATTTGAGTTTTCATTGGCTGTAAGCCATAATCAACATTAACAGAAATAAACACTTGAAATACATCACTCTGTTTTTAATGACTATCTAATATATGAGTTTCACCTTTTTGTATTGAAGAAATTAACTTTTTGATGATGTTTTAATTTTGTCAGATGCACCTGTAGGTCGTTAGTAATTTTGGTCAGGGCAGTCTCAGTTGAATGGTGGGGATGGAAGCCAGATTGTAGATTGTCAAAGAGCATAGAGGTGGGAGGAAAGTTCAGCGTGGATATGCTGCTCCAGGAGTTTGGAAGCGAATGTGACCAGCGATATTAGGCGATAGCAGGACATAGTGGTTGGATCGAGGGTTGGATTTTTAAGGATAGGCGTGAATGTGGCATGTTTGAAAGCAGAGCGGAAGGTATCAGAAGTTACTAATAGGTTGAAGAGATTGGTTAGTGATGGGATAAGTATGGTGGTGAGGTTGGGGAGGAGGTGGGATGAGATGGAACTAGTCATTTTGGATTAACGGCGGACAGGTGAGGATTACTCTGATTTTCTATTTTGATGTTAATAAATGAAAAAAGAGGGGATATGTTGGGGAGTGTTTTGACTTTACTATGTGTGTGTGTGTGTCTTTCTTATTTTGACCATAGGGTTAGTAATGTGGGTGTCTGATTGTAATAATTATAGGGGATAACTCAGGAGACTCTTTGCATGGAACAAGACAACTACAGGACACAGTTTTATAAGTGGTAAAGTCTATATTATCACACGGTGATTCAAACAGGTGCAGAGAGAAACTCAAGTCCACAACACTTGGTGCAAATAATAAATGCAGCTTAGCAGTCTATAGGAAACTTCAGAGGGAAATGCAATCAAGCAGAAAGTCTATGAAGCACAGTTATTCTTGAGGAAACTTGACACGAATAAATCCTTGTCTTAATCCAAACACAGATAGATATGCTTATAAGGCAGTTCAAATCATATCTTAGCTCAACCAGGGAGGCTTGGTTAATAGTCTCAGGTTATTACAAAGCAGCAAGAGCTGACATGTCCAGCAAATGCAGATGGAAGTAAACACGAGCAGCAGATGAAGGAGGATTACTGGAAACTTGTGTATGCAGCAGGAACTCAGAGCAGAGTAGCAGGATCACCACACAGGTTCACAGGAGCAGGTGTATATCCAGGGAGTAATCAGAGGTCAGGAGCTGGATGCAAGGCAGAATACTCTAGCACAGACTGAAGGCTGGGGTGGAGTTTTATAGCAGGAAGACAGTGCACATGAGACCAAAGACGCCATCTTGGAAAAGGGCAGTAATGCACAAAAGGTAAAAAATGTTCAGAGTCCTGATATTACTCCCTCCTTAGAAGCGGCCTCAGGACGATCCTGGACCTGGTTTCTCAGGGAATCTCTGATGAAAACAAGAAATCTTCTGTTGGGCATTGATGTTTTCCACAGGTTCCCAAGAGTCTTCCACAGGGGGATATCCCTGCCATCTTATCAGATATTGGAGCCGATTCCTGCGTATCCTGGAATCAATAATTTCCTCTACCACAAATTGTTCTTGCCCATCAATCACCACAGGCTGCAGAGGTGGCACAACAGTCCCTGGAAGGTATTAGGATATACAGGCTTTAGTAAAGATACATGAAAAACTGGGTGTACCTTCATTGTCCTAGGCAGCTTCAGCCGGCAGGCCACAGAGCTCACAATACCGTTGATCTTGAAAGGGCCAATGAATTTCTGTCCAAGTTTTTGTGAAGGAACGTTTAAGTTCAGATTCTTAGTTGCTAACCACACGGAATCCCCTACCTTGAACATGGGTGCAGGTTTACGGAATCTATCAGCCGATCTCTTATAACGTTCTTGAGCTGTGGTCAGGGATTCCTTCAGAAGCTCCTGATTTTGTCTCATCGCAGTCAGCCTTTCCTCCACTGCCGGAACCGGAGAATTAATTGGAGACCTTGGTAAAATACACGGATGATAACCCAGATTGGCAAAGAAAGGTGTAAATTTAGTGGAGGCGCTCTGAGAATTATTATATGAAAATTCGGCTAAAGGCAGCAACCCCAACCAATCATCCTGGAGATGGCTGACATAGCATCTTAGATATTGTTCCAGCGTCTGGTTGGTATGCTCAGTCTGACCATTTGTCTGGGGATGGTAAGCAGAAGAGAGACAGACATTAATATTGAGTGCAGAGCAAAACCCCTTTCAGAATCTTGAAGTGAACTGTACTCCACGGTCAGAGATGATCTCATCCGGAACCCCATGCAACCGAAAGACATTCTGTATAGCCAAGTTCACTGTATCTTTAGCTGAGGGGAGGCCGGTGCATGGAACAAAATGAGCACCTTTAGTCAGGCGATCAACTACCACCATGATTGTATTCATGCCCCCCGATATAGGCAGCTCCACAATAAAGTCCATTGATATAGACCCCCAAGGGCAGGACGGAACAGGTAATGGTTGTAGAAGACCCGTAGGTGCCACATGAGGAGTCTTGTAACGGGCACATACCTCGCAAGAGAGAACATAGTTCTTGGTATCCTTCAGGCAAGTTGGCCACCAGAAGAATCGGCTCAGGAACTCTTGTGTCTTCTGTAACCCCCTGTGACCAGCCAACTTGGAGTCATGTGCCAACTTGAGGATCTGCAGATGGACGACCTCCGGGACGTAGATACGTCAATCTCTGAACCACATGCCACCCTTAAAGACAAGATTAATATCCACAGGTGGGTTGGCCAGAAATATATCACCTTCATAGGCCTCCCTGCACTCCTTCCACAAGTCCTGATCATGGATAACTCCGATGAAATTGGCATCAGATAGAATGGTCTTGGACGGGGCTCCAGGTACAGAATCCGCAGCATGGATTCGGGATAAAGCATCAGCCTTCCCATTACGAGAACCTGGAAGGTACGAGATAACAAAGTTAAATTGATTTAAAAATAAGTTCCAATGAGCTTGACGAGGAGAAAGACATCTAGGGAATCTAAGGAACTCTAAATTGCGATGGTCAGTTAGCACTATGATCTGTTGTGCAGCTCCTTGCAGATGATGCCTCCATTCTTTGAAAGCCGCAATAATAGCCAGCAATTCCTTGTCTCCCACGTCGTAATTCTTCTCTGCTGAGGTTAGTCTACGGGAAAAGAAAGCACAAGGATGTAGCAGACCCTTCTCTCCAGTTCTTTGGGAGAGAATAGCCCCCAAAGCATTATCAGAAGCGTCCACCTCCACAATGAAAGGATGTGTTGGATCTGGGTGTATCAACAGTGGTGCTGATGTGAAACAGATCTTAAGCCGATCAAAAGCTTCTTGAGCCTGTGATGACCACTTAAAGGGCTTTTCCTTCTTTGTCAAGGAAGTAATGGGACGGACAATATCAGAAAAATTTCGAATGAAGCGTCTGTAGAAATTTGCAAAACCAATAAAACGTTGGACCTCCTTAACGTTCTTGGGTATTGGCCAGTCAAGAATCTTACCAGATTCCATGTTCAGCCCCTGGGGAGAGATGATATAACCTAAGAACTGTATCTCAGAACGATGGAACTCGCATTTCTACGGCTTAATATACAGATGGTTCTCTTTCAGACGTCTTAAAACAGTTTTGACATGTTCATCATGTTCCTGTAGAGCCAGAAAAGATTAGTATATCGTCCAAATAGATCACTACAAACTGGTCCAACAAATCTCTGAAAATGTCATTAGCAAGGTGTTGAAACGTTGCAGGGGAGTTACAAAGCCCGAAGGGCATCACAAGAGATTCAAAGTGTCCATATCGGCATCTGAATGCTGTCTTCCATTCATCCCCTGGACGAATACGCACCAAATTATAAGCCCCACGAAGATCCAGTTTAGAAAACACCTTAGCATGGCGGACTCTTTCCAGTAATTTGGAAATCAGAGGCAAAGGGTAACGGTTTCGTATGGTTACCTTATTGAGTTCCCGATAGTCAACACAGGGTCTCAGGGTCCCATTCTTCTTCTTTACAAAAAAGATAGGTGCCCCTGCTGGTGAGGAAGAAGGACATATGAAACCTTTGGCCAGATTTTAATCAATATATTCCTTTAAGGCTTGAAGCTCAGGTGCCGCCAAAGGGTATACATTACCAAAAGGAATAGCTGCCCCAGGAAGCAACTCAATGGGACAGTCATAATGCCTGTGTGGAGGAAGCTGATCTGCATTCTTCTTGTCACAGATGTCAGAACTCTTTATATGCTGGAGGTAAAGAAAATACCTGTACATGTGGTTCTGTAGTCGTGGACTCAGGGACAGCTTCTCTTAGCGCTGAGTTGCTCCTTGTTGGGAAGATAGTCTCCTTGGTCTCCCAGTTGATACTTGGGTTCTGAGAATGCAACCAAGGAATGCCTAAAATCACAGGAAAATGAGGAGAAGAAATTAGCAAGAAAGAAAGTTGCTCCTGATGATTAGGCTCCAACAAAATTTCAAGGGGTACGGTCTCCTGATCCACAGGCCCAGAGATTAAAGGTGACCCATCCACTGTTTCCATGGTAATTGGAGAGGCTCGTTGCTGAATTTCAATACCATGTTCCTTGGCAAATGCGATATCCATGAAATTGCCACCTGCACCAGAGTCAATCATAGCTGCATGTTGTGAATTAGACTTTTTGGCTCCCTCTTGTGGTTACTAGTGATATGACTCTGGGATTGTCTTTCCTCAGTTTGGCACTCACCTGGGTCGTTAGTCCAGGGGAGTTGCTATATAAACTTCCTGGATCCTTAGTCCAGTGCCTGGCATCGTTGTAATCAGATCCTTTCTGTTGGCTCCTTTCTGCTGGTCCGGGTTCGTGCAAAATTAAGCTAAATCCTGCTTCTTTGTTTTTTGGTTATTTGCTTGCTCTCATTTTTGTCCAGCTTGTACTAAATGTGATTCCTGACCTTGCTGGAAGCTCTAGGGGGCTGGTGTTCTCCCCCCGGGCCGTTAGACGGTTCGGGGGTTCTTGAATATCCAGTGTGGATATTTTGATAGGGTTTTTGCTGACCATATAAGTCATCTTACTATATTCTGCTATTAGCTAGTGGGCCTCTCTTTGCTAAATACCTAGCTCATTCTTACGTTTGTCTTTTCCTCTTACCTCACCGTTATTATTTGTTGGGGGCTTGTATCCAACTTTTGGGGTCTTTTCTCTGGAGGCAAGAAAGGTCTTTCTTTTCCCTTCTAGGGTTAGTTAGTTCTCCGGCTGGCGCGAGACGTCTAGAACCAACGTAGGCACGTTCCCCGGCTGCTGCTATTTGTGGTGCTAGGATTAGATATATGGTCAGCTCAGTTACCACTGCCCTATGAGCTGGTTTTTTGTGTTTGCAGACTTAGTAATTATTTCTGAGACCCTCTGCCATTGGGGTCATAACAGCTGCACTGGAAATCCACTCTCCTGAACACAGGATCTTAATAGGGAGAGAACAGTGAGAGTTCTTTTCCTTCAGCTCCTTGGGGAGTGAAGTCATAGAAAGTGAATGGAATACAGCGTTTAAAGGCAGGCTACATTCAGAAATGTCAGATTCATCATCACAGTTGTCATACTCCCCTATTGCAGCTAGCACCTTGTTAGGCCGTCTAGGACACTTAGGACAATTGATCAAGAAGTGGTCAGACTGGCCACAGTAGAAACATAGACTTTCACGAAGGCGATGCTCCCGGCACTCATTGATCTCACGCCTCTGAATGGAATCAATTTGCATGGGCACCTCCTCCACATCCCAAGAGGTTTTACCTGCAGGCTCTTTGGAAGGAAGGGAAAAGTTAGAAACATGGTTATATGCAGCAAATTTCTCCTGCCTACGCTCAGTAAGGCGAATGTCTATGCGAACACAATGCTGTATAAATGTCTCTAGCTCTTGTGGTGACTCAGAGCGGGCTAGTTCATCTTTTACAATACTAGACAGACCCCTTTTAAAAATAGGCAATTGTGTATAACTGTCCCAATTGGTATCTACCGCTAATCTCCTGAATTCAGTGGCATACTCAATAACAGAACATTTAGCCTGGCGTAAAGACAACAAAGCAGATTCGGCGGTTGCACGGCGATTAGGGTCATCAAACATTAATGCATAGCGGCCAAGAAATCATCCAAGTTATTTAACCGTGGGTCACGAGACTCAATCTTCGGATTCGCCCAGGCGAGCGCTCGTGAGGTCAGTAGTAGGGTTGAGCGACTTTTACTTTTTTAGGATCGAGTCGGGTTTTGCGAAACCTGACTTTGTCAAAAGTCGAGTCGAGTGAAATCGTCCGATTATCGCACAAAGTCGGGGATCGACAAAAACACGTAACTCAATGTAAGTCAATGGGGGAGCAAAGTCGGCAGTGAGTGGAGGACAGGAAAACACCTACAGTGCCCATTTTAATGTCAAAAACATCAATTCGTGTCACTTAAGCTTGTGAATCTTAATTTACCTTATAATAATAGTTAGGCATTGAAAATTGGGGGTCATTTGGCTAAAGTTGTGGGAGGGGTAGGGCTGGCTCAAGTTTTTCGTGGGCCCAGGAAACGCGGACTACGTCACGGCGGTGGAGCAGGGAGAGGTCAGTATTTCAACCTTACAAGTGCTGTGATCCTGAGCAAGAGGGGGGGTACTCGTTCGCATTGGCACTGGCACAGGACCCCTCAAAGTACGGCGTTGTGTTTGACGGCGGGGGCGCTTCCCACCGTCAGAGACACTTTTGCATACTATGAGGGGCCCTGTGACAGTGACGTCGCCAACGAGTATGCCCTCCCCACCTGATGAAGGAACCTGCACTTTCATCTGCGCCTTCCTCTTTGTCCCCGTGTAAGGTGGTATAGTATGCGGGAAGGGGAACCTGAATTTCAGCAGGGTCAGATTCTGGCTGTGTAGAGTGCAAGGAGAATGTAGTGGTCTGGGTCAATGTACCAGCAGACTCATGTAGCACTGTCTGTGCAATGGGCAGGATGAGGAGGAAACACAGATATAGGCTCCAATAATAAAGTGGGCTAAATGCAGTTCAAAATTGGTAACAGGACTAACCAGGCGGCATTGCTTTGTTCAGTGGAGGACAACTGTAATGAGAGGCAGACACAGTTAGTAGGCCCAAATAATAAAGTGGGCCAAATAAAGTTCAAAATTGGTAACAGGAGTAAACAGGCGGCACTGCTTTGTTCAGTGGAGAACACCAAAGAGCGGCAGACACCGTTAGTAGGCCCCAACCAAACTAGCATCCCAAATGCAGTTTAATATTAAAAATATAACCCGAAAGCCAGAAGATTGAAGCTCAGGAAAAAAAACCAGGAGAACACCAAGGAGCGGCAGACACCGTTTGTAGGCCCCAACTAAACTGGTAGGCCAAATGCAGTTTAATATCTGATACAGGCCGAAAGCCTGAAGATTGAAGCTCAGCTTTGTTCAGTGGAGGAGAACACCAAGGAGCGGCAGACACCGTTAGTAGGCCCCAACCAAACTAGTAGACCAAATGCAGTTTCATATTAAAAATATAGGCCGAAAGCCAGAAGATTGAAGCTCAGGAAAAAAAACCTGGAGAACAACACAGAGCGGCAGACACCGTTAGTAGGCCCCAACCAAGCTAGCATCCCAAATGCAGTTTTATATTAAAAATATAGGCCGAAAGCCAGAAGATTGAAGCTCAGGAAAAAAAACCAGGAGAACACCAAGGAGCGGCAGACACCGTTTGTAGGCCCCAAACCAAGCTAGTAGGCCAAATGCAGTTTAATATCTGATATAGGCCGAAAGCCTGAAGATTGAAGCTCAGATTTGTTCAGTGGATAACACCAAGGAGCGGCAGACACCGTTAGTAGGGTCCAACCAAACTAGTAGGCCAAATTCAGTTTAATATCTGATATAAGCCGAAAGCCTGAAGATTGAAGCTCAGATTTGTTCAGTGGAGGTGAACATCAAGGAGCGGCAGACACTGTTAGTAGGGCCCAACCAAACTAGTAGGGCAAATGCAGTTTAAAATTTGTAAATATAGGCCGAAAGCCTGAAGATTGAAGCTCAGCTTTGTTCAGTGGAGGAGAAAAGCAAGGAGCGGCAGACACTGTTAGTAGGCCCAACCAAACTAGCATCCCAAATGCAGTTTCATATTAAAAATATAGGCCGAAAGCCTGAAGATTGAAGCTCAGGAAAAAAAAACAGGAGAACACCAAGGAGCGGCAGACACCGTTTGTAGGCCCCAACCAAACTAGTAGGCCAAATGCAGTTTAATATCTGATATAGGCCGAAAGCCTGAAGATTGAAGCTCAGCTTTGTTCAGTGGAGGAGAACACCAAGGAGCGGCAGACACCGTTAGTAGGGCCCAACCAAACTAGTAGGCCAAATGCAGTTTAATATCTGATATAGGCCGAAAGCCTGAAGATTGAAGCTCAGCTTTGTTCAGTGGAGGAGAACACCAAGGAACGGCGGACACCGTTAGTAGGGCCTAACCAAACTAGTAGGCCAAATGCAGTTTCATATTCTATATAAAGGCCGAAAACCTGAAGATTGAAGCTCAGGAAAAAAAACCAGGAGAACACCAAGGAGTGGCAGACACCGTTAGTAGGCCCAACCAAACTAGTACCCCCGATGCAGTTTTCAAATTCCTATAGGCTGAAAACCTGACGATTGAAGCCCAGCTTTTTTCAGAGGAGGACAGCTGTATTGAGTGGCGCAGACAGACACAGGTAGTAGGCCTTAAACAAAAAAGTAGGCTCTATGCAGGTTTAAATAGGTTACAGGGGTACACAGGCAGCATTGGTGTGGTCAGCGGAGGACAACTGGAAGGAGTGGCGCAGACTTACTAGGCCTAAAATAAAAAAAGTAGGCTCTATGCAGGTTTAAATAGGTTACAGGGGTACACAGGCAGCATTGGTGTGGTCAGCGGAGGACGATTGCAAGGAGGGACCACAGACAGACTTACTAGGCCTAAAATAAAAAAGTAGGCTCTATGCAGGTTTAAATAGGTTACAGGGGTACACAGGCAGCATTGGTGTGGTCAGCGGAGGACGATTGCAAGGAGGGACCGCAGACAGACTTACTAGGCCTAAAATAAAAAGTAGGCTCTCTGCAGGTTTAAATAGGTTACAGGGGTACACAGGCAGCATTGGTGTGGTCAGCGGAGGACGATTGCAAGGAGGGACCGCAGACAGACTTACTAGGCCTAAAATAAAAAAGTAGGATATATGCAGGTTTAAATAGGTTACAGAGGTACACAGGCAGCATTGGTGTGGTCAGCGGAGGACAATTGGAAGGAGTGGCGCAGACTTACTAGGCCTAAAATAAAAAAGTAGGCTCTATGCAGGTTTAAATAGGTTACAGGGGTACACAGGCAGCATTGGTGTGGTCAGCGGAGGACGATTGCAAGGAGGGACCGCAGACAGACTTACTAGGCCTAAAATAAAAAAGTAGGCTCTATGCAGGTTTAAATAGGTTACAGAGGTACACAGGCAGCATTGGTGTGGTCAGCGGAGGACAATTGGAAGGAGTGGCGCAGACTTACTAGGCCTAAAATAAAAAAGTAGGCTCTATGCAGGTTTAAATAGGTTACAGGGGTACACAGGCAGCATTGGTGTGGTCAGCGGAGGACGATTGCAAGGAGGGACCGCAGACAGACTTACTAGACCTAAAATAAAAAGTAGGCTCTATGCAGGTTTAAATAGGTTACAGGGGTACACAGGCAGCATTGGTGTGGTCAGCGGAGGACGATTGCAAGGAGGAACCGCAGACAGACTTACTAGGCCTAAAACAAAAAAGTAGGCTCTATGCAGGTTTAAATAGGTTACAGGGGTACACAGGCAGCATTGGTGTGGTCAGCGGAGGACAATTGGAAGGAGTGGCGCAGACTTACTAGGCCTAAAATAAAAAAAGTAGGCTCTATGCAGGTTTAAATAGGTTACAGGGGTACACAGGCAGCATTGGTGTGGTCAGCGGAGGACAATTGGAAGGAGGGACCGCAGACTTACTGGGCCTAAAATAAAAAAAGTAGGCTCTATGCAGGTTTAAATAGGTTACAGGGGTACACAGGCAGCATTGGTGTGTTCAGCAGAGGACGATTGCACCGAGGGGCAGACACAGTTAGTAGGGGCAAAAAAGTAATAGGCAAAATGCAGTGAAAAATAGGTTACAGGAGTACGCAGGCGGCCTAGCTTTGTTCAGTTGAGGACAACTGTAAGGAGTGTCTGACACAGTTAGTATGCCAAAATAATAAAGTGAAGTTAATGTCTGGCAAAAAAAAAAATTCACAAAAAAAACAGGTGGCATACCTAGGTACAGGGGTGGGTTCCTCTGCTGACTTGCAGACAGTGGTAGTTGTTGCTAAATATTAACTGGTGTAAATGTAGGGCAGGGCCCCTGAATATTTTTACTATCAACAATCATGTCAACAAATTGGTATTGGCAGTGCCATTGAAGGATTTAACAGCACAGACTAAATAGTGGTGGAGCAGTGAGAGGTAATTTTGCAAGTGGTAGAGCACTGTTTGAGCTGGGGGGGGGGAACACTCTCGTGGGCGGCGGTACTGGCCCAGGGCCCCTCTTGTTACGACGGTGTGTCTGAGGTTGGGTGTGCACCACCACCGCCAGAGACACTTCATTGTACTATGAGGGACCCTGTGCCAGTGCCAGTGCCGTCGCCCAAAAGTGGGCACACCCACCTGTTCAGCCAAATGGCACTCGCATGGGTGCTTGCGCCAAGTGGTGACCACGGCCCCGTGGGGGGAGTGAGCCCATATAGGGAGGTGTAAAAATGGCCTATGGTGGACATACAGCAGCTGCAAATGGAGAAATTGGAGCAGTCAGTAAGACGAGTCCAAAAGCAAGACCTTTTTAAAGGAAAGCTAGGTGTCAGCAGGGAAAGGTGGGGCAAAATAATTAGAAATCCATGATTGGTTCATTTTAATGAAGGTTAGATCATCAACATTTTGGGTAGCCAGACGAGTCCTTTTTTCGGTCAGTATTGAACCAGCAGCACTGATAGCACACTAGCAGCTGGGCAAGCAAGCTCCTGTAAACCATATTCTGCCAATTCAGGCCAGGTGTCTATTTTGGATGCCCAGTATTCAAATGGGAATGACGTGTGAGGGAGAACATCGATAAGGGAGGAAAAATAGTTCGTAAACATACTGTACAAATGTTGTCTCCTGTCACTTTGAATCGATGCAGCAGTACCTGTCGTGTCTGCGGTCATTGCGAAATCACTCCACAACCTGATCATAAAACCCCTCTGTCCAATGCCACTTCTGATTTGTGCACCTCTAACACCTCTGCCATGTTGCCCCCTGCAGCTCGTGTGAGAACCATCACCGCCGCTGTGTGCTTGGAATGCCTGAACCAAACGGTCTACAAGAGTTGCTTGTTTGGTAGCCAATATTTGTTCAAGGTTCTCATGTGGCATGATATTTTGCAATTTCCCTTTATAGCGTGGATCCAGGAGGCAGGCCAACCAGTAATCGTCATCGGTCATCATTTTGATAATGCGGGGGTCCCTTTTTAGGATACGCAAAGCATCATCCGCCATGTGGGCCAATGTTCCAGGTGTCAATTCACTGCTTGTGCTGGGTTGAGGAGCACTTTCTGGCAAATCAACATCACTTGTCTCCCCCAAAAACCCTGTACCTGACCTTGCAACGCCACCAGTTTCTATTGCCCCCTGAGAAGCTTCCTCCTCCCATAAATATTCATCCCCATCATCCTCCTCGTCCTCCTCCTCTTCGTCTGCCACCTCGTCCAGGAGACTTCCCTGAGCAGACAATGGCTGACTCATCAAGGCTTCCCTCGTCCTCAGCTGCAGATGCCTGCTCCTTTATGTGCGTCAAACTTTGCATCAGCAGACGCATTAGGGGGATGCTCATGCTTATGATTGCGTCGTCTGCACTAACCAGGCGCGTGCATTCCTCAAAACACTGAAGGACTTGACAGAGGTCTTGTAGCTTCGACCACTGCACACCTGACAACTCCATGTCTGCCATCCAACTGCCTGTCCGTGTACAGTATGTGTATCCTCCCACAAATACATAACAGCACGCCTCTGTTCGCACAGCCTCTGAAGCATGTGCAGTGTGGAGTTCCACCTTGTTGCAACATCGATTATTAGGCGGTGCTGGGGAAGCTTCAAAGATCGCTGATGGATCTTCATACGGCTGGAGTGTACGGGCGAATGGCGGATGTGCGAGCAAAGTCTTCGCACCTTCAGGAGAAGGGCGGGTAACCCCGGATAACTTTTCAGGAAGCACTGCACCACCAGGTTCAAGGTGTGAGCCAGGCAAGGAATGTGTTTCAGTTGTGAAAGGGCTATGGCAGCCATAAAATTCTTTCCGTTATCACTGACTACCTTGCCTGCCTCAAGATGTACACTGCCCAGCCATGACTGAGTTTCTTGCTGCAAGAACTCGGCCAGAACTTCCGCGGTGTGTCTGTTGTCACCAAAACACTTCATTTCCAACACAGCCTGCTGATGCTTACCACTAGCTGTTCCATAATGGGACACCTCGTGTGCAACACTGGCAGCTGTGGATGGAGTGGTCGTGTGACTGCGGTCTGTGGATGAGCTCTCGCTTCTGCTGGAGGATGAGGAGGAGGAGGAGGGGTGGCAAACGCCTACAGCCAACTGTTTCCTAGACAGTGGGCTAGGCAGAACTGTCCCAATATGGATGTCCCCTGTGGACCTTGCATCCACCACATTAACCCAGTGTGCCGTGATGGACACGGAACGTCCCTGGCCATGCCTACTGGTCCATGCATCTGTTGTAAGGTGCACCTTTCTACTGACAGATTGACTGAGTGCATGGACAATGCGGTCTTTGACATGCTGGTGGAGGGCTGGGATGGCTCTTCTCGCAAAGAAGTGTCGACTGGGTAGGTCATAGCGTGTTACTGCGTAGGCCATCAGGGCTTTGAAAGCTTTGCTTTCAACCAACCGGTAGGGCATCATCTCTAATGAGATTAGTCTAGCAATGTGGGCGTTCAAACCCTGTGTACGCGGATGAGAGGATGAGTACTTCCTTTTCCTAAGGAGAGTCTCTTGTAGGGTGAGCTGGACTGGAGAGCTGCATATGGTGGAACTAGCGGGGGTGGTGGTGGACATGGCAGACTGAGAAACGGTTGGTGATGGTATTCTTGCTGTTGGCCTACATACAGTGTTTCCTACCAAGAACCTGGTGATTCCCTGACTGCCTTGGCCTTGCGACGATACCTCCACATTTGCTGCAGGTGGTGTCCTAAACGGTGGGCTTACAGTGAGGGAAGCAATGTAGCGTTGCTGACTACCTTCATTCTGAGCGGGTGCACCAACGTTATGGGACGTTTGGTAGTTAGTCCAGGCTTGCAAGTGCATGCTGGTTAAATGTCTATGCATGCACGTTGTATTTAAATTTTGGACATTCTGCCCTCTGCTAAAGGTCCTTGAGCATTTTTTACAGATAACTTTGCGCTGATCATTCGGATCTTGGTTAAAAAATTGCCAGACTGCACTCTTCCTACTATCGAATACCTTTTCAGGCATTGCACACTGTGCTACTTTAACCGGATGGCCACGCTGTCCTACAACAGTTTTTGGTTTTGACACACGTTTTTTGGCCAGATACGGGCCTGCCAGATGAAAGTGATGTTGATGCCTGCTGCGGCTCCTCCTCCTCTGCTTCAGAGCTACTGCCAGCGGCACCCTGTTCCCCCAATGGCTGCCAATCGGGGTCAACAACTGGGTCATCTATCACCTCCTCTTCTATGTCCTGTGCACCTTCCTGTGTGTCACCGTGTAAGGTGCTATAGCGTTCGGGACGGGGCACCATAGTCTCATCAGGGTCAGATTCTGGCTCAGTACACTGCGAGGGCAATGTTGTGATCTGAGTCAGTGGAACAGCATAATAATCTAGCTGTGGCTGTGCATCTGTGCACTCCATGTCCAATTCATCTTGTAATGGGCATGGCCTGTTAACAATTTCCCTTTCTAACCCAGGCACGGTATGTGTAAAGAGCTCCATGGAGTAACCTGTTGTGTCACCTGACGCATCCTTCACTGTTGTTCTGGGTGAAGGACACAAGGAAGCGACTTGTTCCTGACCGGGAGCATCCACTGACGACGCGCTGCTTTTAAATTTTGCACTTTCCGAAGAGGAGGCGAAAGAGCTAGAGGCAGAGTCAGCAAGGAAAGCCAAAACTTTTTCCTGCTGCTCCGGCTTTAAAAGTGGTTTTCCAACTCCCAGAAAAGGGAGCGTTCGAGGCCTTGTGTAGCCAGACGATGACGCTGGCTCAACAACTCGAGACTTAGGTGCTATATTGCTTTTCCCACAACTACCTGATGCTCCACGACCACAACCACTACCATTATTACCGGCCGGCAATGGCCGCCCATGGCCACGACCTCTTCCTCCAGACTTCTTCATTCTTGGAAAAATGTAACCAAACTAACAACCGTTATATGGTACTGTAAAACCAGGTAGAAGGTGTACGTAAACTTGTTGTGAATTTAAATTTCCCTTTATAGGTGTGGGAGACTGCTGGGAAAATAAGGCCCACTATATTACACTACACAGTTTGAAGTGTCAGAAAGTGGCTGCCAGATATGCCACAAACAGGACTGACGCAGATGCACTCAGTGGCAATATAAATCTCCCATTTTATGTGTGGGAGAAAGCAGGAAAAACTCAGGCCCACTGTATTACACTACACAGTTTGAGGGTATGTGCACACGTCCGGATTTCTTGCAGAAATTTCCTGAAGAAAACCGCGTTTTTTTCCGTTTTTTTCGCATTTTTTTAGCATTCTGCAAGCGTAATTAGCTTGCAGAATGCTCAAGTTTTCCAAGCGATCTGTAGCATCGCTTGGAAAACTGACTGACAAGTTGGTCACACTTGTCAAACATACTGTTTGACAAGTGTGGCCAACATTTTACTATAGATGCTGCTTATGCAGCATCTATAGTAAAAGATAGAATGTTTAAAAATAATAAAAAAAAAAAAAAAATGTTTATACTCACCCTCTGCAAACAGCCAATCTCCTCAGCGGCATCCGTTCCTATAGATGCCGGTGTGGTTCAGGACCTTCGATGACGTCGCGGCTTGTGATTGGACGCGTGAGTCACATGAGCGATCACGTGACCAATCACAAGACAGCGACGCCATCACAGGTCCTGAACCACACCATCTATAGGAACGGAAGAGCGAGCATGCACCGGAGAGGCGGGAACACTTCGGGGGCCATCAGAGGGTGAGTATATCACTGTTTTTTATTTTAATTCTTTTTTTTTACCAATTATATGGTGCCCAGTCCATGGAGGAGAGTCTCCTCTCCTCCACCCTGGGTACCAACCGCACATAATCGGCTTTCTTCCCGCATGGTGGGCATAGCCCCGTGCGGGAAGTAAGCAGATCAATGCACTCCTAGGTGTGCGGAATCCCCGCAATTCCGCATTTTTAATGAACATGTTGCTTTTTTTCCGCGATGCTATTTTTTTGCGGAAAAAAAATGCAACATTTGCACAAAAAATGCGGAATACCCTGTAAATAATTTTTATCACGTTTTTATAGCGAAAAAAACGCGAAAAAAACGTGAAAAATCCTGAACGTGTGCACATGGCCTGAGTGTCAGAAAGTGGCTGGCAGATATGCCACAAACAGGACTGACGCACTCAGTGGCAATATAAATCTCCCTTTTTATGTGTGGGAGAATGCAGGAAAAACTCAGGCCCACTGTATTACACTACACAGTTTGAGTGTCAGAAAGTGGCTGGCAGATATGCCACAAACAGGACTGATGCAGATGCACTCCGTGGCAGTTTAAATCTCCCTTTTTATGTGTGGGAGACAGCAGAAAAAAAACCAGGCCCACTGTATTACACTACACAGTTTCAGTGGCAGCCAGTGGCTGGCAGATATGCCACAAACAGGACTGACGCAGATGCACTTTGTGGCAGTTTAAATCTCCCTTTTTATGTGTGGGAGACAGCAGGAAAAAAATCAGGCCCACTGTATTACACTACACAGTTTGATTGGCAGAAAGTGGCTGGCAGATATATAAAAAAATACAAGGGCTGTAGTAGAATTTCAATCTCCCTACGATGATCAAAGGACAAGCATGGCAGCAATAAAAAGAACTGCTGCACACAAGAGTGTGGAGAAAGAAACAAGAGAACTGTGCAGAAAGAAGCAACAGGATTTTTGCTTTGAAAAAAGCAGTTGGTTTGCACAACGGCATACACACAGCAATGCAGCTATCAGGGAGCCTTATAAGCTACAGAGCTGATGCACAGAAATCTAGCCTCCACTGTTCCTGCAAAGAAAAGGTGGTGTTGGACAGTGGAAATCGCTACAGCACAAGCGGTTTGGGGGTTAATATTTCCTCCCTAACAATATTCCTGCTTCTGATGAAGCTACAACCTCTCCCTATGCTACGATCGGCAGAAGTAAGATGGCGGTCGGTATGCACGCCCCTTTATAGCCCCTGTGACGCCGCAGAAAGTAAGCCAATCACTGCCATGCCCTTCTCTAAGATGGTGGGGACCGAGACCTATGTCATCACGCTGCCCACACTCTGCGTGCACCCTCACTGGCTGAGAAATGGTGCTTAAAGCGTCATACGAAACGCGACTTTGGCGCGAAGATCGCCGACCGCATGGCCGATCCCACGCTGGGATCGGGTCGGGTTTCATGAAACCCGACTTAGCCGAAAGTCGGCGATTTATGAAATTGACCGATCCGTTTCGCTCAACCCTAGTCAGTAGCATTATTACACACAATACTTTGGATCTATCAGTAGGAAAACGGTCAGCATGCACATCAAAATATAGCATACATTGATTCACAAAGCCACGAAATTTGTCGCGAACACCATTAAATCTGAATGGGGGCAACTTAGGTGGGCTAGCTGGTGGCGGTTGCCCAGAGGGTAAAGTCACTTGTGCAGCTATTTGCGTGCTTATGTCCTGAAAAGCCCATCCATACTGGGACTCTATGCCAGCAAGTTTGTTTTCCTGGCCTGCCATGCGGTTGCTTAAGTCCTGTAAAGTTTGTCCAAATACTTGTTGATTGTGTTCAAAGCTTCCAAACTTCTTTTGCAGACCTTCCACATCTTTCTGCAGTGATCTAATTACGGAAAACACCTGCTCTAATCTGCTTTCTGCAGTCATTGTTCCAGCAGTCTCCTTTTTTTTTTATAGCTAGAGTATCCTGTAATAATTATAGGGGATAACTCAGGAGACTCTTTGCGTGGAACAAGACAACTACAGGACACAGTTTTATAAGTGGTAAAGTCTATATTATCACACGGTGATTCAAACAGGTGCAGAGAGAAACTAAAGTCCACAACACTTGGTGCAAATAATAAACGCAGCTTAGCAGTCTATAGGAAACTTCAGAGGGAAATGCAATCAAGCAGAAAGTCTATGAAGCACAGTTATTCTTGAGGAAACTTGACACGAATAAATCCTTGTCTTAATCCAAACACAGATAGATATGCTTATAAGGCAGTTCAAATCATATCTTAGCTCAACCAGGGAGGCTTGGTTAATAGTCTCAGGTTATTACAAAGCAGCAAGAGCTGACATGTCCAGCAAATGCAGATGGAAGTAAACACGAGCAGCAGATGAAGGAGGATTACTGGAAACTTGTGTATGCAGCAGGAACTCAGAGCAGAGTAGCAGGATCACCACACAGGTTCACAGGAGCAGGTGTATATCCAGGGAGTAATCAGAGGTCAGGAGCTGGATGCAAGGCAGAATACTCTAGCACAGACTGAAGGCTGGGGTGGAGTTTTATAGCAGGAAGACACAGTGCACATGAGACCAACTTGGAAAAGGGCAGTAATGCACAAAAGGTAAAAAATGTTCAGAGTCCTGACACTGATAGACACCTCTCCTTTACTAACGCCTGGGCTGACATTACAAAGCTGATATCAACCTCAAAACTATTATGCCGAACTGAGGCTAAGCGCCAAAATGTATGCATGTAGTGGATGTGCCATTTCAGGGCTGGTCTTATTAGTCTTGGAGGGGGAAAATATCCATGGCCCCTTCCCAACCTATTAATATCAGCCTGCAGCTGTCTGTTTTGACTTGCTGGTTACTTAAAATAGAGGGCCCCATATCATTTTTTTGGGGGTCCCCCTTTTAATAACCTGCAAAGGCTATGCAGACAGCTGTGAGCTGATATTTTTAGCCTGGGAAGCTCCATGTTTATTGCCCCCTTCCCAGGATGATAACACCAGCCCCCAGCTGTCTGCTTGCCCTCAGCTGGGTATTAAAAATAAGCGGGATCCCATGCCATTTTTTTCAATTATTTATTAGCTAAATACATATACAAAACACACGCATTGCACTAATTATATATCACACCGACATCTTTCTTACTATGCACTGGCGCCAGCCGGTGAATACTCTCATTAGCATTGCCTGCTCTCGCTGCTATCAGCAAGACCAGGGGTATGCTGATGAGAAAAGTACTCATAAGCGGAAGCCTGACTGGAGGTAATCTTTTCACCACTGGTGAAAACTGTTGGCTCACACGCTGATCTCTGTGTGGGTAACGTCAGTAAGGTTACCACAGATCAAAGATAGTGTTTCCTGCACCATCACACAGATGACAGCATGGGAATCACTGGTTGTTTGGACCCCCATTCATTTGAATGGGATACAGATTCGTAATTAAGTTTGGGTAACCTTCTGGTACCCGAACAGAACTTTTTTATAAAGTTCGGCCGAACCCGATGGACCTGAACATCCACCGGTCTTAACTTTCTGATCTCTTGTGATCCAGAGAACAGGGCTCTAAAATGTCAGAGATAGCCAAGCCCAGCAGTCTCAAAGAAAATAAAGGGATGATTTGTATGCCTACTGGTGGGATCCCCAATAATCAAATAGTTATCAACTATCATAATAAATGTTAATTATGGTAAAACTGTGTCATGATGCAATCGTCCAGGTTGAAAACCACATTTTGTTTCCAGTATTTATTCCAGACTTCTAAATAAACTAGCACTCAATAATAATTCAACAGAACTATCAATGTGAAAAGGCAAAGCTGTTATGAAAGCTGATTAATTTCAATCCCAGAAAAAGAAACACGTCACTCTCAAATACATGTCACCAGAACAATATGTCAGGTTTATTGTTTTATGGATTATGATAAAAGGTCACACTCATTGCCTATACAGTACAGACCAAAAGTTTGGACATACCTTCTCTATTAAAGATTTTTCTGTATTTTCATGACTATGAAAATTGTACATTCACACTGAAGGCATCAAAACTATGAATTAACACATGTGGAATTATATACTTAACAAAAAACTGTGAAACAACGGAAAATATGTCTTATATTCTCGGTTCTTCAAAGTAGCCACCTTTTGCTTTGATGACTGCTTTGCACACTCTTGGCATTCTCTTGATGAGCTTCAAGAGGTAGTCACCGGGAATGGTTTTCACTTCACAGGTGTGCCCTGTTAGCTTTAATATGTGGGATTTCTTGCCTTATAAATGGGGTTAGGACCATAAGTTGTGTTGTGCAGAAGTATGTTGGATACACAGCTGACAGTCCTACTGAATAGACTGTAAGAATTTGTATTATGGCAAGAAAAAGCAGCTAAGTACAGAAAAACGAGTGGCCATCACTACTTTAACCCCTTCATGACCCAGCCTATTTTGGCCTTAATGACCTTGCCATTTTTTGCAATTCTGACCAGTGTCCCTTTATGAGGTAATAACTCAGGAACGCTTCAACGGATCCTTGCGGTTCTGAGATTGTTTTTTCGTGACATATTGGGCTTCATGTTAGTGGTAAATTTAGGTCGATAATTTCTGAGTTTATTTGTGAAAAAAACGGAAATTTGGCGAAAATTTTGAAAATTTGGCAATTTTCACATTTTGAATTTTTATTCTGTTAAACCAGAGAGTTATGTGACACAAAATAGTTAATAAATAACATTTCCCACATGTCTACTTTACATCAGCACAATTTTGGAAATAATTTTTTTTTTTTGCTAGGAAGTTATAAGGGTTAAAATTTGACCAGTGATTTCTCATTTTTACAACAAAATTTACAAAACCATTTTTTTTAGGGACCACCTCACATTTGAAGTCAGTTTGAGGGTTCTATATGGCTGAAAATACCCAAAAGTGACACCATTCTAAAAACTGCACCCCTCAAGGTGCTCAAAACCACATTCAAGAAGTTTATTAACCCTTCAGGTGTTTCACAACAGCAGAAGCAACATGGAAGGAAAAAGTGAACATTTAACTTTTTAGTCACAAAAATGATCTTTTAGCAACAATTTTTTTATTTTCCCAAGGGTAAAAGGAGAAACTGGACCACAAAAGTTGTTGTCCAATTTGTCCTGAGTACGTTGATACCTCATATGTGGGGGTAAACCACTGTTTGTGGGCACGGCAGGGCTCGGAAGCGAAGGAGCGCCATTTGACTTGTTCAATGAAAAATTGGCTCCCATCTTTAGCGGACACCATGTCGCGTTTGGAGAGCCCCCGTGTGCCTAAACATTAGAGCTCCCCCACAAGTGACCCCATTTTGGAAACTAGACGCCCCAAGGAACTTATCTAGATGCATAGTGAGCACTTTAATCCCCCAGGTGCTTCACAAATTGATCCGTAAAAATGAAAAAGTACTTTTTTTTCACAAAAATTTTTTTTAGCCTCAATTTTTTCATTTTCACATGGGCAACAGGATAAAATGGATCCTAAAATTTGTTGGGCAATTTCTCCTGAGTACGCCGATACCTCATATGTGGGGGTAAACCACTGTTTGGGTGCACGGCAAGGCTCGGAAGGGAAGGCGCGCCATTTGACTTTTTGAATGAAAAATTATCTCCATCGTTAGCGGACACCATGTTGCGTTCGGAGAGCCCCTGTGTGCCTAAACATTAGAGCTCCCCTACAAGTGACCCCATTTTGGAAACTAGACCCCCCAAGGAACTAATCTAGATGTATAGTGAGCACTTAAAACCCCCAGGTGCTTCACAGAAGTTTATAACGCAGAGCCATGAAAATAAAAAAATATTTTTCTTTCCTCAAAAATGATTTTTAGCCCGGAGTTTTTTATTTTCCCAAGGATAATAGGAGAAATTGGACCCCAAATGTTGTTGTCCAGTTTGTCCTGAGTATGATGATACCCCATATGTGGGGGTAAACCACTGTTTGGGCGCACGGCAGGGCTCGGAAGGGAAGGCACGCCATTTGACTTTTTGAATGGAAAATTAGCTCCAATCATTAGCGGACACCATGTCGCGTTTGGAGAGCCCCTGTGTGCCTAAACATTGGAGCTCCCACACAAGTGACCCCATTTTGGAAACTAGACCTCCCAAGGAACTAATCTAGATGTGTGGTGAGCACTTTGAACCCCCAAGTGCTTCACAGAAGTTTATAACGCAGAGCCATGAAAATATAAAATTATTTTTCTTTCCTCAAAAATGATTTTTTAACCCACAATTTTTTATTTTCCCAAGGGTAACAGGAGAAATTGGACCCCAAAAGTTGTTGTGCAGTTTCTCCTGAGTACGCTGATACCCCATATGTGGGGGTAAACCACTGTTTTGGCACACGTCGGGGAGCGGAAGGGAAGTAGTGACGTTTTGAAATGCAGACTTTAATGGAATGCTCTGCGGGCGTCACGTTGCGTTTGCAGAGCCCCTGATGTGCCTAAACAGTAGGAACTCCCCACAATTGACCCCACTTTGGAAACTAGACCCCCAAGGGAACTTATCTAGATGTGTGGTGAGCACTTTGAACCCCCAAGTGCTTCACAGAAGTTTATAACGCAGAGACGTGAAAATAAAAAATGTGTTTTCTTTCCTCAAAAACATTTTTTTAGCCCAGAATTTTTTAATTTTCCCAAGGGTAACAGGAAAAATTTGACCCCAAAAGTTGT
The DNA here is from genome assembly GCF_051348905.1 of Ranitomeya variabilis. Taxonomy (NCBI): domain Eukaryota; kingdom Metazoa; phylum Chordata; class Amphibia; order Anura; family Dendrobatidae; genus Ranitomeya; species Ranitomeya variabilis. Next base: position 60,221,735 of record NC_135235.1, read on the forward strand.
TGTCCAGTTTCTCCTGAGTACGCTGATACCCCATATGTGGGGGTAAACCACTGTTTAGGCACATGGCGGGGCTCGGAAGGGAAGTAGTGACGATTTGGAATGCAGACTTTGATGGAATGGTCTGCGGGAATCATGTTATGTTTGCAGAGCCCCTGATGTGCCTAAACAGTAGAAACCCCCCACAAGTGACCCCATTTTGGAAACTAGACCCCCCAAGGAACTTATCTAGATGTGTGGTGAGCACGTTCAACCCCCAAGTGCTTCACAGAAGTTTACAACGCAGAGCCGTGAAAATAAAAAATCATTTTTCTTTCCTCAAAAAAGATGTTTTAGCAAGCAATTGTTTATTTTCACAAGGGTAACAGGAGAAATTGGACCCCAATATTTGTTGCCCAGTTTGTTGTGAGTACGCTGGTACCCCATATGTGGGGGTAAACCACTGTTTGGGCGCACGTCAGGGCTCGGAAGGGAAGTAGTGACATTTGAAATGCAGACTTTGATGGAATGGTCTGCGGGCGTCACGTTGCATTTGCAGAGCCCCTGATGTGCCTAAACAGTAGAAACACCCCACAAGTGACCCCATTTTGGAAACTAGACCCCAAAAGGATCTTATCTAGATGTGTGGTGAGCACTTTCAACCACCAAGTGTTTCACATAAGTTTATAACGTAGAGCCGTGAAAATAAAAAATAATTGTTCTTTCCTCAAAATTATGTTTTAGCAAGTAATTTTTTATTTTTGCAAGGGTAACAGGAGAAATTGGACCCCAATAGTTGTTGCCCAGTTTGTCCTGAGTACGCTGGTATCCCATATGTGGGGGTAAACCACTGTTTGGGCGCACGTCGGGGCTTGGAAGGGAGGGCGCACCATTTGACTTTTTGAACGCAAGATTGGCTGGAATCATTGGTGGCGCCATGTTGCGTTTGGAGACCCCTGATGTGCCTAAACAGTGGAAACCCCTCAATTCTAACTTCAACACTAACCCCAACACACCCCTAACCCTAATCCCAACTGTAGCCATAACCCTAATCACAACCCTAACCCCAACACACCCCTAACCACAACCCTAACCCCAACACACCCGTAACCCTAAATCCAACCCTAATCCTAACCCTAATCCCAACCCTACCCACAACTGTAACCCCAACACAACCCTAACCCTATCCTTAACCCTAACAACAAGCCTAATCTTAACCCTATTTCCAACCCTAGCCCTAATTCCAACCCTAAGGGTACCGTTTCACATAACGATTTACCAACGATCACGACCAGCGATACGACCTGGCCGTGATCGTTGGAAAGTCATTGTGTGGTCGCTGGGGAGCTGTCACACAGACCGCTCTCCAGCGACCAACGATGCCAAGGTCCCGGGTAACCAGGGTAAACATCGGGTTACTAAGCGCAGGGCCGCGCTTAGTAACCCGATGTTTACCGTGGTTACCAGCGTAAAAGTAAAAAAAAAAAAACGTACATACTCACATTTTGGTGTCCTTCAGGTCCCTTGCCGTCTGCTTCCCGCTCTGACTGAGTGCCGCCGTACAGTGAGAGCAGAGCGCAGCGGTGACGTCACTGCTATGCTGTGCTCTCACTTTCCGGCCGGCAGACAGTCAGAGCGGGAAGCAGACGGCAAGGGACCTGAACGACACCGAAATGTGAGTATGTACGTTTTTTTTTTTTTTGTACTTTTACGCTGGTAACCACGGTAAACATCGAGTTACTAAGCGCGGCCCTGCGTTACAAGTGAACGCATCGCTGGATAGCTGTCACACACAACGATCCAGCGATGACAGCGGGAGATCCAGCGACGAAAGAAAGTTCCAAACGATCTGCTACGACGTACGATTCTCAGCAGGGTCCCTGATCGCTGCTGCGTGTCAGACACAGCGATATCGTATGGATATCCCTGGAACGTCACAGATCGTACCGTCGTAGCGATCAAAGTGCTACTGTGAGACGGTACCCTAACTCTAATTCCAACCCTAACCCTAAGGCTATGTGTCCACTTTGCGGATTCGTGTGAGATTTTTCCGCACCATTTTTGAAAAATCCGCAGGTTAAAAGGCACTGCGTTTTACCTACGGATTTACAGCGGATTTCCAGTGTTTTTTTGTGCGGATTTCTATTGAGGAACAGGTGTAAAACGCTGCGGAATCCGCACAAAATTGACATGCTGCGGAAAATACACAGCGTTTCCGCACGGTATTTTCCGCACCATGGGCACAGCGGATTTGGTTTTCCATAGGTGTACATGGTACTGTAAACCTGATGGAAAACTGCTACGAATTCGCAGCGGCCAATCCGCTGCGGATCCGCGGCGGATCCGCGGCCGATCCGCTGCGGATCCGTGGCCGATCCGCTGCGGATTCGCAGCCAAATCCGCACTGTGTGCACATGCCCTAACCCTAACCCTACCCCTAATTCTAACCCTAATTCTAACCAGAAAAAAACCTCTCCAAATCATAATTTACCATATATATTGCGATGTCTACCTAACATCTATATGCCAATTGCATATTGTGAACATAAGCGACTCAGGAGCTGCATATTATACAAAAAAAGGAAAAGAGTCATAGCTAGATAAATAGAAAATAGATACCAAATTTTATTAAATACAAATTAAACACACCATACAAAAATTATGTTTAAAAAAAGCAACGTATAGAGCAATCAAAAGTAGGCCAGTAAATGTATATTGGGTTAGTGACAAAATATCGCCCAAGATAGTGAGTGCCAGCGGACCTGCAGCACAACTAGGGATGTAAAATCTTAATTGTCACATAAAGAGAAAAACACAGAACACTGGATAGTGACTAGTTAGTATAGCTTAGGGTGGACAGAGTAACTGTCATAATCAGGCTCACAGGTGCAACCAGCTACCAGCGGCTGATTTATAAAGCATATCCACCCATTAAAGTGTACCAAACTAACAAACTCCAGCGGCAAAAGTATATCAGCTGACAAAGAAAGATAATAAATATACATGTGAAGTCACATAACATTACCCGTCATGGTGTAGTGCAGGGCGGCTGGGACTCTCCCCGACGTACGTTTCAGTACGAATGACCTTCCTCAGGGGGCGTGGCTATTACTAGAAAGTGTCTCAGTATTTATATGCGTCCGAACTGATCACATGGTCAGAAGGCACCAATAGGAATAAGCTGGGCGCGCACCATCGCATCGCTGCCCATCACCGCACAGCGGCACCAAGAATCCGGACCCAGGTCACATGGGGCGGCCGGCGCCTGGCCGTCACCAAGCAACCTGGTACACGGAAGTCGGCACTGTCCCACGGCATGTTAGCAGACAGTGAAAAGGTACCGTGCGCGTCAGACTGCACCAGGGCTATAAAGAGATAATATATCGGCGTTTATACTGCAACCAGCAAGTACATTTTTCCGTGCTGTAGATACAATCATATAATATGTATTGAATCCAAAAAATGACACCCATTTTTTTAAAAACACCAAAAAAAAGGGAAGAAAAGAAGGGGGGAAGGGGGGAAGGGGGAAGGGAGGGGGAAAGGGGAAAAGCGGAGGAACAATAGGGAACATAAGCTGTATATTATAAATATTACAGTAGAGATGTAGTCCGTTTCTTCCCACCACATATAGCATCGGGTGAATAGATTTTCCTAATAGATGGCATAATTCCAGCACAATTTCCGACGATGGAAAAAAGAGGAGCACTTTTCTTCCATCCAAGTGATGCCATTTGTAGTCATATGCGGAACAGATAAAGGTCATCACATTAGGATGTAGTCCATTTCTTCCCTCCACATATGGCACCAGGTAGATATCGTATGGATATCCCTGGAACGTCACAGATCGTACCGTCGTAGCGATCAAAGTGCTACTGTGAGACGGTACCCTAACTCTAATTCCAACCCTAACCCTAAGGCTATGTGTCCACTTTGCGGATTCGTGTGAGATTTTTCCGCACCATTTTTGAAAAATCCGCAGGTTAAAAGGCACTGCGTTTTACCTACGGATTTACAGCGGATTTCCAGTGTTTTTTTGTGCGGATTTCTATTGAGGAACAGGTGTAAAACGCTGCGGAATCCGCACAAAATTGACATGCTGCGGAAAATACACAGCGTTTCCGCACGGTATTTTCCGCACCATGGGCACAGCGGATTTGGTTTTCCATAGGTGTACATGGTACTGTAAACCTGATGGAAAACTGCTACGAATTCGCAGCGGCCAATCCGCTGCGGATCCGCGGCGGATCCGCGGCCGATCTGCTGCGGATCCGTGGCCGATCCGCTGCGGATTCGCAGCCAAATCCGCACTGTGTGCCCATGCCCTAACCCTACCCCTAACCCTAACCCTACCCCTAATTCTAACCCTAATTCTAACCCTAGTTCTAACCCTAACCCTAGCAGAAAAAAAAAATATATATTTTATTTATTTTTATTATTGTCCCTATGGGGGTGATAAAGGGTGGTCATTTACTTTTTTTTCATTTTGATCACTGCGATAGGCTATATCGCAGTGATCAAAATACTTCTGAAATGAATCTGCCAGCCGGCAGACTCTGCGGGCGCAGTGCGCAGGCGCCCGCCATATTAGAAGATGGCGGCGCCCATGGAGAAGCCGGACGGACATCGGGAGGCCCGGTAAGTATGAAGGGGGGGTGATCGGAGCACAGGGGGGGGACCGGAGCACAGGGGGCGGGGACCGGAGCACAGGGGGGGGGGCACCGGAGCACGGGGGAGCGGACAGGAGGACGCAGGAGCGGACAGAACTAATTAGGGGGGCGGACCGCGCACCGGAGCACTGGGGGGGCGATCGGTGGGGTGGGGTGGGGGCAGATTAGGTTTTCCAGCCATGGCCGATGATATTGCAGCATCGGCCATGGCTGGATTGTAATATTTCACCGTTTTTTTGGGTGAAATATTACAAATCGCTCTGATTGGCAGTTTCACTTTCAACAGCCAATCAGAGCGATCGTAGCCACGGGGGGGGGGGTGAAGCCACCCCCCCTGGGCTGAAGCACCACTCCCCCTGTCTCTGCAGATCGGGTGAAATCGGAGTTAACCCCTTCACCCGATCTGCAGGGACGCGATCATTCTGTGACACAGCATATGCGTCACAGGTCGGGAAGGCACCGACTTTCATGACGCATACGCTGTGTCACAGGTCGGGAAGGGGTTAAGAAATGAAGGTCAGTCAGTCCGAAAAATTGGGAAAACTTTGAAAGTGTCCCCAAGTGCAGTTGCAAAAACCATCAAGCACTACAAAAAAAACTGGCTCACATGAGGATCGCCCCAGGAAAGGAAGACCGAGTCACCTCTGCTTCTGAGGATAAGTTTATCTGAGTCACCAGCCTCAGAAATCGCAGGTTAACAGCAGCTCAGATTAGAGACCAGGTCAATGCCACACAGAGTTCTAGTAGCAGACACATCTCTACAACAACTGTTAAGAGGAGACTTTGTGCAGCAGGTCTTCATGGTAAAATAGCTGCTACGAAACCACTGCTAAGGACAGGCAGCAAGCAGAAGAGACTTGTTTGGGCTAAAGAACACAATGAATTGGCATCAGACCAGAGGAAATCTGTGCTTTGGTCTGATGAGTCCAAATTTGAGATCTTTGGTTCCAACCACCGTGTCTGTACGACGCAGAAAAGGTGAACGGATGGACTTTACATGCCTGGTTCCCACCGTGAAGCATGGAGGAGGAGGTGTGATGGATGTTGGGGTGCTTTGCTGGTGACACTGTTGGGGATTTATTCAAAATTGAAGGCATAATGAACCAGCATGGCTACCACAGCATCTTGCAGCGGCATGCTATTCCATCCAGTTTGCGTTTAGTTGGACCATCATTTATTTTTCAACAGAACAATGAGCCCAAGCACCTCCAGGTTGTGTAAGGGCTATTTGACCAAAAAGGAGAGTGATGGGGTGCTACGCCAGATGACCTGGCCTCCAGAGTCACCAGACCTGAACCCAATCGAGATGGTTTGGGGTGAGCTGGACCGCAGAGTGAAGGCAAAACGGCCAACAAGTGCTAAGCATCTCTGGGAACTCCTTCAAGATTGTTGGAAGACCATTCCCGGTGACTACCTCTTGAAGCTCATCAAGAGAATGCCAAGAGTGTGCAAAGCAGTCATCAAAGCAAAAATGGTGGCTACTTTGAAGAACCTAGAATAGAAGACATATTTTCTCTTGATGAGCTTCAAGAGGTAGTCACCGGGAAACAGTTGTTGTAGAGATGTGTCTGCTGCTAGAACTCTGTGTGGCATTGACCTAGTCTCTAATCTGAGCTGCTGTTAACCTGCGATATCTGAGACTGGTGACTCGGATAAACGTATCCTCAGAAGCAGAGGTGTCTCTTGGTTTTCCTTCCAGGGGCGGTCCTCATGTGAGCCAGTTTCTTTGTAGCGCTTGATGGTTTTTGCCACTGCAGTTGGGGACACCTTCAAGGTTTGCCCATTTTTTCATACTGATTGACCTTCATTTCTTAAAGTAATGATGGCCACTTGTTTTTCTTTACTTAGAATTTGTATTATGGCAAGAAAAAGCAGCTAACAGTCTATTCAGTAGGACTATCAGCTGTGTATCCACCAGACTTCTGCACAACACAACTGATGGTCCCAACCCCATTTACAGTGGGGCAAAAAAGTATTTAGTCAGTCAGCAATAGTGCAAGTTCCACCACTTAAAAAGATGAGAGGCGTCTGTAATTTACATCATAGGTAGACCTCAACTATGGGAGACAAACTGAGAAAAAAAAATCCAGAAAATCACATTGTCTGTTTTTTTATCATTTTATTTGCATATTATGGTGGAAAATAAGTATTTGGTCAGAAACGAACAATCAAGATTTCTGGCTCTCACAGACCTGTAACTTCTTCTTTAAGAGTCTCCTCTTTCCTCCACTCATTACCTGTAGTAATGGCACCTGTTTAAACTTGTTATCAGTATAAAAAGACACCTGTGCACACCCTCAAACAGTCTGACTCCAAACTCCACTATGGTGAAGACCACAGAGCTGTCAAAGGACACCAGAAACAAAATTGTAGCCCTGCAGCAGGCTGGGAAGACTGAATCTGCAATAGCCAACCAGCTTGTAGTGAAGAAATCAACAGTGGGAGCAATAATTAGAAAATGGAAGACATTCAAGACCACTGATAATCTCCCTCGATCTGGGGCTCCACGCAAAATCCCACCCCGTGGGGTCAGAATGATCACAAGAACGGTGAGCAAAAATCCCAGAACCACGCGGGGGGACCTAGTGAATGAACTGCAGAGAGCTGGGACCAATGTAACAAGGCCTACCATAAGTAACACACTACGCCACCATGGACTCAGATCCTGCAGTGCCAGACATGTCCCACTGCTTAAGCCAGTACATGTCCGGGCCCGTCTGAAGTTTGCTAGAGAGCATTTGGATGATCCAGAGGAGTTTTGGGAGAATGTCCTATGGTCTGATGAAACCAAACTGGAACTGTTTGGTAGAAACACAACTTGTCGTGTTTGGAGGAAAAAGAATACTGAGTTGCATCCATCAAACACCATACCTACTGTAAAGCATGGTGGTGGAAACATCATGCTTTGGGGCTGTTTCTCTGCAAAGGGGCTAGGACGACTGATCCGGGTACATGAAAGAATGAATGGGGCCATGTATCGTAAGATTTTGAGTGCAAACCTCCTTCCATCAGCAAGGGCATTGAAGATGAAACGTGGCTGGGTCTTTCAACATGACAATGATCAAAAGCACACCATCAGGGCAACGAAGGAGTGGCTTCGTAAGAAGCATTTCAAGGTCCTGGAGTGGCCTAGCCAGTCTCCAGATCTCAATCCTATAGAAAACCTTTGGAGGGAGTTGAAAGTCCGTGTTGCCAAGCGAAAAGCCAAAAACATCACTGCTCTAGAGGAGATCTGCATGGAGGAATGGGCCAACATACCAACAACAGTGTGTGGCAACCTTGTGAAGACTTACAGAAAACGTTTGACCTCTGTCATTGCCAACAAAGGATATATTACAAAGTATTGAGATGAAATTTTGTTTCTGACCAAATACTTATTTTCCACCATAATATGCAAATAAAATGATAAAAAAACAGACAATGTGATTTTCTGTATTTTTTTTTCTCAGTTTGTCTCCCATAGTTGAGGTCTACCTATGATGTAAATTACAGACGCCTCTCATCTTTTTAAGTGGTGGAACTTGCACTATTGCTGACTGACTAAATACTTTTTTGCCCCACTGTATAAGGCAAGAAATCCCACTTATTAAACCTGACAGGGTATACTTGTGAAGTGAAAACATTCCCGATGTCTACCTCTTGAAGCTCATCAAGAGAATGCCAAGAGTGTGCAAAGCAGTCATCAAAGCAAAAGGTGGCTACTTTGAAGAACCTAGAATATAAGACATAATTTCAGTTGTTTCACACGTTTTTGTTAAGCATATAATTCCACATGTGTTAATTCATAGTTTTGATGCCTTCAGTGTAAATGTACAATTTTCATAGTCATGAAAATACAGAAAAATCTTTAAATGAGAAGGTGTGTCCAAGTGTTTGGTCTGTACTGTATATTTAAGAAAAAAATGAAAAAATTGGCACTGAAGTTGGACAACACCTTTAGCTCCTTCCCAGCATCTGCTGTACATGTACGGTACAAGTCAGAAGTGGATATATGGAGCAATATCAGAGACTGAGCCCAAACCATGGTCAGCAGACAATGATTATTATGCACAGGAAGGATCGACCTCTAACATCAGCGTGTGGAGCCTAGCTCACAGTGCAGAGGAAACTTATGTATTGTTTTTGTCATGTTTAATCATGTGTTTTCCAAAATGACAATTAAGATTTTCATTTTTTCTCTGCTTTATTTTCCTTCTCTTATATCCAGAGCATACTACCACTAGTAAGTTATAATGAAGTATTAACTTCTTATTTTGTTATTATTCTTTTAATCTATGTAAGACCAGGGAATCTGTCACCAAAGTTTTGCTACTACATCTGATGTAGGGGCAGAGACCCAGATTCCAGTGTTGTGTCACTTACTGGACTGTTTGCTGCTGTTTTGATTACATCACTGTTTTATCTGCTGCAGATCTACCAGCTCTCTAAATGCTGAGCTCTGTATAACCCCGCCCACAACATGGATTGGCAGATTTCTGTGTAGACTGTGCATAGGCAGAAAGCTGCCAATAGAGGTGGGGGCAGGGTTATATAAAATTCATGAATATGGGGGGTTACATGGCAGCAAGTTTATTAGTTTCTAATGATGATCGCCTGATGGTAAAACAATGAATTTATCAAAACTACAGCAGGCAGCTCAGAAAGTGACACATCGCTGAGATTTCCACATTATACTGTTAACACTCAGATAAGTAGGCAAAAACCTGGGGCAGATTTCTTTTAACTAGTAAGTATAATGCATGTAATGACACAATGAGTTGATTCAAACAATGTGTATGTAAGGCACTTGCCTGGTTTAGATACATTGATACACAGAGTTTGGGTTAACAACCTATTTATGAAGTCTCAAAGTCACTATTTTTAGGTATTTCTGAAAAACATTGTGGCGTTGTAAACTTGTGCTTTGAGTATAACATTTGCCCTTTAAGGAGGCTGTACATTGAGCAATCTACATAGCTAAACAACGAAAACACCATTTCTGCTTGGGGTGATCAGTGTTGCAGTTCGCATCTGGGAAGGTGCCTGATGTTGCAGAGGGCCCAGCTGGGAGATGTAGTTCCACTAGCAGCTGATTTTATTGTCATGGTAGCGGAAGTGAGTTGCTGCACCCCTAAATACTTTTTTCAGTTCCATGGAGGATTAATAATACCTTCCATTCCTCTCTTCTTAAAAAGTTTGAGGGTATCATTGACATTGACTTGGAGGAGGACAAGGACTATGTGGTGGAACCAGTTTTGGGTTCCTGACGTCGACAGCAATATCTCGTCAAATTGGAGGGTTTCAGTCCGGAGGATAAATCCTGGATTGATGAGAAAGATTTGCATGTGAATCGCCTAGTGATGGAGTTCTGTCAGTGGTTGAGGATCTCAGTGGGTCCAGTGGTCTCTCGTAGAAGTAGGGGTACTGCCATGCTTCTCGGTTCGAACCCTTGAGCCTGTGCTTTGTGGTCTGCTCTTCTGTCCGCCGAGCCACAGCAGATACATCTTTTCTCCGGATGTTTAGTTTCTGTTATCCTCGCTTCTTCAGTCTTAGGGTAACAGGTGTTTTCATTTACTCATTTGTCTGCCCTATCACCTTGCACCTGTAACTTGTCAATATTCTGCTTTCCAAAATGTAAAGTAAACATTTTCCTTTTATTTCTTTTCTATTTGTTTCATTTTTATTTAATGTAGCCACCTCTACCCCTGGTAAGTTATAATAAACTATTTATTCAATATACTGTAATTTTTCTGTCAAATCTGGCCACAATGACAAACACCTCTTTTTTGCTTTTCATTGTTGTAATCCAGGAATAATATATATATATATATATATATATATATATATATATATATATATATATATATATATATATATATATATATATATATTTATTTACATACATAGTGGGTACGGAAAGTATTCAGATCACTTTAAATTTTTCACTCTTTGTTTCATTGCAGCCATTTGGTAAATTCAGAAAAGTTCATTTTTTTCTCACTAATGTACACTCTGCACCCCATCTTTACTGAAAAAAACAGAAATGTAGTAATTTTTGCAAATTTAATAAAAATGACAAACTGAAATATCACATGGTCCTAAGTATTCAGACCCTTTGCTCAGACACTCGTATTTAAGTCACATGCTGTCCATTTCTTTGTGATCCTCCTTGAGATGGTTCAACTCCTTCATTAGAGTCAAGCTGTGTTTAATTAATTTGATAGGACTTGATTTGGAAAGGCGCACACCTGTTTATATAAGACCTCACAGCTCACAGTGCATGTCAGACCAAATGAGAATAATGAGGTCAAAGGAACTGGCCAAGGAGCTCAGAGACAGAATTGTGGCAAGACACAGATCTTGGCGAGGTTACAAAAGAATTTCTACAGTGCTCAAGGTTCCTAAGAGCACAGTAGCCTCAATAATCGTTAAATAGAAGAAGCTTGGGACCACCAGATGTCTTCCTAGAGCTGGCCATTCAGCCAAACTGAGCAATCGTGGGAGAAGAGCCTTGGTGAGAGAGGTAAAGAAGAACCCCAAGATCACTGTGGCTGAGCTGCAGAGATGCAGTATGGAGATGGGAGAAAGTTCCACAAAGTCAACTATCACTGCAGCCCTCCAGCAGTCAGGCCTTTATGGCAGAGTGGCCCGACGGAAGCTTCTCCTCAGTGCAAGACACATAAAGCCCACATAGAGTTTGCTAATAAACACATGAAGGATTCCCAGACTATGAGAAATAAGATTTTCTGGTCTGATGAGATGAAGATAATTCTAAGCGATATTTGTGGAGAAAACCAGGCACTGCTCATCAACTGCCCAATACAATCCAAACAGTGAAACATGGTGGTGGCAGCATCATGCTATGTGGGTGTTTTTCAGCTGAAGGGACAGGACGACTGGTTGCCATTGAAGGATACATGAATGCGGCCAAGTACAGAGATATCCTGGATGAAAACCTCTTCCAGAATGCTCTGGACCTCAGACTTGGCCAAAGGTTCACCTTCCAACAAGACAGCGACCCTTAGCACACAGCTAAAATAACAAAGGAATGGCTTCAGAACAACTCTGGGATGATTCTTAACTGGCCCAGCCAGAGCCCTGACCTAAACGAAATTGAGCATCTGTGGAGAGATCTGAAAATGGCTGTCCACCAACCTTCACCATCCAACCTGACGGAACTGGAGAGGATCTGCAAGGAAGAATGGCAGAGGATCCCCAAATCTAGGTGTGAAAAACTTGTTGCATCATTCCTAAGAAGACTCATGTTTGTACTAGCTCAAAAGGCACTTCTACTCAATACTGATCAAAAGGTCTGAATACTTATGACCATGTGATATTTCAATTTTTCTTTTTTAATAAATTTGCAAAATTTACTACATTTCTGTTTTTTTCACATGGGTTGCAGTGTGTACATTAATGAGAAAAAAAAGAACTTTTTGGAATTTCCCGCATGGCTGCAATGAAACAAAGAGTGAAAAATTTAAAGTGGTCTGAATACTTTCCGTACCCACGGTATGTGTATATATATTATATAATATATTATACATATAATTATACATGTATATTATTCCTGGAATACAACACTGAGGTAATTTGTGATTCAAGGTAAGGCTTTAATACTAAAGGTTAGGGCCATCCTGATTGGGTACACCGTGGTGCTGGTGGGATGGCTTCCCTGTTCATTTTTTTTCTACCTTAGGTTATATATATAATAGAATTATATATTTCATTATATATTATATTTCATTACAGAAATAGTAAAAGCCATCCCACCAACACCACAGGAATAATATATATATATTACATATATTACTTTTTTTTTACAGTATACATAGGTATTTGAGGGCTTGCATTTGCAGGAATAATTATATTCTTAAGTGGTATCATCTTGCAGTGCATATATCATCAATATTATCAATGATAAAAACCTTGAATTTTACAAAAAGTCCAGATTGATTCACTGCAAACAAACCAATTGAAATTGTTACTTAATAAACATATATATATATATATAGTATAATAATCAAAAAGAAGAAAATGCTGCTACTTCCAGTGCTTACAAGGTCATGACATTTTGAGGCCTAATCTGCACTAGAGGCACAGAGGAGGCCAATAAATACCAAGGCCACGTTCCCACTATGAGTTTTTGGTGATTTTTTTCCGTTGCGTATTTTTTAAAAAATTCAAGTAATCTAGAATGTTAGTAGGCAATGTGTATGCGAGCAAAGCTACAGCCCCATAACTCCTAACAAAGTTGCTTATTTGGGGAAACTGAGTTAATTTGTTTTTATAGGGTAGCATAAGAGACTCAAATAATGTATAAGGCTACGTTCACATTTGCGTTGTGCGCCACAGACGCAAACAAAAACGCGGCAAAACGCACGCTAAAACGCTGCGTTTTGCGCCGCATGCGTCCTTTTTGGCCGAAAGTTGGACGCAAAAAAAATGCAACTTGAAGCGTTTCTTGCGTCCAACGCTTGCGGCCATGCGGCGCAAAACGCAGCACAATGCATGTCCATGCGCCCCCATGTTAAATATAGGGGCGCATGACGCATGCGGCGACGCTGCGGCGCTGACCGCAAATGTGAACGTAGCCTAACATTGACATGTATTGCAGGAAGTGTCAGCTAAGCATATAATAGAGATTGAGCAAAGCTTGTTATGTGTTGTCCTATAAGAATGAACCGCAGGAAGCAAATTTATATTAATAGATTTATTAAGTTCACATCTATGATGCATTGGTAATTATTAGAAAAAAAAAAAGTGTTTAAGAAAATCTTTAGAAAATGCAATTATTAGCATAAAAATTAGTTTTATCTAATTTAAAAGAAATATTTGCAAACATGTGATATTACGGTATCTGTAACAAGCAGTGCATTAAAATATATAATGATTTATCCTACAAAGTGAATAATGCAAAAAAAAAAAAAGAGAAATACAAACATTTATCCCAGAGTTCTATTCATGTTAATCTCGCTTCACAAACAAATGAAATAAAAAGTGATCAAAAAATATTATGTACCCCAAAAGGCTACCAAGAAAAAAAACTACAGCTTCTAACACAAAAAGCAAATCCGCACATAAAAACTATGAAAGTTATAACTTCAGAATATGATGCAATTTTTTATTTTCTTGAGCATACGTAGTGAAACATGAAAGAAAAGTTAGAAATTGGGTCTGACTGTGATCGTGTTGACCCATACTATAAAACTATATGTTTACCGTGCACAGAGAATGCAAAAATAAAATAAGTTAAAAAAATACAAAAAGCATCCCCTTATAGAGCTATGAAGGCAAGAAAACAGAAAAGGTTATGGCTTCTGAACTGTCACAATGAAAGAAAAATAATAAAAACAATCAATAAATAAACAGATGAATACATAAAATGTTGGGACATTGGAGGGGTTGTCCATCTTTAAGGACTTTTTTTTCTTAGTTTAATGCATATAATTGTTGGTAAAATAATTTTTTTACATTAGTTTTAATTGAAAATTTTGCATGGTTCGTCTTCTATAGCCTTTGTGTTACCCTGTGACTGCAGAATTAGTTAGGACACGCTGACTCTCGTAGCTCTTTTATATTTTTTTTTACTTAACTCCAGTCAGCTGATTTATGTCCACAGATTGTACAATATGAATGTGCATGAAAACAAATCCTGTAAAAAACAAAACAGCCCCATAATTCCTAACAAAGTTGCTTATTTGGGGAAACTGAGTTAATTTGTTTTTATAGAGTAGCATAACTCAATTGCGAAAAGTTTTTTTTAAAATGTAGTTAAGAAAGAAAAGAAAAAATGTCACTGAAGGAGGATCACACCTTTTAACTCCTTCCTAGCATCTGCTGTACATGTATGGTACAAGTCAGAAGTGGATTATGGATTATGCAATGTTTTAGTCATGTTTAATCATGTGCTTTCCAAACTGACAATTAATTAAGATTTCCATTTTTCTCTGCTCTATTTTCCTTCTCTTTTATCCAGCACCTACTACCACTAGTAAGTTATAATGAAGTATTAGCTTCTTATTTTGTTATTCTTCTTTTAATCTATGTAAGACCAGAGAATCTGTCATAAAAATTTTGCTACTACATCTGATGTAGGGGCAGAGACCCTGATCCCTGCATTGTGACACTTACTGGACTGTTTGCTGCAGTTTTGATTAAATCCCTGTTTTATCTGCTGCAGATCTACCATCTCTCTGACTGCTGAGCCCTGTAGAACTTTCTCCCATCTCCTTACTGCATCCCTGGAGCTCAGCCATAGTGATTTTGGGGTTCTCCTTTACCTCTCTCACCAAGGCTCTTCTCCCAGGATTGCTCAGTTTGGCTGGACGGCCAGGTCTAGGAAGACTTCTGGTGGTCCTAAACTTCTTCCATTAAAGGATTATGGAGGCCACTGTGCTCTTAGGAACCTTGAGTACTGCAGAAATTATGTTGTAACCTTGGCAAGATCTGTGCCTTGCCACAATTCTGTCTCTGAGCTTCTGGGCCATTTCCTTTGACCTCATGATTCTCATTTGATCTGACATGCACTGTGAGCTGTGAGGTCTTATATAGACAGGTGTGTGCCTTTCCAAATCAAGTCCTATCAGTTTAATTATACACAGCTGGCTTCCAATGAAGGAATATAACCATCTCAAAGTGGGTCATAAGGAAATGGACAGCATGTGACTTAAACATGAGGGTCTGACCAAAGGGTCTGAATACTTATGACCATGTGATATTTCAGTTTTTATTTTTCGATAAATTTGCTAAAATTTCTACATTTGTTTTGTTTTCAGTCAAGATGGGGTGCAGAGTGTACATTAATGAGAAAAAAATGAACTTTTTTGAATTTACCAAATGGCTGCAATGAAAGAAAGAGTGAAAAATGTAAAGGGGACTGAATACTGTCCGTACCCACTGTGCATTAAATATACTGTATATATAACCTAAGATAGAAAAAAAATGAACGTATGCTCAGCTGTAAGAAAGTAAAAAGCAATGGTGCATATAAATATTGCAGGGTTCTTAGTAAACACTGCTTTTCATTATAGAAATAGTAAAAGCCATCCCACCAGCACCACGGTGTACCCAATCGGGATGGTCCTAACCTTTTGGCTATGTGCACATGTTGTGGATTTGCCTGTAGATCCACAGTGGATTCGCAGCAGTTTTCCATCAGGTTTACAGCACCATGTAAACCTATGGAAAACCAAATCCGCTGTGCCCATGGTGCGGAAAATACCGCACAGAAACGCTGCTTTAAAACTGCTCCTCAGAATCCGCAGGTGTAAAACCGCAGGTGAAATCAGTACAAAAACTCAGGAAATCTGTGGTAAATCCGTGGGTAATCTGCAGGTAAAACGCAGTGCGTTTTACCTGCGGATTTTTAAAAAACGGTGCGGAAAAATCTGCACATGTATCCGCAATGCGGCCACATAGCCTTAGTATTAAGGCCTTACCTGTCATGATCCAGGTCAGGGTTTGCTTTCTGCTTTCCGACCTGGTCAGCCAGGGGTTAACTTTCTTTTCTTGACTTCTGATCTGCCCATTCCTCTTCCATTCCTGTCGTGGATTGTTCTGTCTTGCTCTGACCTTTGGCGTGTTTCTGACTCTGCTTTCATCTCGTCCTCTTGTTACCACGCTCCCGACTGGCTTTTGTCTTCTGGCATGCTCCAGACCTTGCTCCTGCTTTCCCCTCTGACTCTGCGTTCCTGGCTGTTGCTGTTTTGGCATGTACAACCTCTCTACTGCCCCCTAGCAGAGTTTGCTCAGCTCTACAGGTCTTTGCTTGAGGTGAGCTCCTGCTACCTTCCTTCCTCGCCCTCTGGTGGTTGTCCCTGAATTGCACAACAGCCTCCAAAATCACAATTCTCAATTCTTCTCTGCTCCAGTATAATCTGTCAGGGAGAGGTAGGGAGCCTTCATATGAATTTGATGGTTTAGCAGATGTTGCAAAAAGTGGTTGGTTTGCCCAACTTTAACCTAAAGTGTATTGGGGAGAACATGCTTATGCTTATGAACATAATGTATACACAATGCAAGTTTCTCATTTTATATAAATAGACTTGAAATGTAAAATACCGCACATAAAATCTACTATTTGATTATCCTCAAAAGGGCAGGTGCAGATGAACGTATTTTCAGTTCGAAACTGATCCGACAAAGCATCAGATCGCACATGGACCAATATTAGTCCAGGGGGCTGTGCACACTTCTGATCGCTGCTTAGGCCTCTTTCACACTTCAGTTGTTTGGCGTCAGTCTAAATCCGCCATTTTCCTCAAAAAACTGATCCTTTTTTTTTTCGACGGATCCGTTTTTTTCCCCATAGACTTGCATTAGCGACGGATGGTCGTCCGTTCCATCCGTCATGCGACGGATCCGTCGAAATTTGGCGGACGTTGTCTAGACATTGACGGTCATTGCAACGTTTTTTGTCTCCGTTGAAATGACGGATCGCGACGGATCCGTCGCGTCCGTCATTCCATAGAATGGCCACCTATGGGCGACGGATCCGTCGCAACCGTTATTTCGACGGATCCGTCGCCCCAATCCGTTTTTTCAATTTTTTTCAATTGCGCATGCTCCAAAAAGTATATACAACCCCCGAGTAACGGATCCGTCAAAAAAACGGATCCGTTACATCCGTTTTTTCAACAATTGTGACGGATCCGTCGATCCGTCACTTTGTCGGAAGTGACTGACGCCAAACAACTGAAGTGTGAAAGAAGCCCTGAGATTCATCCAATATTTGGACCGAACTCAGCCATGCAAGTCAATGAGTGCATGGGAAACATTGGACTGCTCTCGGACGACATCTGAGTGCAGTCTGATTTCCATGCACTGGCAGAATGGAGACATTTTTTTTCTGAATCTTCTCCTCATCCAAGAGAATTGGATCACATTATGCTGACAGAGTTTGATCGGAGTTTCATTTGCATAAAGGTCCAGATTTTCTTGGATGAGAGACTTTATAGTCAACTGCCAAAGTCCTAAAATTAGTAAAGGTTTTATTTCTAATGGACTATGTTTTGTCAGTATTTTGCTATCTAAAATTCAAAGTAATAAAAAAAAATTTTTTGTTTGTTTTTTTTCCTTTTCATTTATATTTAATTCAGCAACTTCTACCACTGGTGAGTCATAATAAGATAATGATATATTATTCTAAAATGTTTAACCTCTTAAGAACCACAGCAGTTTTTATCAAATATCTGTTTTGCTTGTTTCATACAGCTGTATATATGTGTTATTTTTGGCAGGAGTTTTAGATTTTATTTGCATTCTATATTTTGTAGATCTTCTGCTTACCAAAATTTAAAGTAAATATTTTCCTTTTCAATTTTTTTCATTTTTATTTAATTTAGCCACCACTACCACAGGTAAGTTATAATAAACTATTAATCCAACATAACACCACTTCAGAAGGCAATAATAAACTAAATAATTTTTATTTAGACAGAGAACATTATTAAAAAATAGAAAACATGATTCTAAAATTATCCATGAAACGTGTGAGGTATCAAAAGAAAAAAGAAGAACAAGTCCACAAAAGTGGTGACGCGGACAGGGGTAAAGCTACAGATGTATAGAGGCAATCATACAAAAGAATATATACCCATGGCCAGTAATATAGTAATCAAAAAGCAAATGCACACAACCCAGTATAGCCTGGCCTAATGGAAAAGAAATGCAAGTTGCATCTTACCCATACTGCTATAAGCCGTCCGTCCGTGACACCGCAGACGCCTCGTATCATCATTAGAGGGTTGAGGCTGTAATAAGCTGACCATGAGGTGGCCGGACTTTTTAAAACCTAGGATTTTTATTTTTATTTTTTTTTAAAAGTCAGGCCACCGCATGGTCAGCTCATTACAGCCTCAAGCCCCTGAGGATGCCAGTTGACTAGCGAAACATGTCAGGGAGGCTTTAGGAGCAAATGATAATAAGCACCAGCCACTGATCTTATAATGAGTTCTAGTGGGCACCTTGCTCCATACCCATGAATACTGCTATGAAATAGGACTAGGACTGTGAATTAAGTATGTGAGTCCATAGGACTGTGAGTTACTTTAAAAGACATGAGTCTATAAACTAATATACCATATTTTCCGGTGTATAAGACGACTGGGCGTATAAGATGACCCCCAACTCTTCCACATAAAATATGGAGTTTGGGATATACTCGCCGTATAAGACAGGGGGTCATCTTATACGCCCAGTCGTCTTATACGGCGTGTGCGGTGCGGATGGTTCCCAGGGTCTGGAGGAGAGGAGACTCTCCTTCAGGCCCTGGGATCCATATTCATGTAAAAAAAAGAATAAAAATAAAAAATATGGATATACTTACCCTCCGACGGCCCCCGGCTCTCAGAGGTGCAAGCGGCGGCCTCCGTTCCTAAGGATGCATTGAGCGAAGAACCTGTGATGACGTCACGGTCACGGGGCCGTCGGAGGGTAAGTAAATCCCATATTTGTTTATTTTAATTATTTTTTTTACATGAATATGGATCCCAGGGCCTGAAGGAGAGTCTCCTCTCCTCCCGACCCTGGGAACCGGCGTATAAGACGACCCCCGACTTTTGAGACGATTTTCAGGAGTTAAAAAGTCGTATTATCTGCCGGAAAATACGGTACATGTGTCCTAAATTATGTGATGCAGTGACCCCTGTTACAGGTAGGGGGCGCTGCATGGTCTTCCCGGAATACGCATGGAGGCGTATTGAGGTCATAGGAACGCATGGCAATCACAGGCATAACTGTGGTGATGAGTCAAAGTCCAGCATAATTGTGAATGGCCAGTATGTGTGTCGCAGAATAAGATACTCTGCACTGTCAGCCTGAGGTAAGGATGTTCTGGGACCTGTAGTCCCACAAGTAACTGTGTTGTGTTCGTATAATTATGAAGGGAGGCTGGCAGGGCTAGTTATGAGAGATGGGTGGGTCAAACTAGCCACACACACACCCCCACCTGTGGGAGTGATTACAGCTTGATAATGTGACCAGGGTGTGGGTCACATGTTCCTGTATGGTATCTGAGTGTGGACTTGTAGGGTCTCTGAGTAAGGTCCTGGAAGCTATGTGTTGGGAGTGCCATCTCCCTGAAGAGTACGTAGTGGGGCTTTGGACCTGGTGGCCTGGGGTGTTGGACTAATGTCCTGAATAGCACCTGGACAGGCCACATGCCTCTGTGTTGGACGGTCCCAGGTGGGATGGATGTCATGAAGAGCACAGTGTGATCGTGGTCCTGGACGGTCTGTGTTGGAAGCTCCTATGAGTGGAGTCTTCCTGTAACACCTGAGAGACCGTGGACCTGGACGATCTGTGTTGGGGAAGCTATTGTCCTTCGGTGGGTCTGGACTGACTGAGGTATGCCTGCCAGGCAAGTTGGTGATCCCCGTGAGGCAGCTTTCCCAGAAGACAGGACTGACAGGGAGTCAGCGTGAGGAGCGGAGCTTCTGGAAGGTAACCCCGGACAAGGGGATTGTCATAAACTGTGATATATGGTATAGAAGTGTATTTGCCATATGGACTGTGCGGTCACCCACGGCAACTGGTCAGATAAGGATCAGTGTGTTTAGTGACGCAAGCTAGCGATGTAAAACCATACGTGATAAATAAATGGACTATGTGTAAGCTGGTGATGTGAAACCTGGCTTATGGTGTGGTTTATGAAGTTTAACTAAATCGTGTGGACTGATTTATGTGAGAAAACCGTGCTTGAGTGCTTGAATCCTGTGCCAAGCGAGTATTCCCCAATGCGTTAGTGAGCGCTACCTTCCAATTAATACCCACTGGATAGTGCGTTTTTTAATAGTACTTCTTTTTAACAGCACAAATAAAAGTTATATTTTAGAAGTCTTTAGTTAGGGATTATTTGCCTTTGGCAATTTGTTATTTGCACTGTTTTATTATTGACTGCAGAATAAATGAGCTGAGAATTCGTTAATCAGGACACGCTGACTCTATTGTAGCTTTTTTATTGTCTATTGTCTTACTGAGCTCCGCTCAGCTGATTTATAACCACAGACCACATACAAGTTGAATGTGCATGAAAACAAATTATGCAAAAAACAAAACGGTGCAAAATTTTTAATTGAACTCAATAGCTAAAAATTTTTTAAACACCCTGTTTTTAAATAAAAAAAGAAATAAATGGCACGTAAGGTGGGCAACACTGTTAACTCCTTCCCAGCATCTGCTGTACATGTAAGGCCTGTTTCACACGTCAGTGGCTCCGGTACCTGACAGTTTCCTCACGTACTGGAGACACTGACTCACGTAGACACATTAAAATCAATGTGTCTCTGCACATGTCAGCGTGTTTTCACGGACCGTGTGTCCGTTTGAAAAACACGGAGACATGTCAGTGTTCGTGGGAGCGCACGGATCACACGGACCCATTAAACCCTTCGTGACAGAGCCAAATTTTTGAAATCTGACCAGTGTCACTTTATGTGGTAATAACTCTGGAACGCTTCAACAAATCCCAGTGATTTTGAGATTCTTTTTTCGTGACACATTATACTTTATGATAATGGTAAATTTAGGTCAATATGTATTGTGTTTATTTATAAAAAAAGATCAAAAATTTGAGAAAAATGTTAAAAAAATTTACATTTTTAAAATGTTATTGATTATCCCTTTAATCCAGATGGTTATACCACAGCAAACTATTAATAAATAACATTTCCCTCATGTCTGCTTTACATCAGCACCATTTGTAAAATGTTATTTCATTTTGTTAGCATTTTAGGAGGTTTAAAAACGTAGCAGTAATTTTTCATTTTTTCAAGGAAAATTACAAAAATTTTTTTTAGGGACTTATCCATGTTTGAACTGACTTTAGGGGTCTCATATATTGGGAAACCCCCAAACATGATATCATTTAAAAAAAGCACCCCCTGACATATTGAAAACTGCTGTAGTTTATTAACCCTTCAGGTGCTTTACAGGAATTAATGCAAAGTGGTATGACAAAAATGAAAATGTGAATTTTTACCACCTAAATGACTAACTTCTGAACAGGTTACAACAGCCTTCAGACTCTAAGGCCACTATTTGATCATGAATTGCCATGGCAAACAACAGGACCACAAAATCATGATCTGAGGGCACCAATTTGGATAAAGAGAAAGCCTCCACACTCTGTTAACCATTTATAATGATGTAGTCACTATTGCAGCAGCATCTAAGGGGTTAAAGAGCTTTGGACAGTGCAAACACTGATCGTGGCTGATACAGCAAGTTGTCAGCTATAGTGTACAACCGATAGCTGTGGGATTATCACCTGTATGGGGATGCTATTCTCTTATATCTCAGGTCAGTTAACCCCTTAAGCCCGTATGACGTACTATACCGTCGAGGTGGGGTGGGCCTTAATTCCCGGTGACGGGATAGCACGTCATACGCGATCGGCCGCGCTCACGGGGGGAGCGCGGCCGATCGCGGCCGGGTGTCGGCTGCATATCGCAGCTGACATCCGGCACTATGTGCCAGGAGCGGTCACGGACCGCCCCCGGCACATTAACCCCCGGCACACCGCGATCAAACATGATCGCGGTGTACCGGCGGTACAGGGAAGCATCGCGCAGGGAGGGGGCTCCCTGCGTGCTTCCCTGAGACGATCGGTACAAGGTGATGTACTCACCTCGTACCGAACGTCTTCTCCCTGCAGGCCCTGGATCCAAAATGGCCGAGGGGCTGTATCCGGGTCCTGCAGGGAGCACTTCCGGGTCGGAGCAGGCTGCAGATGAAAGCTGCAGCCTGCTCCGATGAAAGTATGATCGCGGATCTGATAGAGTGCTGTGCACACTATCAGATCTGCGATCTGTGATGTCCCCCCCTGGGACAAAGTAAAAAAGTAAAAAAAAAAATTTCCACATGTGTAAAAAAAAAAAAAAAAATTCCTAAATAAATAATAATAATAAAAAAAAATATTATTCCCATAAATACATTTCTTTATCTAAAAAAAGCAAACAAAAACAATAAAAGTACACATATTTAGTATCGCCGCGTCCGTAACGACCCAACCTATAAAACTGGCCCACTAGTTAACCCCTTCAGTAAACACCGTAAGAAAAAAAAAAAAAAACGAGGCAAAAAACAACGCTTTATTACCATACCGCCGAACAAAAAGTGGAATAACACGCGATCAAAAAGACGGATATAAATAACCATGTTACCGCTGAAAACGTCATCTTGTCCCGCAAAAAACGAGCCGCCATACAGCATCATCAGCAAAAAAATAAAAAAGTTATAGTCCTCAGAATAAAGCGA
The DNA here is from genome assembly GCF_051348905.1 of Ranitomeya variabilis. Taxonomy (NCBI): domain Eukaryota; kingdom Metazoa; phylum Chordata; class Amphibia; order Anura; family Dendrobatidae; genus Ranitomeya; species Ranitomeya variabilis. Next base: position 60,244,618 of record NC_135235.1, read on the forward strand.
TGCCAAAATAATTATTTTTTCTATAAAATAGTTTTTATCGTATAAAAGCGTCAAAACATAAAAAAATGATATAAATGAGGTATCGCTGTAATCGTACTGACCCGACGAATAAAACTGCTTTATCAATTTTACCAAGCGCAGAACGGTATAAACGCCTCTCCCAAAAGAAATTCATGAATAGCTGGTTTTTGGTTATTCTGCCTCACAAAAATCGGAATAAAAAGTGATAAAAAATGGTCACGTGTCCGAAAATGTTACCAATAAAAACGTCAACTCGTCCCGCAAAAAACAAGACCTCACATGACTCTGTGGACCAAAATGTGGAAAAATTATAGGTCTCAAAATGTGGAGACGCAAAAACTTTTTTGCTATAAAAAGCGTCGTTTAGTCTGGTTTCACACTTGCGTTTTTATCTGCATGCGTTTTTTAAAAAAACCGCATGTGTGAAAAAATGCATGTAAACGCGGTAAAACGCATGCGTTTTTATAGAAAAACACAAGAAAACAAGAAAAAAACAAAAAACCCTAATCCTACCCCTAACCTGAAATACGTGGCACTGAAATACGTGGCACTGAAATATACGTTTATATACGTATATACGTATATAAGTGCCACGATATTTCAGTGCCACGATATTTCAGTGCCACGTATTTAAGTGCCACGTATTTAAGTGCCACGTATTTCAGTGCCACGTATTTCAGTGCCACGTATTTACGTGCCACGTATTTACGTGCCACGTATTTTTCAGTGCCTGAAATACGTGGCACTGAAATACGTGGCACTGAAATACGTGGCACTGAAATATCGTGGCACTGAAATATCGTGGCACTGAAGTATTTACGTGCCACGTATTTTTCAGTGCCTGAAATACGTGGCACTGAAATACGTGGCACTGAAATACGTGGCACTGAAATACGTGGCACTGAAATATCGTGGCACTGAAATACGTGGCACTGAAATATCGTGGCACTGAAATACGTGGCACTTAAATACGTGGCACTTAAATACGTGGCACTTAAATACGTGGCTCTTAAATACGTGGCACTTATATACGTGGCACTTATATACGTGGCACTTATGACTGTCAGAAAATGTTCAGTAAACGGTTAGGGGTGAGGTTAGGGGTAGGGTTTCAGGTAGAATTGGGGAGTTTCCACTGTTCAGGCACATCAGGGGCTCTCCAAACGCGACATGGCGTCCAATCTTAATTCCAGCCAATTCTGCGTTGAAAAAGTAAAACAGTGCTCCTTCCCTTCCGAGCTCTCCCGTGCGTCCAAAAAGGGGTTTACCCCAACATATGGGGTATCAGCGTACTAGGGACAAATTGAACAACAACTTCTGGGGTCCAAGTTCTCTTGTTATCCTTGGGAAAATAAAAATTTGGGGGGCTAAAAATCATTTTTGTGGGGAAAAAAATATGTTTTATTTTCACGGCTCTGCGTTGTAAACTGTAGTGAAACACTTGGGGGTTCAAAGTTCTCACAACACATCTAGATAAGTTCCTTGGGCGGTCTAGTTTCCAATATGGGGTCACTTGTGGGGGGTTTGTACTGTTTGGGTACATCAGGGGCTCTGCAAATGCAACGTGACGCCTGCAGACCAATCCATTTAAGTCTGCATTCCAAATGGCGCTCCTTCCCTTCCGAGCTCTGTCATGCGCCCAAACAGTGGTTCCCCCCCACATAGGGGGTATCAGCGTACTCAGGACAAATTGGACAACAACTTTTAGGGTCCAATTTATCCTGATACCCTTGTGAAAATACAAAACTGGGGGCTAAAAAATAATTTTTGTGAAAAAAAAATAAATTTTATTTTCACGGCTCTGCGTTATAAACTGTAGTGAAACACTTGGGGGTTCAAAGTTCTCACAACACATCTAGATAAGTTCCCTGGGGGGTCTAGTTTCCAATATGGGGTCACTTGTGGGGGGTTTGTACTGTTTGGGTACATCAGGGGCTCTGCAAATGCAACGTGACGCCTGCAGACCAATCCATCTAAGTCTGCATTCCAAATGGCGCTCCTTCCCTTCCGAGCTCTGTCATGCGCCCAAACAGTGGTTCCCCCCCACATAGGGGGTATCAGCGAACTCAGGACAAATTGGACAACAACTTTTAGGGTCCAATTTATCCTGATACCCTTGTGAAAATACAAAACTGGGGGCTAAATTTCATTTTTGTGAAAAAAAAAATATATTATTTTCACGGCTCTGCGTTATAAACTGTAGTGAAACACTTGGGGGTTCAAAGTTCTCACAACACATCTAGATAAGTTCCTTGGGGGGTCTAGTTTCCAATATGGGGTCACTTGTGGGGGGTTTGTACTGTTTGCGTACATCAGGGGCTCTGCAAATGCAACGTGACGCCTGCAGACCAATCCATTTAAGTCTGCATTCCAAATGGCGCTCCTTCCCTTCCGAGCTCTGTCATGCGCCCAAACAGTGGTCCCCCCCCACAAATGGGGTATCAGCTTACTCCAGACAAATTGGACAACAACTTTTGGGGTCCAATTTATCCTGATACCCTTGTGAAAATACAAAACTGGGGGCTAAAAAATCATTTTTGTGAAAAAAAAAAATAATTTTTATTTTCACGGCTCTGCGTTATAAACTGTAGTGAAACACTTGGGGGTTGAAAGCTCTCAAAACACATCTAGATAAGTTCCTTGGGGGTCTACTTTCCAAAATGGTGTCACTTGTGGGGGGGTTTAATGTTTAGGCACATCAGGGGCTCTCCAAACGCAACATGGCATCCCATCTTAATTCCAGTCAATTTTGCATTGAAAAGTAAAATAGCGCTTCTTCCCTTCTGAGCTCTGCTATGCGTCCAAACAATGGTTTACACCCACATATGGGGTATCGTCGTACTCAGGACAAATTGCACAACAACTTTTGTGGTCTAATTTCTTCTCTTACCCTTGGGGAAATAAAAAAATGGGGGTGAAAAGATCATTTTTGTGAAAAAATATGATTTTTTATTTTTACGGCTCTGCATTATAAACTTCTGTGAAGCACTTGTTGGGTCAAAGTGCTCAACACACATCTAGATAAGTTCCTTAAGGGGTCTACTTTCCAAAATGGTGTCACTCGTGGGGGGTTTCAATGTTTAGGCACATTAGGGGCTCTCCAAACGCAACATGGCGTCCCATCTCAATTCCAGTCAATTTTGCATTGAAAAGTCAAATGGCGCTCCTTCCCTTCTGAGCTCTGCCCTGCGCCCAAACAATGGTTTACACCCACATATGGGGTATCAGTGTACTCAGGACAAATTGCACAACAATTTTTGGGGTCCAATTTCTTCTCTTACCCTTGGGAAAATAAAAAATTGGGGGTGAAAAGATCATTTTTGTGAAAAAATATGATTTTTTATTTTTACGGCTCTGCATTATAAACTTCTGTAAAGCACTTGTTGGGTCAAAGTGCTCACCACACATCTAGATAAGTTCCTTAGGGGGTCTACTTTCCAAAATGGTGTCACTTGTTAGGGGTTTCAATGTTTAGGCACATCAAGGGCTCTCTAAATGCAACATGGCGTCCCATCTCAATTCCAGTCAATTTTGCATTGAAAAGTCAAATGGCGCTCTTTCCCTTCCGAGCTCTGCCCTGCGCCCAAACAATGGTTTACACCCACATATGGGGTATCAGCGTACTCAGAACAAATTGCACAACAATTTTTGGGGTCCAATTTCTTCTCTCACCCTTGGGAAAATAAAAAATTGGGGGTGAAAAGATCATTTTTGTGAAAAAATATGATTTTTTATTTTTACGGCTCTGCATTATAAACTTCTGTAAAGCACTTGTTGGGTCAAAGTGCTCACCACACATCTAGATAAGTTCCTTAGGGGGTCTACTTTCCAAAATGGTGTCACTTGTTAGGGGTTTCAATGTTTAGGCACATCAGGGGCTCTCCAAATGCAACATGGCGTCCCATCTCAATTCCAGTCAATTTTGCATTGAAAAGTCAAATGGCGCTCCTTTGCTTCCAAGCTCTGCCATGCGCCCAAACTGTGGTTTACCCCCACATATGGGGTATCAGCGTACTCAGGACAAATTGTACAACAACTTTTGGGGTCTATTTTCTCCTGTTACCCTTGGTAAAATAAAACAAATTGGAGCTGAAATAAATTTTGTGTGAAAAAAAGTTAAATGTTCATTTTTATTTAAACATTCCAAAAATTCCTGTGAAGCACCTGAAGGGTTAATAAACTTCTTGAAAGTGGTTTTGAGTACCTTGAGGGGTGCAGTTTTTAGAATGGTGTCACACTTGGGTATTTTCTATCATATAGACCCGTCAAAATGACTTCAAATGAGATGTGGTCCCTAAAAAAAAATGGTGTTGTAAAAATGAGAAATTGCTGGTCAACTTTTAACCCTTATAACTCCGTCACAAAAAAAAATTTTGGTTCCAAAATTGTGCTGATGTAAAGTAGACATGTGGGAAATGTTATTTATTAAGTATTTTGTGTGACATATGTCTGTGATTTAAGGGCATAAAAATTCAAAGTTGGAAAATTGCGAAATTTTCAAAATTTTCGCCAAATATTCGTTTTTTTCACAAATAAACGCAAGTTATATCGAAGAAATTTTACCACTAACATGAAGTACAATATGTCACGAGAAAACCATGTCAGAATCGCCAGGATCCGTTGAAGCGTTCCAGAGTTATAACCTCATAAAGGGACAGTGGTCAGAATTGTAAAAATTGGCCTGGTCATTAACGTGCAAACCACCCTCGGGGCTTAAGGGGTTAAAAGACGTGTTGGTGGTCATTAAGGGGTTAAAGTCAATGGGTCCGTGTAGACACGTACCGCACATGGATGCTGTCCATGTGCCGTCCGTGTGCAGTGCAGGAGATAGCGCTACAGTAAGCGCTGTCCCCCCAGCGTGTGGTGCTGAAGCCGCCATTCATTTCTTCTCCCCAGCAGCGTTCGCTGGACAGAAGGAATGAAAAATCAATGTTTTTTTATTATTTTTGTGTTTAAAATAAAGATCCTTGTCACCTGCGGCCTCCCACCCCCTGTGCGCCCGCCCGCTGGCATTAAGTTACTCACCCAGCTCCCTCGATGCTTCCTCTCAGCGCCGCAGCTTGTCCTGTATGAGCGGTCACGTGGTGCCGCTCATTACAGTGATGAATATGCGGCTCCACCCCTATGGGACCTTATTCCCATAGAACACTTATGGTGGGAGTTGAAGGTCCGAGTTGCCAAGTGACAGCATCAAGATTTAGAGATGATCTGCAAAGAGGAGTGGACCAAAATTCCTCCTGACGTGTGTGCAAACCTCCAAAAGTAGATGAACAGTGCTCCAACCATGTGTATTAGTAACAAAAAGAGGTATTTATTCAGCCATAATGAAGCAACGTTTTGACCACAATTTGGTCTTTTTCATGCTTGAAAAAGACCGAATTGTGGTTGAATTGTTGCTTCATTATGGCTGAATAAATACCTCTTTTTGTTACTAATACACCTGGTTGGAGCGCTGTTCATCTACTTTTGGACTGTTGGAGATATCCAGGAAGGTTCCCTGGACATGGAACGGGCGCCCCAATAAGTGAGTAAGTGAGTGCTGTCAGCCCCCTCTTTGTTTTCTATATGTGTGCAAACCTCATCATCAACTACAAAAAGCGTCTCACTGCTGTGCTTGCCAACAAGGGTTTTGCCACAAAGTATTAAGTCTTGTTTGCCAGAGTGAACAAATACTTAATTCCCCGACTGTATGTACTGTTTTTTCATGTTTAATAACGTGCTTTCAAAAATGACAAATAATTATGATTTTCCTTTTTTCTGCTCTATTTTCCTCCTGTTTTATCCAGCACCTACTACCACTAGTAAGTTATAATGAAGTATTAACTTCTAACTGTGCTGTATTAAAGCATTTATATAATGTACTCTATTTTATTAAAGTCAGAATTATGATTTCTAATCTCTAAGTAGCTAAGTTTTTATTTTCCTTCTTTTAATCTGTGTTAGAACAGGAAATCTGTTTACCAAGATTTTACTACTACATTTGATGTAGGGGCAGGGACCCTGATTCCAATGATGTATCCCTTACTGGATTGCTTGCTGCAATTTTGCTAAATCCTTGTTTTATCTGCTGCAGATCTACCAGTTGGCAGCAGATTTACTAGTTTTCTAGTGATTAGTGATGAGCGAACGTGCTCGCCACTACTTGGTACTCGCCCGAGTATCACTATGCTCGGTGTACTCGGCAAGCACTGAATATTTCTGGAATTATTCGGTGGGAGCTCGGGTCTCTGCCCTGCAATTCTGGTGCTCTTTAGAGCGCCATTGACAATGCAGGGATTGTCTGCCGTGCACTGTAATGCCGCAGCTATCTTTGTTGTGGCATTACAGTGATTTTTCTGGCCGCACAGCGTTATCAGGTCTATAAGAAACCTAATGAAAAACAGGGTGCACTCAAGCCGTGTAAAGCTGATTATGGGGCGTGCAGAGCCAAGTCCAATGTAATATGACTGAGAAAGAAAGACGAAAGAATGGACTAAAGTACGGCTCGCACAACCATGTATAAAGTGAAAGTACAAAAAATATGTTTATTCAAAACACCACAACACAAGAAATGTAAAAACATTTAAAAACACAACCATATTGTGTATATCACCCTCATATAATGATGTAAATCACAAATAGGGGAAAGTCCCCAAATAATTGTATCACACATATCATGCAACGGACACAGTCAGCAATCAGGTGCAATATCACAGAAAATCATGACAACCGCAAAACCATCGTAGGCATAATCATATGTATTGATGAAAAAAACCCCTAGGTTGAAGCCATGATAAATAAATGGACAACCCTAAGATATGGATCTATAGCGGTGTAAAGGGTGGTATAGCGCCACATGATCAGTCACTGCAACTAGATAGTAAAGCGAGAAGGGTCGTCACCCAAATCTCAACAAACCATGGGTCCTTACATAAGGGTCCAAAGACGGTGTCCGGCATGTGGATACAAACAAACAGGTGATACGCAGACACCCCACGCGTATCGCCGCCGCTGCGGCTTCGTCAGGGGAAGTAAGTGTGGTTGTGGGAAGAACTTACATATGTACATAGATCCATCATCATCCGGAGTGTCTGCAGCTGAGTCGGCGCCATGCAGGAGGCGGAGGAAGGGAGAAGCGTGCTGGCCGCACAGCAGGAAGTAGAAGCACCGGAAGTAGAGGAGGTCTCCATGGAGATGAGCGGCGTCTGCGCAACACCGACTCAGAATTGAGTCGGCTTGTGCAAGCGTCATGAGAAACAAGCCCGAGCCCACAGAGATGGGTCGGCCGGTACTGAGATGGAATACAACAGAATGTATGTAATGAATATAGAGAGAGGGAGAGGGCGGAGGAATAAGAAAATCATGGGAGCATACGGACTGGATAGAGAGTAATATACTTGGAGTGAATTGTAGAAGGGGGCCATATAACAAATGGGACACCTAAAAAGCAAGCATCAGGTTAGAGAAAAATATATATAACCATAAGATGAATACATGAGGAAATGGCAGCATATAATGCGGGACCCGGTCTGTAGAGAAAGAGACATACAGTACCAGTCAGAGATACCTATGTCCTGGCATCATCGGGATACGCATGCACATACGTGTAGTATGCGCATGCATATGAATCTAAACGCATATCTCGCATGCGGCCATGTTCATCAATCTATAAATAATATACCCACATCTCATATTGTATAACTAAAGATAATCCAAAAACGATACAAAAGTAATCAATCTAACTACAAATCGTCCCAATAAACACTCTTCGTCAGTTTATCCATAATCTGACACAGCATCATAAGAGATATAGGGCACATGGTCCCCACCAATCAGATCATGTGGGTGAAGTATCCAGTATGATTCCACATATATGGTATTCCAATGTAAAGACCATTAGGCCGTCTGGAAACAAGGAGAAGAAGATGGCTTGTCACAAAGTCCCTGATCATTCAGTCCATTCCAGAATCCACTCGTCAATTCCAATATCGATCAGTCCGATGTGCGGATAACAAGGAAATAGATGGTAGAAGTTCACTCGGCCAGTCATATCAACCTAAGGACAGGATTGTCACACATGAATCACATATAGAAGGTATCCAGGACACGGAATGAGAAAGATATTATAGAAGGGGCCAATATTCAACAACCAAGGAATCCTGTAAAGAGAAGTTCCTCATTGAGTCCGAGGGGGGCCACAGTTTGTAGTTGAAAAATCCACCTAGATTCCGCTTGTAGAAGAGTTTTATGTTGATCCCCTCCCCTCTCATTACGGGTGATCTTTTGTAAGCCGACCACCTGCAAATTCGTAGAGGAACCACTATGGTGTTCCAAGAAATGTTGAGATACAGGAGTCAGGACCCTTCCTTTTCTAGTGTCCGAAGCTGCCAGATGTATTGTGGACATATGCTTCTGGACCCGTTTCCTAAGCTCCTGCGATGTTTGCCCTACATATACCATTTTACATGGACAAATGAGGGCATAGATGACATCCCTCGACTTGCAATTGATATACGCCTTCAGGGGATGTCTGCTAAGACGAGTAGGATGGAAGAAAACGTCCCGTGTGACTACCATGTGGGGACAGACATTGCAATCCCCACACGGAAACGAACCCCTCAGGACAATACCTCTATTTAATCTCGTCGTGGGTCTATTGAAGTGGCTCCTAGTAATCAAATCCCTCAGATTTGGAGCCCGTCTTGCTGTCATGAGAGGCCGCTCACTAGTAATTTCCGCTGTCTGTGGATCTATTCGTAGAATCTGCCAGTGTTTGGTTAAAATATTACTGACCTGCGTCCAACTACTGTTAAAGTCCGTGATGAATCTGGTCTGTGTCTCCTGACACCGTGGCCTGGGGACTAAGAGGGATCTCTGATCGTGGCTTCTTGCTCTCTGGTAGGCAGTAGAAATAACACGTTTCGGATAACCCCTCTGCTGAAAGCGATCCGTTAAATCCCGTGCCTGGATAGAAAAATCGGAATCACGAGTACAGTTACGCCTGACACGTAAAAATTGTCCTGTGGGGACACCCACCTTCGTATGCCAGGGATGAAAACTTGTAAATGCCAAAAGCGAGTTCGTTGCAGTTGGCTTGCGATAAAGATTCGTCGTGGTTGAAAAAGTCCACACACTCCTCTACAGTGCCCTTCCACAGGATAAAGACGTCATCTATGAAGCGAAACCAGGCGTGTACGTGGGTCGCGAATGCAGGTGACGGGTAGACGCAGGTCTCTTCCCACCAGCCCAAAAAGATGTTCGCATAGGCTGGTGCACATTTCGCGCCCATCGCCAAGCCTGATCGCTGGAGATAATACACCCTATCAATAGATGATAGGGCACTGTAGAGGAGTGTGTGGACTTTTTCAACCATCTCAATGCCAATCCATATAATATTTATCTCACATATTCCCTCTCTAGTAGTGAAACCACCTTCTTGGATTTGAGGATCTTTCCCCAGGGGAATGGCCTGGCGACGAATCTTTATCGCAAGCCAACTGCAACGAACTCGCTTTTGGCATTTACAAGTTTTCATCCCTGGCATACGAAGGTGGGTGTCCCCACAGGACAATTTTTACGTGTCAGGCGTAACTGTACTCGTGATTCCGATTTTTCTATCCAGGCACGGGATTTAACGGATCGCTTTCAGCAGAGGGGTTATCCGAAACGTGTTATTTCTACTGCCTACCAGAGAGCAAGAAGCCACGATCAGAGATCCCTCTTAGTCCCCAGGCCACGGTGTCAGGAGACACAGACCAGATTCATCACGGACTTTAACAGTAGTTGGACGCAGGTCAGTAATATTTTAACCAAACACTGGCAGATTCTACGAATAGATCCACAAACAGCGGAAATTACTAGTGAGCGGCCTCTCATGACAGCAAGACGGGCTCCAAATCTGAGGGATTTGATTACTAGGAGCCACTTCAATAGACCCACGACGAGATTAAATAGAGGTATTGTCCTGAGGGGTTCGTTTCCGTGTGGGGATTGCAATGTCTGTCCCCACATGGTAGTCACACGGGACGTTTTCTTCCATCCTACTCGTCTTAGCAGACATCCCCTGAAGGCGTATATCAATTGCAAGTCGAGGGATGTCATCTATGCCCTCATTTGTCCATGTAAAATGGTATATGTAGGGCAAACATCGCAGGAGCTTAGGAAACGGGTCCAGAAGCATATGTCCACAATACATCTGGCAGCTTCGGACACTAGAAAAGGAAGGGTCCTGACTCCTGTATCTCAACATTTCTTGGAACACCATAGTGGTTCCTCTACGAATTTGCAGGTGGTCGGCTTACAAAAGATCACCCGTAATGAGAGGGGAGGGGATCAACATAAAACTCTTCTACAAGCGGAATCTAGGTGGATTTTTCAACTACAAACTGTGGCCCCCCTCGGACTCAATGAGGAACTTCTCTTTACAGGATTCCTTGGTTGTTGAATATTGGCCCCTTCTATAATATCTTTCTCATTCCGTGTCCTGGATACCTTCTATATGTGATTCATGTGTGACAATCCTGTCCTTAGGTTGATATGACTGGCCGAGTGAACTTCTACCATCTATTTCCTTGTTATCCGCACATCGGACTGATCGATATTGGAATTGACGAGTGGATTCTGGAATGGACTGAATGATCAGGGACTTTGTGACAAGCCATCTTCTTCTCCTTGTTTCCAGACGGCCTAATGGTCTTTACATTGGAATACCATATATGTGGAATCATACTGGATACTTCACCCACATGATCTGATTGGTGGGGACCATGTGCCCTATATCTCTTATGATGCTGTGTCAGATTATGGATAAACTGACGAAGAGTGTTTATTGGGACGATTTGTATTTAGATTGATTACTTTTGTATCGTTTTTGGATTATCTTTAGTTATACAATATGAGATGTGGGTATATTATTTATAGATTGATGAACATGGCCGCATGCGAGATATGCGTTTAGATTCATATGCATGCACATACTACACGTATGTGCATGCGTATCCCGATGATGCCAGGACATAGGTATCTCTGACTGGTACTGTATGTCTCTTTCTCTACAGACCGGGTCCCGCATTATATGCTGCCATTTCCTCATGTATTCATCTTATGGTTATATATATTTTTCTCTAACCTGATGCTTGCTTTTTAGGTGTCCCATTTGTTATATGGCCCCCTTCTACAATTCACTCCAAGTATATTACTCTCTATCCAGTCCGTATGCTCCCATGATTTTCTTATTCCTCCGCCCTCTCCCTCTCTCTATATTCATTACATACATTCTGTTGTATTCCATCTCAGTACCGGCCGACCCATCTCTGTGGGCTCGGGCTTGTTTCTCATGACGCTTGCGCAAGCCGACTCAATTCTGAGTCGGTGTTGCGCAGACGCCGCTCATCTCCATGGAGACCTCCTCTACTTCCGGTGCTTCTACTTCCTGCTGTGCGGCCAGCACGCTTCTCCCTTCCTCCGCCTCCTGCATGGCGCCGACTCAGCTGCAGACACTCCGGATGATGATGGATCTATGTACATATGTAAGTTCTTCCCACAACCACACTTACTTCCCCTGACGAAGCCGCAGCGGCGGCGATACGCGTGGGGTGTCTGCGTATCACCTGTTTGTTTGTATCCACATGCCGGACACCGTCTTTGGACCCTTATGTAAGGACCCATGGTTTGTTGAGATTTGGGTGACGACCCTTCTCGCTTTACTATCTAGTTGCAGTGACTGATCATGTGGCGCTATACCACCCTTTACACCGCTATAGATCCATATCTTAGGGTTGTCCATTTATTTATCATGGCTTCAACCTAGGGGTTTTTTTCATCAATACATATGATTATGCCTACGATGGTTTTGCGGTTGTCATGATTTTCTGTGATATTGCACCTGATTGCTGACTGTGTCCGTTGCATGATATGTGTGATACAATTATTTGGGGACTTTCCCCTATTTGTGATTTACATCATTATATGAGGGTGATATACACAATATGGTTGTGTTTTTAAATGTTTTTACATTTCTTGTGTTGTGGTGTTTTGAATAAACATATTTTTTGTACTTTCACTTTATACATGGTTGTGCGAGCCGTACTTTAGTCCATTCTTTCGTCTTTCTTTCTCAGTCTATAAGAAACCTGGCGCTGCCCTGCTCACCACATTCTGCTCCAGGCTTAGCGAGAGTAGGGAGAGCTGCTGCTGAGATAGGGTCAGAATCGTGCTTTTAATAGTTAGTGTAAGTCTGCAACTCTTCAGTCCGCAACTCCTGAGAAACCAACAGTCCTTTTTAGGGCTAATTCAGGGGTCCCGAGATTGCAGCACTAGGTAGGCAGGGGAGTCTATGTGCACATATCCACAAGAGTGCAAGGCCTGCAGGCACTGTATGTGAGTACATAGCTCTCACTGCATACCTCCAAAAGCTACACTACTGTCTGCTGCTGCTTATTTAACCCATTTCTGCCATTAGACGTACTATCCCGATCCTGGGAATTAAGTCCCAGGTCACCTCGATGGGATAGTACGTCATAGGCGATGGGCTGATTATTACAGCTGACATCCGGCACTATGTGCCAGGAGCGGTCACGGACCGCTCCCGGCACATTAACCACCGGAACACTGTGATCAAATATGATCGCAGCGTTACGGCGGCATAGGGAAGCATCGCGCACGGAGGGGCTCCCAGCGTGCTTCCCTGAGACTCTCAGAAGAACGCGATGTGCGATGATGCGTCTCCTCTGTCATCCTCCTTGCAGGCCCCGGATATAAAATTGCCACAGGGGGGCCTTCTGGGTCCTGCAGGGAGGTGGCTTGCAAGAGAGAGCAGGCGCCGGCAAGCCTGCAGCACTGCCTGTCAGATCGCTGATCTGACACAGTGCTGTGCAAAGTGTCAGATCAGCGGTCTGACACTATACCATGATGTCCCACCCTGAGACAAAGTGAAAAAGTAAAGAAATTTTTTTTACATGTGTAAAAAAAAAAACCTAAAAAAATAAATTAAAAAAATAATGTTCCAATAAATACATTTCTTTATGTAAGTAAAAAAAACAATAAAAGTACATATATTTAGTATCGCCATGTCTGTAATGACCCGACCTATAAAACTGTCCCATTAGTTAACCTCCTTAGCGAACACCGTAAAGAAAAAAAAAAAAAGAGGCAAAAAGCAATGCTTTATCATCATACCCCTAAACAAAAAGTGGAATAACATGCGATCAAAAAGACGGATATAAATAAACATGGTACAAACGAAAACGTCATCTTGTCCCTCAAACAACGAGCTGCCATACAGCATCATCAGCAAAAAAAAAAAAAAGTTATAGCCCTCAGAATAAAGCAATGCAAAAATAATTATTTTTTTCTATAAAATAGTTTTTATTGTATAAAAGCTCCAAAACATAAAAAATATATAAATGAGGTATCGATGTAATCCTACTGACCTGAAGAATAAAACTACTGTATCAAATTTACCAAACTCAGAACGGTATAAATGCCCCCCCAAAAGAAATTCAAGAATTGCTGTCTTTTGTTCATTCTGCCTAACAAAAATCCGAATAAAAAGCAATCAAAAAATGTCATGTGCCCAAAAATGGAACCAATAAAAACATCAACTCATCACCGCAAAAATCAAGACCTCACATGACTCTGGACCAAAATATGGAAAAATTGCAGCTCTCAGAATGTGGTAACGCAAAAAATATTTTTAGGAATAAAAAGCGTCTTTTAGTGTGTGACAGCTAACATAAAAACCCGCTATAAAAACCCTCTATAAATAGTAAATCAAGCCCCCCTTTATCACCGCCTTAGTTAGAGAAAAATAACAAAATAAAAAAACATATTTTTTTCCATTTTCCTATTATGGTCAGGGTTGGGGCTAAAGTTAGGGTTAGGGTTGGGGCTAAAGTTAGGGTTGGGGCTAGAGTTGGGGTTAGGGTTTGAATTACGTTTACGGTTGGGTTAGGGGTGTGTCAGGGTTAGTGGTATGTTAAAGTTGGGATTAGGGTTAGGGGTGTGTTGTGGTTAGGGGTGTGTTGGGGTTGGGATTAGGGTTAGGGTTAGGGGTGTGTTCAGGTTAGGGGTGTGGTTAGGATTGGGATTAGGGTTAAGGGTGTGTTGGGGTTAGGGGTGTGGATAGGGTTGGGGTTAGGGGTGTGTTGGGGTTAGGATTGGAGTTAGAATTGGGAGGTTTCCACTGTTTAGGCACACCAGGGGCTCTGGAAATGCAACATGACGTCCGATGTCAATTACATCCAATTCTGCGTTGTAAAAGTAAAATGTTGCTCCTTCCCTTCCGAGCTCTACCGTGCATACAAACAGTGGTTTACCCCCACATATGGGGTATCAGCGTACTCAAGACAAATTGGACAACAACTTTGAGGGGTCCAATTTCTCCTGTTACCCTTGGAAAAATACAAAACTGGGGGCAAAAAAATCATTTTTGTGGAAAAAAAGATTTTTATTTTTACGGCTCTGCTTTTGTTGTGAATTCCGCTCTTGGGCTCCCTCCAGTGGTTGTAAGTGGCACTTTTGTGAGTTCTGCTCTTGGGCTCCCTCCGGTGGATTTAAGTGGAACTGCTGCTCCTTAGATTTAGCAGTCAGCAGCTGCTTCCACTGATCGTTTATTCTGGCTCGGCTATTTATCCTGGCTCTATCCTTCAGCCAGTGCCAGTTGTCAATGGTTCCTGGTTGGATTCACATCTCTGCTTGGATTTCCCTGATATTCTGACCGGTTCAGCAAAGATAAGTCCTTGCTTTGTTCTTTTGCAGTCCACTTGTTGTGGACTTAATCTTTCTGCACTTCCTATGTTTTTTCTAGTCCAGCTTGTCACTATGGATTTATTCAGTTAAGCTGTAAGCTCTGGGAAGCAGATTTACCCTCCACACCTTTAGTCAGATGTGGAGATTTTTGTAAACTCTGTGGTGGATTTTTCTAGTTTTTAATACTGACCGCACAGTATTCTGTCCTGTTCTATCTATCTAGCTAGACTGGCCTCCTTTGCTACACCCTGTTTTCATTCTGCGTATGTCATTTCCCTCTCCACTCACAGTCAATATTTGTGGGGGGCTGTCCTATCCTTTGGGGATTTTCTCTGAGGCAAGATAGCTTTCCTGTTTCTATCTTTAGGGGCAGTTAGTCCTCCGGCTGTGACGAGATGTCTAGGGAGTGACAGGAACATCCCACGGCTACTTCTAGTGTTGTGTTAAGCTCAGGAACTGCGGTCAGTACAGGTACCACCTCCTCCAGAGCACGTCCCATGTTGCTCCTAAACCACCAGTTCATAACAGTACAACTGGCCAAAAATGAATTAAATGCATCTCAAAAGATGGAAAAAAGGAAAATTTTGAGCCATTTTTTTTTCTGCAGTCTGTTTTGTCTTTTTTTTCCTCTTAATCTTTGGGTGGTTCAGGATTTTGGCGCTGGCATGGATGTTCAGGGTTTGTTTTCTCTTGTGGATCAACTTGCTGCAAGAGTACAGAGTATCCAAAATTATGTTGTCCAGACTCCGGCTTTAGAGCCTAAAATTCCTACTCCTGATTTGTTTTTTGGGGACAGATCCAAGTTTCTGAACTTTAAAAATAACTGCAAATTGTTTTTTGCTTTGAAACCCCATTCCTCTGGTGATCCCATTCAGCAGGTTAAAATCGTCATCTCTCTGCTGCGTGGTGACCCTCAGGACTGGGCATTCTCCCTTGAATCAGGGGATCCGGCATTGCTTAATGTAGACGCATTTTTTCAAGCGCTCGGATTATTGTATGACGAACCTAATTCTGTGGATCATGCAGAAAAAACCTTGTTGGCCCTATGTCAGGGTCAGGAAGCGGCAGAATTATACTGCCAGAAGTTTAGAAAATGGTCTGTGCTCACTAAATGGAATGAGGATGCTCTGGCCACAATTTTCAGAAAGGGTCTTTCTGAAGCCCTGAAAGATGTTATGGTGGGGTTCCCCACGCCTGCTGGTTTGAGCGAATCTATGTCTCTAGCCATTCAGATTGATCGGCGCCTGCGCGAGCGCAAAGTTGTGCACCATATGGCAGTGTCCTCTGAGCGGAGTCCTGAGCCTATGCAATGTGATAGGATTTTGACTAGAGCAGAACGGCAGGGATTCAGACGTCAGAATGGGCTGTGTTTTTACTGTGGTGATTCTGCTCATTATTTCTGATTGCCCTAAGAGGGTCGCTAGGTCTGTTACCATCAGTACCGTACAGCCTAAATTCCTCTTATCTGTGACCCTGATTTGCTCATTATCGTCATTTTCTGTCATGGCATTTGTGGATTCAGGCGCTGCCCTTAACTTAATGGACTTGGAATTCGCCAGGTGCTGTGGTTTTTCCTTGCAGCCTTTGCAGAGCCCTATTCCTTTGAGGGGGATTGATGCTACACCGTTGGCCAAGAATAAACCTCAGTATTGGACTCAGCTGACCATGTGCATGGCTCCAGCACATCAGGAAGATTGCCGTTTTCTGCTGTTGCATAACTTGCATGATGTTGTTGTACTGGGTTTTCCATGGTTACAGGAACATAATCCGGTGCTGGATTGGAAATCTATGTCTGTGACTAGTTGGGGTTGTCAAGGGGTACATTGTGACGTTCCTTTGATGTCAATTTCCTCTTCCCCCTCTTCTGAAGTCCCTGAGTTTTTGTCAGATTTCCAGGATGTATTTGATGAGCCCAAGTCCAGTTCCCTTCCTCCACATAGGGACTGTGATTGTGCTATTAACTTGATTCCTGGCTGTAAGTTCCCTAAGGGCCGACTTTTCAATCGGTCTGTGCCAGAGCATGCCGCCATGCGGAGTTATGTCAAGGAGTCTTTGGAGAAGGGGCATATTCGGCCGTCTTCGTCACCATTGGGAGCGGGATTCTTTTTTGTTGCCAAGAAGGATGGCTCCTTGAGACCCTGTATTGATTATCGCCTTCTTAATAAGATCACGGTCAAATTCCAATACCCTTTACCTTTGCTTTCTGATTTGTTTGCTCGGATTAAGGGGGCTGGTTGGTTTACTAAGATTGACCTTCGAGGGGCATATAATCTTGTTCGTATGAAACAGGGTGACGAATGGAAAACTGCATTTAATACACCCGAAGGCCATTTTGAATACCCTGTGATGCCTTTCGGGCTTTCTAATGCTCCTTCTGTATTTCAGTCCTTCATGCATGATATTTTCCGCAATTATCTTGATAAATTCATGATTGTGTATTTGGATGATATTTTGATTTTTTCCGATGATTGGGAGTCTCATGTGAAGCAGGTCAGGATGGTATTCCAGATCCTTCGTGATAATGCTTTATTTGTGAAGGGGTCTAAGTGCCTATTTGGAGTTCAGAAGGTCTCTTTTTTGGGTTTTATTTTTTCTCCCTTGTCTATAGAAATGGATCCTGTTAAGGTCCAAGCCATTCATGACTGGATTCAACCCACATCGGTGAAGAGCCTTCAGAAATTTTTGGGCTTTGCTAATTTTTATCGCCGTTTCATTGCCAACTTTTCCAGTGTGGTTAAGCCCCTGACCGATTTGACGAAGAAAGGCGCTGATGTGACGAATTGGTCCTCTGCGGCTGTTGAGGCCTTTCAGGAGCTTAAACGCCGATTTACTTCTGCCCCTGTATTGCGTCAGCCGGATGTTTCTCTTCCTTTTCAGGTTGAGGTTGACGCTTCTGAGATTGGGGCAGGGGCCGTTTTGTCTCAGAGGAATTCTGATGGTTCTTTGATGAAACTGTGTGCTTTTTTTTCCAGAAAGTTTTCGCCTGCGGAGCGCAATTATGACGTTGGTAATCGGGAGTTGTTGGCTATGAAGTGGGCATTTGAGGAGTGGTGACATCGGCTTGAGGGAGCCAAGCACCGCGTTGTGGTCTTGACCGATCATAAGAATCTGATTTACCTCGAGTCGGCCAAGCGGCTGAACCCTAGACAGGCTCGATGGTCCCCGTTTTTCTCCCGTTTTGATTTTGTGGTCTCGTATCTTCCGGGATCTAAGAATGTTAAGGCTGATGCCCTCTTGTGACGGGGTGTACGGCAGAGCAAGAAGGGACAACAGGCCAAGGGATGATTCCACAGATTTATTATCAAGAACGCTGGAACAACACATGCAGGTAGATCTACAGAGTCCACAATTAGTCCAACGGAACAGGTTCGGGGGCACCTCCCGATAATCCTTGTGCCAGCTAACAAAATAATAGTCCACACGAGTCCAAGGGATCCCAAAACAATCCCACGAACGACGAGATATGTCCTCAGCTCAAGTCTCGCCCCGTTCGCTTCCGCAGTCACAGATGGATATGGGGTCTTGCCTCAGCTAAGAATCCCCACTCCTTCTCCTTCAAAAGTCAACTCACATCTGATCTCAAAATAAGAATGGATTGTCTGAGTTCCTGGGATCCGCCCATGAAGGGGGTAGGGGGTCACACCTTCTATTCAATGGCTGAGTCCACCAGAAGATTCCAGACTAGTCGGCTCCGTAGTATGTACATTTGACTAGCCACCTGCTGTGAGGAAGAATGGCTATTCCTTCCTAGTGATGTTGACAAAGCTTAATTACATTATAGCTTAGGGCTGCAAGTATTGGGGGAAGGAGACATTGTTACAGATTAACTCAAAGCACAAGAAAATACATATATTACAGCTAATAGAAACCAGAGAACAGTTACATACATCAAATGGCATATTATTCAAATACAGGACAGGGCAAAAGTACAGATCATGATAATCCCTTCCCCTCCCAATTTGTGTACGTACTAGGGACCTCTACAGGTCGCTGGTTAAGTACACACAGGCAGAGCGTAACTTACATGTGGCTTCATGCAGCCACGAATTGGCATCGTAGCTCTCCCACATCATTGCCCAGGAGAACATCTGCAGGCAGACCTCCCATCACCCCAACCAAACATCGCCTGACCCCAAAACCAAAGTTCAGATCCACAGTGGCTGTGGGAATAGTCCTCCAATGTCCACCAGCCAGTTCAATAACAATCCCAGGTCCTCTATGGATTGCCTCAGGCCGAACCACTCGGGGATCAGCCAGTGTGAGGAAAGCCCCCGAGTCACAAAATCCAAGAAGTCTCTGTCCATCCAGCACGACCTCCTGCAAGTGCTTACCTCGATGAGCAGACGTCATCATAGCTGCAGGTCACACACCATAAACTCCTAGTGGTGCAACATGGGTGGGTGAGGCACTAGGCCAGTCCTCACATAGTGGTGACACGTCTTCCTCCATGGCACTTGGCTGTACATAATTAATAATACGACTGGGTACAGGATCAATCCTCATTTGAACAGCTGGGCAGGAGGCTTGCAGATGCCCCGGCTGCCCACATCGATAGCATCTGTGCTGGGTCTCACTCCATCCAAGGCGTCCTCTTGGGTGAGGGGTAAGGGAACCTGGAGGCCGGCCCCCACCTGAAGGTGCTGTAGGGGTTTGAGGACGACTCCTCCATGAGCTGGCTGGGCATGAGGCCTGCAGATGCCCCGGATGCCCACAGCCATAACACCTGCGCTCTGCTACTTCCTCTCCTCGTCGTATTCCAGAAAACGCAGTAGAAGCAACTGGAGGGACATTTACACGGGTATCAGCATGAGGTGGTGGCTTAGAGGAACGGGGAACAATGGGGACAGAAGAACTGGGGGCCACCGGGGTTGTGGGGCTGGTAGGCCTCTCTTGATCCTCTAACAGAACCCTCCACTGAGGCTTGATGGTGAGAACCTCATCAGCTAGAGCTGCAGCTTCCTCCACAGTGACTGGTCTCCTCTCACACACCCATTCCCGGATCTCAGCAGGGCACTTGAAGTAAAACTGCTCTTTTAGGATAACCTGGAGAAAGGTCTCCCAGGTTAAGGCCTCCTCTGCTTCCAGCCAGCGATTACATATTTGTTTGAGTCTGTGGGCATACATCTTGAAAGACACTTCCTCATTGCAGTCTAAAGTACGGAACTGAGTCCGGTAAGTGTCTGGCGTCACAGCATAATGTTCTAGAATAGTCAGTTTAATCTCCGCATACTCACAGTTCTCTCGAGGGCCCATGGCTCTATAGGCTGCGGCAGCTTCACCCTCTAAGAGCCCCACCAGATGTCGGACTCGCTCCCTGTCCGGGACTTCCATTAATCGACACTGATGCTCAAAGTCCTGGAAGAAGCTCTCAATGTTGCCTGCAGCCTCATTAAACGGCTTGAAGTCTTTGCGGGACACTCTGGGGAGTTCCCTCATGGTGGGTGCTGGGGTTATAGTCTGTCTGGAGCTTCTAGCTGCTTCCAAAGCGATCTGCCTCTCCAGCAATGCCATCTCCTGAGCTCTGTGAATGGCCTCCCTCTCTCTCTCCTCGGCTCTGTGAATGGCCTCCCTCTCCGTCTCCTGAGCTCTGTGAATGGCCTCTCTCTTATCGTCTATGGTGGCGTCCTTTCCCAGCAATGCCAACTCCTCCTCGTACCACACAACCCACTGACTTTTTTGGGTATTTACCTCCGGCTGCAGTCTTTCCTCCATTTGCTGTGAGGATCCTTCCTCAGCGTCATCTTGCAGGCGAACTCCTTCCAAAGCCGCAATTAGCTGCTCCTTGGAGAGTCCTTTAAAACGGACTCCTACTTCACGGGCCTTTGATTGTAGGCTCCCCAAAGTCCAGTTCTGGTACTCTGTGGTGCTGGTTCCCGATGTTGGGCCGTTGTCCTCCATTCCTTCTGCTCTGATCCCACTGCTTGCCACCAGTTTGTGACAGGGTGTACGGCAGAGCAAGAAGGGACAACAGGCCAAGGGATGATTCCACAGATTTATTATCAAGAACGCTGGAACAACACATGCAGGTAGATCTACAGAGTCCACAATTAGTCCAATGGAACAGGTTCGGGGGCACCTCCCGATAATCCTTGTGCCAGCTAACAAAATAATAGTCCACACAAGTCCAAGGGTTCCCAAAACAATCCCACGAACGACGAGATATGTCCTCAGCTCAAGTCTCGCCCCGTTCACTTCCGCAGTCACAGATGGATATGGGGTCTTGCCTCAGCTAAGAATCCCCACTCCTTCTGCTTCAAAAGTCAACTCACATCTGATCTCAAAATAAGAATGGATTGTCTGAGCTCCTGGGATCCGCCCATGAAGGGGGTAGGGGTCACACCTTCTATTCAATGGCTGAGTCCACCAGAAGATTCCAGACTAGTCGGCTCCATAGTATGTACATTTGACTAGCCACCTGCTGTGAGGAAGAATGGCTATTCCTTCCTAGTGATGTTGACAAAGCTTAATTACATTATAGCTTAGGGCTGCAAGTATTGGGGGAAGGAGACATTGTTACAGCTTAACTCAAAGCACAAGAAAATACATATATTACAGCTAATAGAAACCAGAGAACAGTTACATACATCAAATGGCATATTATTCAAATACAGGACAGGGCAAAAGTACAGATCATGACACCTCTCTAGGAGTTTTTTGCCTGATTCTCCTGGAGACCTTGAGCCGGTTGGCATTCTTAATGAAGGGGTAATTCTTTCTGCCATCTCCCCTGATTTGCGGCGGGTGCTTCAGGAATTTCAGGCTGATAAACCTGACCGCTGTCCTGTGGGGAAGCTGTTTGTTCCTGATAGATGGACTACTAAGGTAATTTCTGAGGTTCATTGTTCAGTGTTGGCTGGTCATCCTGGGATATTTGGTACCAGAGATTTGGTTGCTAGGTCCTTTTGGTGGCCTTCCTTGTCGCGAGATGTGCGTTCTTTTGTGCAGTCCTGTGGGACTTGTGCGCGGGCCAAGCCTTGCTGTTCCCGCGCTAGTGGGTTGCTTTTGCCTTTGCCGGTCCCTGAGAGGCCCTGGACGCATATTTCCATGGATTTTATTTCGGATCTTCCTGTTTCCCCGAAGATGTCTGTTATCTGGGTGGTTTGTAACCGGTTCTCTAAAATGGTCCATTTGGTACTTTTGCCTAAATTGCCTTCCTCCTCTGATTTGGTTCCATTGTTTTTTCAGCATGTGGTTCGTTTGCATGGCATTCCGGAGAATATTGTGTCTGACAGAGGTTCCCAGTTTGTTTCTAGGTTTTGGTGGGCCTTTTGTGCTAGGATGGGCATTGATTTGTCTATTTCTTCGGCGTTCCATCCTCAGACAAATGGCCAAACTGAGCGAACTAATCAGACCTTGGAAACCTATTTGAGATGCTTTGTGTCTGCTGATCAGGATGATTGGGTGGCTTTCTTGCCGTTGGCCGAGTTTGCCCTTAATAATCGGGCTAGTTCGGCTACTTTGGTTTCGCCTTTCTTTTGTAATTTTGGTTTTCATCCTCGTTTTTCTTCAGGGCAGGTTGAGCCTTCTGATTGTCCTGGTGTGGATTCTGTGGTGGACAGGTTACAGCAGATTTGGACTCATGTGGTAGACAATTTGACGTTGTCTCAGGAAAAGGCCCAACGTTTTGCTAACCGCCGTCGGTGTGTTGGTCCCCGGCTTCGGGTGGGGGATTTAGTCTGGTTATCTTCTCGTCATGTTCCTATGAAGGTTTCTTCCCCTAAGTTCAAACCTCGGTTTATTGGTCCTTATAAGATTTCTGAGATTATCAATCCGGTATCTTTTCGTTTGGCCCTTCCAGCCTCTTTTGCCATCCATAATGTTTTCCATAGATCTTTGTTGCGGAGATATGTGGTGCCCGTTGTTCCCTCTGTTGATCCTCCTGCCCCGGTGTTGGTTGATGGGGAGTTTGAATATGTGGTGGAGAAAATTTTGGATCCTCGTTTTTCAAGGCGGAGGCTTCAGTATCTCGTCAAGTGGAAGGGTTATGGCCAGGAGGATAATTCTTGGGTTGTTGCCTCCGATGTCCATGCCGCCGATTTGGTTCGTGCTTTTCACTTGGCTCATCCTGATCGGCCTGGGGGCTCTGGTGAGGGTTCGGTGACCCCTCCTCAAGGGGGGAGACTGTTGTGAATTCCGCTCTTGGGCTCCCTCCGGTGGTTGTAAGTGGCACTTTTGTGAGTTCTGCTCTTGGGCTCCCTCCGGTGGATTTAAGTGGAACTGCTGCTCCTTGGATTTAGCAGTCAGCAGCTGCTTCCACTGATCGTTTATTCTGGCTCGGCTATTTATCCTGGCTCTATCCTTCAGCCAGTGCCAGTTGTCAATGGTTCCTGGTTGGATTCACATCTCTGCTTGGATTTCCCTGATATTCTGACCGGTTCAGCAAAGATAAGTCCTTGCTTTGTTCTTTTGCAGTCCACTTGTTGTGGACTTAATCTTTCTGCACTTTCTATGTTTTTTTCTAGTCCAGCTTGTCACTATGGATTTATTCAGTTAAGCTGTAAGCTCTGGGAAGCAGATTTACCCTCCACACCTTTAGTCAGGTGTGGAGATTTTTGTTAACTCTGTGGTGGATTTTTCTAGTTTTTAATACTGACCGCACAGTATTCTTTCCTGTTCTATTTATCTAGTTAGACTGGCATCCTTTGCTACACCCTGTTTTCATTCTGCGTATGTCTTTTCCCTCTCCACACACAGTCAATATTTGTGGGGGGCTGTCCTATCCTTTGGGGATTTTCTCTGAGGCAAGATAGCTTTCCTGTTTCTATCTTTAGGGGCAGTTAGTCCTCCGGCTGTGACGAGATGTCTAGGGAGTGACAGGAACATCCCACTGCTACTTCTAGTGTTGTGTTAAGCTCAGGAACTGCGGTCAGTACAGGTACCACCTCCTCCAGAGCACGTCCCATGTTGCTCCTAAACCACCAGTTCATAACAGTTTTATAAACTTCAGTGAAACACTTGGGGGTTCAGAGTTCTCACAACCCATCTGGATAAGTTCCTTGGGGGGTCTAGTTTCCAATACGGGGTCACTTGTGGGGGGTTTCTACTATTTAGGTACATCAGGGGCTCTGCAAACGCAAAGTGATGCCCACAGACCATTCCATCAAAGTCTACATTCCAAAACTACACTTCTTCCCTTCTGAGCTCTGTCATGCTCCCAAACAGTAGTTTTCTCCCACATATGGGGTATCAGCGTACTTAGGACAAATTGGACAATAACTTTTGGGGTCCAATTTCTCCAGATACCCTTGGGAAAATACAAAATTGGGGGCTAAAAGATCATTTTTGTGGGAAAAAAAAGGATTTTTTATTTTTATGGCTTTACATTATAAACTTCTGTGAAGCACTTGGTGAGTCAAAGTGGTCACCATACATCTAGATAAGTTCCTTAGAGGGTCAACTTTTAAAATGGGGTCACTTTTGGGGGGTTTCCACTGTTTAGGCACATCAGGGGCTCTCCAAACGAGACATAGCGTTTTGTCTCAATTCCAGCCAATTTTGCATTGAAAAGTCAAATAGCGCTCCTTCCCTTCTGCGCTCTGCCATGTGCCCAAACAGTGGTTTACCCCCACATATGGGATATCAACATACTCAGGACACATTGTACAACAAATTTTGTGGCTAAATTTCTCCTGTTACCCTTGGTAAAATAAAACAAATTGGATCTGAAGTACATTTTTTATGAAAAAAAGTTAAATGTTCATTTTTTTTTAAACATTCCAAAAATTCCTGTGAAACACCTGAAGGGTTAATAAACTTATTGAATGTGGTTTAGAGCAGAGGTGTCAAACTGTTTTCCTCGAGGGCCGCAAACAGGTCATGTTTTCAGGATTTCCTTGTATTGCACAGGTGATAATTTAATCACCTGCACAGAATGATTCCAGCACCTTGTGGAATGCTAAGGAAATCTTGAAAACACTCATGGTTTGAGGCCCTCGAGGAATGCAGTTTGACACCCCTGGTTTAGAGCACCTTGAGGGGTGCGGTTTTTAGAATGGTAACATACTTGGGTATTTTCTGTCATATAGACCCCTCAAAGTGACTTCAAATGTGATGTGGTCCCTAAAAAAAAGTGGTATTGTAAAAATGAGAAATTACTGGTCAAATTTTAACCCTTATAACTCCCTAACAAAAAAATTTTTGTTCCAAAATTGTGCTGATGTAAAGTAGACATGTGGGAAATGTTACTTATTAAGCATTTTGTGTGACATATCTCTGTGATTTAAGGGCATGAAAACTCAAAGTTGGAAAATTGCAAAATTTTCTAAATTTTCGCCAAATTTCCATTTTTTTCACAAATAAACGCAAGTAATGTCAAGGAAATTTTGCCACTAACATGAAGTACAATATGTCATGAGAAATCCCTGTCAGAATCACCGGGATCCATTCAAGCATTCCAGAGTTATAACCTCATAAATGGACAGTGGTCAGAATTGTAAAAATTGCCCCGGTCATTAGCATGCAAACATGCAAACCACCCTTGGGGGTTAAGGGGTTAATATATATCTAGCTGCAGTTTTCTGTGGCTTTTTTTTTTCCAAAAAGTCACCAACCCCCCCCCCCAAAAAAAAAAAAGAAAAATGGATTCTGTCTGTTATGTCAGGCTGAGGCTTCGCAGACATACGTAGCATATTTCTGTGTGCTACCCTTGTTTTATTTTTTTATTTATTTCACCAACCCCCCCAAAAAAAATTTATATATAGTCTGTTATGTCAGGCTGAGTCCTGGTGTATCTGTGTTTGAAAAATCATAGTTTTGCAGGCATACGTAGCACAGTTCTGTGTGCTAGCCTTGTTCTACTCTGTTTTTTTTTAATTCACCAAAAAACAAAAAAATATTTAATGCAGGCTGAGGTCTGATATAGCAACTCTGACATAGCAACTCTCCCCACACTGTGTGATTCAGGAGCTGACTGTGACGAGCAGGGTGGCGCCAGGTCTGGTATAGACCTGATGACACTGTGTGGCCAGCCAATCTGTAACAACTCTGCTGGCATCACTGCATGGCCTCCCATCCCCCACCTGCATTACACTCAAACTCACTTACTTCTCTGGGCCTCGTTGTGACTTCTCTCTGCTGCCAGCTCCATGCTGTGTGCCTCATGTCTGCTGTTTGCTCTGTGCATGCTCTGTCTTTGTGCATAGGGGGCGGCGCTGGCAACTCCTGTTTCTTATAGAGACTGTGTGCACCTTGCTAAGGTGTCCCTGGCCAATTGCCATGATGCTTCCTGTATTTAAGACAGCCCCACCCATTGGTGGGGGCCTGTGCAACTTACTCCCTCAGTCAGTTCTTAGCTGCTGAGGTGCCAGGCCCTGTTTCGCTTTCTCTCATGTCCGCCACCCAGGGGGGGGCGTCGTACCCTGGTCTGTTTTCTGTGTAGCCACCCAGCGGGGCTTCGTACCCTGGCCTATGTCCGTCACCCAGAGGGGCGTCGTACCCTGGCTTGTGTCCATGTCTCTATGTCTCTGTGCCTAGTCTCGTTCCTGACTCTGTCTTAGTCTAGTCCCGTTCCTGTGTCCGTTTATATCCCTGTCTTGGTTTGCCTTTTCTGCTGTGCGTACTCTGTGTCTTGCTTTGCTCTGCTCTGCCCTCTGTGTCTTGCTTTGCCCTGCTTTCGGCTCTGCTCCCTGCGACCTTGCTTTGCTCCTTGCTCTGCATTCTGTGACCTTGCTCTGCACCCTGTGGTTTTGCTCTCGGCACTGCACTCTATCTTGCTCTGCACTCTGTAGCTTTGCCCTGTACTCTGACTTTGCTCTGCACTCTGTGGCCCTGCTCTGCGGCTCCGCTCAGCTCTCGCTCTACGGCTCCGCTTCTTGTGGTTCTACTTTGCTCCGCTCCTTGCGGTTCTACCTGGCTCCGCTCCTTGCGGTTCTACTTCTCCCGCTCTTGGCTCCGACTCCTGCGTTTCTGCACTTGGCTCTGCCTCCAGCTCTTGGCTCCACCTCCTGCGTTTCTGCACTTGGCTCCGCCTCCAGCTCTTGGCTCCGCCTCCTGCGTTTCTGCACTTGGCTCCGCCTTCTGCATTTCTGTGCTTGGCTCCGCCTCCTGCTCTTGGCTCCGCCTCCTGCTCTTGGCTCCGCCTCCTGCGTTTCTGCACTTGGCTCTGCCTCCAGCTCTTGGCTCCGCCTTCTGCGCTTGACTCCGCCTCCTGATCTTGGCTCTGCCTCCTGCATTTCTGTTGTTGGCTCTAGCTCCTGTTTTTTCGCTCTGCATCCGTTCTTGCGGTCTTTCTCTAACTATTATTTAGTCCTCCTGTCTGAACAGGTTTTTACCTGTTTTACATACCTGCCTGCAGATCGGTCCCTACCGGTTCTTCCAGTGTTCCAGTCTTATACGCCTGTCCTGCCTATGTGCCAGCTGTGCCCACTTGCCTGTCTATGTTCCGTTCCCCGGTGGGATCAGCAGCCACAGCCAGACACCACCCTGGAGTTGTACCTGGTAGCTTCCTATTGCACAAGTCTGACCTCACCATCAGAGGCTCCAGCGATCACCTGGGAAGCTACTTAATTACGCCCCTTCCAGGGAAGTTTGGTCTGTGGTCCAGTGGGGCCACACCCCCGCACGCCCGCGCCTACCAGTCTGGGCACGAGCGTGACACAATCACTGTAATGCCACAAACAAAATATCTGTGGCATTACAGTGTGTGGAAGACAATCCTGCATGTTCATTGGCTTTGTAAAGAGTGTCAAACATGCAGGGCAGGGACCCAAGCTCCCGCCGAGCAAAACCGGAAATACTCGGCGCGCTCCGAGCATCGCGATCACTGCGATGCTCAGGCGAGCACCGAGTAGTGACAAGAATGCTCGCCCATCACTAGCTATGAGACCAAGGAAGAGAACGGTGGAGTGCTGTGTCAAATGGCATGGCCTCCAAAACAACAAGAAATATTCACACCAATTGTAATGGATTGGGATGAATTGTTAAAGCAGGATTCAATTGTTCAGCTGTTGAGTAGCAGTAGAATATTCAGCTGCTGCACTCATGCCCGCGTATAGAAGTAAATCTTCATCTCCATATATATTGAGGAGTAAAGGGGCATGGATGTTAGTGACTGAACATGCTGCTGATGGAATAGTATGGATAATGATATACGTCACTCCATAGAGGAAATAGTAGGGGTCCAATCGATTGATATATATATACTAGCTATTGAACCCGTTCTACGCCCGGGTGGCGAGCATTTATATTGGTATATGGTCTCCATCCTGGTATGTGCTGCTCCCATCTTGCTCTCCCATCCTGTCATGTGCTGCTCCATCCTGCGCCCCCATCCTGTCATGTGCTGCTCCACCGTGTCATGTGCTGCTCCATCCTGCATCCCCATCCTGTCATGTGCTGCTTCACCGTGTCATGTGCTGCTCCATCCTGCGCCCCATCCTGTCATGTGCTGCTCCACCGTGTCATGTGCTGCTCCATCCTGCATCCCCATCCTGTCATGTGCTCCCATCCTGCGCCCCCATCCTATCACGTGCTGCTCCATCCTGCGCCCCCATCATTGCGGGCGGCTGTGCGGAGTGCGGGCGGCTGTGCGGAGTGCGGGCGGCTGTGCGGAGTGCGGGCGGCTGTGCGGAGTGCGGGCGGCTGTGCGGAGTGCGGGCGGCTGTGCTGAGTGCGGGCGGCTGTGCTGAGTGCGGGCGGCTGTGCGTGGCACTGCTGGGTGCGGTGGCTGTGCTGGGTGCAGCGGCTGTGCTGGGTGCGGCGGCTGTGCGTGGCTGTGCTGGGTGCGGCGGCTGTGGGTGGCTGTGCGTGGCTGTGCTGGGTGCAGCGGCTGTGTGTGGCTCTAGGCGGCTGTGCGTGGCTGTGGGCGGCTGTGCGTGGCTGTGCTGGGTGCGGCGGCTGTGGACGGCTATGCTGGGTGCGGTGGCTGTGCTGGGTGCGGCGGCTGTGCGTGGCTGTGCTGGGTGCAGCGGCTGTGCTGGGTGCAGCGGCTGTGCTGGGTGCGGCGGCTGTGCGTGGCTGTAGGCGGCTGTGCGTGGCTGTAGGCGGCTGTGCTGAGTGCGGCGGCTGTGCTGAGTGTGGGCAGCTGTATGTGGCGCGGCTGTGCTGGGTGCGGGCGGCTGTGGGTGGCTGTGCTGGGTGCGGCGGCTGTGGACGGCTGTGCTGGGTGCGGAGGCTGTGCTGGGTGC
The DNA here is from genome assembly GCF_051348905.1 of Ranitomeya variabilis. Classification (NCBI taxonomy): domain Eukaryota; kingdom Metazoa; phylum Chordata; class Amphibia; order Anura; family Dendrobatidae; genus Ranitomeya; species Ranitomeya variabilis. The sequence goes on from NC_135235.1 coordinate 60,273,489, forward strand.
GGCCGCTGTGCGTGGCTGTAGGCGGCTCTGTGTGGCTGTAGGCGGCTGTGCGTGGCTGTGCTGGGTGCGGCGGCTGTGGACGGCTGTGCTGGGTGTGGTGGCTGTGCTGGGTGCGGCAGCTGTGTGTGGCTGTGTGTGGCTGTGGGCGGCTGTGCTGGGTGCGGCGGCTGTGCTGGGTGCGGCGGCTGTGCGTGGCTGTGCTGGGTGCGGTGGCTGTGGTGGGTGCGGCGGCTGTGGGTGGCTGTGCTGGGTGCGGCGGCTGTACTGGGTGCGGCGGCTGTGGGCGGCTGTGTGTGGCTGTGGGCGGCTGTGCGTGGCTGTGGGCGGCTGTGCGTGGCTGTGCTGGGTGCGGCGGCTGTGCGTGGCTGTAGGCGCCTGTGCGTGGCTGTGGGCGGCTGTGCGTGGCTGTGCTGGGTGCAGCGGCTGTGCGTGGCTGTAGGCGGCTGTGCTGGGTGCGGCGGCTGTGCGTGGCTGTGCTGGGTGCGGTGGCTGTGGTGTGTGCGGCGGCTGTGGGTGGCTGTGCTGGGTGCGGCGGCTGTACTGGGTGCGGTGGCTGTGGGCGGCTGTGTGTGGCTGTGGGCGGCTGTGTGTGGCTGTGGGCGGCTGTGTGTGGCTGTGCTCGGTGCGGCGGCTGTGCTGGGTGCGGTGGCTGTGCGTGGCTGTGGTGGGTGCGGTGGCTGTGGACGTAAGTGGCGTAAGTAACAAATAGCTGTGGCATGAAGTGCCACAGCCTCATGGCACAGCAATTTGTTACTTGCGGAGGGTGAGTATACTTACCTGTCCCGTTCCACCGACGCCATTCCGGGCCATGACTATCCCCCTGCTCCCGGAATCGGCGCCTGCGCAGTCCGCGCTTTCCGGCGCCATTTTCTTGAAGACATTGCAGTGTGTCTTCAAGAAAATGGCGCCGGAAAGCGTGGACCGTGCAGGCGCCTTTTCCGGCACCAGGAGGACAGATTTTCTGTGTCCTCCTGGTGCCGGACTCGGCGCCTGCGCAGTCCGCGCTTTCCGGCGCCATTTTCTTGAAGACACACTGCAATGTGTCTTCAAGAAAATGGCGCCGGAAAGCGCGGACTGCGCAGGCGCCGATTCCGGGAGCAGGGGGGTAGTCATGGCCCGGAATGGCGTCGGTGGAACGGGACAGGTAAGTATACTCACCCTCCGCCTCCTGGCTCGCCCCTGTTTCTCTGTTGGAGATCGCGGTGTGCGTTCAGCGCTTACGCATACTGCGATCTCCTGGGAGCGTCGCTCTGTGGGGTCCAGACTGCGCCGGCGCTTGCGCTTGCGCAGTCTATAAAGGCTTAGCACAGAGTGACGCTCCCAGCGTTATATTATAGATATATGTATACGGTATATATATCTAATATATAAAGCTGAATGTGTGTATGTGTGTGTATGTCCGGGATTGGCATCTGAACCGTCGCAGCTACAGCCACAAAATTTTGCACAGTCACACGTCTGGACCCCGAGAGTGTCAAAGCTATGTTGTGAGGTGAAATTTTAACCCCGCGCTTTCCAATTCACCAAACAATTTTGCCCCTATCTACATAATGGGGAAAAAATTAAAGGAAAAGTTTTGGAGGCAAATTAACAGCTGCCAGATGTGAACAAGGGGGACTTAAAGAATGAGAGCGATGGCGCCAAAGAGTATATACTGTACAGTTGCTAAGGTGGGGCCCCGACATGGGATAATCACCACACCACCATGGGGATATGAACACACACACAAAATGCGCCACACACTACCATGTGCTCGAACATATACCACCCTCAGCGCACATTTCACCACACATACACCAACCTCGCCACATAAAAGTCGAAACACAAAAGTCGCCGCTCAAAACTCGCCACGCGCAAAACTCTCCACATGCAAAACTCGCCACCCGTGCAAAACTCACCTCATGGAAAACTCGCCACACGCAAAACTTGCACACGCGGAAAAATTGCCACATGCACAAAAGTTGCAACACATGCAAAAGTTGCCTCACACAAAACTTGCACATACTCAAAAGGCACCACACATAAAACTCGCCACGCGCAAAACTCGCCATGCGCAAAACTTGCTGCACACAACTTGCTACACTAACCTGTCACATGCAACTCGACACACAAAAAGTTGCTGCACGCATGTCGCCACACAAAACTCATCTCACAAAAGTCGCTACATGCATGTCGCCACACGCAACTCAACACACACAACTTGACACGCAACTCAACACACACAACTTGACACACAAAACTCACCCTAAAACACACACAAGTCTGGTATTATCCTTCAAAAATAAAAATCTGATTAATAAGCAGACAAACTACAAGAGCAACAAATGTACCATATAGGAATCCGGCAGCTGTCAGTCACATGACCAGTTTATTATGTGTATGTGTGAGCTAATATATACTGCCAGGGGGGAGGGCTTCCTGTTGGCTGGGGATTTATAAGGCTGCCAATTTAGCTTACAAATACTGAGGTAAAAATACTGACCAAATAACGTGTGAACGAGGTCTAATACAGGAGGAGATGACATACAGATATATACTATATACAGGAGGAGATGACACACAGGTATATACTATATACAGGAGGAGATGACACACAGATATATACTATATACAGGAGAGATGACACACAGGTATATACTATATAGAGGAGGAGATAACATACAGGTACATACTACATACAGTAGGAGATGACATACAGGTATATACTATATATAGGAGGAGATGACACATAGGTATATACTATATACAGGAGCAGATTACCTATAGATATATAGTATATACAGGAGGAGATGACATACAGGTATATGCTATGTATAGGAGATGACATACAGGTATATACTATATACAGGAGGAGATGACACACAGATATATACTATATATAGGTGAGATGACACACAGGTATATACTATATACAGGAGGAGATTACATACAGGTATATACTATATATAGGAGGAGATGACATACAGGTATATACTATATACAGGGGAGATGACACACAGCAGGTATATACTATATACAGGGGAGATGACATACAGGTATATACTATATACAGGAGATGACATACAGGTGTATACTATATATAAGGGAGATGACAAACATGTATATACTGAGGTGAAAATGAGAGGTGTGAGGTGAAAATGAAAAGGTGTGAGTGCAAAATGAGAGGAGTGAGGGAAAATAGTGGAGTGATCGGAAAATGACAGATGTGAGGTCGAAATGACAAGTGTTAGGGGGGAATGAGAGGAGTGAGGGGGAAAATAAGAGGAGTGAGGGGGAAAATGAGAGGTGTGAGGGAGAAAATGAGAGATGTGAGGGGGAAAATGAAAGATGTGATGGGGAAAATGAGAGGCGTGATGGGAAAATAAGAGAAGTGAGGTGCTATAACTAACCACAGATATTTACTATGCCCAGGCAACGCCTGGCTCTTCAGCTAGTATATATATATACTGTATATATATATATATACTAAATGGTGGCCCGATTCTAAGATATAGGGCATTCTAAAATATGCATGTCCACGTAGTATATTGCCCAGCCCACGTAGTATATTGCCCAGCCCACATAGTATATTGCCCAGCCCACGTAGTATATTGCCCAGCCCACGTAGTATATTGCCCAGCCCACATAGTATATTGCCCAGCCCACATAGTATATTGCCAAGCCACGTAGTATATTGCCCAGTAACGTAGTATATTGCCCAGTGACGTAGTATACAGCACAGAGCCACGTAGTATATTGCACAGCGACGTAGTATACAGCACAGAGCCACATAGTATATTGCCCAGCCACGTAGTATATTGCCCAGTAACGTAGTATATTGCCCAGTGACGTAGTATACAGCACAGAGCCACATAGTATATTGCCCAGCGACATAGTATATTGCCCAGCCACGTAGTATATTGGCCAGTCACGTAGTATATTGCACAACTACGTAGTATATTGCCTAGCCACGTATGTCACAGGTTAAAAAAAATAAAATAAACATATACCCACCTTCCGAGGGCCCCTTGTAGTTCTGTCGCCTCCTTCTCGCGCAGGACCTGTGATGATGTCGCGGTCACATGACCGTGACGTCATGGCAGGTCCTTCTCGCAGACCATCTTTGCCTCCGGAACCTGCCGCTTGCATGGACCGGTCACCGGAGCGTCGCGAGGAGCGGGAAAGGCGGCGGAAGGTGAGTATATAATGATTTTTTATTTTTTAAATTATTTTTAACATTAGATGTTTTTACTATTGACGCTGCATAGGCAGCATCAATAGTAAAAACTTGGTCACACAAGGTTAATAGCGGCGGTAACGGAGTGAGTTACCCGCAGCATAACGCGGTCCGTTACCGCTGGCATTAACCCTGTGTGAGCGGTGACTGCGGGGAGTATGGAGCGGGTGCCGGGCACTGACTGCAGGGGGGTAGGGAGGGACTAATCGGACTGTGGCCGTCGCTGATTGGTCGCGGCAGCCATGACAGGCAGCTGGCGAGACCAATCAGCGACTTGGATTCCATGACAGACAGAGGCCGCGACCAATGAATATCCATGACAGACAGACAGACAGAAGGACAGACGGAAGCGACCCTTAGACAATTATATATATATAGATACATATAGTTATTATCAATAATGGGTAAATTTACAGAGCAGAGTTATGGTTGTAGCTATGAGCAAGAGGAAATACAAGTATAAAGAAAATCCATGCTAGTATCTTGATATAGAGATGAACGCAAAGTAACAGGTAAAAGGTCTTAAAATAGATAAAGATTATAGATATCAGTAATTAAGTAAAATCTAGCCACTATAAGACAGGCTTTGTAAGTAGACATAGACGTAATATATAAGTAATAAGTAGAAGATCCAAGTTCCTAGGATAGTAACTGGCAGCCTACACGAACAGGAGTGAGTATAAGAAGCGCTGTAGTAAGGCGACTGCAGCCGCACATGCAGTGGTGCTATGTGGAGGAGTGAGAACGGACAACTTCGCTAATGTCCATACCCTTGATATCCGACATGTACCCAGAGCCCACTGGTTAAGGTGTGCCAGGGATGTCTGTGTAGAGCAGTGTTTTCCAAACTCCAGTCTCCACAGGTCCTGTTTTCAAGATTTCCATAGTGTTGCACAGGGGAGAAAATTCCTGATGCCTTGATGATACTACTTCCACCTGTGTAATACTAAAGAAATCCTAAAAACATGTTGGGGGCCTTTGATGACTGGAGTTTGGGAAACACTGGTTTAGCGGGATGCATCACTGTTATGTTAGCATACAGGCCTATGAAATGTACTGTAGGACGCATCAGGGCATGTCACAGGGGGGCAGGGGTTAAATGCAGCTGATTCTACTATGGAGATGGTTGCTGTCAGCTGCGTCATTTAGGGCAGGGTTAGAGTAATCATGATGCCCGTTGTATACGGGTGTGTCACCAAGAATGGAGTTACAGGAACCTGAGCAGAAGAAACAAGAAGCCAATGCCGATAGAAGTGCGGAATATAGAAATTGCAGGGCGCAGGCGCGGGACAACCATTAGACGTCATAGGGCCCTGTGACACTGATAGAAGGCAACAACCATGAAAATGAAGACCAGAGGCCAAGTTTTCTTCCAGGCAGCGCACGACCCAGACCCCGGAAGACCAAATTAACATAATGGATTAAAAGAGGATTTTTGAAGAACAAGACTGCAGATATGAGGTGTATAGGAATGACTATTTTAAGTCGTCTAGTATCTGTATGCCCATATTAATAGCTTAGGTACGTCCAAGGGGGTAAAAGATTCCATTTAAGAACTGGGTTCACTCAGTTATAGGGACGGCCGTGGCACAACGCTTCATCTAGGGCGGCAACAGTGTGCCGTGTAGTAAAATTACGCTTGAGGACCTTAAGAACCCTCCTATTGTAAAGAGGATAGGATGCATATATAAGGCTGACAGAAGTTACAATAGGATTAGGTTGGAAAATAAGATTTATGGAATGAAGAAGATGTTAAAGATAAGCCGAAATTAGAAATAAAGAAAATGTGTGAGTAGGGATAAAGGTCCGAAACCAAGGATAAATGGAGGGGGGATGAGGATCTGGAATGGTCGAGTTCAGACTGCAGATCCTTTGTTCTCCTTGAGATTATCCAGCACCAGGGACGTCTAAGGCCGGCGTCACTCTTGGCGTATGAAAATACGGTCCGTTTTTTACAGGCGTAATACGCAGAAATGATCCCAAAACAGTGATCCGTATGTCATCCGTAGGCAAGGTGTGGCCGCGTATTTTACGCATGTAAACCTCCGTATGTAATCCGTATGGCATCCGTAATGCGTTTTTTTCACTCAACCTTACAAAATGGACATTTAACGGTTTTGAGGCCTGAAATTAATTTAAATCATCACCATAATCCTATGTAAGGCCTCTTCAACAGGTGGAACCCTCCCATATGGCCATTATGTTGCTGTGCTTGTGTAGGTGTTTTGGTGGTACTTGGGCAACATGTGTGACCTCCTGCATTTCACACCAACTCAGCGGGTGTTATTTAATTGGGTCTTGTCACACCGCTTTGGCCAGCCATACCCCGTGATAGTTGATCCGCGAAGGAAGAGAAGAAGAATGTGGGTGCATCCACTTTTGCGGCAACGCCTCACTAAAGGGCATTTTCACAGTCTCTATTCAGCTCTGTGGACACATCCAGACAAATTCTTCCAGTACTGTCGCATGACAATACCCACCTTTGATATCTTGTTGGAGACAGTTCGTCCAGGAATAAAGTATCAGGATACCAGGATGCGGAAATGCATATCCGCAGAGGAGCGTCTTCTCCTTACCTTACGGTATGTATTCACCATTCTCACATACTGTATGTTGATGACGTTTTTTGTACTATTTTGATGTTCCTAGCATCAGATTTAAATTATGTTAATCTATTTGTACAAAATCCAATACAAATATGTAGTAAATGTTAAATGTTAGTAGCCAGAATAAATTTTGTAAGGTACACTGGTCTCCTGCCTTTTTATATCCTCATATTACTTTGCTTTACTATAGTTTTTAACAAGCATTGTAACATTGCTAATATATATATTTTTTTGTGTGCTTTCAGATACCTATCAACTGGATTGTCTTATGCCGGAATACATCTGGAATTTCTCATAGGACGGTCCACTATTTCCGGCATTGTGCGTAATACATGTGATCAAATATGGGACAAACTACATGAACTTGTGATGCCGGAGCCCAAAAGGGAGGATTGGCTGAAAATAGCCCGTGGATTTGCTGACTCTTGTGATTTTCCTCACTGTTTTGGAGCCCTGGATGGGAAACATATCAGAGTGCGTAAGCCGCTGAACTCGGGCTCTACAATTATAAGCAGTTTTTCTCTGTAGTTCTGTTAGCTGTAGTTGACAGTAACTACAGGTTTGTAATTGTAGATATTGGGGCCTATGGGTGAACTGGAAACTCTAGATTCTTCAATGCATCTGCAGCGCCCCAGAGTCCTGGTCGTTGCAGTACTGACGCTCCGCCGCTAAGGGGGGTGATGGTACGTCTGATGGCACTTAAGGAGTTCACCTGACCAGGTATCACAGTCACACTTTACACTTCACATTCTGGCCACCAGGGGGAGCAAAGGGTTCTATGTATTAGGCCACTCCTCACAATCTGGTAAAACTGGGGGCTGGATAGGAAGTTAGTCAGAAGCTGACTGGGTTGGAACCAGGCAACATCCTGTGGCAGAGGGTGTTGCAGGGGAAGATTCAGGGGGGTCTCTGTCAGGGGTGGGATCCTGACAGTGGCCTAGTGAACAGAACAGAACGTTACGGAGCCGTGCCTGCACCCGTTGCGGTGGCATCCTAAGAAAGGAAACGAAACGAGGTTTATTGTGGAGAAGTGAGAAACGAGATTGCAGCAAAAAGGAGATAAAGCGAGTAGGAGTCGTGCCGTAAGATCGAGGCAACATCCTACTGGGGCGCGTAGCCGGAACGCCGAGGAAGTATTAGGCTCCAAGCAATACTTCAAACAGCGGCAGGACAGTTAATTTTAGGTTGGCTGTCTCAACTAAATCACCTAAGCAGACATAGGGGGCAATTGTGGGAGAGGTGCGACGCTAGGGTCCCAGAAGAACTCCAGGCCTACCCGTCATACGGGTGCATCCTATCCATATCATCTGGGGGACGGAGAAAGAACATCAGAACAGATACGAGTTGTGAGAGAAGAACATCAGAAACAGACACAACAGTTGTGAGGACTATCCCGTGGTGCTCAGCAGGGAGGTACTACAACACACAGGCGCTTGAAGGTAGGCACAGATTTCCACCTGCAAAGGAAACTCTGGATGTGCCTTCGGAACGGCCGGTCTCAGCCAGCCCTGTTAGCAGTGCTCTGGATTGCGGATCCTGAAGCCTTCAGTAAAGAGGTAAAGAGACTGCAACCCTGTGTCCTCGTTATTCATCGCGCCTTGCACCACGCACCACCATCACACCTTTCATTGTACACCCCTTAGCAGGGTCACGGACCGGGTCTAGCCACTGTAACAACCCCAGGACTGAGACAGAGAGGCCCGGTACCGAGTACCCCACGGCCCTGCACCTGGTGGCGCTCCACATCCATTATGGGTCAGCGGCTATGTGAAAACCTGTTGGACCTCCCAGCACCACGACAACTCCCAGGCTCCAATGCTGAAGCAGTCCCATATGTACTTGTGGCAGATGAGGCCTTCCAATTGACCAGACATGTCAACCTTGGTGCAATCTGGACTACCGGCGGCGGGTGTTTAATGTCAGACTTTCACAGGCGCGGCGACTGGTGGAGTGCGCCTTTGGCATTATGTCTTGCAAATGGTGTGTCCTCCAGTCTGCTCTTCAGCTGAGTGAGGCAAATGTTAATGAAGTCATAAAAGCTTGTGTTGTTTTACACAACTTCACAAGAATTCATGAGTGCTCCTCAGCTGATAGTGGTGAAGGCATGTTGGCCAAAGTGGGTAGGCCTACTCCACAAGTCCTTCCTCAGCGGCGTCCCCTTTATGGCATAAAAGTTAGGGATATTTATACAAATTATCTTGTTTCTCCTCAGGGTGCTACTCCCTGGCAAGATAATCTTGTTTCTATGTTGTAGTTTTTTCCTTTATATCTATATATATTTTCTTAAAAAAATACATAAATTACTTAAATTACTCAACTATGTGTGTTTCAATGACTTATTTAACAGATGTTTAGGAACTTAGTCATTGAGTATGATGTTGTAATGATTGGTCCAACAAACTGAAATTGACTTTTGACTATATATTTTTATTATAGCAAAAGCCTTTTTTTGTTGTATAAACACCATATTAATATATGGTTTTTTTTAGAAAATAAACTTGACATAACCCATAGAACAAAGTGCTATCACAGCAGAGTAAAACAAAAACAAGGTTAGCAACAAAAAGTATAAACACCAGAAAACATTTGTAATTTCAGATTCCTGTAAGTTGGTGGAGGTGACGGCGGCAGCTCAGGGTCCTGGTCAGGTAGCCTTTGTTGGGCCAATTGTCCATCACCCTTTGCGTATGATGTCTGTCCCTGATCAAAATGCTGCCTTTGCTCATATTAGCCAGTTGGGTATTGGCCATAAGGGTTTTGAGTATAGCCCTCATGAGGTTGCAAAAAAGGGCTTGCCTCATGCCCCCCCCAATATGGCCATGTCGTCCAAACCCAGGTTGGGACCAGCCTCCAGCACTGGGTCTGTACAAGTGGCCATATTGGGAAGGTTGATGGTATGATGGCATATGGTAATGTGCTGACCTTGTTGGGTTTTGGGTGGGAACAGGTAGAGGTGTAGGCACACGTGGAGGGGGTGCTTCAAATACTTGTTGAGCATGCACCTGTTGAGATGAATGAAGGCGCAGGACGTTACGTGCTGACAGCTGCCACCTCTCAATGAACTCAAACAAATCATACATTCATTTGAGGGGGTACATGCATCAATAAGTATTTGAAAACACCCTCTCACACGTAGCCTCACCTAACGGGGTATGGGACGGAGGTACCGGGCCAGGCTCCTCGCATAGGCCTCCTCACCCTCATTCTGAGCAGCCCTGGCCAAATAATTAAGGACCCCAGTGTCCACATTCCTGCAACTTTCTTGCAGCTCTCTCCTTCTGCGGCCACGATGGGAAATGACAGCAGGCTGTGGGGATGTCTCCAGTGGCACAGTAGGGCTGCTACTGTTTCCAGGATCATTCTGGCTTACTGGAACTGGTGCTGCTGTGGGTGGTGGTGCAGCTTCTTGGCCAGTTGTTGCCTGATCTTGTGGTGCAACTGAAGATGTTCCAGGAGGCATGGCCCTGGAAGGATCCAAAGATTGGCCAGCCACCTCTTCTGCTTCCCCAACCGGATCTATCATGACCTCCGAGTCTGAGCCGGTCTCCCTCTCAGTGAGGTTGGACTGTGTTCTGTTAGTAAAGTATGAGAATAAGTAAATAAAATTTTAAATTAAAATTTGACCATTAAAAACATATGTGTAATGTGCTTTGAGGTTTTTACTTACGGTCTCAGATCCATACTGGGATGCAAAAAGGAGAGTCGGTCATAGTAAATGTATTTGCGCTTTTTTGAAGGTGCTGCTGACCCACTCCTGGCCCGCTGCTGCCTTTCTCTCCTATACTGGTAGTGTATGCTGCGCCATCGTTTCATAACATCTTCCACTGCACTGAAAGAGAATAAAATAATGTATAAGGCCATTGTGCACAGTGGCACCACAAGGTGTCAGTGATTTAACAGATTTTAATGTGGCCTAGTAACATGAACTAAAAGATCATCATCAATATAAATATTGTAAACACAAATGTAGCGCCCCCTCTTACTATTGCACCGACAGTTGTCTCCTTCTGACCTAGCGTCTTACTTATGGTTTTTGCAGCCCATTCCAGCATTGTGCAGGTCTATGATCTTGTCCCTGACATCCTTATAGAGCTCTTTGGTCTTGCCCATGTTGTAGAGGTTAGAGTCTGACTGATTAATTGAGTTTGTGGACAGGAATCTTTTAGAAAGGTGACTATGTAAGTGCAGCGCCCCAGAGTCCTGGTCGTTGCAGTGCTGTGGCTCCGCCACTATGGGGAGCTATGGTGCGTCTGATGGCACTGAAGGAGTTCATCTGATCAGGTATCACAGACACCAATACATTTCACAGCTGGGCCTCCGGGGGGAGCTAAGGGTGCTATTCATTAGGCCACTCCCCACCATAGTGGGTAAACTGGGGGTCAGGCAGGAAGTTAGATCAGAAAGCTGACTGGGTTGGAACCAGGCAACACCTTGTGGCAGAGGGTGTTGTGGGGGAAGATACAGTAGGGTCTCTGTCAGGGGTGGGATCCTGGCAGAGGCTTGGCAACTTGAACGAACGTAACGGGACCGTGCCTGCTCCGGGTAGCGGCGGTACCCAAGGAAGGATTAGAAGAGAGATAGATTGTGCTGAGTGAGAAACGAGATCACGCAAAGGAGAAATACCAGTAGGAGTCGTGCTGTAAGACCGAAGCAACATCCTACTGAGGCGCACTACCGGTGGCCGGAACGCCGAGGGAGTATAATAACATTCAGCTTCAAGCAATACTCCAAACAGCGGCAGGACAGTCAGTCTAAGGCGGGCTGTCTCACCTTAAATCACCTATGCAGTCTTGGGGGGCAACTTGTGGAGAGGGGCGACTCTAGGGTCCCGGAAGAGCTCCGAGCCTACCCGTCAAACGGGTGCCGTCCCAACCAGAACACCAGGGAGGGACGGAGGATTAGCAAAACATCATCTAATCGAGTTGTGAGGGAACTTAAGAAACAGACACAACAGTTGTGGGGGACTTTCCGTAAGCACAGCAGGGAAGGACCACAACACATAGCGCTAGAAGGAAGGCACCGATTTCCACCTGTGAAGAGAACTCTAGAGGTGCCATTGGACCGGCCGGACTTGCGCAGCCTGGTGAACCGTATTCCGGACTGAGGACCCAGAGATCTTCAGTAAAGAGGTAAAGAGACTGCAACCTGGTGTCCTCATTATTTACTGCACTGCACCACCGCACCACCCCCCATCACTACGGCCTCACCATCTACATCCGTCACATCATCACCATCTGTTGTACCTATTGCACTGTGCGCCCCACGGCAGGGTCACGGACCGGGGCCTAGCCGCCGTGACAACCCCAGAGCAGAGACTTGGAGGCCTGGTACCGGGTACCCCTCGGCCCAGCGGCAGTGGGGGCGCTCCAACTTGGCGTCACGAACAGGATCTACTAAAGCCTGAAGAGTCAGGTCATGTGTGCCTAGGAACTGTGATTTACTGTACTTTATTGAGAGACTGTGTACTACCATTTGCCGCCGAAAAGTTCCCGCCAGAAACCGCCACCATTGCTGCGCCAGAGAAGCAGAAGGAGGGCGTGCCATGGGAGGAGACTACCAAAGTGGCGCCAGAAACGGCGACCGCCCCCTGCGTCTCTTGTTGCAAAGCGATGACCTGCCTCAAGACAGAGGAGAACGGCCCCCTGACTTGCAACGGCGGGAACGAGGTGAAGGAGGAACTCGACCTCGGAGAAATGGCGGAGCCAGGTGCATGCATTGCCGCCGAATGCCAGACAGCGGCGATGAGCAGCAAGTGCCCGAGCAGCGGCGAGGTGATCCCGGCTTGCCCTCACCCATCAGGAGCGGACTCGCGTCCACCGCCGGTGAGGGACCCGAAATCCTTGGAGCCGCCAATGGAGGAGCCGAGTCAACCTATCCCAGCTATGGAACCAGGGAGGGCGGAGTTACATCAAGAGGTGACTCCGGAGGAGCCACGGTCCAGGCTGCAGCCGATTCCAGTGTCCTCGTCAACGGACCGGAGCGACATCGGTGGAATCACATCAGGCGAAGGTATGGACGGCATCCCTACTCCCCTGGCCGATTCTGCTCCCCCGACCGATCCGGTTCCCCTGAGCGATCCCGCTCCTGTGACCGCTCCTCACCCCAGCAATGATCGTTCTTTCTTGGTGGAGCGGGTCATCCTTACCTCTAACGCGATGGGGAAGCTAGTGCCTCCGCTACCAACCAAGATGGGAGAACCCCTAGACGTGGGCTTAGATGGGGTGATCCTTCGGTGGGACACCCCCTGGACCCGGGAGGATGGCCTCACCCTTGCGGTACTTACCTGGGAACAGTATAAGCAATGCCTAATACAACACTGGAAAGATCGAGACGAGACCGAACAATCTGACACACAACGAAAGAAGTCTGCTCCCGCTAGGAGAGACGTGGTAAAGCGGGGAACTGTGCTGGCCTACCACCCGAAGAGGGGATGGGGCTCCATACAAGAACCAGGGCTGCCAACTGACGTCTTCGTTACTAGCTATAACGTGAAGACCCCCTGCTGCAGTCGAAATGGTGATCCGTTACAAAGAGGGGATCAGGTGACTTACACCCGCCATCGGAGTGCACAAGGATGGTGTGCCCGGAACGTTCGACGGTGTGAGCCTGAGAGAGCGCCCCCTGTTGCCCCGATCATGACTGATCCCGATTTGCCAGACCTTGTTCCCATCACCACGGTACGCCTGGTAGCGGCTACCGAACTCGCAAGCAGGATTAGCCTTCAAATCTAGGCACCGGCTGATCTGATGGCATCTGAGAGACCAACTACCAGTATGGGTGCCGGGGGACAAAGATCACCCCCAGACTTGGAAGGATAAACCTCGATACCATGAATATGTACATAGTTCTTAACTGTTTGTTTCCTGATTTTTTGCTGCTGAACCCGTCCAGGGTTAACTCTTAAAGGGGATCCTTCTGTGGACCTGGGATCCCTATTGTTTTGCTTTTGTTGATTTTTCCAAGTTTTGGTACAAGTTTATAGTTGAAAAGAACTGCTGAAATCATGAACAGTGCATGATCCGAACTTTTTGTACATAGTTTGCACCTTATTAAAGGCGCTCCCTACTGGTTTTACTTAAAGAAGGACTCTTTGTGAAGATACCACACTGGAACCTTTGCTGAGTATGGACTGGTAGCTTGAGAAGGCGTGCTACCTCATAGAGACTTGGTCCCCTCTTAAAGGGGATGTTCATTTGTTGTGCTTAAACCGTGATATTGCTTTAAGACTGGAAGCAATAATGTCTTGACCAAAGAAAGTGATGATAATGTTTATATGAGAAAGTTATATGTATTTAATTAGTTAATTGTGAAGAAATACTGATGATGTTCTCTGAGAAGAAAAAGGTGAAAGATAGAAGAAGGATGCAGTGGGCCCGTAGGGATAGACGTGGCGTCCAGCATGCATGATAGAAAGAAAGATAATGAGAAGGCTTAATGTTCAATAGAAAATGTTTTGATAATGTTGATAGATAGTTAGGATAGAAGGTAAACCCTGAGTCCTCATAGGAGTCATGTAGAGATGGCTCAGTGCTCCTAAACTGAAAGTAATGTTATGTTCTATACTGTGTATAGTAGTTGAAAAGGCAGTAGGCCCTGGCTGAACGGGGCGGTCCTGTAACCGAAAGGAGAGGCAGAAGGTCTGGTGCCGATAGGACAGGCGGTCCTGCAGATCTAAAGAAGGAGAATGAAAAAGTTAAATTACCTTATAATGTGATTATAGGAAGGTCTTTAGTGGATTCAGAGTGTATGTCCTTAAAGGCAATGTTAAATTATTGTTCAACAATTTTGCACTTAGTAGAATACCCGGTTGGGTAAGAAAAGTTATTTATAGCATGTTGCTATGATATTTAACCATGTTTGTAACGTTCAAGTGTCCTCACCTCCCATAAAGGGAAGCTCTGTTCAAGTATACTTATTGTTATTGCACTCGACAAAACTGTATGTCTTTTTGCTAACTTGTATTGTTGTTTTCTTCCCAGTACCGGAGTACTGTGTTTAACCAGGGGGGAGTGCAGCGCCCCAGAGTCCTGGTCGTTGCAGTGCTGTGGCTCCGCCACTATGGGGAGCTATGGTGCGTCTGATGGCACTGAAGGAGTTCATCTGATCAGGTATCACAGACACCAATACATTTCACAGCTGGGCCTCCGGGGGGAGCTAAGGGTGCTATTCATTAGGCCACTCCCCACCATAGTGGGTAAACTGGGGGTCAGGCAGGAAGTTAGATCAGAAAGCTGACTGGGTTGGAACCAGGCAACACCTTGTGGCAGAGGGTGTTGTGGGGGAAGATACAGTAGGGTCTCTGTCAGGGATCCTGGCAGAGGCTTGGCAACTTGAACGAACGTAACGGGACCGTGCCTGCTCCGGGTAGCGGCGGTACCCAAGGAAGGATTAGAAGAGAGATAGATTGTGCTGAGTGAGAAACGAGATCACGCAAAGGAGAAATACCAGTAGGAGTCGTGCTGTAAGACCGAAGCAACATCCTACTGAGGCGCACTACCGGTGGCCGGAACGCCGAGGGAGTATAATAACATTCAGCTTCAAGCAATACTCCAAACAGCGGCAGGACAGTCAGTCTAAGGCGGGCTGTCTCACCTTAAATCACCTATGCAGTCTTGGGGGGCAACTTGTGGAGAGGGGCGACTCTAGGGTCCCGGAAGAGCTCCGAGCCTACCCGTCAAACGGGTGCCGTCCCAACCAGAACACCAGGGAGGGATGGAGGATTAGCAGAACATCATCTAATCGAGTTGTGAGGGAACTTAAGAAACAGACACAACAGTTGTGGGGGACTTTCCGTAAGCACAGCAGGGAAGGACCACAACACATAGCGCTAGAAGGAAGGCACCGATTTCCACCTGTGAAGAGAACTCTAGAGGTGCCATTGGACCAGCCGGACTTGCGCAGCCTGGTGAACCGTATTCCGGACTGAGGACCCAGAGATCTTCAGTAAAGAGGTAAAGAGACTGCAACCTGGTGTCCTCATTATTTACTGCACTGCACCACCGCACCACCCCCCATCACTACGGCCTCACCATCTACATCCGTCACATCATCACCATCTGTTGTACCTATTGCACTGTGCGCCCCACGGCAGGGTCACGGACCGGGGCCTAGCCGCCGTGACAACCCCAGAGCAGAGACTCGGAGGCCCGGTACCGGGTACCCCTCGGCCCTGCGGCAGTGGGGGCGCTCCACAAATAGCACAATACGATATAAGGGAAAATACATAGAATGTAAGGCCACAAGGACAGGGTCCTCTCCCCTCTGTACCTGTCTGTCATTGTAAATTTGTTTACTGTAAAAGATATCTATAACCCTGTATGTAACCCCTTTTCTCATGTCCAGAACCATGTAATTAATGGCGCTATATAAATAAATAATAATAATAATGAAAATAACTATAAGCCCAAATTCATGTAGGTACTGCAGTTTACAATATTAATTAATAGAGAAACATGAGTGTACTTACTAATTTGCCTCTGGACCTCATGTGGCCGCTGCTCATATTCTGGGATAAGAATCCCACATATGCTCCTCCAAGCAGCCTCTTTCCTTGCCCGGTTCGCATAGTTTGCATCCCGTTGGTCCCAAATTTCGGGCCTTTTTTGGACGAGGATGAGAAGCATATCCACATTTATGATTGAAGCCTGATTGAGGGCTTGGCACATTTCCTGTCATCTGCAAAACTCTTGCGTATTTTACGCAAGTCACACTGTTGGTCCGTGTGTAATCCGTATTTTTCGCAAACCCATAGACTTTCATTTGCGGATTTTTTGCGCAATACGCTGACAAATGCAGCATGCTGCGATTTTCTACACCTGTAAAATACGGATGTGTAATATATGCCAAATAGGAGCTGCCCCATAGATGATCATTGGTCCATGTGCAATGCGTAGTTTTTGCGCCTCTCATATGTCCGTAAGACTCTCTAGTGTGACGCCGGCCTAATAGTGGCTCTCTCATAAAGAACAAAGGAGCACATGGCAGAGTGAGCTCTCCTGTGTATGGGAGAGCTGGGCGGGAGAGCTGCCAGTCGAACTGTTGCTTGACCGCCATATCTAAGGTGTGTGCCGGCATCACATCACATTTTTGATGAGTTATCTCCCTTGGGGACAAAACAATTGGGCCTCCAAAATCACAATTCCCAATTCTCCTCTGCTCCAGTATAATCTGTCAGGGAGAGGTAGGGAGCCTTCATATACATTTGATGGTTTAGCAGATGTTGTAAAAAGTGGTTGGTTTGCCCAACTTTAACCTAAAGTGTATGGGGGAACATGCTTAGGCTTATGAACATAATGTATACACAATGCAAGTTTCTCATTTTATAGAAATACACTTGAAATGTAAAGTACCGCATATAAAATCTACTGATTATCCTCATAAGTGCAGGTGCAGATGAACGTATTTTCAATCTGAAACTGATCCGACAAAACATCAGATCGCACTTGGACCAATATTAGTCCATGGGGCTGTGCACACGTCTGATTGCTGCTTGCCTGAGTTTGATACAATATTTGGACCAAACTCAGCCATGCAAGTCAATGAGTGCATGGTAAACATTGGACTGCTCTCGGATGACATTAGAGTGCAGTCTGATTTCCATGCACTGGCAGAATGGAGACATTTTTTTTCTGAATCTTCTCCTCATCCAAGAGAATTGGATCACATTATGCTCACAGAGTTTGATCGGAGGTTTATTTGCATAAAGGTCCCGATTTTCTTGGATAAGAGACTTTATAGTCGACTGCCAAAGTCCTAAAATAGAGTAAAGATTTTATTTCTAATATACCGTATATACTCGAGTATAAGCCGAGATTTTCAGCCCAAATTTTTGGGCTGAAAGTGCCCCCTCGGCTTATACTCGAGTCACGGTCGGCGGTGGGGTCGGCGGGTGAGGGGGAGAGGGCGCTGAGGCATACTTACCTAGTCCCGGCGATCCTGACGCTCCCCCTGCCCGTCCCACTGTCTCCGGGTGCCGCAGCCTCTTCCCCTGAGCGGTCACGTGGGACCGCTCATTAGAGAAATGAATAGGCGGCTCCACCTCCCATAGGGGCGGAGCCGCCTATTCATTTCTCTAATCATCGGTGCCGGTGACCGCTGACAGAGGAAGAGGCTGCGGCACCGAAGACCAGCTGTCCGGGGGAAGGAGCCAGGGACGCCGGGAGCAGGTAAGTATCGCATATTCACCGGTCCTCGTTCCACACGCCGGGCGCTGTCTCCATCTTCCCGGCGTCTCTCTCCACACTGACTGCAGGCAGAGGGCGCGATGACGTATATAGTGTGCGCGGCGCCCTCTGCCTGATCAGTCAGTGCAGGGAGACGCCGGGAAGATGGCGCCGAGGAGCTGCAAGAGAGGTGAGTATGTGTTTTATTATTTTTATTGCAGCAGCACAGCTATGGGGCAATAATGGTGCAGAGCACTATATGGCACAGCTATGGGGCAATAATGGTGCAGAGCACTATATGGCACAGCTATGGGGCAATGGTGCAGAGCACTGTATGGCACAGCTATGGATGGGGCAATAATGGTGCAGAGCACTGTATGGCACAGCTATGGGGCAATAATGGTGCGGAGCACTGTATGGCACAGCTATGGGGCAATAACGGTGCAGAGCACTATATGGC
Organism: Ranitomeya variabilis; assembly: GCF_051348905.1. Taxonomy (NCBI): domain Eukaryota; kingdom Metazoa; phylum Chordata; class Amphibia; order Anura; family Dendrobatidae; genus Ranitomeya; species Ranitomeya variabilis. The sequence goes on from NC_135235.1 coordinate 60,291,933, forward strand.
ACAGCTATGGGGCAATAATGGTGCAGAGCACTATATGGCACAGCTATGGGGCAATAACGGTGCAGAGCACTGTATGGCACAGCTATGGGGCAATAATGGTGCAGAGCACTGTATGGCACAGCTATGGGGCAATAATGGTGCAGAGCACTATATGGCACAGCTATGGGGCAATAATGAATGGTGCAGAGCACTATATGGCACAGCTATGGGGCAATAATGGTGCAGAGCACTATATGGCACAGCTATGGGACAATAATGGTGCAGAGCACTATATGGCACAGCTATGGGGCAATAATGGTGCAGAGCACTATATGGCACAGCTATGGGGCAATTATGAACGGTGCAGAGCACTATATGGCACAGCTATGGGGCCATAATGAACGGTATGGAGCATCTATTTTTATTTTTGAAATTCACCGGTAGCTGCTGCATTTTCCACCCTAGGCTTATACTCGAGTCAATAAGTTTTCCCAGTTTTTTGTGGCAAAATTAGGGGGGTCGGCTTATACTCGGGTCGGCTTATACTCGAGTATATACGGTACTATGTTTTGTCAATATTTTGCTATCCAAAATTCTAAGTAATAAAATGTTTTGGATTTTTTCCTTTTCATTTATATTTAATTCAGCAACGTCTACCACTGGTGAGTCGTAATAAGATAATGATATATTATTCTAAGATTTTTAACCTCTTAAGAACCACAGCAGTTTTTATCAAATATCTTTGTTGCTTGTTTCATACAGCTGTATATATGTGTTATTTTTGGCAGGAGTGTTAGATTTTATTTGCATTCTATATTTTGTAGATCTTCTGCTTTCCAAAATTTAAGTAAATATTTTCCTTTTCTTTCTTTTCCATTTTTTCATTTTTATTTAATTTAGCCACCACTACCACTGGTAAGTTCTAATAAACTATTTATCCAACATAACACCAATTTAGAAGGCAATAATAACATAAATAATTTTTATTCAGATAGAGTACATTATTAAAAAATAGAAAACATGGTTCAAAAATTATCCCTGAAACGTTTGTGAGGTATTAAAAGAAAAAAGAAGAACAAGTCCAGAAAAGTGGTGACGCAGACAGGGGTAAAGCTACAGATGTATAGAGGCAATCATACAAAAGAATATATACCCATGGCCAGTAATATAGTAATCAAAAAGTAAATGCACACAGCACAGTATAGCCTGGCCTAATGGAAAAGTAATGCAAGTTGCATCTTACCCATACTGCTATAAGCCGTCCGTCCGTGACACCGCAGACGCCTCGTATCATCATTAGAGGGTTGAGGCTGTAATGAGCTGACCATGAGGTGGCCGGACTTTTTAAAACCTAGGATTTCTTTTTTTTTTTTAAAGTCCGGCTACCGCATGGTCAGCTTATTACAGCCTCAACCCCCTGATGATGCTAGTTGACTAGCGAAACATGTCGGGAAGGCTTTAGGAGTAAATGTTAAGAAGAACCAGCCAGTGATCGTATAGTGGCTTCTTATAGGGTTATAGGTAGCGACAGCACCTTGCTCCATACCCATGAATACTGCTATAAACTAATATACATGTGTCCTAAATTAATACACACCGGATAGAGCATTTTTTAATAGTACTTCTTTTTAACAGCACAAATAAAAGTTATATTTTAGAAATCTTTAGTTAGGGATTATTTGCCTTTGGCAATTTAATTGCACTGTTTTATTATTGACTGCAGAATAAATGAACTGAGAATTCGTTAATCAGGACAGGCTGACTCTCTTGTAGCTCTTCTATTGTCTATTGTCTTACTGAGCTCCACTCAGCTGATTTATGACCACAGACCACATACAAGTTGAATGTGCATGAAAACAAATCATGTAAAAAACAAAGCGGTGCACAATTTTTAATTGAACTCAATTGCTAAAAAACTTTTAAACGCCTTGTTTTTAAGTAAAAAAAGAAAAGAATGGCACTGAAGGTGGGCAACACTGTTAACTCCTTCCCAGCATCTGCTGTACATGTACGGTACAAGTCAGAAGTGGATATATGAAGCAATATCAGAGACTGAGCCCAAACCATATCCAGCAGACAATGATTATGATACACAGGAAGGATCGGCCTCTAACATCAGCGTGTGGAGCCGAGCTCACAGTGCAGAGGAAAACTTTTACTTCTTACAGATGGGGAAATTAGTATTTGATCCCTTGCTGATTTTGTAAGTTTGCCCACTGACAAAGACATGAACAGTCTATAATTTTAAGGGAAGGTTAATTTTAACATTGAGAGATAGAATATCAAAAATAAAATCCAGAAAATCACATTCTATAAATTTATTAGCATTTTGCATTGAGAAATAAGTATTTGATCCCCCTACCAACCATTAAGAGATCTGGCTCTTACAGACCAGTTGGACGCTCTTAATCAACAGGTTACTTGCATTAAAGAAAGATGTCTTACATAGTCACCTTTCTAAAAGATTCCTGTCCACAGACTCAATCAGTCAGACTCTATTAATCAGTCAGACTCTAACCTCTACAACATGGGCAAGACCAAAGAGCTCTATAAGGATGTCAGGGACAAGATCATAGATCTGCACAATGCTGGAATGGGCTGCAAAAACCATAAGTAAGACGCTAGGTCAGAACGAGACAACTGTCGGTGCAATAGTAAGAAAATGGAAAAAATACAAAATGACTGTCAATTGACATCGATCTGGGGCACCATAAAAAATCTCCCCTCATGGGGTGTCTTTGATCATGAGGATGGGGAGTTATCAGCATAAAACTGCACAGGGAGAACTTGTTAATAGTGTCAAGGCAGCTGGGATCACAGTCACCAAGAAAACCATTGGTAACATTACGTTGTAAAGGTTTAAAATCCTGCAGTGCCCGCAAGATCCCCCTGCTCAAGAAGGCATATGTTCAGGTCCATCTGAAGTTTGCCAATGAACACCTGGATGATTCTGTGAGTGATTGGGAGAAGGTGCTGTGGTCAGATGAGACAAAAATGTAGGTATTGTGGTGCGGTGACCCACGTTACAGCCAGGGGGCGCTGTGTGTGTGCTTCAAGATGCGCTTGGAGGCATAAATGTGATGAGACTAAGTCCAGCAGGAGTGTTAATGGCCGGTGTGTGTGTTGCAGAGGAAGACACTCTGTGCTGTCAATCTGAAGTTTGGTTGGTGTGCTGGGACCTGTAATCCCACAAGTAATTGTGTAATGCTAATGGGAGATTGGCAGGGCTAGTTATGAGAGATGGGAGGGTCAGACTAGTTACACACACCCACACTCCCACCCAGGGGAGTGGTTACAGGTACGTAATGTGACCAGGGTGTCGGTCACATGTGCCTGTGCGGTTCCTGTGTATGGATCCGTTTGGTCCATGTGCAAGGTCCTGGACGGTCGGTGTTGGAGACTCCTGGTATTGGAGAAGTCCTGCAAGCACCTGAGACCGTGGACCTGATGTACGGTCAGTGTTGGATTGTCCTGGTATGGGCTGGAGTCCTGGAGGCACTGAGACCGTGAGTCCTGCAATAGCCTGGGTGTTGGATTGTCCTGAAGTGGGCTGGAGTCCTGGAAGCACTGCTGAGGCTATGGACTGAATGCTCAAGGGTGTTGGATTGTCCTGGTATGGGCTGGAGTCCTGCAAGCACCTGGGAAGAGTGAGTCCTGCAATAGCCCGTGTGTTGGATTGTCCTGGGATGGACTGGAGTCCTGGAAGCACTGCTGAGGCTATGCACTGAAGGCTTGAGGTGCTGGATTGTCCTGGTATGGGCTGGAGTCCTGCAAGCACCTGGTAAGAGTGTGAGTCCTGGAATGGTCAGAGTGTTGGATTGTCCACGGATGGACTGGAGTCCTGTAAGCACTTGGGTAGATCATGGACTGATGGCCTGTGTGTTGGAAGTGCCTGTGATTGGTTTTCCTGGAAGCACATGGAAAGGCTGCATCTACAGAGCCTGAGACGGTTTCTGTGTTGGGGAAGCTACAGTTCCTACTGTGGGTCTGGACTATCCAAGGTGCCCTGGTCACAAGGACAGTGATCCCAGTGAGGCAGTTTCCCTGTGAACCAGCACTGGCAGGAGTCAGTGTGTGGAGCCGAAGTTCCTGTGAGGTAATCCCTGGTATGGGAAAACTGTGATATACGGCAGAGACGTATCTGCCATTGGAACAGACTGTCGGAGTTTAACATGTTTTGTTGATGCATGTAATGAACTGTAATGGAGAGAGATACCAGTGTTACCACTGAAGGCAATGTAAAACCGTATGTGATATGCTGATATGGCGGTATAATGAACTGTTCGAGATATGGTTTATGATGCTTTAATAAACCGGACTTAATTTGTGGAAAAATCGTGCCTGAGTGCTTAAATCCTATGACAAGCGAGTGTCCCCCAACACACTCAGGTAGCGTATCGCCACAGTATTTGGCATCAACTCAACTCTATGTCTATGACCCAAAGCACACCTTCCCCACTGTCAAGCATGGAGGTGGAAACATTATGTTTTAGGGGTGTTTCTCTGCTAAGGGCACAGGACTACTTCATCGCATCAATGGGAGAATGGATGGAGCCATGTACCGTAAAATCCTGAGTGACAACCTCCTTCCCTCTGCTAGGACATTAAAAATGGGTCGTGGCTGGGTCTTCCAGTAAGGCAATGCCCCAAAACATACAGTCAAGGCAACAAAGAAGAGGCTCAAGAAGAATCACATAAAAGGTCATGGAGTGGCCTAGCCAGTCTCCAGACTTTATTCCAATAGAAAACTTATGGAGAGAGTTGAAGGTCCGAGTTGCCAAGCGACAGCCTCAAAATCTTAATGATTTAGAGATGATCTGCAAAGAGGAGGGGACCAAAATTCCTCCTGACGTGTGCAAACCTCATCATCAACAACTACAAAAAACATTTGACTGCTGTGCTTGCCAACAAGGGTTTTGCCACGAAGTATTAAGAGGGATCAAACACTAATTTGCCAACAAGGGTTTTGCCACGAAGTATCCAGAGGGATCAAATACTAATTTGTCACTGCAAAATGCAAATAAATGTATGTAAAATTTATACAATGTGATTTTCTGGATTTTATTTTTGATATTCTATCTGTTTATGTTAAATTTAACCTACCCTTAAAATTATAGACTGTTCATGTCTATGTCAGTGGGCAAACTTACAAAATCAGCAAAGGATCAAATACTTAATTCCCCCACTGTATGTACTGTTTTTTCATGTTTAATAATGTGCTTTCAAAAATGACAAATAATTATGATTTTCCTTTTTTCTGCTCTATTTTCCTCCTGTTTTATCCAGAGCCTACTACCACTAGTAAGTTATAATGAAGTATTAACTTCTAACTGTTCTGTATTAAAGCATTTATATAATGTACTCTATTTTATTATAGTCAGAATGATGATTTCTAAACTCTAAGTAGCTACGTTTTTATTTTCCTTCTTTTAATCTGTGTTAGAACAGGAAATCTGTTTACCAAGATTTTACTACTACATTTGATGTAGGGGCAGGGACCCTGATTCCAATGCTGTATCCCTTACTGGATTGCTTGCTGCAGTTTTGTAAAATCCTTGTTTTATCTGCTGCAGATCTACCAGTTGGCAGCAGATTTCCTAGTTTTCTAGTGATTAGTGATGAGCGAACGTGCTCGCCACTACTCGGTACTCGCCCAGGTATCACTATGCTCGGTGTACTCAGTGAGCAACGAGTATTTCTGGAATTATTCGACGGGAGCTCGGGTCTCTGCCCTGCAATTCTGGCGCTCTTTAGACAACGACAATGCAGGGATTGTCTGCCGTGCACTGTAATGTCGCAGCCATCTTTGTTGTGGTATTACAGTGATTGGCTGGCCGCACAGCGTCATCAGGTCTATAAGAAACCTGGCGCCGCCCTGCTCGCGACATTCTGCTCCGGACTTAGCGAGTGTAGGGAGAGCTGCTGCTGAGATAGGGTCAGAATCGTGCTTTTAATAGTTAGTGTAGGCCTGCAACTGTTCAGTCCACAACTCCTGAGAAACCAACAGTCCTTTCTAGGGCTAATTCCTGGGTCCTGAGATTGCAGCGCTAGGTAGGCAGGGGAGTCTATGTGCACATATCCACATCAGTGCAAGGCCTGCAGGCACTGTATGTGAGTAGGGTTGAGCCAAACGGATCGTTCATTTTCATAAGTCGCCGACTTTTGGCAAAGTCGGCGTCTCATGAAACCGAGTCGATCCCTGTGTGGGGTCGGCCATGCGGTACGCGACTTTCGCGCCAAAGTCGCGTTTCAATGACGCTAAAAGCGCCATTTCTCAGCCAATGAAGGTGGACGCAGAGTGTGGGCAGCGTGATGACATAGATCTCAGTCCCCACCATCTTAGAGAAGGGCATTGCAGTGATTGGCTTGCTTTCTGCGGCGTCACAGGGGCTATAAAGGGGCGTTCCCGCCGACCGCCATCTTACTGCTGCTGATGTGAGCGTAGGGAGAGGTTGCTGCCGCTTCTTCAGAAGCAGGGATAGTGATAGGCAGGGTACATAAAGCCACAAACCGCTTGTGCTGTAGCGATTTCCACTGTCCAACACCACCTTTTGTTTGCAGGGACAGTGGAAGCTACATTTTTTTTTCCTCAGCGCTGTAGCTCATTGGGCTGCCCTAGAAGGCTCCCTGACCCTGATAGCTGCGTTGCTGTGTGTGTGTACGCCGCTGTGCAAACCAACTGCTTTTTTCAAAGCACAAATCCTGTATTTCCTTCCTTTCTGCACAGCTATCTTGTGTGTTTGTCCACACTTTTGTGTGCAGCAGTCCTTTTTCTAGCAGCCTGCCATACTTTTCTGAGATAACTGCAGGGAGATAAATCTTGGCAAGTCTGCCTCCGTGCCATTGCTGTGGGTGGCATCTCACTCTCATTGTGTGGCACCGAAAAAACCACTGTGTGATACTTGGCCATTTTTTTTTTTGTCTAAATTCTCCCTTTTCAAAAAAAAAAAGTTAGTGGGAGATAAATCTTGGCAAGTCTGCCTCCGTGCCAGTCCTGTGTGTGGCATCTGTCTCTCATTGTGTCCCACCGAAAAGCAGTGTGTAATACTGGTCCTTTTTGTTTTTTTGGGGTAAATTCTCCCTTTTCAAAAAAAAAAGTTAGTGGGAGATAAATATTGGCAAGTCTGCCTCCGCGCCATTGCTGTGGGTGGCATCTCACTCTCATTGTGTGGCACCGAAAAAAACACTGTGTGATACTTGGCCATTTTTTTTGGGGGGGGGGGTAAATTCTCCCTTTTCAAAAAAAAAAATAGTGGGAGATAAATATTGGCAAGTCTGCCTCCGTGCCAGTCCTGTGTGTGGCTTCTGTCTCTCATTGTGTCCCACCGAAAAGCAGTGTGTGTGTAATACTGGTCCTTTTTGTTTTTTGGGGGTAAATTCTCCCTTTTCAAAAAAAAAAAATAGTTAGTGGGAGATAAATCTTGGCAAGTCTGCCTCCGTGCCAGTCCTGTGTGTGGCATCTGTCTCTCATTGTGTCCCACCGAAAAGCAGTGTGTGTGTAATACAGGTCCTTTTTGTTTTTTTGGGGTAAATTCTCCCTTTTCAAAAAAAAAAAAATTAGTGGGAGATAAATATTGGCAAGTCTGCTTGAGTGCTGCTCCTGTGTGTGCCATCTGTCTCAAATTATTGGGGCACAGAAAACCGAGTGTGCAACATTGGGGCTGATTTTCCGTTCAGTGTCAGGCACCTATAAAGGTATATATAAATTCTACAGAAGTTTGAGTTCACCTTATAAGTTGTTTTACAGTAACAAATAGCGTTACTTTGGTTACGTTTTGCAAACAATGAGGAAGTCTAGTGGAAGAGGTCGTGGCCGTGGGCGGTCATTGTCAGCTGTTAATGATGGTAGTGGTGGTGGAGCATCAGGTGGTCGTGGTAAAAGCAGTACAGCACCTAAGTCTCGAGTTGTTGAGCCAAAAACGTCGTCTGCCTACACAAGGCCTCGAACGCTCTCTTTTCTGGGAGTAGGAAAACCACTTTTGAAGCCGGAGCAGGAGGAACAAGTATTGGCTTTCATTGCTCACTCTGCCTCTAGCTCTTTCGCCTCCTCCTCGGAAAGTGCCAAATGTCAGAGCAGTGCATCATCAGTGGATGCTCCCGGTCAGGAACAAGTCGCTTCCTTGTGTCCTTCACCCAGAACAAGAGAGAAGGATGCGTCAGTCGACACAACAGGTTACTCCATGGAGCTCTTTACACATACCGTTCCTGGGTTAGACAGTGAAACAGTTAACAGGCAATGCCCATTAGAAGTTGAATCGGACATGGAGTGCACAGATGCACAGCCACAGCCAGATTACTATGCTGTTCCTTTGACTCAGACAAGAACATTGCCCTCGCAGTGTACTAAGGCAGAATCAAACCCAGCGGAGACTATGGTGCCCCGTCACGAACGCTATACCACCGGCTTACACGGTGACACAGACGAAGTTGCACACGACATAGAAGAGGAGGTCATAGATGACCCAGTTGTTGACCCCGATTGGCAGCCATTGGGGGAACAGGGTGCAGGCGGCAGTAGTTCAGAAGAGGAGGAGGAGCCGCAGCAGGCATCAACATCACAACAGGTTCCATCTACCGGGCCCGTATCTGGCCAAAAACGCGTGGCAAAACCAAAACCTGTTGGAGGACAGCGTGGCCATCCGGTTAAAGAAGCTCAGTCTGCAAAGCCAGAAAAGTTATCCGATAGTAGAAAGAGTGCAGTCTGGCATTTTTTTAAACAACATCCAAATGATCAGCGCAAAGTCATCTGTCAAAAATGTTCAACTACCTTAAGCAGAGGTCAGAATCTTAAAAGTCTAAATACAAGTTGCATGCATAGACATTTATCCACCATGCATTTGCAAGCCTGGACTAACTACCAAATGTCCCTAAAGGTTGCAGCACCCTCGGCCAATGAAGCTAGTCAGCAACGCTACATCCCTTCCCTCACTGTAAACCCACCATTTCCCGCACCACCGGCAGTATCTGTGCAGCTTTCGTCGCCAGGCCAAAGCAGTCAGGGAATCACCAGGTTTGCAGTAGGAAACACTGCATGTAGGGCACCGGCAAGAATACGATCTCCAACCCTCTCTCAGTCTGCCATGTCCACCGGCACCACCGCTAGTTCCACGATCTCCAGCTCTCCAGTCCAGCTCACCCTACATGAGACTCTTGTTAGGAAAAGGAAGTACTCATCCTCGCATCCGCGTACACAGGGTTTGAACGCCCACATTGCTAGACTAATCTCATTAGAGATGATGCCCTACCGGTTAGTTGAAAGCGAAGCTTTCAAAGCGCTGATGGACTACGCTGTACCACGCTACGAGCTACCCAGTCGACACTTCTTTTCTAGAAAAGCCATCCCAGCCCTCCAACAGCATGTTAAAGACCGCATCGTCCATGCACTCAGGCAGTCTGTGACTACAAAGGTGCACCTGACAACAGATGCATGGACCAGTAGGCATGGCCAGGGACATTACGTGTCCATCACGGCACACTGGGTGAATGTGGTGGATGCAGGGTCCACAGGGGACAGCAATATTGGGACAGTTTTGCCTAGTCCACGGTCAAGGAAAGAGTTGGCTGTAGGCGTTAGCCCCCCCTCCTCCTCTTCCTCCTCTTCATGCAGAAGCGAGAGCTCGTCCACACACCGCAGTCGCACATCCACTCCATCCGCAGCTGCCACTGTTGCACACCAGGTGTGCCATTATGGGACAGCTAGTGGCAAGCGTCAGCAGGCTGTATTGGCAATGAAGTGTTTGGGTGACAACAGACACACCGCGGAAGTTCTGTCTGAGTTCTTGCTGAATGAAACTCAGTCATGGCTGGGCACTGTACATCTTGAGGCAGGCAAGGTTGTGAGTGATAACGGAAGGAATTTCATGGCTGCCATAGCCCTTTCCCAACTGAAACACATTCCTTGCCTGGCTCACACCTTAAACCTGGTGGTGCAGTGCTTCCTGAAAAGTTACCCGGGGTTACCAGACCTGCTCCTCAAAGTGCGCAGACTTTGCTCGCATATCCGCCGTTCGCCCGTACACTCCAGCCGTATGCAGAACTATCAGCGGTCTTTGAACCTTCCCCAGCATCGCCTAATCATCGACATTTCAACAAGGTGGAACTCCACACTGCACATGCTTCAGAGACTGTGCGAACAGAGGCGTGCTGTTATGTATTTGTGGGAGGATACACAGGCAGGCAGTTGGATGGCAGACATGGAGTTGTCAGGTGTGCAGTGGTCGAAGCTACAAGACCTGTGTCAAGTCCTTCAGTGTTTTGAGGAATGCACACGGCTGGTTAGTGCAGACAACGCCATAATAAGCATGAGCATCCCCCTAATGCGTCTGCTGATGCAAAGTTTGACGCACATAAAGGAGCAGGCGTCTGCAGCCGAGGAAGAGGAAAGCCTTGATGACAGTCAGCCATTGTCTGGTCAGGGCCGTGTAGAGCACGCGGTAGCGGGCGAAGAGGAGGAGGAGGACGAGGAGGATGATGGGGATGAGTACTTTCTGAATGAGGAAGCTTCTCCTGGGCCAACAGAAATTAGTGGCGTTGCAAGGCCGGGTTCTGTTTTTTTAAGGGAGACAAGTGACGTAGATTTGCCTGTAACAGCCCCTCCAACCAGCACAACCGCAGATTTGACAACTGGAACTTTGGCACACATGGCGGATTATGCCTTATGTACCCTCAAAAGGGACACACGCATTATTAAAATGATGAGCGATGACGATTACTGGTTGGCCTGCATCCTTGACCGTCGCTATAAAGGCAAATTGCAAAATATTATGCCACATGAGAACCTCGAACAAATATTAGCAACCAAACAAGCTACTCTTGTAGACCGTTTGATTCAGGCATTCCCAGCACACAGCGCCGGTGATGGTTCTCACACGAGCTGCAGGGGGCTACAGGGCAGAGGTGTTAGAGGTGCACAGATCAGAAGTGGCGTTGGACAGAGGGGTTTTCTGACCAGGTGATGGAGTGATTTCGCAATGACCGCAGACAGGACAGGTACTGCAGCATCTATTCAAAGTGACAGGAGACAACATTTGTCCAGTATGGTTACTAACTATTTTTCTTCCCTTATCGATGTTCTCCCTCAACCGTCATTCCCATTTGATTACTGGGCATCAAAATTAGACACCTGGCCTGAATTGGCAGAATATGCGTTGCAGGAGCTTGCTTGCCCAGCAGCTAGTGTGCTATCAGAAAGAGTATTCAGTGCTGCTGGTTCAATATTAACCGAAAAAAGGACTCGTCTGGCTACCCAAAATGTGGATGATCTCACCTTCATTAAAATGAACCACTCCTGGATTTCAAATTATTTTGCCCCACCTTTCCCGGCTGACACCTAGCTTTCCTATAAAAAGGTCTTGCTTGTGGACTGGTCTTACTGAGTGTTCCAATCTGTTAATTTGCAGCAGCTGTTTGTCCAGCATACGACATGTTTACACCTCCCTCAATGGGAAAAATCCCCCCACGGGGCCGTTGTCTCGCCACTTGGCGCAAGCACCCGTTACAGTGCTGATTGTCTGAAGAGGTGGGTGTGCCCGCTTTTGGTCGACGGCACTGCCACTGGGTCACTCATTGTACAATGTAGTGTCTCTGGCGGTGGTGGTGCGCACCCAACGTCAGACACACCGTTGTAACATGAGGGGCCCTGGGGCGGTACCGCCGGCCACAAGAGAGTCCCCCCCCCCCCAGCTCAAACTGTGCTCTACCACGTGCAAAATTATCTCGCACAGCTCCACCAATGTTTAGTCTATGCACTGACATCATTCAATGCCTGGCACTGACAAACAATTCCAATCTGTTTGCATCTATGATGCTAGTTAAAGTAGTCTGGGTCAGTGTCCTATATTGACACCAGTAAATACTAAATTACTGCCAAATTACTTTGTCATAAACTCTGCAGATGAGCCCACCCCTGTACCTAAGCATGCCACCCTTTTTTTACTTATAGTTGTTTTGCGAGACATTCACATCTATTTATTTTTTTGGAGTACTAACTGTGTCAGACACTCCTTGCAATACTCCTCCACTGACCACAATGCTGCCTGCCTGTGTATCCATGTAACCGATGTAAAACTGCCATGACTGCCTACTGTTTGTTATTTTAGGCCTTTGTGAGCCTGTCTGCGGCCCCTACTTGCAATACTCCTCCACTGACCACAATGCTGCCTGCCTGTGTATCCATGTAACCGATGTAAAACTGCCATGACTGCCTAATGTTTGTTATTTTAGGCCTTTGTGAGCCTGTCTGCGGCCCCTACTTGCAATACTCCTCTACTGACCACAATGCTGCCTGCCTGTGTATCCATGTAACCGATGTAAAACTGCCATGACTGCCTACTGTTTGTTATTTTAGGCCTTTGTGAGCCTGTCTGCGGCCCCTACTTGCAATACTCCTCCACTGACCACAATGCTGCCTGCCTGTGTATCCATGTAACCGATGTAAAACTGCCATGACTGCCTTCTGTTTGTTATTTTAGGCCTTTGTGAGCCTGTCTGCGGCCCCTACTTGCAATACTCCTCCACTGACCACAATGCTGCCTGCCTGTGTATCCATGTAACCGATGTAAAACTGCCATGACTGCCTACTGTTTGTTATTTTAGGCCTTTGTGAGCCTGTCTGCGGCCCCTACTTGCAATACTCCTCCACTGACCACAATGCTGCCTGCCTGTGTATCCATGTAACCGATGTAAAACTGCCATGACTGCCTACTGTTTGTTATTTTAGGCCTTTGTGAGCCTGTCTGCAGTCCCTAATTCTAATTGTCCTCCACTGTCTAAATCTGAGCTTCCACCTTCTGGCTTTCGGCCTATAGTATCAGAAATTAAACTGCATTTGGCCTTCAACTTTGGTTACGGCCTACTAATGGTGTCTGCCCCTCCCTGGTGTTGCCCTCAACTGAATACAGCTGAGCTTCAACCTTCTGGCTCTCATTAAGTGCTGTTTTTAAATAAAAAAATGGTGTTTAGGGCCTACTAACGGTGTCTGCCCCTGCCTGGTGTTTGTCCTCAACTGAATACAGCTGTGCTTCAACCTTCTGGCTCTCATTAAGTGCTGTTTTTAAATAAAAAAATGGTGTTTAGGGCCTACTAACGGTGTCTGCCCCTGCCTGGTGTTTGTCCTCAACTGAATACAGCTGAGCTTCTACCTTCTGGCTTTCGGCCTATAGTATCAGAAATTAAACTGCATTTGGCCTTCAACTTTGGTTACGGCCTACTAACTGTGTCTGCCCCTCCCTGGTGTTGCCCTCAACTGAATACAGCTGAGCTTCAACCTTCTGGCTCTCATTAAGTGCTGTTTTTATATAAAAAAATGGTGTTTAGGGCCTACTAACGGTGTCTGCCCCTGCCTGGTGTTTGTCCTCAACTAAATACAGCTGTGCTTCAACCTTCTGGCTCTCATTAAGTGCTGTTTTTAAATAAAAAAATGGTGTTTAGGGCCTACTAACGGTGTCTGCCCCTGCCTGGTATTTGTCCTCAACTGAATACAGCTGAGCTTCTACCTTCTGGCTTTCGGCCTATAGTATCAGAAATTAAACTGCATTTGGCCTTCAACTTTGGTTACGGCCTACTAACGGTGTCTGCCCCTGCCTGGTGTTTTGTCCTCAACTGAATACAGCTGAGCTTCAACCTTCTGGCTCTCATTAAGTACTGTTTTTAAATAAAAAAATGGTGTTTAGGGCCTACTAACGGTGTCTGCCCCTGCCTGGTGTTTTGTCCTCAACTGAATACAGCTGTGCTTCAACCTTCTGGCTCTCATTAAGTGCTGTGTTTTTAAAAATTGGTGGTTAGGGCCTACTAACGGTGTCTTCCCCTCCCTGGTGTTGCCCTCAACTGAATACAGCTGAGCTTCTACCTTCTGGCTTTCGGCCTATAGTATCAGATATTAAACTGCATTTGGCCTACTAGTGTGGTTGGGCCCTTAAAACAGTGTCTGCTGCTCTTGGGTTTGCTACTCCACTGAACAAAGCAGTGCCGCCTGTTTAGTCCTGTTACCAATTTTGAACTGCATTTAGCCTACTTTATTCTTTGGCCCTATATCTGTTTCCTCCTCATCCTGCCCATTGCCCAGCCACTGCTAGATGAGTCTGCTGGTACATTGACCCAGAACACTACATTCCCCTTGCACTCTACACAGCCAGAATCTGACCCTGCTGGAAGTAAGGTCCCCCTTACCGCATGTTATACCACCTTACACAGGGACAAAGAGGAAGGTGCAGATGAAAGTGCAGGTTCCTTCATCAGGTGGGGGGAGCATACTCGTTGGCGACGTCACTGGCACAGGGCCCCTCAGAGTACGCAAAAGTGTCGCTGCTGGTGGGAGGCGCCCCCGCCGTGCAAACACACCGAGGTTTGTACTTTGAGGGGCCCTGTGCCAGTGCCAATGCCAACGAGTGGGCCCCCCCTGCTTGCTCAGGATCACAGCACTTGCAACGTTGAAATACTTACCTCTCCCTGCTCCACCGCCGTGACGTAGTCCACATTTCCTGGGCCCACTAAAGCCTTGAACCAGCCCTACCCCCCACAACCTTTGTCAAATGACCCCCAATTTCCTATGCCCAACTATTATTATAAAGTTAATTTAGATTGACAAGCTTCAGAAACAAGAATGGATGTTTTTGGCATTAAAATGGGCACTGTAGGTGTTTTCCTGGCCTCCACTCACTGCCGACTATGCTTCCCCATTGACTTGCATTGGGTTTCGTGTTTCGGTCGATCCCCGACTTTTAGCGATAGTCGGCCGACTGCACTCGACTCGACTCTGGACAAAGTCGGGTTTCACAAAACCCGACTCGACCTTAAAAAAATGAAAGTCGCTCAACCCTATATGTGAGTATATAGATCTCACTGCATACCTCCAAAAGCTCCATTACTGTCTGCTGCTGCTTATTTAACCCCTCTCTGCCATTAGACATAATGATAGTTAATGATAGATAGTTCATCATAGGCGATGGGCTGATTATTACAGCTGACATCCGGCACTATGTGCCAGGAGCGGTCATGGACCGCTCCCGGCACATTAACCCCGAAACACTGTGATCAAATATGATCGCAGCGTTACGGCGGCATAGGGAAGCATCGCGCATGGAGGGGCTCCCAGCGTGCTTCCCGGAGACCCTCAGAACAACGCGTTGTGCGATGAATCATCATGATACTTCTCCTCCGTCCTCCTCCCTGCAGGCCCCGGATACAAAATGGCCACGAGGGGCCTTCTGGGTCCTGCAGTGAGGTGGCTTGGAAGAGACAGCAGGCGCCGGTAAGCCTGCAGCACTGCCTGTCAGATCGCTGATCTGACGCAGTGCTGTGCAAAGTGTCAGATCAGCGGTCTGACACTATACCATTATGTCCCACCCTGAGACAAAGTGAAGAAGTAAAAAAAAAATATTTATATGTATAAAAAAAAACACCTAAATAAATAAATAAAAAACAATATTGTTCCAATAAATACATTTCTTTATGTAAGTAAAAAAAGAACAATAAAAGTACACACATTTAGTATCACCACGTCCGTAACGATCCGACCTTTAAAAATGTCCCACTAGTTAACCCCTTTAATGAACACCGTAAAAAAAAAAAAACTAGGCAAAAAAACAATGCTTTATCATCATACCCCCGAACAAAAAGTTGAATAGCACGCGATCAAAAAGACGGATAAAAATAAACGTGGTACAAACGAAAATCTTGTCCCTCAAACAACGAGATGCCATGCAGCATCATCAGCAAAAAAATAAAAAAGTTATAGCCCTCAGAATAAAGCGATGCAAAAATATTTTTTTTCTATAAAATAGTTTTTATTGTATAAAAGCGCCAAAACATAAAAAAGATATAAATGAGGTATCGCTGTAATCCTACTGACCCGAAGAATAAAACTACTGTATCAATTTTACCAAAGGCAGAACGGTATAAACGCCCCCAAAAAAGAAATTCGAGAATTGCTGGTTTTTGTTCATTCTGCCTAACAAAGATCGAAATAAAAAGCGATCAAAAAATGTCATGTGCCCAAAAATGGAACCAATAAAAACATCAACTCATCACTGCAAAAAACAAGACCTCACATGACTCTGTAGACCAAAATATGGAAAAATTATAGCTCTCAGAATGTGGTAACGTAAAAAATATTTTTAGCAATTTAAAGCGTCTTTTAGTGTGTGACAGCTAACATAAAAACATAAAAACCCGCAATAAAAACCCTCTATAAATAGTAAATCAAACCACCCTTTATCACCGCCTTAGTTAGGGAAAAATAACAAAATAAAAAAATGTATTTATTTCCATTTTCCCATTATGGTTTGGGTTGGGGCTAAAGTTAGGGTTGGGGCTAAAGTTAGGGTTAGGGTTGGGGCTAAAGTTAGGGTTGGGGTTAAAGTTAGGGTTTGGGCTAGAGTTAAGGTTAGGGTTTGAATTACGTTTACGGTTGGGTTAGGGGTGTGTCAGGGTTAGGGGTATGGTTAGGGTTGGGATTAGGGTTAAGGGTGTGCTGTGGTTAGGGGATTGTTGGGGTTGGGATTAGGGTTAGTGGTGTGATCAGGTTAGGGGTGTGGTTAGGATTGGGATTAGGGTTAAGGGTGTGTTGGGGTTAGGGGTATGTTGGGGTTAGGGGTGTGGATAGGGTTGGGGTTAGGGGTGTGTTGGGGTTAGGATTGGAGTTAGAATTGGGAGGTTTCCACTGTTTAGGCACACCAGGGGCTCTGCAAATGCAACATGACGTCCGATGTCAATTCCATCCAATTCTGCGTTGTAAAAGTAAAACGGTGCTCCATCCCTTCCGAGCTCTGCCGAGCGCCCAAACAGTGGTTTACCCCCACATATGGGGTATCAGCGTACTCAAGGCAAATTGGACAACAACTTTTGGGGTCCAATTTCTCCTGTTACCCTTGGAAAAATACAAAACTGGGGGCAAAAAATCATTTTTTGTGGAAAAAAAAGATTTTTTATTTTCATGGCTCTGCTTTATAAACTTTAGTGAAACACTTGGGGGTTCAAAGTTCTCACAACACATCTAGATAAGTTCCTTGGGGGGTCTAGTTTCCAATACGGGGCCACTTGTGGGGTGTTTCTACTATTTAGGTACATTAGGGGCTCTGCAAATGCAACGTGATGCCCACAGATGTTTCCATCAAAGTCTACATTCCAAAACGCCACTTCTTCCCTTCTGAGCTCTGCCATGCTCCCAAGTAGTTTTCTCCCACATATGGGGTATCAGCGTACTCAGGACAAATTGGACAACAACTTTTGGGGTCCAATTTCTCCAGATACCCTTGGCAAAATACAAAATTGGAGGCTAAAAGATCATTTTTGTGGGGAAAAAATTATTTTTTATTTTTATGGCTCTACATTATAAACTTCTGTGAAGCACTTGGTGAGTCAAAGTGGGCACCATACATATAGATAAGTTTAACCACTACCAGCGAAAAGCCCACATGCGATCACTGAGTGATCCCTTCAACTAAACCAATATACCAATAGAGAGCAAACGAAGGTACACATGTATGAATTAATATATAGGTTTATTAAATATTCATAAAAAAATCCAAAAATATATGAACATGCAACATATGAAAAAACAATACCCTATACCTAGGGGAGGAAATGGGATCGGCCGTATGCTATAAAGAGAGCCGATGGGGCCACAGTACATCACCCAAACATAATACACCACTTGCGTAGGTAAGGCACCCAATCACTCCTGACGAAACTGCAGGGGCAGTGAAACGCGCGTCGAGGTGCGCTACGGGACCACCTACATCGCCCATTCTCCACCATGACTGCAGGTACTACACATATATCATGATATCCCCCTACTATGTTCATTTTCACTTGGGGGCATTATTACTATCTTGGTATTAGGCACATAGCACTTTCAATTGCAGGGTCAGCTTTTGTCTTTTATAGATGGTGCACTTGCTTGGCAGTGCACTGTGTAATAAGCATATCACTATTGGAGACATTTCACACTGCTATTTGCAGATACGTTACATGTGGGTCTCCATATTTGATGCTATATCCCCTTTCTCTGTGCTATTAGACATTTATTGCATGCCCCTGCAGCAGGTTTAGGTGATTGGGTGCCTTACCTACGCAAGTGGTGTATTATGTTTGGGTGATGTACTGTGGCCCCATCGGCTCTCTTTATAGCATACGGCCGATCCCATTTCCTCCCCTAGGTATAGGGTATTGTTTTTTCATAAGTTCCTTAGAGGGTCTACTTTCAAAATGGGGTTTCCACTGTTTAGGCACATCAGGGGCTCTCAAAACGAGACATGGCGTTCTATCTCAATTCCAGCCAATTTTGCATTGATAAGTCAAATGGCGCTCCTTCTCTTCTGCGCTCTGCCATGCGCCCAAACAGTGGTTTACCCCCACATATGGAATATCAACATACTCAGGACACATTGTGCAACAAATTTTGTGGCTAAATTTCTCCTGTTACCCTTGGTAAAATAAAACAAATTGGATCTGAAGTACATTTTTTGTGAAAAAAAATTAAATGTTCATTTTTTTTTTAAACATTCCAAAAATTCCTGTGAAACACCTGAAGGGTTAATAAACTTCTTGAATGTGGTTTTGAGTACCTTGAGGGGTGCAGTTTTTAGAATGGTGTCACACTTGGGTATTTTCTATCATATAGACCCTTCAAAGTGACTTCAAATGTGATGTGGTCCCTAAAAAAAAGTGGTGTTGTAAAAATGAGAAATTGCTGGTCAACTTTTAACCCTTATAACTCCCTATCAAAAAAAAATTTTTGTTCCAAAATTGTGCTGCTGTAAAGTAGACATGCGGGATTGTTACTTATTAAGTATTTTGTGTGACATATCTGTGTGATTTAAGGGCATGAAAACTCAAATTTGTAAAATTGCAAAATTTTCAAAATTTTCGCCAAATTTCCATTTTTTTCACAAACAAACGCAAGTAATGTCAAGGAAATTTTGCTACTAACATGAAGTACAATATGTCATGAGAAATCCGTGTCAGAATTACCGGGATCCATGCAAGCATTCCAGAGTCATAACCTCATAAATGGACAGTGGTCAGAATTGTAAAAATTGTCCCGGTCATTAGCATGCAAGCATGCAAACCACCCTTGGGGGTTAAGGGGTTAATATATATCTAGCTGCAGTCATCTGTGGCTTTTTTTTCCAAAAAGTCACCAACCCCCCCAAAAAATGCATTCTGTCTGTTATGTCAGGCTGAGGTTTCGCAGACATATGTAGCATAGTTCTGTGTGCTAGCCTTGTTCTATTTTTTTACCTAAATTCACAACACCCCCCCCAAAAAAAAAATTATATAGTCTGTTATGTCAGGCTGAGTCCTGGTGTATCTGTGTTTGAAAAATCATAGCTTTGTAGGCTGAGGTTTCGCAGACATACGTAGCATAGTTCTGTGTGCTAGCCTTGTTCTACTGTGTTTTTTTTAATACACCAAAAACCAAAAAAATATTTAATACAGGCTGAGGCCTGACCTAGCAACTCTGACATAGCAACTCTCCCTACACTGTGTGATTCAGGAGCTGACTGTGACGAGCAGGGTGGCGCCAGGTCTGGTATAGACCTGATGACACTGTGTGGCCAACCAATCACTGTAATGCCACAACCAACATGGCTGTGGCATTTCAGTGTGTGGCAGACCCAAGCTCCCGCCGAGCAAAACCGGAAATACTCGGCGAGCTCCGAGCATCGCGAGCACTGCGATGCTCGGGCGAGCACCGAGTAGTGACGAGAATGCTCGCCCATCACTAGCTATGAGACCAAGGAAGAGAACAGTGGAGTGCTGTGTCAGATGGCATGGCCTCCATAACAACAAGAAGACACCAATTGTAATGGATTGGGATGAATTGGTAAAGCAGCCTTCAAGTGTTCAGCTGTAGAGTAGTAGTAGAGTATTCAGCTGCTGCACTCATGCCCGCGTATAGAAGTAAATCTTCATCTCCATATATATTGAGGAGTATAGGGGCATGGATGTTACTGACTGAACATGCTGCTGATGGAATAGTATGGATAATAATATCTGTCACTCCATAGAGGAAATAGTAGGGGTCTAATCGATTGAGATATATATATATATATATACACTCACTGGCCACTTTATTAGGTACACCTGTCCAACTTCTTGTTAACACTTAATTTCTAATCAGCCAATCACATGGCGGCAACTCAGTGCATTTAGGCATGTAGACATGGTCAAGACAATCTCCTGCAGTTCAAACCGAGCATCAGTATGGGGAAGAAAGGTGATTTGAGTACCTTTGAACGTGGCATGGTTGTTGGTGCCAGAAGGGCTGGTCTGAGTATTTCAGAAACTGCTGATCTACTGGGATTTTCGCGCACAACCATCTCTAGGGTTTACAGAGAATGGTCTGAAAAAGAAAAAAAATCCAGTGAGCGGCAGTTCTGTGGGCGGAAATGCCTTGTTGATGCCAAAGGTCAGAGGAGAATGGGCAGACTGGTTCGAGCTGATAGAAAGGCAACAGTGACTCAAATCGCCACCCGTTACAACCAAGGTAGGCCTAAGAGCATCTCTGAACGCACAGTGCGTCGAACTTTGAGGCAGATGGGCTACAGCAGCAGAAGACCACACCGGGTACCACTCCTTTCAGCTAAGAACAGGAAACTGAGGCTACAATTTGTACAAGCTCATCGAAATTGGACAGTAGAAGATTGGAAAAACGTTGCTTGGTCTGATGAGTCTCGATTTCTGCTGCGACATTCGGATGGTAGGGTCAGAATTTGGCGTAAACAACATGAAAGCATGGATCCATCCTGCCTTGTATGGAGCATCTTTGGGATGTGCAGCCGACAAATCTGCGGCAACTGTGTGATGCCATCATGTCAATATGGACCAAAATCTCTGAGGAATGCCTCCAGCACCTTGTTGAATCTATGCCACGAAGAATTGAGGCAGTTCTGAAGGCAAAAGGGGGTCCAACCCATTACTAGCATGGTGTACCTAATAAAGTGGCCGTTGAGTGTATATACGGTGTATATATAAATAAATAAATAAATATATATATATATATATATATATATATATATATATACACAGTACATATACATATAGTTATTATCAATAATGAGTAAAATTAAAGAGCAGAGTTATGGTTGTAGCTATGAGCAAGAGGTAATGCAAGCATAAAGAAAATCCATGCTAGTATCTTGATATAGAGATGAATGCAAAGTAACAGGTAAAAGGTCTTAAAATAGATAAGGATTATAGATATCAGTAATTAAGTAAAATCTAGCCACTATAACACAGGCTTTGTAAATAGACATAGACGTAATATATAAGTAATAAGTAGAAGATCCAAGTTCCTAGGATAGTAACTGGCAGCCTACAAGAACAGGAGTGAGTATAAGAAGCGCTGTAGTAAGGCGACTGCAGCCGCACATGCAGTGGTGCTATGTGGAGGGGTGAGAACGGACAACTTCGCTAATGTCCATACCCTTGATATCTGACATGTACCCAGAGCCCACTGGTTAAGGTGTGCCAGGGATGTCTGTGTAGAGCAGTGTTTTCCAAACTCCAGTCCCCACAGGTCCTGTTTTCAAGATTTCCATAGTGTTGCACAGGAGAGAAAATTCCTGATGCCTTGATGATACTACTACCACCTGTGTAATACTAAAGAAATCCTAAAAAAACATGTTGGGGGCCTTTGATGACTGGAGTTTGGGAAACACTGGTTTAGCGGGATGCATCACTGTTCTGTTAGCATACAGGCCTATGAAATGTACTGTAGGACGCATCAGGGCATGTCACAGGGGGGCAGGGGTTAAATGCAGCTCATTCTACTATGGAGATGGTTGCTGTCAGCTGCGTCATTTAGGGCAGGGTTAGAGTAATCATGATGCCTGTTGTATACGGGTGTGTCACAAAGAATGGAGTTACAGGAACCTGAGCAGAAGAAACAAGAAGCCAATGCCGATAGAAGGGCGGAATATAGCAATCGCAGGGCGCAGGCGCGGGACAACCGTTAGACGTCATACGGCACTGTGACACTGATGGAAGGCAACAGGCATGAAAATGAAGACCAGAGGCCAAGTTTCCATCCAGGCAGGGCACGCCCCAGACCACGGAAGACCAAATTAACATAATGGATTAACCCCTTCACCCCCAAGGGTGGTTTGCACGTTAATGACCGGGCCAATTTTTACAATTCTGACCACTGTCCCTTTATGAGGCTATAACTCTGGAACGCTTTGACGGATCTTGGCGATTCTGACATTGTTTTCTCGTGACATATTGTACTTCATGTTAGTGGTAAAATTTATTCGATATAACTTGCGTTTATTTGTGAAAAAAATGGAAATTTGGCGAAAATTTTGAAAATTTTGCAATTTTCCAACTTTGAATTTTTATGCCCTTAAATCACAGACATATGTCACGCAAAATACTTAATAAGTAACATTTCCCACATGTCTACTTTACATCAGTACAATTTTGGAACCAAAATTTTTTTTTGTGACGGAGTTATAAGGGTTAAAAGTTGACCAGCAATTTCTCATTTTTACAACACCATTTTTTTTTAGGGACCACATCTCATTTGAAGTCATTTTGAGGGGTCTATATGATAGAAAATACCCAAGTGTGACACCATTCTAAAAACTGCACCCCTCAAGGTGCTCAAAACCACATTCAAGAAGTTTATTAACCCTTCAGGTGTTTCACAGGAATTTTTGGAATGTTTAAATAAAAATGAACATTTAACTTTTTTTCACACAAAATTTATTTCAGCTCCAATTTGTTTTATTTTACCAAGGGTAACAGGAGAAAATGGACCCCCAAAGTTGTTGTACAATTTGTCCTGAGTACGCTGATACCCCATATGTGGGGGTAAACCACTGTTTGGGCGTATGGCAGAGCTCGGAAGGAAAGGAGCGCCATTTGACTTTTCAATGCAAAATTGACTGGAATTGAGATGGGACGCCATGTTGCGTTTGGAGAGCCCCTGATGTGCCTAAACACTGAAACCCCCTACAAGTGACACCATTTTGGAAAGTAGACCCCCTAAGGAACTTATCTTGATGTGTGGTGAGCACTTTGACCCACCAAGTGCTTCACAGAAGTTTATAATGCAGAGCCGTAAAAATAAAAAATCATATTGTTTCACAAAAATGATCTTTTCGCCCCCAATTTTTTATTTTCCCAAGGGTAAGAGAAGAAATTGGACCCCAAAAAATGTTGTGCAATTTGTCCTGAGTACGATGATACCCCATATGTGGGTGTAAACCATTGTTTGGGCGCATGGCAGAGCTTGGAAGGGAAGGAGCGCCATTTGACTTTTCAATGCAAAATTGACTGGAATTGAGATGGGACGCCATGTTGCGTTTGGAGAGCCCCTGATGTGCCTAAACATTGAAACTCCCTACAAGTGACACCATTTTGGAAAGTAGACCCCCTAAGGAACTTATCTAGATGTGTGGTGAGCACTTTGACCCACCAAGTGCTTCACAGAAGTTTATAATGCAGAGCCGTAAAAATAAAATATCATATTTTTTCACAAAAATGATCTTTTCGCCCCCAATTTTTTATTTTCCCAAGGGTAAGAGAAGAAATTGGACCCCAAAAAATGTTGGCCAATTTGTCCTGAGTACGATGATACCCCATATGTGGGTGTAAACCATTGTTTGGGCGCATGGCAGAGCTTGGAAGGGAAGGAGCGCCATTTGACTTTTCAATGCAAAATTGACTGGAATTGAGATGGGACGCCATGTTGCGTTTGGAGAGCCCCTGATGTGCCTAAACATTGAAACTCCCTACAAGTGACACCATTTTGGAAAGTAGACCCCCTAAGGAACTTATCTAGATGTGTGGTGAGCACTTTGACCCACCAAGTGCTTCACAGAAGTTTATAATGCAGAGCCGTAAAAATAAAAAATCATATTTTTTCACAAAAATGATCTTTTCGCCCCCAATTTTTTATTTTCCCAAGGGTAAGAGAAGAAATTGGACCCCAAAAAATGTTGGCCAATTTGTCCTGAGTACGATGATACCCCATATGTGGGTGTAAACCATTGTTTGGGCGCATGGCAGAGCTTGGAAGGGAAGGAGCGCCATTTGACTTTTCAATGCAAAATTGACTGGAATTGAGATGGGACGCCATGTTGCGTTTGGAGAGCCCCTGATGTGCCTAAACATTGAAACTCCCTACAAGTGACACCATTTTGGAAAGTAGACCCCCTAAGGATCTTATCTAGATGTGTTTTGAGAGCTTTGAACCCCCAAGTGTTTCACTACAGATTATAACGCAGAGCCGTGAAAATAATTTTTATTTTTTTTCTCAAAAATGATTTTTTAGCACCCAGCTTTGTATTTTTACAAGGGTAACAGAAAAAATTGGACCCCAAAATTTGTTTTCCAATTTGTCCTGAGTACGCTGATACCCCATATGTGGGGGGGAACCACTGTTTGGGCGCATGACAGAGCTCGGAAGGGAAGGAGCGCCATTTGGAATGCAGACTTAAATGGATTGGTCAGCAGCTGTCACGTTGCATTTGCAGAGCCCCTGATGTACCCAAACAGTACAAACCCCCCACAAGTGACCCCATATTGGAAACTAGACCTCCCAAGGAACTTATCTAGATGTGTTTTGAGAACTTTGAACCCCCAAGTGTTTCACTAAAGTTTATAGCGCAAAGCCGTGAAAATAAAAATTCTTTTTTTTTTTCACAAAAATGATTTTTTAGCCCCCAGTTTTGTATTTTTACAAGGGTAACAGGATAAATTAGACCCCAAAAGTTGTTGTCCAATTTGTCCTGAGTACGCTGATACCCCATATGTGGGGGGGAACCACTGTTTGGGTGCATGACAGAGCTCGGAAGGGAAGGAGCGCCATTTGGAATGCAGCCTTAAATGGATTGGTCTGCAGGCGTCACGTTGCATTTGCAGAGCCCCTGATGTACCCAAACAGTACAAACCCCCCACAAGTGACCCCATATTGGAAACTAGACCTCCCAAGGAACTTATCTAGATGTGTTGTGAGAACTTTGAACCCCCAAGTGTTTCACTACAGTTTATAACGCAGAGCCGTGAAAATAAAACATCTTTTTTTTCCCACAAAAATGATTTTTAGCCCCCCAAATTTTTATTTTCCTAAGGATAACAAGAGAACTTGGACCCCAGAAGTTGTTGTTCAATTTGTCCCGAGTACGCTGATAACACATATGTTGGGGTAAACCCCTTTTTGGGCGCACGGGAGAGCTCGGAAGGGAAGGAGCACTGTTTTACTTTTTCAACGCAGAATTGGCTGGAATTGAGATTGGACGCCATGTCGCGCTTGGAGAGCCCCTGATGTGCCTGGACAGTGGAAACTCCCCAATTCTACCTGAAACCCTAACCCAAACACACCCCTAACCCTAATCCCAACGGTAACCCTAACCACACCCCTAGCCCTGACACACCCATAATTCTAATCCCAACCCTAATCCAAACGTAAATGTAATCCAAACCCTAACCCTAACTTTACCTCCAACCCTAGCCCTAACCCTAACCCTACCCCTCACCCTAACCCTAAACGTGACTGAAATACGTGTCACTAAAATACGTGTCACTAAAATACGTGGCACTGAAATACGTGGCACTGAAATACGTGGCACTGAAATACGTGGCACTGAAATACGTGATACGTGGCACTTAAATACGTGGCACTGAAACACGTGGCACTGAAATACGTGATACGTGGCACTGAAATACGTGGCACTGAAATACGTGGCACTGAAATACGTGGCACTTAAATACGTGGCACTGAAATATGTGATACGTGGCACTGAAACACGTGGCACTGAAACACGTGGCACTGAAATACGTGGCACTGAAATACGTGGCACTGAAATACGTGGCACTGAAATACGTGGTACTAAAATATGTGGCACTGAAATACGTGATACGTGGCACTGAAATACGTGGCACTGAAACACGTGGCACTGAAATA
This sequence comes from Ranitomeya variabilis, assembly GCF_051348905.1. NCBI lineage: Eukaryota > Metazoa > Chordata > Amphibia > Anura > Dendrobatidae > Ranitomeya > Ranitomeya variabilis. Next base: position 60,317,824 of record NC_135235.1, read on the forward strand.
CGTGATACGTGGCACAGAAATACGTGGCACAGAAATACGTGGCACTGAAATACGTGGCACTGAAATACGTGGCACTGAAATACGTGGCACTGAAATACGTGGCACTATGACTGTCAGAAAATGCTCATTAAACGGTTAGGGGTGAGGTTAGGGGTAGAGTTAGGGTTAGGGTTTGGATCCCTTTATCACCTTGATGGTGGTGGGTGGCTTTTCAGTGTGTTTTCTGTTTTTTTTCGATAAAAATGCATGCGTTTTTAACGCAAACAAACGCATGTGCTTAAAAACGCAAGAAAATACTGCAGGTTGTATTTCTGAAAATGAACGCATGCAGAAAAAAACCGCATGCGTTTGAAAACGCGACCAAACGCGTACAAAAAAACCGCATGCGTTTTCAATGTCAAATATAGGGAAAAAACGCATGCGTTTTTTTGTGCAAAAAACGCTGCAGACAAAAACGCAAGTGTGAAACCAGCGACGCTTTTTATAGCAAAAAAGTTTTTGCGTCTCCACATTTTGAGACCTATAATTTTTCCACATTTTGCTCCACAGAGTCATGTGAGGTCTTGTTTTTTGCGGGACGAGTTGACGTTTTTATTGGTAACATTTTCGGACACGTGACCATTTTTGATCGCTTTTTATTCCGATTTTTGTGAGGCAGAATGACCAAAAACCTGCTATTCATGAATTTCTTTTGGGAGAGGCGTTTATACCGTTCCGCGTTTGGTAAAATTGATAAAGCAGTTTTATTCGTCGGGTCAGTACGATTACAGCGATATCTCATTTATATCATTTTTTTATGTTTTGGCGCTTTTATACGATAAAAACTAAAATATAGAAAAAATAATTATTTTGGTATCGCTTTATTCTCAGGACTATAACTTTTTTATTTTTTTGCTGATGATGCTGTATGGCGGCTTTTTTTTTGCGGGACAAGATGACGTTTTCAGCGGTACCATGGTTATTTATATGCGTCTTTTTGATCGTGTGTTATTCCACTTTTTGTTCGGCGGTATGGTAATAAAGCGTTGTTTTTTGCCTCGTTTTTTTTTTTTTTTTCTTACGGTGTTTACTGAAGGGGTTAACTAGTGGGGCAGTTTTATAGGTTGGGTCGTTACGGACGCGGCGATACTAAATATGTGTACTTTTATTGTTTTGTTTTTTTTATTTAGATAAAGAAATGTATTTATGGGAATAATATATTTTTTTTATTATTATTTATTTAGGAATTTTTTTTTTTTTTTTTTTTTACACATGTGGAAAATTTTTTTTTTAACTTTTTTACTTTGTCCCAGGGGGGGACATCACAGATCATTGATCTGGCAGTGTGCACAGCACTCTGCCAGATCGACGATCTGCTGTGCAGGGCTGCAGGCTTTCCAAGTGTCTGCTCTGAGCAGACACTCGGTAAGCCACCTCCCTCCCTGCAGGACCCGGATGCCGCGGCCATCTTGGATCCGGGACCTGCGGCGAGGAGGGAGGTAGGAGACCCTCAGAGCAACGCGATCACATCGCGTTGCTCCGGGGGTCTCAGGGAAGCCCGCAGGGAGCCCCCTCCCTGCGCGATGCTTCCCTATACCGCCGGTACACTGCGATCATGTTTGATCGCGGTGTGCCGGGGGTTAATGTGCCGGGGGCGGTCCGTGACCGCTCCTGGCACATAGTGCCGGATGTCAGCTGCGATATGCAGCTGACACCCGGCCGCGATCGGCCGCGCTCCCCCCGTGAGCGCCGCTGATCGATGATGACGTACTATCCCGTCGGCGGTCATACGGGCCCACCCCACCTCGACGGGATAGTACGTCAAATGTCGGGAAGGGGTTAAAAGAGGATTTTGAAGAACAAGACGCAGATATGAGGCGTATAGGAATGACTATTTTAAGTCTTCTAGTACCTGTATGCCCATATTAATAGCTTAGGTACGTCCAAGGGGGTAAAAGATTCCATTTAAGAACTGGGTTCACTCAGTTATAGGGACGGCCGTGGCACAACGCTTCATCTAGGGTGGCAACAATGTGCCGTGTAGTAAAATTACGCTTGAGGAGCTTAAGAACCGTCCTATTGTAAAGAGGATAGGATGCACATATAAGGCTGACAGAAGTTACAATAGGATAAGGTTGGAAAATAAGATTTGTGGAATGAAGAAGATGTTAAAGATAAGACAAAATTAGAAATACAAATTAAAAATAAAGAAATTAAGTCATGTGGCCAAGAAAAAATATGAGTAGGGATAAAGGTCCGAAACCAAGGATAAATGGAGGGAGGATGAGGATCTGGAATGGTCGAGTTCAGACTGCAGATCCTTTGTTCTCCTTGAGATTATCCAGCACCAGGGACGTCTAAGGCCGGCGTCACTCTTGGCGTATGAAAATACGGTCCGTTTTTTACAGGCGTAATACGCAGAAATGATCCCAAAACAGTGATCCGTATGTCATCCGTAGGCAAGGTGTGGCTGCGTATTTTACGCATGTAATCCATATGGCATCCGTAATGCGTTTTTTTCACTCACCCTTACAAAATGGACATTTAACGGTTTTGAGGCCTGAAATTAATTTAAGCCATCACCATAATCCTATGTAAGGCCTCTTCAACAGGTGGAACCCTCCCATATGGCCATTTTGTTGCTGTGCTTGTGTAGGTGTTTTGGTGGTACTTGGGCAACATGTGTGACCTCCTGCATTTCACACCAACTCAGCGGGTGTTATTTAATTGGGTCTTGTCACGCCGCTTTGGCCAGCCATATCCTGTGATAGTTGATCCGCGAAGGAGAAGAAGAAGAATATGGGTGCATCCACTTTTGCGGCAACGCCTCACTAAAGGGCATTTTCACAGTCTCTATTCAGCTCTGTGGACACATCCAGACAAATTCTTCCAGTACTGTCGCATGACAATACCCACCTTTGATATCTTGTTGGAGACAGTTCGTCCAGGAATAAAGTATCAGGATACCAGGATGCGGAAATGCATATCCGCAGAGGAGCGTCTTCTCCTTACCTTACGGTATGTATTCACCATCCTCACATACTGTATGTTGATGATGTTTTTTGTACTTTTTTGATGTTCCTAGCATCAGATTTAAATTATATTAATCTATTTGTACAAAATCCAATACACATATGTAGTAAATGTTAAATGTTAGTAGTCAGTGTAAATTTTGTAAGGTACACTGGTCTCCTGCCTTTTTATATCCTCATATTGCTTTGCTTTACTATAGTTTTTAACAAGCATTGTAACATTGCTAATATACAGTGGGGCAAAAAAGTATTTAGTCATTCAGCAATAGTGCAAGTTCCACCACTTAAAAAGATGAGAGGCGTCTGTAATTTACATCATAGGTAGACCTCAACTATGGGAGACAAACTGAGAAAAAAAAATCCAGAAAATCACATTGTCTGTTTTTTTATCATTTTATTTGCATATTATGGTGGAAAATAAGTATTTGGTCAGAAACAAAATTTCATCTCAATACTTTGTAATATATCCATTGTTGGCAATGACAGAGGTCAAACGTTTTCTGTAAGTCTTCACAAGGTTGCCACACACTGTTGTTGGTATGTTGGCCCATTCCTCCATGCAGATCTCCTCTAGAGCAGTGATGTTTTTGGCTTTTCGCTTGGCAACACGGACTTTCAACTCCCTCCAAAGGTTTTCTATAGGGTTGAGATCTGGAGACTGGCTAGGCCACTCCAAGACCTTGAAATGCTTCTTACGAAGCCACTCCGTTGCCCTGGTGGTGTGCTTTGGATCATTGTCATGTTGAAAGACCCAGCCACGTTTCATCTTCAATGCCCTTGCTGATGGAAGGAGGTTTGCACTCAAAATCTCACGATACATGGCCCCATTCATTCTTTCATGTACCCGGATCAGTTGTCCTGGCCCCTTTGCAGAGAAACAGCCCCAAAGCATGATGTTTCCACCACCATGCTTTACAGTAGGTATGGTGTTTGATGGATGCAACTCAGTATTCTTTTTCCTCCAAACACGACAAGTTGTGTTTCTACCAAACAGTTCCAGTTTGGTTTCATCAGACCATAGGACATTCTCCCAAAACTCCTCTGGATCATCCAAATGCTCTCTAGCAAACTTCAGACGGGCCCGGACATGTACTGGCTTAAGCAGTGGGACACGTCTGGCACTGCAGGATCTGAGTCCATGGTGGCGTAGTGTGTTACTTATGGTAGGCCTTGTTACATTGGTCCCAGCTCTCTGCAGTTCATTCACTAGGTCCCCCCGCGTGGTTCTGGGATTTTTGCTCACCGTTCTTGTGATCATTCTGACCCCACGGGGTGGGATTTTGCGTGGAGCCCCAGATTGAGGGAGCTTATCAGTGGTCTTGAATGTCTTTCATTTTCTAATTATTGCTCCCACTGTTGATTTCTTCACTCCAAGCTGGTTGGCTATTGCAGATTCAGTCTTCCCAGCCTGGTGCAGGGCTACAATTTTGTTTCTGGTGTCCTTTGACAGCTCTTTGGTCTTCACCATAGTGGAGTTTGGAGTCAGACTGTTTGAGGGTGTGCACAGGTGTCTTTTTATGCTGATAACAAGTTTAAACAGGTGCCATTACTACAGGTAATGAGTGGAGGAAAGAGGAGACTCTTAAAGAAGAAGTTACAGGTCTGTGAGAGCCAGAAATCTTGATTGTTTGTTTCTGACCAAATACTTATTTTCCACCATAATATGCAAATAAAATGATAAAAAAACAGACAATGTGATTTTCTGGATTTTTAGTTTGTCTCCCATAGTTGAGGTCTACCTATGATGTAAATTACAGACGCCTCTCATCTTTTTAAGTGGTGGAACTTGCACTATTGCTGACTGACTAAGTACTTTTTTGCCCCACTGTATATATTTTTTTGTGTGCTTTCAGATTCCTATCAACTGGATTGTCTTATGCCGGAATACATCTGGAATTTCTGATAGGGCAGTCCACTATTTCCGGCATTGTGCGTAATACATGTGATCAAATATAGGACAAACCACATGAACTTGTGATGCCGGAGCCCAAAAGGGAGGATTGGCTGAAAATAGCCCGTGGATTTGCTGACTCTTGTGATTTTCCTCACTGTTTTGGAGCCCTGGATGGGAAACATATCAGGGTGCGTAAGCCGCCGAACTCGGGCTCTACAATTATAAGCAGTTTTTCTCTGTAGTTCTGTTAGCTGTAGTTGACAGTAACTACAGGTTTGTAATTGTAGATATTGGGGCCTATGGGCGAACTGGAGACTCTAGAGTCTTCAATGCATCCATTATGGGTCGGCGGCTACGTGAAAACCTGTTGGACCTCCCACCACCACCACAACTCCCAGGCTCCAATGCTGAAGCAGTCCCATATGTACTTGTGGCAGATGAGGCCTTCCAATTGACCAGACATGTCAACCTTGGTGCAACCTGGACTACCGGCGGCGGGTGTTTAATGTCAGACTTTCACGGGCGCGGCGACTGGTGGAGTGCGCCTTTGGCATTATGTCTTGCAAATGGCGTGTCCTCCAGTCTGCCATTCAGCTGAGTGAGGCAAATGTTAGTGAAGTCATAAAAGCTTGTGTTGTTTTACACAACTTCACAAGAATTCATGAGTGCTCCTCAGCTGATAGTGGTGAAGGCATGTTGGCCAATGTGGGTAGGCCTACACCACAAGTCCTTCCTCAGCGGCGTCCCCTTTATGGCATAAAAGTTAGGGATATTTATACAAATTATTTTGTTTCTCCTCAGGGTGCTACTCCCTGGCAAGATAATCCTTTTTCTATGTTGTAGTTTTTTCCTTTATATCTATATATATTTTCTTAAAAAATACATAAATTACTTAAATTACTCAACTATGTGTGTTTCAATGACTTATTTAACAGATGTTTAGGAACCTAGTCATTGAGTATGATGTTGTAATGATTGGTCCAACAAACTGAAATTGACTTTTGACTATATATTTTTATTATAGCAAAAGCCTTTTTTTGTTGTATAAACACCATATTAATATCATATGGTTTTTTAAAAAAAATAAACTTGACATAACCCATAGAACAAAGTGCTATCACAGCAGAGTAAAACAAAAACAAGGTTAGCAACAAAAAATATAAACACCAGAAAACATTTGTAATTTCAGATTCCTGTAAGTTGGTGGAGGTGATGGCGGCAGCTCAGGGTCCTGGTCAGGTAGCCTTTGTTGGGCCAATTGTCCATCACCCTGTGTGTATGATGTCTGTCCCTGATCAAAATGCTGCCTTTGCTCATATTAGCCAGTTGGATATTAGGGTTTTGAGTATAGCCCTCATGAGGTTGCAAAAAAGGCCTTGCCTCATGCCCCCCCCCCCCCCAATATGGCCATGTTGTCCAAACCCAGGTTGGGACCAGCCTCCAGCACTGGGTCTGTACAAGTGGCCATATTGGGAAGGTTGATGGTATGATGGCATATGGTAATGTGCTGGCCTTGGTGGGTTTTGGGTGGGAACGGGTAGAGGTGTAGGCACACTTGGAGGGGGTGCTTCAAATACTTGTTGAGCATGCACCTGTTGAGATAATGGAAGGCGCAGGACGTTACGTGCTGACAGCTGCCACCTCTCAATGAACTCAAACAAATCATACATTACATTCATTTGAGGGGGTACATGCATCAATAAGTATTTGAAAACACCCTCTCACACGTAGCCTCACCTCACAGGGTATGGGACGGAGGTACCGGGCCAGGCTCCTCGCATAGGCCTCCTCACCCTCATTCTGAGCAGCCCTGGCCAAATAATTAAGGACCCCAGTGTCCACATTCCTGCAACTTTCTTGCAGCTCTCTCCTTCTGCGGCCACAGCGGGAAATGACAGCAGGCTGTGGGGATGTCTCCAGTGGCACAGTAGGGCTGCTACTGTTTCCAGGATCATTCTGGCTTACTGGAACTGGTGCTGCTGTGGGTGGTGGTGCAGCTTCTTGGCCAGTTGTTGCCTGATCTTGTGGTGCAACTGAAGATGTTCCAGGAGGGATGGCCCTGGAAGGATCCGAAGATTGGCCAGCCAGCTCTTCTGCTTCCCCAACCGGATCTATCATGACGTCCGAGTCTGAGCCGGTCTCCCCCTCAGTGAGGTTGGACTGTGTTCTGTTAGTAAAGTATGAGAATAAGTAAATAAAATGTAAAATTTGACCATTAAAAACATATGTGTAATGTGCTTTGAGGTTTTTACTTACGGTCTCAGATCCATACTGGGATCCAAAAAGGAGAGTCGGTCATAGTAAATGTATTTGCGCTTTTTTGAAGGCGCTGCTGACCCACTCCTGGCCCGCTGCTGCCTTTCTCTCCTATACTGGTCGTGTATGCTGCGCCATCGTCTCATAACATCTTCCACTGCACTGAAAGAGAATAAAATAAAGTATAAGGCCATTGTGCACAGTGGCACCACAAGGTGTCAGTGATTTAACAGATTTTAATGTGGCCTAGTAACATGAATTTCTTAAAGGGAACTTATCACCCCGTTTTTTAAAGATTAGATAAAAATAGTGTGAAATAGGGGCAGAGCTGGGCTTTACATTAGTGCCTTTTTGGTGCCTTTACACCCCCGTTAGGCTGCCGAAATACCTTTGTGAAGTGGCCGTTTTGTCCTGTCACTCAAGTTGGTCAGGTCGGATGGGCGTGGTCACAGCGCTGTTTCTCCCCCAGATCAGGCTCATCATTACGTTGGTGGCGTAGTGGTGTGCGCATGTCCAAAGAGAAGATCCACTGCCCAGGAGATTCGAAACAGCGCAGTCTACGCTATTCGTCGTTTACCGGTGGGCGCGGCCATTTTCCTGAAGCCCCGGGCAGCAGAGCGCTCCATCTGCGCACGCGCGGCCACAGGAAAGATGGCCGCGCCCACCGGTAAACGGCGAATAGCGTAGACCGCGCTGTTTTGAATCTCCTGGGCAGAGGATCTTCTCTTTGGACATGCGCACACCACTACGCCACCAACGTAATGATGAGCCTGATCTGGGGGAGAAACAGCGCTGTGACCACGCCCATCCGACCTGACCAACTTGAGTGACAGGACAAAACAGCCACTTCACAAAGGTATTTCGGCAGCCTAACGGGGGTGTAAAGGCACCAAAAAGGCACTAATGTAAAGCCCAGCTCTGCCCCTATTTCACACTATTTTTATCTAATTTTTAAAAAACGGGGTGATAGGTTCCCTTTAAAAAAGATCATCCATATAAATATTGTAAACACAAATAGCACAATACGATATTAAGGTACCTTCACATGAAGCTGCAGCGTCGCTGTTTGGTCGCTGGAGAGCTGTCACACAGACCGCTCTCCAGCGACCAACGATGCCGAGGTCCCTGGGTAACCAGGGTAAACATCGGGTTGCTAAGCGCAGGGCCGCGCTTAGTAACCCGATGTTTACCCTGGTTACCAGCGTAAAAGTAAAAATAACAAACAGTACATGCTCACCTGCGCGTCCCCCGGCGTCCGCTTCCTGTACTGTGTGAGTGCCGGCCCTAACAGCAGAGCGGTGACGTCACCGCTGTGCTTTTACTTTCACTTTAGGGCCGGCGCTCAGTCAGAGCAGGAAGCGGACGGCAGGGGACGCGCAGGTGAGTATGTACTGTTTGTTTTTTTTACTTTTACGCTGGTAACCAGGGTAAACATCGGGTTACTAAGCGCGGCCCTGCGCTTAGTAACCCGATATTTACCCTGGTTACCAGCGTAAAACATCGCTGGTATCGTTGCTTTTGGTGTCAAACCTGACGATACACGCCGGTCTGACAACCAAATAAAGTTCTGAACTTTATTCAACGACCAGCGATATCACAGCAGGATCCAGATCGCTGCTGCGTGACAAACACAACGATATCGCTATCCAGGACGCTGCAACGTCACGGATCGTTGTCGTTCTCGTTGTAAAGTCGTTTCGTGTGAAGGTACCTTAAGGGAAAATACATAGAATGTAAGGCCACAAGGACAGGGTCCTCTCCCCTCTGTACCTGTCTGTCATTGTAAATTTGTTTACTGTAAACGATATCCATAACCCTGTATGTAACCCCTTTTCTCATGTCCAGAACCATGTAATTAATGGCGCTATATAAATAAATAATAATAATAATGAAAATAACTATAAGCCCAAATTCATGTGGGTACTGCAGTTTACAATATTAATTAATAGAGAAACATGAGTGTACTTACTAATTTGCCTCTGGACCTCACGTGGCCGCTGCTCATATTCTGGGAAAAGAATCTCACATCTGCTCCTCCAAGCAGCCTCTTTCCTTGCCCGGTTCACATAGTTTGCATCCCGTTGGTCCCAAATTTCGGGCCTTTTTTGGACGAGGATGAGAAGCATATCCACATTTATGATTGAAGCCTGATTGAGGGCTTGGCACATTTCCTGTCATCTGCAAAACTCTTGCGTATTTTACACAAGTCACACTGTTGGTCCGTGTGTAATCCGTATTTTTCACGAACCCATAGACTTTCATTTGCGGATTTTTTGCGCAATACGCTGCGATTTTCTACACCTGTAAAATACGGATGCGTAATATATGCCAAATAGGAGCTCCCCATAGATGATCATTGGTCCATGTGCAATGCGTAGTTTTTGCACCTCTCATACGTCCGTAAGACTCTCTAGTGTGACGCCGGCCTAATAGTGGCTCTCTCATAAAGAACAAAGGAGCACATGGCAGAGTGAGCTCTCCTGTGTATGGGAGAGCTGGGCGGGAGAGCTGCCAGTCCAACTGTTGCTTGACCGCCATATCTAAGGTGTGTGCGGCATCACATCACGTTTTTGATGAGTTATCTCCCTTGGGGACAAAACAATTGGGCCTCCAAAATCACAATTCCCAATTCTCCTCTGCTCCAGTATAATCTGTCAGGGAGAGGTAGGGAGCCTTCATATACCTTTGATGGTTTAGCAGATGTTGTAAAAAGTGGTTGTTTGCCCAACTTTAACCTAAAGTGTTTAAGGGAGAACATGCTTAGGCTTATGAACATAATGTATACACAATGCGATTTTATCATTTTATAGAAATACACTTGAAATGTAAAGTACTGCATATAAAATCTACTGATTATCCTCATAAGGGCAGGTGCAGATGAACGTATTTTCAGTCTGAAACTGATCCGACAAAACATCAGACTGCACTTGGACCAATATTAGTCCAGGGGGCTGTGCACACGTCTGATCGCTGCTTGCCTGAGTTTGATACAATATTTGGACCAAACTCAGCCATGCAAGTCAATGAGTGCATGGTAAACATTGGACTGCTCTCGGATGACATCTGAGTGCAGTCTGATTTCCATGCACTGGCATAATGGAGACATTTCTTTTCTGAATCTTCTCATCCAAGAGAATTGGATCACATTATGCTCACAGAGTTTGATCGGAGTTTTATTTGCATAAAGGTCCCGATTTTCTTGGATAAGAGACTTTATAGTCGACTGCCAAACTCCTAAAATAGAGTAAAGATTTTATTTCTAATATATTATGTTTTGTCAATATTTTGCTATCCAAAATTCAAAGTAATAAAATGTTTTTGTTGTTTTTCTTTTTCATTTATATTTAATTCAGCAACGTCTACCACTGGTGAGTCGTAATAAGATAATGATATATTATTCTAAGATTTTTAATCTCTTAAGAACCACAGCAGTTTTTATCAAATATCTGTTTTGCTTGTTTCATACAGCTGTATGTATGTGTTATTTTTGGCAGGAGTTTTAGATTTTATTTGCATTCTATATTTTGTAGATCTTCTGCTTTCCAAAATTTAAGTAAATATTTTCCTTTTCTTTCTTTTCCATTTTTTCATTTTTATTTAATTTAGCCACCACTACCACTGGTAAGTTCTAATAAACTATTTATCCAACATAACAACAATTCAGAAGGCAATAATAACATAAATAATTTTTATTTAGATAAAGTACATTATTAAAAAATAGAAAACATGGTTCAAAAATTATCCCTGAAACATTTGTGAGGTATTAAAAGAAAAAAGAAGAACAAGTCCAGAAAAGTGGTGACGCGGACAGGGGTAAAGCTACAGATGTATAGAGGCAATCATACAAAAGAATATATACCCATGGCCAGTAATATAGTAATCAAAAAGTAAATGCACACAGCACAGTATAGCCTGGCCTAATGGAAAAGTAATGCAAGTTGCATCTTACCCATACTGCTATAAGCCGTCCGTCCGTGACACCGCAGACGCCTCGTATCATCATTAGATGGTTGAGGCTGTAATGAGCTGACCATGAGGTGGCCGGACTTTTTAAAACCTAGGATTTTTTTTTTGTCTGGCTACCGCATGGTCTGCTTATTACAGTCTCAACCCCCCTGATGATGCTAGTTGACTAGCGAAACATGTCGGGGAGCCTTTAGGAGTAAATGTTAAGAAGAACCAGCCAGTGATCGTATAGTGGGTTCTTATAGGGTTATAGGTAGCGACAGCACCTTGCTCCATACCCATGAATACTGCTATAAACTAATATACATGTGTCCTAAATTAATACACACCGGATAGAGCATTTTTTAATAGTACTTCTTTTTAACAGCACAAATAAAAGTTATATTTTAGAAATCTTTAGTTAGGGATTTTTTGCCTTTGGCAATTTAATTGCACGGTTTTATTATTGACTGCAGAATAAATGAACTGAGAATTCGTTAATCAGGACAGGCTGACTCTCTTGTAGCTCTTCTATTGTCTATTGTTACTGAGCTCCGCTCAGCTGATTTATGACCACAGACTACATACAAGTTGAATGTGCATGAAAACAAATCATGTAAAGAACAAAACGGTGCAAAATTTTTAATTGAACTCAATTGCTAAAAAACTTTTAAACGCCTTGTTTTTAAGTAAAAAAAGAAAAGAATGGCACTGAAGGTGGGCAACACTGTTAACTCCTTCCCAGCATCTGCTGTACATGTACGGTACAAGTCAGAAGTGGATATATGGAGCAATATCAGAGACTGAGCCCAAACCATATCCAGCAGACAATGATTATGATACACAGGAAGAATCGGCCTCTAACATCAGCGTGTGGAGCCGAGCTCACAGTGTAGAGGAAAACTTTTACCTCTTACAGATGGGGAAATTAGTATTTGATTCCTTGCTGATTTTGTAAGTTTGCCCACTGACAAAGACATGAACAGTCTATAATTTTAAGGGAAGGTTAATTTTAACATTGAGAGATAGAATATCAAAAATAAAATCCAGAAAGTCACATTCTATACATTTATTAGCATTTTGCATTGAGAAATAAGTATTTGATCCCCCTACCAACCATTAAGAGATCTGGTTCTTACAGACCAGTTGGACGCTCCTAATCAACAGGTTACTTGCATTAAAGAAAGCTGTCTTACATAGTCACCTTTCTAAAAGATTCCTGTCCACAAACTCAATTAATCAGTCAGACTCTAACCTCTACAACGAGGGCAAAACCAAAGAGCTCTATAAGGATGTCAGGGACAAGATCATAGACCTGCACAATGCTGGAATGGGCTATGAAACAATAAGTAAGACGCTGGGTCAGAACGAGACAACTGTCGGTGCAATATTAAGAAAATGGAAAAAATATAAAATGACTGTCAATCGACATCGATCTGGGGCACCATAAAAAATCTCCCCTCATGGGGTATCTTTGATCATGAGGATGGGGAGTTATCAGCATAAAACTGCACAGGGAAAACTTGTTAATAGTGTCAAGGCAGCTGGGACCACAGTCACCAAGAAAACCATTGGTAACATTACGTTGTAAAGGTTTAAAATCCTGCAGTGCCCGCAAGATCCCCCTGCTCAAGAAGGCACATGTTCAGGTCCATCTGAAGTTTGCCAATGAACACCTGGATGATTCTGTGAGTGATTGGGAGAAGGTGCTGTGGTCAGATGAGACAAAAATGTAGGTATTGTGGTGCGGTGACCCACGTTACAGCCAGGGGGCGCTGTGTGTGTGCTTCAAGATGCGCTTGGAGGCATAAATGTGATGAGACTAAGTCCAGCAGGAGTGTTAATGGCCGGTGTGTGTGTTGCAGAGGAAGACACTCTGTGCTGTCAATCTGAAGTTTGGTTGGTGTGCTGGGACCTGTAATCCCACAAGTAATTGTGTAATGCTAATGGGAGATTGGCAGGGCTAGTTATGAGAGATGGGAGGGTCAGACTAGTTACACACACCCACACTCCCACCCAGGGGAGTGGTTACAGGTACGTAATGTGACCAGGGTGTCGGTCACATGTGCCTGTGCGGTTCCTGTGTATGGATCCGTTTGGTCCATGTGCAAGGTCCTGGACGGTCGGTGTTGGAGACTCCTGGTATTGGAGAAGTCCTGCAAGCACCTGAGACCGTGGACCTGATGTACGGTCAGTGTTGGATTGTCCTGGTATGGGCTGGAGTCCTGGAGGCACTGAGACCGTGAGTCCTGCAATAGCCTGGGTGTTGGACTGTCCTGAAGTGGGCTGGAGTCCTGGAAGCACTGCTGAGGCTATGGACTGAATGCTCAAGGGTGTTGGATTGTCCTGGTATGGGCTGGAGTCCTGCAAGCACCTGGTAAGAGTGTGAGTCCTGGAATGGTCAGAGTGTTGCATTGTCCGCGGATGGACTGGAGTCCTGTAAGCACTTGGGTAGATCATGGACTGATGGCCTGTGTGTTGGAAGTGCCTGTGATTGGTCTTCCTGGAAGCACATGGAAAGGCTGCATCTACAGAGCCTGAGACAGTTTCTGTGTTGGGGAAGCTACAGTTCCTACTGTGGGTCTGGACTATCCGAGGTGCCCTGGTCACAAGGACGGTGATCCCAGTGAGGCAGTTTCCCTGTGAACCAGCACTGGCAGGAGTCAGTGTGTGGAGCCGAAGTTCCTGTGAGGTAATCCCTGGTATGGGAAAAACCTGTGATATACGGCAGACACGTATCTGCCATTGGAACAGACTGTCGGGGTTTAACATGTTCCGTTGATGCATGTAATGAACTGTAATGGAGAGAGATACCAGTGTTACCACTGAAGGCAATGTAAAACCGTATGTGATATGCTGATATGGCGGTATAATGAACTGTTCGAGATACGGTTTATGATGCTTTAATAAACCGGACTTAATTTGTGGAAAAATCGTGCCTGAGTGCTTAAATCCTATGACAAGCGAGTGTCCCCCAACACACTCAGGTAGCGTATCGCCACAGTATTTGGCATCAACTCAACTCTATGTCTATGACCCAAAGAACACCTTCCCCACTGTCAAGCATGGAGGTGGAAACATTATGTTTTAGGGGTGTTTCTCTGCTAAGGGCACAGGACTACTTCATCGCATCAATGGGAGAACAGATGGAGCCATGTACCGTAAAATCCTGAGTGACAACCTCCTTCCCTCTGCTAGGACATTAAAAATGGGTCGTGGCTGGGTCTTTCAGTAAGGCAATGACCCAAAACATACAGTCAAGGCAACAAAGAAGAGGCTCAAGAAGAATCACATAAAAGGTCATGGAGTGGCCTAGCCAGTCTCCAGACCTTATTCCAATAGAAAACTTATGGAGAGAGTTGAAGGTCCGAGTTGCCAAGCGACAGCCTCAAAATCTTAATGATTTAGAGATGATCTGCAAAGAGGAGGGGTGTTGTGAATTCTAATTTTGGTCTCCCTCTAGTGGTCACAAGCGGTACTGTGTAGTGTTGTCTTTCTGCAGGTTGGCTGCATCAGCTGGTTCGTTATCCTTAGTTGGTTTCCTATTTAGCTCACCTGGAGACTCAGTTCCTTGCCTGCTATCAATGTATTCAGTGCTCTTCAGATTCCTTGTGTCTACCTTGCTCCCAGTCTCTCCAAGACAAGCTAAGTTTTTGTTTGATCATTTTTTGATTATCAGTGTTCATTATGTTTTTAGTCCAGCTCGCTAAAATGTGATTTCCTCACTTGCTGGTTGCTCTAGGGGGCTGAGTTTCTCCCCCCACACCGTGAGTTGGTGTGGGGGTTCTTGAAATCTCAGAGTGGATATTTTGTAAGGGTTTTTTACTGACCGCAAAGATTCCCTTTTCTATTTTCTGCTATCTATTATTAGTGGGCCTCATTTGCTGAATCTGCTTTCACCCCTGTGTATGTGCCTTCCTCTTACCTCACCGTTATTATCTGTTGGGGGCTTCTATATCTTTGGGGATTATTTCTCTGGAGGCAAGAGAGGTCTTTCTTTCTCTCTAGGGGTAGTTAGTTCCTCAGGCTGGCTCGAGACGTCTAGGATTTTTAGGCACGTTCACCGGCTACTTCTAGCGTGTTTGGATAGGTTCAGATTTGCGGTCAGTCCAGTTTGCCACCTCCCTAGAGCTTGTCCTATGTTTGTTACTTAGCTGGTGTAATTTGTGATCCTCAACCACTAAGGATCATAACAGAGGGGACCAAAATTCCTCCTGACGTGTGCAAACCTCATCATCAACAACTACAAAAAACATTTGACTGCTGTGCTTGCCAACAAGGGTTTTGCCACGAAGTATTAAGAGGGATCAAACACTAATTTGCCAACAAGGGTTTTGCCACGAAGTATCCAGAGGGATCAAATACTAATTTGTCACTGCAAAATGCAAATAAATTTATGTAAAATTTATACAATGTGATTTTCTGGATTTTATTTTTGATATTCTATCTGTTAATGTTAAATTTAACCTACCCTTAAAATTATAGACTGTTCATGTCTATGTCAGTGGGCAAACTTACAAAATCAGCAAAGGATCAAATACTTAATTCCCCCACTGTATGTACTGTTTTTTCATGTTTAATAATGTGCTTTCAAAAATGACAAATAATTATGATTTTCCTTTTTTCTGCTCTATTTTCCTCCTGTTTTATCCAGAGCCTACTACCACTAGTAAGTTATAATGAAGTATTAACTTCTAACTGTTCTGTATTAAAGCATTTATATAATGTACTCTATTTTATTATAGTCAGAATTATGATTTCTAAACTCTAAGTAGCTACGTTTCTATTTTCCTTCTTTTAATCTGTGTTAGAACAGGAAATTTGTTTACCAAGATTTTACTACTACATTTGATGTAGGGGCAGGGACCCTGATTCCAATGCTGTATCCCTTACTGGATTGCTTGCTGCTGTTTTGTAAAATCCTTGTTTTATCTGCTGCAGATCTACCAGTTGGCAGCAGATTTCCTAGTTTTCTAGTGATTAGTGATGAGCGAACGTGCTCGCCACTACTCGGTACTCGCCCAGGTATCACTATGCTCGGTGTACTCAGTGAGCAACGAGTATTTCTGGAATTATTCGACAGGAGCTCGGGTCTCTGCCCTGCAATTCTGGTGCTCTTTAGACAACGACAATGCAGGGATTGTCTGCTGTGCACTGTAATGCCGCAGCTATCTTTGTTGTGGTATTACAGTGATTTTTCTGGCCGCACAGCGTCATCAGGTCTATAAGAAACCTGGCGCTGCCCTGCTCGCGACATTCTGCTCCGGACTTAGCGAGTGTAGGGAGAGCTGCTGCTGAGATAGGGTCAGAATCGTTCTTTTAATAGTTAGTGTAAGTCTGCAACTGTGCAGTCCACAACTCCTGAGAAACCAGCAGTCCTTTCTAGGGCTAATTCGGGGGTCCTGAGATTGCAGCACTAGGTAGGAAGGGGAGTCTATGAGCACATATCCACATCAGTGCAAGGCCTGCAGGCACTGTATGTGAGTATATAGATCTCACTGCATACCTCCAAAAGCTCCATTACTGTCTGCTGCTGCTTATTTAACCCCTCTCTGACATTAGACGTACTATCCCGTCCCTGGAAATTAAGTCCCAGGTCACCTCGACGGGATAGTTCGTCATAGGCGATGGGCTGATTATTACAGCTGACATCCGGCACTATGTGCCAGGAGCGGTCATGGACCGCTCCCGGCACATTAACCCCGAAACACTGTGATCAAATATGATCGCAGCGTTACGGCGGCATAGGGAAGCATCGCGCACGGAGGGGCTCCCAGCGTGCTTCCCTGAGACCCTCAGAACAACGCGTTGTGCGATGAATCATCATGATGCGTCTCCTCCATCCTCCTCCCTGCAGGCCCCAGATACAAAATGGCCACGAGGGGACATCTAGGTTCCTGCAGTGAGGTAGCTTGGAAGAGACAG
Organism: Ranitomeya variabilis; assembly: GCF_051348905.1. Lineage (NCBI taxonomy): Eukaryota > Metazoa > Chordata > Amphibia > Anura > Dendrobatidae > Ranitomeya > Ranitomeya variabilis. Next base: position 60,334,855 of record NC_135235.1, read on the forward strand.
CAGGCGCCGGTAAGCCTGCAGCACTGCCTGTCAGATCGCTGATCTGACACAGTGCTGTGCAAAGTGTCAGATCAGCGGTCTGACACTATACCATTATGTCCCACCCTGAGACAAAGTGAAGAAGTAAAAAAAAAATATTTATGTGTAAAAAAAAAAAACACCTAAATAAATAAAAAAAAAAAAAATATTGTTCCAATAAATACATTTCTTTATGTAAGTAAAAAAACAACAATAAAAGTACACATATTTAGAATCACCACGTCCGTAACGATCCGACCTTTAAAAATGTCACACTAGTTAACCCCTTTAGTGAACACCGTAAAAAAAAAAAAACTAGGCAAAAAACAATGCTTTATCATCATACCCCCAAACAAAAAGTTGAATAATACGCGATCAAAAAGACGGATAAAAATAAACGTGGTACAAACGAAAACGTCATCTTGTCCCTCAAACAACGAGCTGCCATACAGCATCATCAGCAAAAAAATAAAAAAGTTATAGCCCTCAGAATAAAGCGATGCAAAAATAATTATTTTTTTCTATAAAATAGTTTTTATTGTATAAAAGCGCCAAAACATAAAAAAGACATAAATGAGGTATCGCTGTAGTCCTACTGACCCGAAGAATAAAACTACTGTATCAATTTTACCAAAGGCAGAACGGCATAAACTCCCCCCAAAAAGAAATTCAAGAATTGCTGGTTTTTGTTCATTCTGCCTAACAAAAATCGAAATAAAAAGCGATCAAAAAATGTCATGTACCCAAAAATGGAACCAATAAAAACATCAACTCATCACCGCAAAACACAAGACCTCACATGACTTTGTGGACCAAAATATGGAAAAATTATAGCTCTCAGAATGTGGTAACGTAAAAAATATTTTTCGCAATAAAAAGCGTCTTTAGTGTGTGACAGCTAACATAAAAACATAAAAACCCGCTATAAAAACCTGCTATAAAAACTCGCTATAAATAGTAAATCAAACCACCCTTTATCACCGCCTTAGTTAGGGAAAAATAACAAAATAAAAAAATGTATTTATTTCCATTTTCCCATTATGGTTTGGGTTGGGGCTAAAGTTAGGGTTGGGGCTAAAGTTAGGGTTAGGGTTGGGGCTAAAGTTAGGGGTGGGGTTAAAGTTAGGGTTTGGGCTAGAGTTAAAGTTAGGGTTTGAATTACGTTTACGGTTGGGTTAGGGGTGTGTCAGGGTTAGGGGTATGGTTAGCGTTGGGATTAGAGTTAGGGGTGTGTTGTGGTTAGGGGTGTGTTGGGTTGGGATTAGGGTTGATGGTGTGATCAGGTTAGGGGTGTGGTTAGGATTGGGATTAGGGTTAAGGGTGTGTTGGGGTTAGGGGTATGTTGGGGTTAGGGGTGTGGATAGGGTTGGGGTTAGGATTGGAGTTAGAATTGGGAGGTTTCCACTGTTTAGGCACACCAGGGGCTCTGCAAATGCAACATGACGTCCGATGTCAATTCCATCCAATTCTGCGTTGTAAAAGTAAAACGGTGCTCCTTCCCTTCCGAGCTCTGCCGTGCGCCCAAACAGTGGTTTACCCCCACATATGGGGTATCAGCGTACTCAAGGCAAATTGGACAACAACTTTTGGGGTCCAATTTCTCCTGTTACCCTTGGAAAAAGACAAAATTGGGGGCAAAAAAATCATTTTTGTGGAAAAAAAAGATTTTTTATTTTCATGGCTCTGCTTTATAAACTTTAGTGAAACACTTGGGGGATCAAAGTTCTCACAACACATCTAGATAAGTTCCTTGGGGGGTCTAGTTTCCAATACAGGGCCACTTGTGGGGGGTTTCTACTATTTAGGTACATCAGGGGCTCTGCAAATGCAACGTGATGCCCACAGATGTTTCCATCAAAGTCTACATTCCAAAACACCACTTCTTCCCTTCTGAGCTCTGCCATGCTCCCAAGTAGTTTTCTCCCACATATGGGGTATCAGCGTACTCAGGACAAATTGGAGAACAACTTTTGGGGTCCAATTTCTCCAGATACCCTTGGGAAAATACAAAATTGGGGGCTAAGAGATCATTTTTGTGGGGAAAAAAAATATTTTTTATTTTTATGGCTCTACATTATAAACTTCTGTGAAGCACTTGGTGAGTCAAAGTGGGCACCATACATATAGATAAGTTCCTTAGAGGGTCTACTTTCAAAATGGGGTTTCCACTGTTTAGGCACATCAGGGGCTCTCAAAACGAGACATGGCGTTCTATCTCAATTCCAGGCAATTTTGCATTGATAAGTCAAATGGCGCTCCTTCTCTTCTGCGCTCTGCCATGCGCCCAAACAGTGGTTTACCTCCATATATGGGATATCAACATACTCAGGACACATTGTACAACAAATTTTGTGGCTAAATTTCTCCTGTTACCCTTGGTAAAATAAAACAAATTGGATCTGAAGTACATTTTTTGTGAAAAAAAGTTAAATGTTCATTTTTTTTTAAACATTCCAAAAATTCCTGTGAAACACCTGAAGGGTTAATAAACTTCTTGAATGTGGTTTTGAGTACCTTGAGGGGTGCAGTTTTTAGAATGGTGTCACACTTGGGTATTTTCTATCATATAGACCCTTCAAAGTGACTTCAAATGTGATGTGGTCCCTAAAAAAAAGTGGTGTTGTAAAAATGAGAAATTGCTGGTCAACTTTTAACCCTTATAACTCCCTATCAAAAAAAAATTTTTGTTCCAAAATTGTGCTGCTGTAAAGTAGACATGCGGGATTGTTACTTATTAAGTATTTTGTGTGACATATCTGTGTGATTTAAGGGAATGAAAACTCAAATTTGTAAAATTGCAAAATTTTCAAAATTTTCGCCAAATTTCCATTTTTTTCACAAACAAACGCAAGTAATGTCAAGGAAATTTTGCCACTAACATGAAGTACAATATGTCATGAGAAATCCCTGTCGGAATCACCGGAATCCATGCAAGCGTTCCAGAGTTATAACCTCATAAATGGACAGTGGTCAGAATTGTAAAAATTGTCCCGGTCATTAGCATGCAAGCATGCAAACCACCCTTGGGGGTTAAGGGGTTAATATATATCTAGCTGCAGTCATCTGTGGCTTTTTTTTTTTCCAAAAAGTCACCAACCCCCCCCAAAAATGCATTCTGTCTGTTATGTCAGGCTGAGGTTTCGCAGACATACGTAGCATAGTTCTGTGTGCTAGCCTTGTTCTATTTTTTTACCTAAATTCACAACCCCCCCCCAAAAAAAAAAATTGTATAGTCTGTTATGTCAGGCTGAGTCCTGGTGTATCTGTGTTTGAAAAATCATAGCTTTGTAGGCTGAGGTTTCGCAGACATACGTAGCATAGTTCTGTGTGCTAGCCTTGTTCTACTGTGTTTTTTAATACACCAAAAACCAAAAAAATATTTAATACAGGCTGAGGCCTGACCTAGCAACTCTGACATAGCAACTCTCCCTACACTGTGTGATTCAGGAGCTGACTGTGATGAGCAGGGCGGCGCCAGGTCTGGTATAGACCTGATGACACTGTGTGGCCAACCAATCACTGTAATGCCACAAACAACATGGCTGTGGCATTTCAGTGTGTGGCAGACCCAAGCTCCCGCCGAGCAAAACCGGAAATACTTGGCGAGCTCCGAGCATCGCGAGCACTGCGATGCTCGGGCCAGCACCGAATAGTGACGAGAATGCTCGCCCATCACTAGCTATGAGACCAAGGAAGAGAACGGTGGAGTGCTGTGTCAGATGGCATGGCCTCCATAACAACAAGAAGACACCAATTGTAATGGATTGGGATGAATTGGTAAAGCAGCCTTCAATTGTTCAGCTGTAGAGTAGTAGTAGAGTATTCAGCTGCTGCACTCATGCCCGCGTATAGAAGTAAATCTTCATCTCCATATATATTGAGGAGTAAAGGGGCATGGATGTTACTGACTGAACATGCTGCTGATGGAATAGTATGGATAATGATATATGTCACTCCATAGAGGAAATAGTTGGGGTCCAATCGATTGATATATATATATATATATATATATATATATATATATATATATATATATATATATATATACATATATATACACACAGTACATATACATATAGCTATTATCAATAATGAGTAAAATTAAAGAGCAGAGTTATGGTTGTAGCTATGAGCAAGAGGTAATGCAAGCATAAAGAAAATCCATGCTAGTATCTTGATATATAGATGAATGCAAAGTAACAGGTAAAAGGTCTTAAAATAGATGAGGATTATAGATATCAGTAATTCAATACAATCTAGCCACTATAACACAGGCTTTGTAAATAGACATAGACGTAATATATAAGTAATAAGTAGAAGATCCAAGTTCCTAGGATAGTAACTGGCAGCCTACACGAACAGGAGTGAGTATAAGAAGCGCTGTAGTAAGGCGACTGCAGCCGCACATGCAAGTGGTGCTATGTGGAGGGGTGAGAACGGACAACTTCACTAATGTCCATACCCTTGATATCCGACATGTACCCAGAGCCCACTGGTTAAGGTGTGCCAGGGATGTCTGTGTAGAGCAGTGTTTTCCAAACTCCAGTCCCCACAGGTCCTGTTTTCAAGATTTCCATAGTGTTGCACAGGAGAGAAAATTCCTGATGCCTTGATGATACTACTACCACCTGTGTAATACTAAAGAAATCCTAAAAACATGTTGGGGGCCTTTGATGACTGGAGTTTGGGAAACACTGGTTTAGCGGGATGCATCACTGTTCTGTTAGCATACAGGCCTATGAAATGTACTGTAGGATGCATCAGGGCATGTCACAGGGGGGCAGGGGTTAAATGCAGCTCATTCTACTATGGAGATGGTTGCTGTCAGCTGCGTCATTTAGGGCAGGGTTAGAGTAATCATGATGCCTGTTGTATACGGGTGTGTCACCAAGAATGGAGTTAAAGGAACCTGAGCAGAAGAAACAAGAAGCCAATGCCGATAGAAGTGCGGAATATAGAAATCGCAGGGTGCAGGCGCGGGACAACCATTAGACGTCATAGGGCCCTGTGACACTGATGGAAGGCAACAGGCATGAAAATGAAGACCAGAGGCCAAGTTTCCTTCCAGGCAGGGCACGCCCCAGACCACGGAAGACCAAATTAACATAATGGATTAAAAGAGGATTTTGAAGAACAAGACGCAGATATGAGGCGTATAGGAATGACTATTTTAAGTCTTCTAGTACCTGTATGCCCATATTAATAGCTTAGGTACGTCCAAGGGGGTAAAAGATTCCATTTAAGAACTGGGTTCACTCAGTTATAGGGACGGCCGTGGCACAACGCTTCATCTAGGGCGGCAACAATGTGCCGTGTAGTAAAATTACGCTTGAGGAGCTTAAGAACCGTCCTATTGTAAAGAGGATAGGGTGCACATATAAGGCTGACAGAAGTTACAATAGGATTAGGTTGGAAAATAAGATATATGGAATGAAGATGTTAAAGATAAGCCAAAACTAGAAATAAAAAATATAAATAAAGAAATTAAGTGATGTGGCCAAGAAAAAGTGCGAGTAGGGATAAAGGTCCGAAACCAAGGATAAGTGGAGGGGGGAATGAGGATCTGGACTGGTTGAGTTCAGACTGCAGATCCTTTGTTCTCCTTGAGATTATCCAGCACCAGGGACGTCTAATAGTGGCTCTCTCATAAAGAACATAAAGAAGATGTTCCAGGAGGGATGGCCCTGGAAGCATCCGAAGATGGGCCACCTCTTCTCCTTCCCCAACCGGATCTATCATGACCTCCGAGTCTGAGCCGGTCTCCCTCTCAGTGAGGTTGGACTGTGTTCTGTTAGTAAAGTATGAGAATAAGTAAATACAATTTAAAATTTGACCATTAAAAACATGTGTAATGTGCTTTGAGGTTTTTACTTACAGTCTCTGATCCATACTGGGATCCAAAAAGGAGAGTCGGTCATAGTAAATGTATTTGCACTTTTTTGAAGGTGCTGCTGACCCACTCCTGGCCCGCTGCTGCCTTTCTCTCCTATACTGGCCGTGTATGCTGCGCCATCGTCTCATAACATCTTCCACTGCACTGAAAGAGAATAAAATAAAGTATAAGGCCATTGTGCACAGTGGCACCACAAGGTGTCAGTGATTTAACAGATTTTAATGTGGCCTAGTAACATGAATTTCTTAAAAAAGATCATCCATATAAATATTGTAAACACAAATAGCACAATACGATATAAGGGAAAATACATAGAATGTAAGGCCACAAGGACAGGGTCCTCTCCCCTCTGTACCTGTCTGTCATTGTAAATTTGTTTACTGTAAACGATATCCATAACCCTGTATGTAACCCCTTTTCTCATGTCCAGAACCATGTAATTAATGGTGCTATATAAATAAATAATAATATTGAAAATAACTATAAGCCCAAATTCATGTGGGTACTGCAGTTTACAATATTAATTAATAGAGAAACATGAGTGTACTTACTAATTTGCCTCTGGACCTCACGTGGCCGCTGCTCATATTCTGGGAAAAGGATCCCACATCTGCTCCTCCAAGCAGCCTCTTTCCTTGCCCGGTTCGCATAGTTTGCATCCCGTTGGTCCCAAATTTCGGGCCTTTTTTGCATGAGGATGAGAAGCATATCCACATTTACGATTGAAGCCACGATGCAGGTGACTCCGTGGAGGCATGCGGCAGACTTCGGGGATGTCTGTCTGGCTTTTTCAGCTAATTAGCATGTCTAAGCTTCCTGATTGAGGGCTTGGCACATTTCCTGTCATCTGCAAAACTCTTGTGTATTTTATGCAACTCACACTGTTGGTCCATGTGTAATCCGTATTTTTCGCGAACCCATAGACTTTCATTTGCGGATTTTTTGCGCAATACGCTGACAAATGCAGCATGCTGCGATTTTCTACTCCCGTAAAATACGGATGCTTAATATATGCCAAATAGGAGCTGCCCCATAGATAATCATTGGACCGTGTGCAATGCGTAGTTTTTGCGCCTCTCATATGTCCGTAAAATTCTCTAGTGTGACGTCGGTCTAATAGTGGCTCTCTCATAAAGGACAAAGGAGCACATGGCAGAGTGAGCTCTCCTGTGTATGGGAGAGCTGGGCGGGAGAGCTGCGAGTCGAACTGTTGCTTGACCGCCATATCTAAGGTGTTTGCGGGCATCACATCACATTTTTGATGAGTTATCTCCCTTGGGGACAAAACAATTGGGCCTCCAAAATCACAATTCCCAATTCTCCTCTGCTCCAGTATAATCTGTCAGGGAGAGGTAGGGAGCCTTCATATACCTTTGATGGTTTAGCAGATGTTGTAAAAAGTGGTTGGTTTGCCCAACTTTAACCTAAAGTGTATGGGGGGAACATGCTTAGGCTTATGAACATAATGTATACACAATGCAAGTTTCTCATTTTATAGAAATACACTTGAAATGTAAAGTAGCGCATATAAAATCTACTGATTGATTATCCTCGTAAGGGCAGGTGCAGATGAACGTATTTTCAGTCCGAAACTGATCCGACAAAACATCAGATTCTCCTCTTCTCCTCATCCAAGAGAATTGGATCACATTATGCTCACAGAGTTTGATCGGAGTTTTATTTGCATAAAGGTCCCGATTTTCTTGGATGAGAGACTTTATAGTCGACTGCCAAAGTCCTAAAATTGAGTAAAGATTTTATTTGTAATATATTATGTTTTGTTAATATTTTGCTATCCAAAATTCAAAGTAATAAAATGTTTTTGTTTTTTTTCCTTTTCATTTATATTTAATTCAGCAACTTCTACCACTGGTGAGTCGTAATAAGATAATGATATATTATTCTAAGATTTTTAATCTCTTAAGAACCACAGCAGTTTTTATCAAATATCTGTTTTGCTTGTTTCATACAGCTGTATGTATGTGTTATTTTTGGCAGGAGTGTTAGATTTTATTTGCATTCTATATTTTGTAGTTCTTCTGCTTTCCAAAATTTAAGTAAATATTTTCCTTTTCTTTCTTTTCCATTTTTTCATTTTTATTTAATTTAGCCACCACTACCACTGGTAAGTTCTAATAAACTATTTATCCAACATAACACCAATTCAGAAGGCAATAATAACTTAAATCATTTTTATTCAGATAGAGTACATTATTAAAAAATAGAAAACATGGTTCAAAAATTATCCCTGAAACATTTGTGAGGTATTAAAAAAAAAAAGAAGAACAAGTCCAGAAAAGTGGTGATGCGGACAGGGGTAAAGCTGCAGATGTATAGAGGCAATCATACAAAAGAATATATACCCATGGCCAGTAATATAGTAATCAAAAAGCAAATGCACACAACCCAATATAGCCTGGCCTAATGGAAAAGTAATGCAAGTTGCATCTTACCCATACTGCTATAAGCCGTCCGTCCGTGACACCGCAGACGCCTCGTATCATCATTAGAGGGTTGAGGCTGTAATGAGCTGACCATGAGGTGGCCGGACTTTTTAAAACCTAGGATTTTTTATTTTTTTTTAAAGTCCGGCTACCGCATGGTCAGCTCATTACAGCCTCAACCCCCTGATGATGCCAGTTGACTAGCGAAACATGTCGGGGAGGATTTAGGAGTAAATGTTAATAAGAACCAGCCAGTGATCGTATAGTGGGTTCTTATAGGGTTATAGGTAGCAGCGGCACCTTGCTCCATACCCATGAATACTGCTATAAACTAATATACCTGTGTCCTAAATTAATACACACTGGATAGAGTGTTTTTTAATAGTACTTCTTTTTAACAGCACAAATAAAAGTTATATTTTTGAAGTCTTTAGTTAGGGAGAACTTGTTAATAATGTCAAGGCAGCTGGGACCACAGTCACCAAGAAAACCACTGGTAACATTACGTTGTAAAGGTTTAAAATCCTGCAGTGCCCGCAAGATCCCCCTGCTCAAGAAGGCACATGTTCAGGTCCATCTGAAGTTTGCCAACAAACACCTGGATGATTCTGTGAGTGATTGCGAGAAGGTGATGTGGTCAGATGAGACAAAAATTTAGGTGTTTGGCATCAACTCAACTCTATGTCTATGACCCAAAGAACACATTCCTCACTGGTGAAAACATTATGTTTTAGGGGTGTTTCTCTGCTAAGGGCACAGGACTACTTCATCGCATCAATGGGAGAATGGATGGAGCCATGTACCGTAAAATCCTGAGTGACAACCTCCTTCCCTCTGCTAGGACATTAAAAATGGGTCGTGGCTGGGTCTACCAGTAAGGCAATGACTCAAAACATACAGCCAAGGCAACAAAGAAGAGGCTCAAAAAAATCACATAAAAGGTCATGGAGTGGCCTAGCCAGTCTCCAGACCTTATTCCCATAGAAAACTTATGGAGGGAGTTGAAGGTCCGAGTTGCCAAGCGACAGCCTCAAAATCTTAATGATTTAGAGAAGATCTGCAAAGAGGAGGGGACCAAAATTCCTCCTGACGTGTGCAAACCTCATCATCAACAACTACAAAAAATATTTGACTGCTGTGCTTGCCAACAAGGGTTTTGCCACGAAGTATTAAGAGGGATCAAATACTAATTTGCCAACAAGGGTTTTGCCACGAAGTATCCAGAGGGATCAAATACTAATTTGTCACTGCAAAATGCAAACAAATTTATGTAAAATTTATACAATGTGATTTTCTGGATTTTATTTTTGATATTCTATCTCTTAATGTTAAAATTAACCTACCCTTAAAATTATAGACTGTTCATGTCTATGTCAGTGGGCAAACTTACAAAATCAGCAAGGGATCAAATACTTAATTCCCCCACTGTATATACTGTTTTTTCATGTTTAATAATGTGCTTTGAAAAATGACAAATAATTATGATTTTCCTTTTTTCTGCTCTATTTTCCTCCTGTTTTATCCAGCACCTACTACCACTAGTAAGTTATAATGAAGTATTAACTTCTAACTGTTCTGTATTAAAGCATTTATATAATGTACTCTATTTTATTATAGTCAGAATTATGATTTCTAAACTCTAAGTAGCTACGTTTCTATTTTCCTTCTTTTAATCTGTGTTAGAACAGGAAATCTGTTTACCAAGATTTTATAACTACATTTGATGTAGGTGTGAACAGGTGCTGAACCTAGAGTAACCAACTCATATATAATCAAATAAAAAAGGCAGCACACTGCAGCGCTAAGACATGCAAACATGAAACATGTTTGTTTATTTGATTATATATGAGTTGGTTACTCTAGGTTCAGCACCTGTTCACACTTAGTCTATGTATGGATGTGACGGTCAGTTTTTTCAAATATATTATTTGGCCTTCTGACTGAGCACTCCGCCTCCTAGCCCAGGTGTTTTAATCGCAACAGGTCCAGTACCCCTCCACAGAGAGAGAGAATATGAGTCTAGGAAGAGGTTTTCACAGGTACCCATTCACATGGAGACGTTTATTCTCAGCGAGGTAGGCAAGCGTAGGACCTGATATACGAGAGATGCCGTTAAGGGGCTATCAGGTACACATAAAATTGGCCATTTTTATGCGCTAAACGCTCTCATTTTTCATATTTCTAGTGCAGTATTGCAGTTCAGTTTTCATGTTTCATGTTTGCATGTCTTAGCGCTGCAGTGTGCTGCCTTTTTTATTTGATTACATTTGATGTAGGGGCAGGGACCCTGATTCCAATGCTATATCCCTTACTGGATTGCTTGCTGCAGTTTTGTAAAATCCTTGTTTTATCTGCTGCAGATCTACCAGTTGGCAGCAGATTTCCTAGTTTTCTAGTGATTAGTGTTGAGCATTCCGATACCGCAAGTATCGGGTATCGGCCGATACTTACGGGTATCGGAATTCCGATACCGAGATCCGATACTTTTGTGGTATCGGGTATCGGTATCGAAACAACATTAATGTGTAAAAGAAAGAATTAAAATAAAAAATATTGCTATACTCACCTCTCCGACGCAGCCTGCACCTTACCGAGGGAACCGGCAGCGTTCTTTGCTTAAAATGCGCGCTTTTCCTTCCTTACGTGACGTCACGGCTTCTGATTGGTCGCGCGCCGCCCATGTGGCCGCAACGCGACCAATCACAGCAAGACGTGACGTAATTTTAGGTCCTTCAGTATTTTAAAATTACGTTCCGGCGTTGTGATTGGTCGCATCGCGGTCACATGGGCGACGCGACCAATCACAAGCCGTGACGTCACGGGAGGCAGGAGACGCGCGCATTTTAAAATGCGCGCGTGTCCAGCCTCCTGTGACGTCACGGCTTGTGATTGGTCGCGTCGCCCATGTGACCGCGACGCGACCAATCACAACGCCGGAACGTAATTTTAAAATCCTGAAGGACCTGAAATTACGTCACGGCTTGCTGTGATTGGTCGCGTCGCGGCCACATGGGCGGCACGCGACCAATCACAAGCCGGGACTTCACGTAAGGAAGTTAAAGCGCAAATTTTAAGCAAACAACGCTGCCGGTTCCCTCGGTAAGGTGCAGGCTGCGTCGGAGAGGTGAGTATAGGAATATTTTTTATTTTAATTCTTTATTTTACACATTAATATGGTTCCCAGGGCCTGAAGGAGAGTTTCCTCTCCTTCAGACCCTGGGAACCATCAGGGATACCGTCCGATACATGAGTCCCATTGACTTGTATTGGTATCGGGTATCGGTATCGGATTAGATCCGATACTTTGCCGGTATCGGCCGATACTTTCCGATACCGATACTTTCAAGTATCGGACGGTATCGCTCAACACTAGTGATGAGCGAACGTGCTCGCCACTACTCGGTACTCGCCCAGGTATCACTATGCTCGGTGAACTCAGTCAGCACTGAGTATTTCTGGAATTATTCGGCGGGAGCTCGGGTCTCTGCCCTGCAATTCTGGCGCTCTTTAGACAATGACAATGCAGGGATTGTCTGCCGTGCACTGTAATGCCGCAGCTATCTTTGTTGTGGTATTACAGTGATTTTTCTGGCCGCACAGCGTTATCAGGTCTATAAGAAACCTGGCGCCGCCCTTCTCGCCGCTTTCTGGTCCGGACTTAGCGAGTGTAGGGAGAGCTGCTGCTGAGATACGGTCAGAATCGTGCTTTTAATAGTGTAGGTCTGCAACTGTTCAGTCCACAACTCCTGAGAAACCAACAGTCCTTTCTAGGGCTAATTTAGGGGTCCTGAGATTGCAGCACTAGGTAGGAAGGGGAGTCTATGTGGACATATCCACATCAGTGAAAGGCCTGCAGGCACTGTATGTGAGTACCGTAATTTTCGGACGCACCCAGGTTTTAGAGGTGGAAAATAGGGAAAAAAATATTTGAAGCAAAAAAATGTGGTAAAATATTTAATAACACACTATTATATGTGGTGTTATTATATATAATAGTATGTTATTATGTTGGAAGCTGGGGGACCAGTGTGGTGTCTGTGAAGTACTATATGAAGACACTGGAGGGTGAGTATAAGAATGGGGGCACAGGGCTTATATTGAAAGCACCACTCCAGAACTGCAAAATAACACTGGAGTGCTGCTTTAAATTCCCATGGGAGAACTATAACTCCCAGCATGTCCTGCAGATCCTATGACATGCTGGGAGTTATAGTTCACTAAAGGAGTGGCAGAGTGCTTTATTGTGTTTTGGAAAGACTAACCTCTTAATTGTGGCAGCCAGCCACACTGGGGTGAGGTAAAAGCATCCCATGACTGCACACACAGAGCCCTCCCTCTTATTGCCTTTCCACAGCACAGGTAATGGAAGCCAGCAGATTCTAGTGTTGGAGTCTGAAGGACCTGTGATGATGTCAAGAAGAGGGAGGGCTCTGTGCTGCCATGTGATGCTCCAGCCCGCCCACTTCTGACATCATCACAGGTCCTCCTTGTGCGCACTGCACAGCACTCAGCATCCAGCCCAGGAAGGTACCAGCGATCTCCTCTCACCTGGCCCCTGCTGCTGCTGCCTCCTCCTCCCCCGGACACACGGATCTCCCGAGCTGCTGCAGGAATCAGCGCTGAGGAAACCATGTGTGTCACTGCTTAAGTGCAGTATTCATTTGCTGCTCCCAGCTCACCACTCAGCTGATAGGTGGGGGGAGTAGCTAATGAATATTCACTGCACTTAATCATCGGGACCACATGGTTTCCCCAGCAGCTGATTCCCGGCAGTGGGGACATTTTTCTGCCTCCTGAAGTGGGATATCATTGCGATCCCACTGGCTGCTGCCCCCTCCCCACATGCTACATCCCTACCATAAGACACACCCACACTTTCCTCCCAAATTTGGAGGAAAAAAGTGCGTCTTATGGTCAGAAAAATACGGTATATAGATCTCACTGCATACCTCCATATGCTCCATTACTGTCTGCTGCTGCTTATTTAACCCCTCTCTGCCATTAGACGTACTATCCCATCCCTGGGAATTAAGTCTCAGGTCACCTCGACGGGATAGTTCGTCATAGGCGATGGGCTGATTATTACAGCTGACATCCGGCACTATGTGCCAGGAGCGGTCATGGACAGCTCACGGCACATTAACCCCAGAAACACTGTGATCAAATATGATCGCAGCGTTACGGCGGCATAGGGAAGCATCGCGCACGGATGGGCTCCCTGCGTGCTTCCCTGAGACCCTCAGAACAATGCGATGTGCGATGAATCATCATGATGCATCTCCTCCGTCCTCCTCCCTGCAGGTCCCGGATGCAAAATGGCCACGAGGGGCCTTCTGGGTCCTGCAGGGAGGTGGCTTGCAAGAGACAGCAGGCGCCGGTAAGCCTGCAGCACTGCCTGTCAGATCGCTGATCTGACACAGTGCTGTGCAAAGTGTCAGATCAGCGGTCTGACACTATACCATTATGTCCCACCCTGAGACAAAGTGAAGAAGTAAAAAAAAATATTTACATGTGTAAAAAAAAACACCTACATAAATAAATAAAAAAAAATATTGTTCCAATAAATACATTTCTTTATGTAAGTAAAAAAAGAACAATAAAAGTACAAATATTTAGCATCACCACGTCCGTAACGATCCGACCTTTAAAACTGTCCCACTAGTTAACCCCTTTAGTGAACACCATAAAAAAAAAAACTAGGCAAAAAACAATGCTTTATCATCATACCCCCGAACAAAAAGTTGAATAACATGCGATCAAAAAGACAGATAAAAATAAACATGGTACAAACGAAAACGTCATCTTGTCCCTCAAACAACGAGCTGCCATACAGCATCATCAGCAAAAAAATAAAAAAGTTATAGCCCTCAGAATAAAGCTATGAAAAAATTATAATTTTTTTCTATAAAATAGTTTTAATTGTATAAAAGCGCCAAAACATAAAAAATTATATAAATGAGGTATTGCTGTAATCCTACTGACCTGAAGAATAAAACTACTGTATCAATTTTACCAAAGGCAGAACGGTATAAACGCCCCCCAAAAAGAAATTCAAGAATTGCTGGTTTTTGTTCATTCTGCCGAAGAAAAATCGAGATAAAAAGCGATCAAAAAGTGTCATGTGCCCAAAAATGGAACCAATAAAAACATCAACTCATCACCGCAAAAAACAAGACCTCACATGACTCTGTGGACCAAAATATGGAAAAATTATAGCTCTCAGAATGTGGTAACGTAAAAAATATTTTTTAGCAATAAAAAGCGTCTTTTAGTGTGTGACAGCTAACATAAAAACATAAAAACCCACTATAAAAACCCGCTATAAATAGTAAATCAAACCACCCTTTATCACCGCCTTAGTTAGGGAAAAATAGCAAAATAAAAAAATGTATTTATTTCCATTTTCCCATTATGGTTGGGGTTGGGGCTAAAGTTAGGGTTGGGGCTAAAGTTAGGGTTAGGGTTGGGGTTAAAGTTAGGGTTTGGGCTAGAGTTAAGGTTAGGGTTTGAATTATGTTTACAGTTGGGTTAGGGATGTGTCAGGGTTAAGGGTATGGTTAGGGTTGGGATTAGGGTTAGGGGTGTGTTCAGGTTAGGGGTGTGGTTAGGATTGGGATTAGGGTTAAGGGTGTGTTGGGGTTAGGGGTGTGTTTGGGTTAGGGGTGTGGATAGGGTTGGGGTTAGGGGTGTTTTGGGGTTCGGGTTGGAGTTAGAATTGGGAGGTTTCCACTGTTTAGGCACACCAGGGGCTCTGCAAATGCAACATGACTTCCGATGTCAATTCCATCCAATTCTGCGTTGTAAAAGTAAAACTGTGCTCCTTCCCTTCCGAGCTGTGCCGTGCGCCCAAACAGTGGTTTACCCCCACATATGGGGTATCAGCGTACTCAAGGCAAATTGGACAACAACTTTTGGGGTCCAATTTCTTCTGTTACCCTTGGAAAAATACAAAACTGGGGCAAAAAAATCATTTTTGTGGAAAAAAAAGATTTTTTATTTTCACGGCTCTGCTTTATAAACTTTGGTGAAACACTTGGGGTTCAAAGTTCTCACAACACATCTAGATAAGTTCCTTGGGGGGTCTAGTTTCCAATACTGGGCCACTTGTGGGGGGTTTCTACTATTTAGGTACTTCAGGGGCTCTGCAAATGCAACGTGATGCCCACAGACGTTTCCATCAAAGTCTACATTCCAAAATGCCACTTCTTCCCTTCTGAGCTCTGCCATGCTCCCAAGTAGTTTTCTCCCACATATGGGGTATCAGCGTACTCAGGACAAATTGGACAACAACTTTTGGGGTCCAATTTCTCCAGATACCCTTGGGAAAATACAAAATTGGGGGCTAAAAGATCATTTTTGTGGGAAAAAAAATTATTTTTAATTTTTATGGCTCTACATTATAAACTTCTGTGAAGCACTTGGTGAGTCAAAGTGGGCACCATACATATAGATAAGTTCCTTAGAGGGTCTACTTTCAAAATGGGGTTTCCACTGTTTAGGCACATCAGGGGCTCTCCAAACGAGACATGGCGTTCTATCTCAATTCCAGCCAATTTTGCATTGAAAAGTTAAATGGCGCTCCTTCTCTTCTGCGCTCTGCCATGCACCCAGACAGTGGTTTACCCCCAAATATGGGATATCAACATACTTAGGACACATTGTACAACAAATTTTGTGGCTAAATTTCTCCTGTTACCCTTGGTAAAATAACAAATAACATAATTGGATCTGAAGTACATTTTTTTGTGAAAAAAAAGTTAAATATTCATTTTTTTTAAACATTCCAAAAATTCCTGTGAAACACCTGAAGGGTTAATAAACTTCTTGAATGTGGTTTTGAGCACCTTGAGGGGTGCAGTTTTTAGAATGGTGTCACACTTGGGTATTTTCTATCATATAGACCCCTCAAAGTGACTTCAAATGTGATGTGGTCCCTAAAAAAAAGTGGTGTTGTAAAAATGAAAAATTTGAACAGCTGACATATGCCCGTAATAGGCGCGGGCATAATCGCGATCTGCCCGCGCCAATTAACTAGTTAAATGCCGCTGTCAAACGCAGACAGCGGCATTTAACTACCGCTTCCGGCCGGGCGGCCGGAAATGATCGCATCGCCGACCCCCGTCACATGATCGGAGGTCGGCGATGCTTCAGAATAGTAACCATAGAGGTCCTTGAGACCTCTATGGTTATGTAAAAAAAAAAATATATATATAAAAGTTTAAATCACCCCCCGTTCGCCCCAATCAAAATATATCAATTAAAAAAAAGTCAAATCTACACATATTTGGTATCGCCGCGTTCAGAATCGCCCGATCTATCAATAAAAAAAGCATTAACCTGATCGCTAAACGGCGTAGCGAGAAAAAAATTTGAAATGCCAGAATTACGTTTTTTTGGTCGCCGCGACATTGCATTAAAATGCAATAACAGGCGATCAAAAGAATGTATCTGCACCAAAATGGTATGATTAAAAACGCCAGCTCAGAACGCAAAAAATAAGCCCCCAGATCATGAAAAATGGAGACGCTACAAGTATCGGAAAATGGCGCAATTTTTTTTTTTTTTTTTTTTTAGCAAAGTTTGGAATTTTTTTTCACCACTTAGATAAAAAATAACCTAGTCATGTTAGGTGTCTATGAACTCGTGACCTGGAGAATCATAATGGCAGGTCAGTTTTAGCATTTAGTGAACCTAGCAAAAAAGCCAAACAAAAAACAAGTGTGGGACTGCACTTTTTTTGCAATTTAAACGCACTTGGAATTTTTTTCCTGTTTTCTAGTACACGACATGGTAAAACCAATGATGTCATTCAAAAGTACAACTCGTCGTGCAAAAAATAAGCCCTCACATGGCCAAATTCACAGAAAAATAAAAAAGTTATGGTTCTGGGAAGGAGGGGAGCGAAAAACGAACACGGAAAAACGGAAAATCCCAAGGTCATGAAAGGGTTAAACACCATATTAATATCATATGTTTTTTTTAGAAAATAAACTTGACATAACCCATAGAACAAAGTGCTATCACAGCAGTAAAACAAAAACAAGGTTAGCAATAAAAAATACACACACCAGAAAACATTTGTAATTACAGATTCCTGTAAGTTGGTGGAGGTGATGGCGGCAGCTCAGGGTCCTGGTCAGGTAGCCTTTGTTGGGCCAATTGTCCATCACCCTTTGTGTATGATGTCTGTCCCTGATCAAAATGCTGCCCTTGCTCATATTGGCCAGTTGGGTATTGGCCATAAGGGTTTTGAGTATAGCCCTCATGAGGTTGCAAAAAAAAGGCTTGCCTCATGCCCCCCCAATATGGCCATATCGTCCAAACCCAGCTTGGGACCAGTCTCCAGCACTGGGTCTGTACAAGTGGTCATATTGGGAAGGTTAATGGTATGATGGCATATGGTAATGTGCTGGCCTTGGTGGGTTTTGGGTGGGAACGGGTAGAGGTGTAGGCACACGTGGAGGGGGTGCTTCAAATACTTGTTGAGCATGCACCTGTTGAGATGATGGAAGTTGCAGGACGTACGTGCTGACAGCAGCCACCTCTCAATGAACTCAAACAAATCATACATTCATTTAGGGGGTACATGCATCAATAAGTATTTGAAAACACCCTCTCACACGTAGCCTTACCTCACAGGGTATGGGACGGAGGTACCGGGCCAAGCTCCTCGCATAGGCCTCCTCACCCTCATCCTGAGCGGCCCTGGCCAAATAATTAAGGACCCCAGTGTCCACATTCCTGAAACTTTCTTGCAGCTCTCTCCTTCTGCGGCCACGGCGGGAAATGACAGCAGGCTGTGGGGATGTCTCCAGTGGCACAGTAGGTCTGCTACTGTTTCCAGAATCATTCTAGCTTACAGGAACTGGTGCTGCTGTGGGTGGTGGTGCAGCTTCTTGGCCAGTTGTTGCCTGATCTTGTGGTGCAACTGAAGATGTTCCAGGAGGCATGGCCCTGGAAGGATCCGAAGATGGGCCAGCCACCTCTTCTCCTTCCCCAACCAGATCTATCATGACCTCCGAGTCTGAGCCGGTCTCCCTCTCAGTGAGGTTGGACTGTGTTCTGTTAGTAAAGTATGAGAATAAGTAAATACAATTTAAAATTTGACCATTAAAAACATGTGTAATGTGCTTTGAGGTTTTTACTTACGGTCTCAGATCCATACTGGGATCCAAAAAAGAGAGTCGGTCATAGTAAATGTATTTGCGCTTTTTTGAAGGTGCTGCTGACCCACTCCTGGCCCGCTGCTGCCTTTCTCTCCTATACTGGTCGTGTATGCTGCGCCATCGTCTCATAACATCTTCCACTGCACTGAAAGAGAATAAAATAATGTATAAGGCCATTGTGCACAGTGGCACCACAAGGTGTCAGTGATTTAACAGATTTTAATGTGGCCTAGTAACATGAACTTCTTAAAAAAGATCATCAATATAAATATTGTAAACACAAATAGCACAATACGATATAAGGGAAAATACATAGAATGTAAGGCCACAAGGACAGGGTCCTCTCCCCTCTGTACCTGTCTGTCATTGTAAATTTGTTTACTGTAAACGATGTGTATAACCCTGTATGTATCCCCTTTTCTCATGTCCAGAACCATGTAATTAATGGCGCTATATAAATAAATAATAATAATAATCATGAAAATAACTATAAGCCCAAATTCATGTAGGTACTGCAGTTTACAATATTAATTAATAGAGAAATATGAGTGTACTTACTAATTTGCCTCTGGACCTCACGTGGCCGCTGCTCATATTCTGGGAAAAGAATCCCACATATGCTCCTCCAAGCAGCCTCTTTCCTTGCCCGGTTCACATAGTTTGCATCCCGTTGGTCCCAAATTTTGGGCCTTTTTTGGATGAGGATGAGAAGCATATCCACATTTATGATTGAAGCCTGATTGAGGGCTTGGCACATTTCCTGTCACCTGCAAAACTCTTGCTTATTTTATGCAAGTCACACTGTTGGTCCATGTGTAATCCGTATTTTTCGCGAACCCATAGACTCTCATTTGCGGATTTTTTACGCAATACGCTGACAAATGCAGCATGCTGCGATTTTCTACTCCTGTAAAATACGGATGCGTAATATATGCCAAATAGGAGCTGCCCCATAGATGATCATTGGTCCATGTGCAATGCGTAGTTTTTGCGCCTCTCATACGTCCGTAAAATTCTCTAGTGTGACGCCGGCCTAATAGTTGCTCTCTCATAGAGAACAAAGGAGCACATGGCAGAGTGAGCTCTCCTGTGTATGGGAGAGCTGGGCGGGAGAGCTGCCAGTCGAACTGTTGCTTGACCGCCATATCTAAGGTGTGTGCGGGCATCACATCACATTTTTGATGAGTTATCTCCCTTGGGGACAAAACTATTGGGCCTCCAAAATCACAATTCCCAATTCTTCTCTGCTCCAGTATAATCTGTCAGGGAGAGGTAGGGAGCCTTCATATAGTTACATATAGTTACATAGTTACATAGTTAGTAAGGCCGAAAAAAGACATTTGTCCATCCAGTTCAGCCTATATTCCATCATAATAAATCCCCAGATCTACGTCCTTCTACAGAACCTAATAATTGTAAGATACAATATTGTTCTGCTCCAGGAAGACATCCAGGCCTCTCTTGAACCCCTCAACTGAGTTCGCCATCACCACCTCCTCAGGCAAGCAATTCCAGATTCTCACTGCCCTAACAGTAAAGAATCCTCTTCTATTTTGGTGGAAAAACCTTCTCTCCTCCAGACGCAAAGAATGCCCCCTTGTGCCCGTCACCTTCCTTGGTATAAACAGATCCTCAGCGAGATATTTGTATTGTCCCCTTATATACTTATACATGGTTATTAGATCGCCCCCAGTCGTCTTTTTTCTAGACTAAATAATCCTAATTTCGCTAATCTATCTGGGTATTGTAGTTCTGCCATCCCCTTTATTAATTTTGTTGCCCTCCTTTGTACTCTCTCTAGTTCCATTATATCCTTCTTGAGCACCGGTGCCCAAAACTGGACACAGTACTCCATGTGCGGTCTAACTAGGGATTTGTACAGAGGCAGTATAATGCTCTCATCATGTGTATCCAGACCTCTTTTAATGCACCCCATGATCCTGTTTGCCTTGGCAGCTGCTGCCTGGCACTGGCTGCTCCAGGTAAGTTTATCATTAACTAGGATCCCCAATATACATTTGATGGTTTAGCAGATGTTGTAAAAAGTGGTTGGTTTGCCCAACTTTAACCTAAAGTGTATGGGGGAGAACATGCTTATGTGTATATGGAGCGCCCCCACTGCCGCAGGGCCGAGGGGCACCCGGTACCTGGCCTCTGTGTCTCAGTTCTGGGGTGGTCACGGTGGCTAGACCCGGTCCGTGACCCTGCTGAGGGGCGTCCAGCGAAGATAGAACGTGATGATGTTGGGGTGTGGGGTGCGATGAATAACGAGGACACAGAGTTGCAGTCTCTTTACCTCTTTACTGAAGGTCTCGAGGTACTCAATCCAGAGCACTGTTAACAGGGCTGTCTGAGACCGGCCGGTCCGAAGGCACATTAGGAGTCCCCTTAACAGGTGGGAATCAGTGTCTACCTTCTAGCGCCTGTGTGTTGTAGTCCTTCCCTGCTGAGCACCCTGGGATAGTCCTCACAACTGATTCTGTCTGTCTCTGATATTTGTTCTCTCCGTCCCCCAGATGATATGGTTAGGACGCACCCGTATGACGGGGTAGGCCTGGAGTTCTTCCGGGACCCTAGAGTCGCCCCTCTCCCACAGCTGCCTCCATTGTCTGCTTAGGTGATTTGGGTGAGACAGCCAACCTATAATTGGCTATCCTGCCGTGGTTTGCAGTAATGCTTAGAGTCTCTTACTTGCTCGGCGTTCCGGCCACCGACTGTTTGCGCCTCAGAAGGATGTTGCCTCGATCTTACAGCATGACTCCTTCTGGTCCTATTGCCTCTTTGCTGTATTCCCGTTTTCTCACTTTTTGTCCTTTCTTAGGAATCTGTCAGGATCCCATCCCTGACAGGTCCTCTCTCTAGCTCTTCCCTGTTACTTCTCATGCACAGTTTATGACTCTCAGTTCAGTGGTTGAAACAGCGGGGACCCCGGGTAAACAAAGGGGTCCCCTTTAGAAGTTTTTGGAGCAATTCACTGTCCATTACTCCGTTTGTCCATTTTAAAGCCTGTAACAAAAGATATGCACACAACCATTTTCAACTAAATTGCAGCCCTCATTAATACCTCCAAGTTTTGTAGCAGAGGGGAGTTTGATTCTGGGTGCTGCGTGTGGACCTTCGCAGCGCAGGGGTTGCTATTGGCCTAACAGGGCCCACTATGCTTGCTACCGCTGGTGTAGTGCACTGTCTTCTAGCTACACTTCTAGTGAGTCTGGGTAGCACTGGCAGGTTGGAGCTCTCAGAGCTGCTGCTACCAACAGTGGGTACGGCAGGTTCGCCGATAGCAGGGGGAGGATCTGCCAGTTCAACGGTCGGCACGGCATCTTCAGGTAGGGCTTGTTGAGGTTGCGGGCCGGATGATCTGGTACCACCATTGATTCTGGTGGATTTGGTTGATGGAACGTTAGGACAGGTACCACGATGGCCTGATTTATCTGAGTCCAGGACTGGGGAAAATCGCCAAGAACAGTGTGTATCATCTTCTCTTCTACTGGCGGGGAGGTTCCTGGATCCGTTTCCCTCTCTCTCAACTTATCAGGGCAGACTTTAAGGTGGTCCCTGGATATCGCCGTCGAGGTCTCCCCTCCATCCTTGCTGATGAGACAAACCTTCGTGTTGTCGAAATTGGATGGCAGGACGGTATACGGTTCCGCTTCCCATTGGTCGTCGAGTTTGTGTAGCCTCCTCTTTCGTTTGAGTACGTGCTCACCGGGTGACAAGGGAATCGCAGGAGCATGCTGGTTGTAGTCTCTTTCTTGTTTTTGTCTAGCCTGGGCGAGACTTCTTTCCACGCATTCCTGTACTTTGCGGTACTTTCGCTGCCTTTCTGCATCCCAATCTGCATCCGGTGAGGTATCTTCGGGGACTAGGAACCCCATGTCCAGGTCAACGGGTAACTTGCTAGATCTTCCTCGCATCAGGTACGCTGGAGCGCAGTTGGTGGAATTTACTGGGATATGATTGTATATGTCCACCAAGTCAGGCAACTTTGTTGGCCACAGGTTCCGCTCCTCTACGAGTAAGGTCTTCAGTAAGTCGATCACCACTTGGCTCATCTTTTCACACATCCCGTTGGTTTGGGGATGGTACGGTGTGGTTCTGATCTTCTTACACCCGTACAGATGGCAGAACTCTTGGAACACCTCTGCTTCGAATGCTGGTCCCTGATCGGTCAGTACCTTCTCTGGGTACCCATGGGGCCTACAAAAGTACTGCTGGAAGGCCTTGGCAGCCGTCCTGGCCGTTAGATCCTTGACAGGTACAACCACCAAAAATCTGGAGTAGTGTTCTACGATGGTAAGAGCGTAGATATAGCCTGACCGGCTAGGTGTCAGCTTCACATGATCCAGCGCGACCAGTTCGAGCGGCCGTTTGGTGATGATGGGCTGCAAGGGAGCCCGTTGGCTGTCACGGTCCTTCCTGCGTAGGCTACATGGACCGCACTCCCGACACCACTTCTCAATGGCTCCTTTCATGCCAATCGAATAGAACCTCCCTCGGAGTAGCCTCTCCAGCTTCTTCCATCCGAAGTGTTCAGCTCCATCGTGGTAGGCTCCCAGAACCATGGGCGCATCTCGCCTCGGCACCACTATCTGCCATACAAATTCATGAGTACGCGGGTCGATACTCCTCCGGCACAGCTTGCCATCATGGATAAACAGTTGGCTTCTCCCCTTCCACAGCTGTCGTGTCTCCTGTGGATCATCTGGGCTGGGATGCAACCCTGCCTGCGTCAGGAGCTCTTTCACCCGACGGACCGCGGGGTCACCATCCTGGGTCTCCGCCCATCCGTGATGGGGCAGGGGATTCAGTGTGGCATCCTGTTGGTTCTTGTACCGGTTCTTCACATCATGGGAGTACTGAGCGGCTTTGGGGCGATGGAACGCAGGCAACTCTACATCTTCAAGTGCCTCCGGGTCCTCCCCCGTTTCTGGCAAATTGGGCATCCGGGACAAGGCATCGGCGTTCGCATTCTTGTGTCCTGCCCGGTACTTGATGGTGAAGTCGTAGTTGGACAGCCGGGCCATCCACCGCTGTTCCAAGGCCCCGAGTTTGGCTGTACCCAAGTGCGTCAGCGGATTGTTATCCGTGAAGACGGTAAATTTCGCCGAGGCCAGGTAGTGTTTGAACCTCTCTGTCACTGCCCAGACGATGGCAAGGAACTCCAGCTTAAAGGAACTGTAGTTGTCAGGGTTCCTTTCCGTGGGATGGAGCTTACTGGTGGCGTAAGCGATCACCCTCTCCTTGCCTTTCTGGACCTGGGATAGCACGGCTCCCAATCCCACATTGCTGGCATCCGTGTACAGCACAAACGGTTGGTCGTATTCGGGGTAGGCCAGCACCTCTTCTCCCGTCAGTGCCGACTTCAAACAAGTGAAGGATCCTTCCAGCCCCTCGTTCCAGTCAAATGGGGCGTTCTTCCCCTTGGTCTTCTTTGATTGGCCCACCAACAGGTCTTGCAAGGGCGCGGCCTTCTTGGTGAAGTCCTTGATGAACCTTCGGTAATAGCCGACCAGCCCGAGGAACTGCTGGACTTCGTGGAGGTTGCTGGGCTTTGGCCAGTCTTGGATCACCGTGACCTTGTCGGGTCTGTGGCTACTCCTTCAGCGCTCACCACATGGCCCAGGTACTGCACTTTGGGTTTCAGCAGATGACATTTGGACGGTTTCACCTTTAAGCCAAAGTTGGACAGGGCTTCAAACACCTCAGCCAGGTGCTTCAGATGGTCTTCGTAGGTCTTAGAGAAGACAATGACATCATCCAAATACAGCAGTACGGTTTCAAAGTTCTTGTGCCCCAGACAGCACTCCATCATCCTCTGGAACGTCCCCGGGGCATTGCACAATCTGAAGGGCATGTAGTTGAAATCGCAGAGACCCATCGGTGTCGTGAAGGCCGTCTTCTCTTTGTCTGCCTCCGCCACGGGAACTTGCCAGTACCCAATGGTGAGATCTAAGGTAGAAAAGTAGTTAGCAGATTTTAAGGCAGCCAGAGACTCTTCTATCCTGGGCAGTGGGTATGCATCCTTATGTGTAATGCGATTCAACTGCCTGTAATCAACTCACATCCTCATTGTGCCATCTTTCTTTTTAACAAGGACTAATGGAGCTGCCCAGGGGCTACAACTGTCTCTCACCACCCCAGCCTCCTTCATTTCTTGCAACATGTCCTTGGCACACTGGTAATGAGCTGGGGGTACAGGGTGGTATCTCTCCTTTATGGGCCGGTAATCTCCCGTGGGGATATGATGTTGGATCCCTTTCACCTGTCCAAAATCTAAGGGGTGTTTGCTAAATACCCGCTCGTACTCGTGAACCACCCTGTAGGCCCCCTGTTTCTGATGGGATGGGGTGGAGTCAGTGCCCACATGCAATTCCCGACACCAAGCTTTCAAGTGCCCTGCAGAAACGTTGTCCTCCGCCAGGTTAGACGGGGCCAAGGGTCCAGGTGTCTGTATCACACTATTATTAACAGCGAACAGTTTGGCAAGCGTGGCATACTTGGTGAGGTGGACCTCTTCCTCTCCACAATTAAGGACACGTACGGGCACCCTCCCCTGGCGGACGTCGACCACCCCCCTGGCTGTCAGGAGAGTAGGCCTATTGTCTGAATACACGGGTTCTACCAGGGACTGGTAGTCCTTACCCCTGAGGCCTATGGCTGCCCGACACCATATTAACATCTCACTCCTGGGGGGTATCGCGATAGGGTTTGAATCACTCACAGTGACACGACCAATTTCACCACCAGTCAGCTCTACCTGTTGTCTCTGCATCAGAGCTCTGATTTCTTTTTGCAGGGCGCGTTGTTCACTGTAGCCAGCGGTTTCTGCTACCTGTTGTAACAAGACAATAACTTCTGCAAGACAATTTTCTATAACCTTGGTACCGATAGTCATCATAGGATTACATTCACGGCGGTCAATATCAACGATTACAATCCCTTGGGCCTTCAATTCCACCCGCCCCACCTTGATGGTGACCTCTTTATACCCCACTTGTGGCAACGGCTGACCATTACTGGCTATGATGGTGAAATCGTCATCGGGGCCACGAGTAATATCGGTGTCCTCCCAATACCGTTTATAAAGCACGTAAGGCATAGTAGTCATCACCTGAGAACCGGTGTCCAGCAGAGCGTTCATGGGGATACCGTCGATCACAACAGGAAGAACTGGCCGCCCTCCAACGTGTTTGGCTCTCCAATGCTGCGGGCCTGATTGTCCTACTCCTGGGGGTTGGCCCTTTGCCCCAGGGGTTACTCGTTTAAAGGACAGTACCTTGCCAGGTTGCCCACCTCGTGACAGCGGCGGCAGATGGGTCGTCCGTCCCGATGGAAGCGATTGTCGTCCCGGCCTCTGGTCGGCGGAGTCCTCCTCTGTCGCATCCAGGGGACATCTTCTGGTCTGGAGGCCAGCTGGATCTTCTCCTTGGGGGCCTCCTGTAGGGACTGCACCGTCCGGGCTAGGGCAGCAACGCTCTTGGTCAGCTCCTGCATCTGGAGGCGGAGTCCTGCAGGGGAGTCATCCTCTAGGCTCTGGGCGTCGGCCTCGGCGGCGACTGGGGCATCTGGCGCCACCTCCTGGTGGTATGTGAGAGCGGGATGCCTGGGTGGTATTGCACGGCTGGGCTGTCGCTCCTGCAGCGCCTGGATAGCTTTATTCTTGAATTGCGCAAAAGTCAAGTCTGGATTCTGCATGGTCAAGAAGTGTAATTGGCCCCTTTGGTGACTGCACAGGAGCCCCTCAATGAACCGCTCTTTCAGGAGTTTATCCTCATCTTGCATGCTGCCGGGGTCACTCTGCTTAATGGCCCGCAGCGCCTCCTGGAGATTAAGGGCATAGTCCCGTAAGCTATCCTGCGGTCTCTGTTTGCATCCATAGAAAGTCAATTTAATTTCTGTAGCAGTACGGGTATCGAAGGTGGCTTTAAGCTTTGCAAAAACCTGCTGTGCCGTTCCCTTATCCGCGGCGGGCCAGGACTTCACTTCTCTCAGAGCCGCCCCAAAGAGTTGGCCGATTCTCATATGAACCTTCTGAGGCTCTGTCAGGGGATAGAACTCAAGCAGGCTGCAGATCCCTTCTTTAAAGTCAGTGAACGTATGCGACTCCCCAGAGTATCGTGGGAGCCAGGCCGCTCCGGGCAGGTACGGCATAGAGAAGGGCATTATGGCCTTTGTGGTAGCGGCAGTGTCCGACTGGCTGATGGGGGCAGCGGGTTCTGCGGCAACCGGTGGTGGTATTAGGGCCGCAGCTACGTCCGCTGCGGGGACCGGAGCTGCCCCTGTGTCCACGGCTGCGACCGCCGCCTCCGCTCCTCCCGACTCGGACATGGCTGTCCCTTCCTCCCACTAACCTGCTGGAGGTCGGAGTTCCTCTTCCGGAGTTGGCACTTTACCGCGCTTCCTCGTTCCGCGCTTCTCTTGACCGGTTCCGCCCACGAACCTAAGGCTCCTCCCTCCTTGCGCGGCAAAGGCGAATTGTGGCGGGAACTCTTGGCGGCAATTAGCAATTCACAGTCTTTGCAATAAGTCACAGTCCAAGCACAATAAATCACAGTTCCAAGGCACACATGACCTGATTCTTCAGGCTTAAGTAGATCTTGTTCGTGACGCCAAATTGGAGCGCCCCCACTGCCGCAGGGCCGAGTGGCACCCGGTACCGGGCCTCTGTGTCTCAGTTCTGGGGTGGTCACGGTTGCTAGACCCGGTCCGTGACCCTGCTGAGGGGCGTCCAGCGAAGATAGAACGTGATGATGTTGGGGTGTGGGGTGCGATGAATAACGAGGACACAGAGTTGCAGTCTCTTTACCTCTTTACTGAAGGTCTCGAGGTACTCAATCCAGAGCACTGTTAACAGGGCTGTCTGAGACCGGCCAGTCCAAAGGCACATCAGGAGTCCCCTTAACAGGTGGGAATCAGCGTCTACCTTCTAGCACCTGTGTGTTGTAGTACTTCCCTGCTGAGCACCCCGGGATAGTCCTCACAACTGATTCTGTCTGTCTCTGATGTTCGTTCTCTCCGTCCCCCAGATGATATGGTTAGGACGCACCCGTATGACGGGGTAGGCCTGGAGTTCTTCCGGGACCCTAGAGTCGCCCCTCTCCCACAGCTGCCTCCGTTGTCTGCTTAGGTGATTTGGGTGAGACAGCCAACCTATAATTGGCTATCCTGCCGTGGTTTGCAGTAATGCTTAGAGTCTCTTACTTGCTCGGCGTTCCGGCCATAAACTGTTTGCGCCTCAGAAGGATGTTGCCTCGATCTTACAGCATGACTCCTTCTGGTCCTATCGCCTCTTTGCTGTATTCCCGTTTTCTCACTTTTTGTCCTTTCTTAGGAATCTGTCAGGATCCCATCCCTGACAGGTCCTCTCTCTAGCTCTTCCCTGTTACTTCTCCCTGTCTTCCTGTCCAACCCCCAGTATTACCAGAGTGTGAGGAGTGGCCTACTAGATAGAACCACTCCCCCTGGTGGCCGGAGTGTGAAGTGTAGTGTGTGTGTGTTACCTGGTCAGGTGAACTCCTTTAGTGCAATCAGACATAACATCACTCCCCTTAGTGGCAGAGTGACGTTACTGCAGCGACCAGGACTCTGGGGCGCTGCACTCCCTGCCGGTTAAATCCGGTACTCCCGGACTGGGAAAACAAGAACAGCAATACATGTTAACAGAAAACACACAAAATTTTGAAATATCATAAACAATCGAACATAACAGTGCTTCCCTTTATGGGAGGTGAGGACTCTTGAACGTTGCTAAAGTTAGGTCATGCACAGTTTATGACTCTCAGTTCAGTGGTTGAAACAGCGGGGACCCCGGGTAAACAAAGGGGTCCCCTTTAGAAGTTTTTGGAGCAATTCACTGTCCATTACTCCGTTTGTCCATTTTAAAGCCTGTAACAAAAGATATGCACACAACCATTTTCAACTAAATAGCAGCCCTCATTAATACCTCCAAGTTTTGTAGCGAAGGGGAGTTTGATTCTGGGTGCTGCGTGTGGACCTTCGCAGCGCAGGGGTGGCTATTGGCCTAACAGGGCCCGCAATGCTTGCTACCGCTGGTGTAGTGCTCTGTCTTCTAGCTACACTTCTAGTGAGTCTGGGTAGCACTGGCAGGTTGGAGCTCTCAGAGCTGCTGTTACCAACAGTAGGTACGGCAGGTTCGCCAATAGCAGAGGGAGGACTTGCCGGTTCAACGATTGGCATGGCGTCTTCGGGCGGGATCTGCTGAGGTTGCGGGCCTGGACGATCCGGCACCACCGTTAGTTCTAGTGGATTTGTGTTGTGAATTCTGCTCTTGGGCTCCCTCCGGTGGTTGTAAGTGGTAGCGCTGCTGTCTCTGAATCACAGCATTTATCAGGTGTGTTCACTTCTTGCAATTTGGACTGGGCTATTTAGTCTTGCTTCACCCTTTAGTCAATGCCAGTTGCCCATTGTTCCTGGAGGATTCACATCCCTTCCTGGTCTCTTCTGCTTTGCAGTTCTTTTCAACAAAGATAAGTTCTGGCCTTGATTTTGCTGTCCACATACTGTGGCCTTATTGTTCAGTTGTTTTCTATGTTTTGTCTTGTCCAGCTTGGTCAGTATAAGGATTTTTTTAGCCAAGCTGGTTTCTCTGGAGATGCAGATATACCCTCCATATCTTTAGTTAGCTGTGGAGTTTTTTGTATTTTCTGTGGTGGATATTTTCTAGTGTTTTTTTACTGACCACATAGTACTCTGTCCTATCCTTTCTATTTAGCTAGAAGTCGCCTCCTTTGCTAAATTCTCATTTCAGTCTGTGTATGTTTTTTCCCTCTCCTCTCACAGTCAATATTTGTGGGGGTCTGCCTATCCTTTGGGGATTTTCTCTGAGGCAAGATAGTTTTCCCTTTTCTGTCTCTAGGGGTAATTAGTCCTCCGGCTGTGTCGAGATGTCTAGGGAGCGCTAGGTACATTCCACGGCTACTTCTAGTTGCGGTGTTAGGTTCAGGGTCTGCGGTCAGTACAGGTACCACCTTCTCCAGAGTACATCTCATGCTGCTCTTAGGCCACCAGATCATAACAGATTTGGTTGATGGAACGTTAGGACAGGTACCACGATGGCCTGATTTATCTGAGTCCAGGACTGGGGAAAATCGCCAAGAACAGTGTGTATCATCTTCTCTTCTACAGGCGGGGAGGTTCCTGGATCCGTTTCCCTCTCTCTCAACTTATCAGGGCAGACTTTAAGGTGGTCCCTGGATATCGCCGTTGAGGTCTCCCCTCCATCCTTGCTGATGAGACAAACCTTCGTGTTGTCGAAATCAGATGGCAGGACGGTATACGGTTCCGCTTCCCATTGGTCGTCGAGTTTGTGTAGCCTCCTCTTTCGTTTGAGTACGTGCTCACCGGGTGACAAGGGAATCGCAGGAGCATGCTGGTTGTAGTCTCTTTCTTGTTTTTGTCTAGCCTGGGCGAGACTTCTTTCCACGCATTCCTGTACTTTGCGGTACTTTCGCTGCCTTTCTTCATCCCAATCTGCATCCGGCGAGGAATCTTCGGGGACTAGGACCCCCATGTCCAGGTCAACGGGTAACTTGCTAGATCTTCCTCGCATCAGGTACTGGGATATGATTGTATATGTCCACCAAGTCAGGCAACTTTGTTGGCCACAGGTTCCGTTCCTCTACGGGTAAGGTCTTCAGTAAGTCGATCACCACTTGGTTCATCTTTTCACACACCCCTACAGATGACAGAACTCTTGGAACACCTCTGCTTCGAATGCTGGTCTCTGATCGGTCAGTACCTTCTCCGGGTACCCATGGGGCCTACAAAAGTACTGCTGGAAGGCCTTGGCAGCCGTCCTGGCCGTTAGATCCTTGACAGGTACAACCACCAAAAATCTGGAGTAGTGATCTACGATGGTAAGAGCGTAGATATAGCCTGACCGGCTAGGTGTCAGCTTCACATGATCCAGCGCGACCAGTTCGAGCGGCCGTTTGGTGATGATGGGCTGCAAGAGAGCCCGTTGGCTGTCACGGTCCTTCCTGCGTAGGCTACATGGACCGCACTCCCGACACCACTTCTCAATGGCTCCTTTCATGCCAATCCAATAGAACCTCCCTCGGAGTAGCCTCTCCAGTTTCTTCCATCCGAAGTGTCCGGCTCCATCGTGGTAGGCTCCCAGAACCATGGGCGCATCTCGCCTCGGCACCACTATCTGCCATACAAATTCATGAGTACGCGGGTCGATACTCCTCCGGCACAGCTTGCCATCATGGATAAACAGTTGGCTTCTCCCCTTCCACAGCTGTCGTGTCTCCTGTGGATCATCTGGGCTGGGATGCAACCCTGCCTGCGTCAGGAGTTGTTTCACCCGACGGACCGCGGGGTCACCATCCTGGGTCTCTGCCCATCCGTGATGGGGCAGGGGATTCAGCGTGGCATCCTGTTGGTTCTTGTACCAGTTCTTCACATGATGGGAGTACTGAGCGGCTTTTGGGCGATGGAACGCAGGCAACTCTACCTCTTCAAGTGCCTCTGGGTCCTCCCCAGTTTCTGGCAAATTGGGCATCCGGGACAAGGCATTGGCATTCTTGCGTCCTGCCCAGTTCTTGATGGTGAAGTCATAGTTGGACAGCCGGGCCATCCACCGCTGTTCCAAGGCCCCGAGTTTGGCTGTACCCAAGTGCGTCAGCGGATTGTTATCCGTGAAGACGGTGAATTTCGCCGAGGCCAGGTAGTGTTTGAACCTCTCTGTCACTGCCCAGACGATGGCAAGGAACTCCAGCTTAAAGGAACTGTAGTTGTCAGGGTTCCTTTCCATGGGATGGAGCTTCCTGCTGGCGTAAGCGATCACCCTCTCATTGCCTTTCTGGACCTGGGATAGCACGGCTCCCAATCCCAAATTGCTGACATCCGTGTACAGCACAAACGGTTGGTCGTATTCGGGGTAGGCCAGCACCTCTTCTCCCGTCAGTGCCGACTTCAAACAAGTGAAGGATCCTTCCAGCCCCTCGTTCCAGTCAAATGGGGCGTTCTTCCCCTTGGTCTTCTTTGATTGGCCCACCAACAGGTCTTGCAAGGGCGCGGCCTTCTTGGTGAAGTCCTTGATGAACCTTCGGTAATAGCCAACCAGCCCGAGGAACTGCCGGACTTCGTGGAGGTTGCTGTGCTTTGGCCAGTCTTGGATCACCGTGACCTTGTCGGGTCTGGGGCTACTCCTTCAGCGCTCACCACATGGCCCAGGTACTGCACTTTGGGTTTCAGCAGATGACATTTGGACGGTTTCACCTTTAAGCCAAAGTTGGACAGGGCTTCAAGCACCTCAGCCAGGTGCTTCAGATGGTCTTCGTAGGTCTTAGAGAAGACAATGACATCATCCAAATACAGCAGTACGGTTTCAAAGTTCTTGTGTCCCAGACAGCACTCCATCATCCTCTGGAATGTCCCCGGGGCATTGCATAATCCGAAGGGCATGTAGTTGAATTCCCAGAGACCCATCGGTGTCGTGAAGGCCGTCTTCTCTTTGTCCACCTCCGCCACGGGAACCTGCCAGTACCCACTGGTGAGATCTAAGGTAGAAAAGTAGTTAGCAGATTTTAAGGCAGCCAGAGACTCTTCTATCCTGGGCAGTGGGTATGCATCCTTATGTGTAATGCGATTCAACTGCTTGTAATCAACGCACATCCTCATTGTGCCATCTTTCTTTTTAACAAGGACTAATGGAGCTGCCCAGGGGCTACAACTGTCTCTCACCACCCCAGCCTCCTTCATTTCTTGCAACATGTCCTTGGCACACTGGTAATGAGCTGGGGTTACAGGGCGGTATCTCTCCTTTATGGGCCGGTGATCTCCCGTGGGGATATGATGTTGGATCCCTTTCACCTGTCCAAAATCTAAGGGGTGTTTGCTAAATACCCGCTCGTACTCGTGAACCACCCTGTAGGCCCCCTGTTTCTGATGGGATGGGGTGGAGTCAGTGCCCACATGCAATTCCCGACACCAATCTTTCAAGTGCCCTGCAGAAACGTTGTCCTCCGCCAGGTTAGACGGGGCCAAGGGTCCAGGTGTCTGTATCACACTATTATTGACAGCGAACAGTTTGGCAAGCGTGGCATACTTGGTGAGGTGGACCTCTTCCTCTCCACAATTAAGGACACGTATGGGCACCCTCCCCTGGCGGACGTCGACCACCCCCCTGGCTGTCAGGAGAGTAGGCCTATTGTCTGAATACACGGGTTCTACCAGGGACTGGTAGTCCTTACCCCTGAGGCCTATGGCTGCCCGACACCATATTAACATCTCACTCCTGGGGGGTATCGCGATAGGGTTTGAATCACTCACAGTGACATGACCAATTTCACCACCAGTCAGCTCTACCTGTTGTCTCTGCATCAGAGCTCTGATTTCTTTTTGCAGGGCGCGTTGTTCACTGTAGCCAACGGTTTCTGCTACCTGTTGTAACAAGGAAATGGAAAAAAAATGGTGTGCACTAAGGATAAAAATAAGGCGAGGTGCAGGTGTAGAGGACTAAACTGTCCTAATACACTAAGGATAAATTTAATACACCGCACACTCTAAAGGTATAATTTGTGACAAACTTAGAATTTATTGAAGTGCTATAAATTTATTATTCAACAATGCAGAAGGCGACCAGAAGTCAAACTGACAACGTTTCGACTCCTCCCGAGTCTTTATCAAGTGGTCGCTTAGCAAGGTGAATAAAGGTATAGCATGAATAGTATCCTTGTGGCGCATAAAGTATCTTATAAAGTATATTAATATTATGTGGGTAGCCTTTTCTTGTTGTACCGCAAATACAATCTGGCAGTGCTGGTAGGCACGGAACTGGTCTGGTCTTATACAGCGTGCTATTAACGCAAATTTAGTTTTATCTTGTTGTACAGCAGATGGAACCTGGCAGTATTTGTAAACACTGGGGGTGTTAGCCCTGTGTGGTATGCTATCGGCATGTGGGTAACTCAAGCAGGAGCGCCGCGTGTACCCCACTACCACGAGAGATTCTCCATATACGGCCTGACTGCAGCAAATGCTATTTACACATCAGCACTGCCAGATTTTACCTGCGACACAACAGGATTGAGTTATTCACATGCCGATAGCATACCACACAGGGCTAACACCCCCAGTGTTTACAAATACTGCCAGGTTCCATCTGCTGTACAACAAGATAAAACTAAATTTGCGTTAATAGCACGCTGTATAAGACCAGACCAGTTCCGTGCCTACCAGCACTGCCAGATTGTATTTGCGGTACAACAAGAAAAGGCTACCCACATAATATTAATATACTTTATAAGATACTTTTATGCGCCACAAGGATACTATTCATGCTATACCTTTATTCACCTTGCTAAGCGACCACTTGATAAAGACTCGGGAGGAGTCGAAACGTTGTCAGTTTGACTTCTGGTCGCCTTCTGCATTGTTGAATAATAAATTTATAGCACTTCAATAAATTCTAAGTTTGTCACAAATTATACCTTTAGAGTGTGCGGTGTATTAAATTTATCCTTAACCTGTTGTAACAAGACAATAACTTCTGCAAGACAATTTTCTATAACATTGGTACCGA
This sequence comes from Ranitomeya variabilis, assembly GCF_051348905.1. Lineage (NCBI taxonomy): Eukaryota > Metazoa > Chordata > Amphibia > Anura > Dendrobatidae > Ranitomeya > Ranitomeya variabilis. Next base: position 60,368,929 of record NC_135235.1, read on the forward strand.
TAGTCATCATAGGATTACATTCACGGCGGTCAATATCAACGATTACAATCCCTTGGGCCTTCAATTCCACCCGCCCCACCTTGATGGTGACCTCTTTATACCCCACTTGTGGCAACGGCTGACCATTACTGGCTATGATGGTGAAATCGTCATCGGGGCCACGAGTAATATCGGTGTCCTCCCAATACCGTTTATAAAGCACGTAAGGCATAGTCATCACCTGAGAACCGGTGTCCAGCAGAGCATTCATGGGGATACCGTCGATCACAACAGGAAGAACTGGCCGCCCTCCAACCTATTTGGCTCTCCAATGCTGCGGGCCTGATTGTCCTACTCCTGGGGGTTGGCCCTTTGCCTCAGGGGTTGCTCGTTTAAAGGACAGTACCTTGCCAGGTTGCCCACCTGGTGACAGCGGCGGCAGATGGGTCGTCCGTCCCTATGGAAGCGATCATCGTCCCGGCCTCTGGTCGGCGGAGTCCTCCTCTGTCGCATCCAGGGGACATCTTCTGGTCTGGAGGCCAGCTGGATCTTCTCCTTGGGGGCCTCCTGTAGGGACTGCACCATCCGGGCTAGGGCAGCAACGCTCTTGGTCAGCTCCTGCATCTGGAGGCGGAGTCCTGCAGGGGAGTCGTCCTCTAGGCTCTGGGCGTCGGCCTCGGCGGCGACTGGGGCATCCGGCGCCACCTCCTGGTGGTATGTGAGAGCGGGACGCCTGGGTGGTATTGCGTGGCTGGGCTGTCGCTCCTGCAGCGCCTGGTGTTGTGAATTCTGCTCTTGGGCTCCCTCCGGTGGTTGTAAGTGGTAGCGCTGCTGTCTCTGAATCGCAGCATTTATCAGGTGTGTTCACTTTTTGCAATTTTGACTGGGCTATTTAGTCTTGCTCCACCCTTTAGTCAGTGCCAGTTGTCCATTGTTCCTGGAGGATTCAAATCCCTGCCTGGTCTCTTCTGCTTTGCAGTTCATTTCAACAAAGATAAGTTCTGGCCTTGATTTTTGCTGTCCACATGCTGTGGCCTTATTGTTCAGTTCTTTTCCATGTTTTTGTCTTGTCCAGCTTGGTCTGTATAAGGATTTGTTTAGCCAAGCTGGTATCTCTGGAGATGCAGATATACCCTCCATATCTTTAGTTAGCTGTGGAGATTTTGTATTTTCTGTGGTGGATATTTTCTAGTGTTTAAATACTGAACGCATAGTACTCTGTCCTATCCTTTCTATTTAGCTAGTAGTGGCCTCCTTTGCTAAATTCTCATTTCAGTCTGTGTATGTTTTTCCCCTCTCCTCTCACAGTCAATATTTGTGGGGGGCTGTCTATCCTTTGGGGATTTTCTCTGAGGCAAGATAGTTTTCCCTTTTCTATCTCTAGGGGTAATTAGTCCTCCGGCTGTGTCGAGATGTCTAGGGAGCGCTAGGTACATTCCACGGCTACTTCTAGTTGCGGTGTTAAGTTCAGGGTCTGCGGTCAGTACAGGTACCACCTTCTCCAGAGTACGTCTCATGCTGCTCTTAGGCTACCAGATCATAACAGCCTGGATAGCTTTATCCTTGAATTGCGCAAAAGTGAAGTCTGGATTCTGCATGGCCAAGAAGTGTAATTGGCCCCTTTGGTGACTGCACAGGAGCCCCTCAATGAACCGCTCTTTCAGGAGTTTATCCTCATCTTGCATGCTGCCGGGGTCACTCTGCTTAATGGCCCGCAGCGCCTCCTGGAGATTAAGGGCATAGTCCCGTAAGCTATCCTGCGGTCTCTGTTTGCATCCATAGAAAGTCAATTTAATTTCTGTAGCAGTACGGGTATCGAAGGTGGCTTTAAGCTTTGCAAAAACCTGCTGTGCCGTTCCCTTATCTGCGGCGGGCCAGGACTTCACTTCTCTCAGAGCCGCCCCAAAGAGTTGGCCGATTATCATATGAACCTTCTGAGGCTCTGTCAGGGGATAGAACTCAAGCAGGCTGCAGATCCCTTCTTTAAAGTCAGTGAACGTATGCGACTCCCCGGAGTATCGTGGGAGCCAGGCCGCTCCGGGCAGGTACGGCATAGGGAAGGGCATTATGGCCTTTGTGGTAGCGGCAGTGTCCGACTGGCTGATGGGGGCAGCGGGTTCTGCGGCAACCGGTGGTGGTATTAGGGCCGCAGCTACGTCCGCTGCGGGGACCGGAGCTGCCCCTGTATCCACGGCTGCGACCGCCGCCTCCGCTCCTCCCGACTCGGACATGGCTGTCCCTTCCTCCCACTAACCTGCTGGAGGTTGGAGTTCCTCTTCCGGAGTCGGCACTTTACCGCGCTTCCTCGTTCAGCGCTTCTCTTGACCGGTTCCGCCCTAGAAGCTAAGGCTCCTCCCTCCGTGCACGGCAATGGCGAATTGTGGCGGGAACTCTTGGCGGCAATTAGCAATTCACAGTCTTTGCAATAAGTCACAGTCCAAGCACAATAAATCACAGTTCCAAGGCACACATGACCTGATTCTTCAGGCTTAAGTAGATCCTGTTCGTGATACCAAATTGGAGCGCCCCCACTGCCGCAGGGCCGAGGGGCACCCGGTACCGGGCCTCTGTGTCTCAGTTCTGGGGTGGTCACGGTGGCTAGACCCGGTCCGTGACCCTGCTGAGGGGCATCCAGCGAAGATAGAACGTGATGATGTTGGGGTGTGGGGTGCGATGAATAACGAGGACACAGAGTTGCAGTCTCTTTACCTCTTTACTGAAGGTCTCGAGGTACTCAATCCAGAGCACTGTTAACAGGGCTGTCTGAGACCGGCCAGTCCGAAGGCACATCAGGAGTCCCCTTAACAGGTGGGAATCAGCGTCTACCTTCTAGCGCCTGTGTGTTGTAGTACTTCCCTGCTGAGCACCCCGGGATAGTCCTCACAACTGATTCTGTCTGTCTCTGATGTTCGTTCTCTCCGTCCCCCAGATGATATGGTTAGGACGCACCCGTATGACGGGGTAGGCCTGGAGTTCTTCCGGGACCCTAGAGTCGCCCCCCTCCCACAGCTGCCTCCGTTGTCTGCTTAGGTGATTTGGGTGAGACAGCCAACCTATAATTGGCTATCCTGCCGTGGTTTGCAGTAATGCTTAGAGTCTCTTACTTGCTCGGCGTTCCGGCCATAAACTGTTTGCGCCTCAGAAGGATGTTGCCTCGATCTTACAGCACGACTCCTTCTGGTCCTATCGCCTCTTTCCTGTATTCCCGTTTTCTCACTTTTTGTCCTTTCTTAGGAATCTGTCAGGATCCCATCCCTGACAGGTCCTCTCTCTAGCTCTTCCCTGTTACTTCTCCCTGTCTTCCTGTCCAACCCCCAGTATTACCAGAGTGTGAGGAGTGGCCTACTAGATAGAACCACTCCCCCTGGTGGCCGGAGTGTGAAGTGTAGTGTGTGTGTTACCTGGTCAGGTGAACTCCTTTAGTGCAATCAGACGTAACATCACTCCCCTTAGTGGCAGAGCGACGTTACTGCAGCGACCAGGACTCTGGGGCGCTGCATATACACAATGCAAGTTTCTCATTTTATAGAAATACACTTGAAATGTAAAGTACAGCATATAAAATCTACTGATTATCCTCATAAGTGCAGGTACAGATGAACGTATTTTCAGTCCAAAACTGATCCGACAAAACATCAGTTTGCACTTGGACCAATATTAGTCCATGGGGCTGTGCACACGTCTGATCGCTGCTTGCCTGAGTTTGATACAATATTTGGACCGAACTCAGCCATGCAAGTCAATGAGTGCATGGTAAACATTGGACTGCTCTCGGATGACATCTGAGTGCAGTCTGATTTCCATGCACTGGCAGAATGGAGACATTTTTTTTCTGAATCTTCTCCTCATCCAAGAGAATTGGATCGCATTATGCTCACAGAGTTTGATCGGAGGTTTATTTGCATAAAGGTCCCGATTTTCTTGGATAAGAGACTTTATAGTCGACTGCCAAAGTCCTAAAATAGAGTAAAGATTTTATTTCTAATATACTATGTTTTGTCAATATTTTGCTATCCAAAATTCAAAGTAATAAAATGTTTTTGTTTTTTTTTCCTTTTCATTTATATTTAATTCAGCAACGTCTACCATTGGTGAGTCGTAATAAGATAATGATATATTATTCTAAGATTTTTAATCTCTTAAGAACCACAGCAGTTTTTATCAGATATCTGTTTTGCTTGTTTCATACAGCTTTATGTATGTGTTATTTTTGGCAGGAGTGTTAGATTTTGGAAAGCAGAAGATCTACAAAATATAGAATGCAAATAAAATCTAAGTAAATATTTTCCTTTTCTTTCTTTTCCATTTTTTCATTTTTATTTAATTTAGCCACCACTACCACTGGTAAGTTATAATAAACTATTTATCCAACATAACACCACTTCAGAAGGCAATAATAACATAACTAATTTTTATTCAGATAGAGTACATTATTAAAAAATAGAAAACATGGTTCAAAAATTATCCCTGAAACATTTGTGAGGTATTAAAAGAAAAAAGAAGAACAAGTCCAGAAAAGTGGTGATGCGGACAGGGGTAAAGCTGCAGATGTATAGAGGCAATCATACAAAAGAATATATACCCATGGCCAGTAATATAGTAATCAAAAAGCAAATGCACACAACCCAGTATAGCCTGGCCTAATGGAAAAGTAATGCAAGTTGCATCTTGTCTTACTGAGCTCCACTCAGCTGATTTATGACCACAAACCACATACAAGTTGAATGTGCATGAAAACAAATCATGTAAAAAACAAAACGGTGCAAAATTTTTAATTGAACTCAATAGCTAAAAAACTTTTAACCCCTTAACGACCGCCGATACGCCTTTTAACGGCGGCCGCTAAGGGTACTTAATCCACAGCGCCGTTAATTAACGGCGCTGTGGAAAAAGTGAATAGCGCCCCCCAGAGTCGGATTTTCTCTGAGACCCCAGAGAACATGATTCGGGGGGTTTTTACCGACCCCCGAGTTGCGATCGCCGGTAATTAACCGTTTACCGGCGGTCGCAACAAAAAAAAAAAACGCGATTTGCCGTTTAATTTCTCTGTCCTCCGATGTGATCGCACATCGGAGGACAGAGAAATGTGGTCCCCGATGGCCCCCAATAGCCCCCCAATACTTACCTACCTCCCCCGGTGCTCCTCGTGTCTCCCCATGGGCGCCGCCATCTTTCTTCCGGGAAAAAATGGCGGGCGCACGCGCAGTGCGCCCGCCGCCCGGCACCCGGATGTTCTTTGGGGTCTCGGCTGCCGGGGGTAGCCGAGACCCCAAAGAACATGATCGGGGTCGGTTTGCACCGACCCCTGCTTTGCGATCGGTAATTAACAGTTTACCGGCGACCGCAAAAAAAAAAAAAAAAAAAAGCGATCAGTTATTTCTCTGTCCTCTGATGTGATCGCACATCAGAGGACAGAGAAATAGGGGGATTCGGGGACCCTATCATACTCACCCGGGGTCCCTGGGTCCTCTTCTGTCTTCTCCTGCCAGCCGGCTTTTTCATCATGGCGGGCGCATGCGCAGTGCGCCCGCCATCTGCTGCCATCTGCCGGCCGGCAGGAGAAGACAAGTTGGGGCTAAAATTAGGGTTAGGGTTAGGGTTAGGGTTAGAGTTAGAGTTAGAGTTAGGGTTAGGGTTAGGGTTAGGGTTAGGGTTAGGGTTAGAGTTAGGGTTAGGGTTGGGGCTAAATTTAGGGTTAGGGTTAGGGCTAGGGTTAGGGTTAGGCTACTTTCACACTAGCGTTTTTTGGCTTCCGTCGCAATGCGTCGTTGGAGAAAAAACGCATCCTGCAAAAGTGCTTGCAGGATGCGTTTTTTCTCCATTGGCTTGCATTAGCGACGCATTGCGACGGATTGCCACATGTCGCATCCGTCGTGCGACGGATGCGTCGTGCTTCGGCGGACCGTCGACACAAAAAAAACTACATGTAACTTTTTTGTGCGACGTGTCCGCCATTTCCGACCGCGCATGCGTGGCCGGAACTCCGCCCCCGCCTCCCCGCACCTCACAATGGGGCAGCGGATGCGTTGAAAAAACAGCATCCGCTGCACCCGTTGTGCGGCGCTTACAACGCTAGCGTCGGTACGTCGGCCCGACACACTGCGATGGGCCGAGTACGACGCTAGTGTGAAAGTAGCCTTAGGCTTCTTTCACACTTGCGTCGGTACGGGGCGGTCGCAATGCGTCGGCCCGATGTACCGACGCACGTTGTGAAAATTGTGCACAACGTGGGCAGCGGATGCAGTTTTTCAACGCATCCGCTGCCCAGTCTATGTCCTGGGGAGGAGGGGGCAGAGTTACGGCCACGCATCCGCGGAAATGGCGGACGCGACGTACAAAAAAAAGGTTACATTGAACTTTTTTTGTGACGACGGGGGCTAAAGTTATGGTTAGGGTTGGGGCTAAAGTTAGGGTTGGGGCTAAAGTTAGGGTTAGAGTTGGGATTAGGGTTAGGGTTTGGATTAGGGTTGGGATTAGTGTTACGTTTGGGATTAGGGTTGGGATTAGGGTTAGGGTTGGGATTAGGGTTAGGGGTGTGTTGGATTTAGGGTTTTGATTAGGGTTATGGTTAGGGTTGAGATTAGGGCTGTTTTGGGGTTAGGGTTGTGATTATCGTTAGGGTTGTGATTAGGATTATGGATCGGGTTGAGATTAGGGTTAGGGCTGTGTTGGGGTTAGGGTTGGAGTTAGAATTGGGGGGTTTCCACTGTTTAGGTACATCAGGGGGTCTCCAAACACGACAGCCAATTTTGCGCTAAAAAAGTCAAATGGTACTCCCTCCCTTCTGAGCTCTGCCGTGCGCCCAAACAGTGGTTTACCCCCACATATGGGGCATCAGCGTACTCGGGATAAATTGGACAACAACTTTTGGGGTCCAATTTCTCCTGTTACCCTTGTGAAAATAAAAACTTGGGGGCTAAAAATCTTTTTTGTTGGAAAAAAATATATTTTTTTATTTTCACTACTCTGCATTATAAATTTCTGTGAAGCACTTGAGCTTTCAAAGTTCTCACCACATATCTAGATAAGTTCCTTAGGGGGTCTAGTTTCCAAAATTTGGTCACTTGTGGGGGTTTCTACTGTTAAGGTACATTAGGGGTCTGCAAACGCAACATAACGCCCGCAGACAATTCTATCAAAGTCTGCATTCCAAAATGGCGCTCCTTCCCTTCCGAGCTCTGCCGTGCGCCCAAACAGTGGTTTACCCCCACATATGGGGTACCAGCATACTCAGGACAAATTGGACAACAACTTTTGGGGTCCAATTTCTCTTGTTACCCTTGTGAAAATAAAAACTTGGGGGCTAAAAATCTTTTTTGTTGGAAAAAAATATATTTTTTTATTTTCACTACTCTGCATTATAAATTTCTGTGAAGCACTTGAGCTTTCAAAGTTCTCACCACATATCTAGATAAGTTCCTTAGGGGGTCTAGTTTCCAAAATTTGGTCATTTGTGGGGGTTTCTACTGTTTAGGTACATTAGGGGTCTGCAAACGCAACATAACGCCCGCAGACAATTCTATCAAAGTCTGCATTCCAAAATGGCGCTCCTTCCCTTCCGAGCTCTGCCGTGCGCCCAAACAGTGGTTTACCCCCACATATGGGGTACCAGCATACTCAGGACAAATTGGACAACAACTTTTGGGGTCCAATTTCTCTTGTTACCCTTGTGAAAATAAAAATTTGGGGGCTAAAAAAATCTTTTTTGTGGGAAAAAAAATATTTTTTATTTTCACTACTCTGCATTATAAACTTCTGTGAAGCACTTGGGCATTCAAAGTTCTCACCACATATCTAGATAAGTTCCTTGGGGGGTCTATTTTCCAAAATGGGGTCACTTGTTGGGGGTTTCTACTGTTTAGGTACATTAGGGGTCTGCAAAGGCAACATAACGCCCGCAGACAATTCTATCAAAGTCTGCATTCCAAAATGGCACTCCTTCCCTTCCGAGCTCTGCCGTGCGCCCAAACAGTGGTTTACCCCCACATATGGGGTACCAGCATACTCAGGACAAATTGGACAACAACTTTTGGGGTCCAATTTCTCTTGTTACCCTTGTGAAAATAAAAACTTGGGGGCTAAAAAATCTTTATTGTTAAAAAATATATATTTTTTATTTTCACGACTCTGCATTATAAACTTCTGTGATGCACTTGGGCATTCAAAGTTCTCACTACACATCTAGATAAGTTCCATGGGGGGTCTAGTTTCCAAAATGGGGTCACTTTTGGGGGGTTTCTGCTGTTTAGGCACATCAGGGGCTCTCCAAACGCGACATGGCGTCCGATCTCAATTCCAGTCAATTTTGCATTGAAAAGTCAAATGGCGCTCCTTTGCTTCCGAGCTCAGCCATGCGCCCAAACAGTGGTTTACCCCCACATATGGGGTGTCGGCGTACTCAAGACAAATTGTACAATAGCTTCTGGGGTCCATTTTCTCCTGTTACCCTTGGTAAAATAAAAATTTGGAGGCAAAAAGATCATTTTTGTAGAAAAAATGCGATTTTTTTATTTTCACGGCTCTACGTTATAAACTTCTGTGAAGCACCTGGGGGTTTAAAGTGCTCACCACACATCTAGATAAGTTCCTTAAGGGGTCTAGTTTCCAAAATGGTGTCATATGTGGGGGGTCTCTACTGTTTAGGCACATCAGCGGCTATCCAAACATGACATGGCGTCCGATCTCAATTCCAGCCAATTCTACATTGAAAAAGTAAAACGACACTCCTTCTCTTCCAAGCTCTGCGGTGCGCCCAAACAGTGGTTTACCCCCATATATGGGGTATCGACGTACTCAGGAGAAATTGCACAACAACTTTTGTGGCCTAATTTCTCCTGTTACCCTTGTGAAAATAAAAATTTGGGGGCAAAAAGATCATTTTTGTAGAAAAAATGAGATTTTTTATTTTCACGGCTCTACGTTATAAACTTCTGTGAAGCACTTGGGGGTTCAAAGTGCTCACCACACATCTATATAAGTTCCTTAAGGGGTCTAGTTTCCAAAATGGTATCACTTGTGGGGGGTTTCCACTGTTTAGGCACATCAGGGACTCTCCAAACGCGACATGGCATCCGATCTCAATTCCAGCCAATTCTGCATTGAAAAAGTCAAACGGTGCTCCTTCACTTCCAAGCTCTGCGGTGCGCCCAAACAGTGGTTTACCTCCACATATGGGGTATCGACGTACTCAGGAGAAATTGCACAACAACTTTTGTGGTCTAATTTCTCCTGTTACCCTTGTGAAAATAAGAATTTGTGGGCGAAAAAATCATTTTTGTGAAAACAAATGCGATTTTTTATTTTCACGGCTCTACGTTATAAACTTCTGTGAAGCACTTGGGGGTTCAAAGTGCTCACCACACATCTAGATAAGTTCCTTGGGGGGTCTAGTTTCCAAAATGGTGTCACTTGTGGGGGGTTTCCACTGTTTAGGCACATTAGGGGCTCTCCAAACGCGACATGGCGTCCGATCTCAATTCCAGCCAATTCTGCATTGAAACAGTCAAACGGTGCTCCTTCACTTCCAAGCTCTGCGGTGCGCCCAAACAGTGGTTTACCTCCACATATGGGGTATCGGTGTACTCAGGAAAAATTGCACAACAAAATTTGTGGTTAAATTTCTGTTTTTACACTTGTGAAAATTAAAAAAAATGGTTCTGAAGTAAAATGTTTGCAAAAAAAAGTAAAATGTTCATTTTTTTCTTCCACATTGTTTTAGTTCCTGTGAAGAACGTAAAGGGTTAATAAACTTCTTGAATGTGGTTTTGAGCAGCTTGAGGGGTGCAGTTTTTAGAATGGTGTCACACTTGGTTATTTTCTATCATATAGACCCCTCAAAATCACTTCAAAGGTGATGTGGTCCCTAAAAAAAACATGGTGTTGTAAAAATGAGAAATTGCTGGTCAACTTTTAACCCTTATAACTCCCTAACAAAAAAAAAAATTGTTTCCAAAATTGTGCTGATGTAAAGTAGACATGTGAGAAATGTTATTTATTAACTATTTTTTGTGACATATCTCTCTGATTTAAGGGCATAAAAATACAAAGTTTGAAAATTGCAAAATTTTAAAAATTTTCACCATATTTCCATTTTTTTCATAAATAATCGCAAGTAATATCGAAGAAATGTTACCACTAACTTGAAGTACAACATCTCACGAAAAAACAATCTCAGAATCAGCGGGATCCGATAAAGCGTTCCAGAGTTATAACCTCATAAAGTGACACTGGTCAGAATTGTAAAAATTGGCTCGGTCATTAAGTACCAAATTGGCTCTGTCACTAAGGGGTTAAACACCTTGTCTTTAAGTAAAAAAATGAAAAGAATGGCACTGAAGGTGGGCAACACTGTTAACTCCTTCCCAGCATCTGCTGTACATGTACGGTACAAGTCAGAAGTGGATATATGGAGCAATATCAGAGACTGAGCCCAAACCATATCCAGCAGACAATGATTATGATACACAGGAAGGATCGGCCTCTAACATCAGCGTGTGGAGCCGAGCTCACAGTGTAGAGGAAAACTTTTACTTCTTACAGATGGCGAAATTAGTATTTGATTCCTTGCTGATTTTGTAAGTTTACCCACTGACAAAGACATAAACAATCTATAATTTTAAGGGTAGGTTAATTTTAACATTGAGAGATAAAATATCAAAAATAAAATCCACAAAATCACATTGTATAAATTTTATAAATTTATTTGCATTTTACATTGAGAAATAAGTATTTGATCCCCCTACCAACCATTAAGAGTTCTGGCTCCTACAGACCAGTTAGAGGCTCCTAATCAACTGGTTACCTGCATTAAAGACAGCTCTCTTACATAGTCACCTTTCTAAAAGATTCCTGTCCACAGACTCAACTAATCAGTCAGACTTTAACCTCTACAACATGGGCAAGAACAAAGAGCATTATAAGGATGTCAGGGACAAGATCATAGACCTGCACAAAGCTGGAATGGGCTACAAAACCATAAGTAAGACGCTGGGTCAGAAGGAGACAACTGTCGGTGCAATAGTAAGAAAATGGAAGAAATACAATATGACTGTCAATCAACATCAATCTGGGGAGCCATGCAAAATCTCACTTCGTGGGGTATCCTTGATCATGAGGAAGATGAGAGATCAGCATTAAACTACACGGAGGGAACTTGTTAATAATGTCAAGGCAGCTGGGACCACAGTCACCAAGAAAACCATTGGTAACACATTACGCCGTAAAGGTTTAAAATCCTGCAGTGCCCGCAAGGTCCACCCGCTCAGGAAGGCGCATGTACAGACCCATCTGAAGTTTGCCAATGAACACCTGGATGATTCTGTGAGTGTTTGGGAGAAGGTGCTGTGGTAAAATGAGACAAAAATTTAGGTATTTGGCATTAACTCAACTCGCCGTGTTTGGAGGAAGAGAAATATTGCCTACGACTCAAAGAACACCATCCCCACTGTCAAGCATGGAGGTGGAAACATTATGTTTTAGGGGTGTTTCTCTGCTAAGGGCACATGAATACTTCACCTCATCAATGGGAGAATGCATGGAGGCATGTACTGTAAAATCCTGATTGACAACCACCTTCCCTCCGCCAGGACATTAAAAATGGGTCGTGGCTGGGTCTTCCAGTAAGACAGTGACCCAAAACATACAGCCAAGGCAACAAAGGAAAGGCACAAAAAGAAGCACATTAAGGTCATGGAGTGGCCTAGCCAGTCTCCAGATCTTAATCCCATAGCAAACTTATGGAGGGAGTTGAAGCTCCGAGTTGCCAAGCGACAGCCTCAAAATCTTAATGATTTAGAGATGATCTGCAAAGAGCAGTGGACCAAAATTCCTCCTGACATGTGCGCAAACCTCATCATCAACTACAAGAAAAGTCTGACTGCTGTGCTTGCCAACAAGGGTTTTCCAACCAAGTATTAAGTCTTGTTTTCCAGAGGGATCAAATACTAATTTCTCACTGCAAAATGCAAAGAAATGTATATCAAATTTATACAATGTGATTTTTCTGGATTTTATTTTTGATATTCTATCTCTTAATGTTAAAATTATCCTACCCTTAAAACTATAGACTGTTCATGTCTTTGTCAGTGGGCAAACGCACAAAATCATCAAGGGATCAAATACTTATTTCCCACACTGTATGTACTGTTTTTTTCATGTTAATGTGCTTTCAAAAATGACAAATAATTATGATTTTCCTTTTTTCTGCTCTATTTTCCTCCTGTTTTATCCAGCACCTACTACTACTAGTAAGTTATAATGAAGTATTAACTTCTAACAGTTCTGTATTAAAGCATTTATATAATGTACTCTATTTTATTATAGTCAGAATTATGATTTCTAAACTCTAAGTAGCTAAGTTTTTATTTTCCTTCTTTTAATCTGTGTTAGAACAGGAAATCTGTTTACCAAGATTTTACTACTACATTTGATATAGGGGCAGGAACCCTGATTCCAATGCTGTATCCGTTACTGGATTGCTTGCTGCAGTTTTGTAAAATCCTTGTTTTATCTGCTGCAGATCTACCAGGAGGGGGCAGGAATAAGCAAGGCTAGATGGAGGCCCCCTATGACTGTGCTTGGACATGGGCTTTTTTCAAAAAATTGTGCTGTGTCGAATGATTGGTTGATAGGAGGTGTGGGAGGGGATGTTATTGGAGGCGTGGGGCTATATCAGGGAAAAAGCGCGGGAAAAGGGCACACTTGTTTACCAAGTAAGCCTGGGACAGAGACAGAGAGAGCAGTCCCCCCGAATGGTTTGCATTACCTGAGTGCGGGATGGAGTCGGTGGACGCATTGGTGGGGCGCTTGAGAGACATGGCCAGGTCCAGGAGAGGAGGATGGCTGGAGGAGCAGCTGGCTGCGCTGCTCGGATCAGCAGGAGCACCGGAGGCCAGCAGCAGGCGCGGCAGGTGCATGAGGCCCAAGCAGAGACTCACCTGAGGTGAGCACGCGCAGCAGGTACAGGCCTAGGAGCCCCTCTGGGGACCCTGCAGAGGCTGGGTGCAGCAGTGCGGCGTTCTCCCGCTGTGCTCCCTCCAGCAGGATTCCTCCTTGCCGGCCGGCTGGCGCAGGTATCAGGAGCGGCATTCATGGAGGAAGAGCCGCACCGGAAGTGAGGCTTGCAGCGAATCGGCAGGCTGCACCGAGGACCAGGAGTGCAGCGGTGGGAAGACCGGAGCCCAGGCGAGGTGTCGCGGCGGCCAGGGCAAGAGGGAGCGCTTCCGGGGCGGCAGACACCGGCAGCACAGATGACGGCACGGCGGACAGCAGAGGAATGGCTGCAGGAGCAGGGCCCGTCAGAGGGCGCACGGGAGGACGGATTTCGGCGGGCGCTGCGGTGCAGGCGGCGTCTAGGCAGAGTGAAGCAGAAGACGTGCATCGAACGGGAAGGTCGGCGGGCAGTGGGGCCCCACTGCCTGGCAGGCATGGAGGACGTGAGCCAGACAGGGAGCAGCGGACTATGGAGCAAGTACGGTCCAGGTCCAGGAGAAGGTCGGTCGGGCGAGTTGCAGCAGACGCTCCGGTCACCCCTGGTGACGTGGAGACCAGGGGCGCGGGCCGGGAGCAGCACGGGGGTGCTGAAGATTCATTTTCTGACAATGAGCCAGAGGTGGTGGATGAGCGGCAGGATTCAGGATGCACGGCTGGCAGGGACACAGCACCTGGGCAGCTCGGTGAGTACCAATCTATGTCTAGTTTGTTGCCCAGGGGGGTTTTTGGTGCGGAGGTTAGGGGTGATCAGGCATCTGGTGGGCGAGCAACAGATATTGGAGGGAGCAGCAGGTCGGCGGAGCCTGGGCTGCGTGATGTATTGGTGAGCGTGTCGCAACTGTTGAGCAGTTTGCAGAGTGGGGCAGTGAGAGAGGCTGGCGTCTTGCCGGCCCGGGCATGGCTTCCAGGGGCGGGGGTTTCGGTGCAGTCTATACCTGATTCGGGTAGTTTGTTAGTGGGCGAGCAGTCGTCATCGGTGTCTGGAATGTCCGTATCTGTGCAAACGGAGAAGGATAAAGGGGACATGGTGAAGTTGGATGATAGAGCTAAAGGCGAGGTGTACGTTTGTTTTGAGGGGCCGTTGGGGACTCATTTGAAGAAGGGGGTCAAGGAAAAGATTTGGCGCAACGATTATGTGGAGATATTTTCCCCACTCCCGTTAGAGAAGTTTAATCTCGATAAGGGAAAAAAGGACAATAGCAAGAAGGAGGAAGAGGAGAAGAGGAGGTGGCGACTTATACCGCAGACGTTTGTTAATTGGTTACAGGCGTTTGTAATCCTAACGAGCGTAATAGGTGAGAAGGCTCCGGAGAATTGTTCCGGCTTATTTTGTTATCTGGATGCGATTGGGGAAGCGCAACGTACTTATGGTGGACAGGCCTATGATGAACAGTTCAGGCAGAGGAAGGCGGTCAGGCCTGAGATACGCTGGGATCAAAAGGACATAGGACTTTGGTTAAAAGTGATGGCGCCAAGCAGGTACGGGCAGTCCTTTCACGGGAGCGGAAGTAGTGCCAGCCAGCAGGCGGGACATGCCAGTAGTGATCAGGGGTCGCAGGGATCAAAAGAAAACAGGAACGTGCTGGCAATTTAATGAGGGCCAGTGCAAATTCGGGAACACCTGCAAGTTTAAACATGCGTGTTCCCACTGTAACGGAGGTTCACATGGGGCTTCAAAATGCTTCAAAAAAGCAAGAGGCAAGCCGGCAGTGGGTGCGGGTCAAGGGGGAGACGCCGGTGAGGTTGGAAAAGATGGCCCCCTTTCTAGGTAGGTATCCTGATCGGGAGAAGGCCGGTGTTATTAGTAAGGGTTTTGCGGAGGGTTTTCACATCCCTCCTCCTGACCATGTGGTTCCGTTGTCATTTAAAAATTTGAGGTCGGCTGCGGTTCATGCAGTAGTGGTTAGTGACAAGTTGAAAAAGGAGGTGGAGTTGGGGAGAATGGCTGGGCCGTTTCCTTGTTTACCGGTTGAAGGGATGATCGTCTCCCCATTTGGGGCCGTCCCCAAAAAGGAACCGAATAAATTTCATTTAATTCATCATTTGTCATACCCGAAGGGGTTGTCTGTGAATGATGGCATTTAGGAACAGTTGTGTTCAGTTGTTTATACGTCATTCGACATGGCGGTGCACTGGGTGCGTCGTTATGGGTCGGGAGCTTTGTTGGCAAAAACGGATGTGGAGTCTGCCTTTTGTTTGCTTCCAATTCATCCGGACAGTATCCCGTTGTTGGGATGTTTTTGGAATGATGGTTATTATGTGGACAGATGTCTACCGATGGGTTGTGCCATTTCATGTTCCTGGTTCGAGACGTTTAGTACCTTTCTAGAATGGGCCGTCAGAGAGGTGGCTGGTGTTCCGTCCATCATTCATTATTTGGATGATTTTTTGTTCATAGGTCCTCCCGATTCGAATGTGTGCAGAAACATTTTGGCGGCCATGGAGTGGGTGGCGAATCATTTTGGTGTTCCCCTTGCTAGGGAAAAAACCGAGGGCCCTTGTACGGTTTTAAGTTTTCTGGGTATCCTGATAGACTCGGAAAAAATGGAATGCCGGTTGCCTGATGATAAATTGTTGTCCCTGAAGCAGGAGGTTGGTCGCGTTGTTAGGCTCAAGAAGGTGACGTTCAAAGAGTTGCAGTCTGTGCTCGGTCGGTTGAATTTTGCATGTAGGATTATGCCCATGGGACGTATATTTTGCCAGAGGTTGTCCAGGGCGACGACGGGGGTGCGGTCCCCGCATCATTTCATTTGACTTGGTTAGGAGCATAAAGACGATTTGTTGGCATGGCAGAATTTTTGGGTGCAATATAATGGTCGCTCTCTGATACAGCAGCAGTTGGTTAATAATTTTGATTGTAAGATTTATACGGACGCAGCCGGCAGTGTTGGTTATGGGGCCTATTGCGCAGGTCAGTGGAGTGTTGGAGCATGGCCGAACAGTTGCCACAAGAGCGGTTTCACAAGGAATCTCGCTTTATTGGAGTTGTTTCCCATTGTGGTGGCTGTGTTCATTTGGGGTGACGCGTTTGCGAATCGCAGAATTAGATTCCATTGCGACAATATGAGCGTGGTGTCCGTGATCAACATGCTATCGGCATCATCGCCTCCCGTGATAAAGTTGGTGAGAGAACTTGTCTTAAGATGTTTGATGATCAACACATGGATTTCAGCGGTGCATGTACCTGGTGTGCAAAATTCGTTAGCAGATGCCTTATCTCGTTTACAGTGGGTGCGTTTCCGGGAGCTGGAACCAGAAGCGGAAGCATCAGGAGCGGTATGCCCTTCGCATTTGTGGCGGATTCCTACGGAGGAGCGGGACGGTTGATTCGGGCCTCGGTTACGAGTAAGACTTGGGCGGCATATGAAGCATCTTGGAATATTTGGCAGAGTTCGGTGTTACATTGGGGGGAATAAGGGTCTGAGGATGACAAGTTGTTAGCCGTTTTGTGTTTGGTTGGTAGGGCGGCTGAGGCAGGCTGGTCGGTCTCTAAGGTAAATAAGTTTGTGACTGGGTTAGCTTTTGGTTTCAAGCTGGAGGGCTCGGTTGATGTGACAAAAATTTTTTTGGTGCGGCAAGCATTGAAAGGTTATCGGAGGGATATTAGAAGGGTTGACGGGCGCAGGCCTATATCGTTTAGTGTACTTGAACGTTTGGGCGGCATTTTGGAAGGTATGTGCTGCTCTCATTTTGAAACGGTATTGTTTCATTTGGCTTTTTCTTTGGCCTTTTTTCGGGGCTTTACGAATAGGGGAGTTGGTGTCACGTAGCAGGGTTAGCGCGGGTGGTTTATTGGCTCAAGATGTTGATTTTTGGACGGGTGGTATCGTATTTTGGATCCGGCGTTCCAAGATGGATCAAGCAGGGGTGGGGAAAAGGGTTGTGTTGGGTAGAGTCACGGGGTCATTGATGTGCCCGGAACAGTGTTTATGGGTGTATTGGAGTTTATGGGCCGGTCGCGCGGGCCCATTGTTGTGCCATCAAGACGGGGTTTTCTTGTCCCGTTTTCAGTTTATTGCGATTCTTTATAAAAGTTTGAGGGCCTTGGGTTTTTCGCGGGACGAGTTCGGATCGCATTCGTTTAGGATAGGGGCAGCGTCGGAGGCTGATAGCCTTGGCCTGGGGTCCGAAGTGATAAAGCGGATTGGACGCTGGAGTTCAGGCCGTTATTTGTCTTATGTTCGGCACTAAATTTGGTGGTTGTGTAGTGTAAGTGGCCTTATGTTAACGGTTACTGTTATTGTTATATTTCAGGTCAGGATCCATACCTTTTCTGGATTTTTGGACATTCCTTTGTTTATTGGGGGCGCATCGGGCGGACGCCAAGCCGGACGGTAGGCAATTGGGTTTTAGCCGAAAGGAAGTGGTCGTGCGGTGGCTCGGTTTTTGGGGCATGGTTTGGAGCAGGGCGATTTCTTATTTTTCCCGGGCTGCCCGCTTGGATAGAGCACCAGATATCGTGGTGGTTCATTTGGGCGGGAATGACTTATGTTCCAAACCGGTAAGGGATTTGATAAGGGATATTCGTTCTGATTTTCTCCGGTTGTGGACGGCTTTCCCGGGGGTGTTAACGGTATGGTCGGACATTGTCCCTTGTAAAAAATGGAGGTGGGCGCGATCCGTTAAAGGGATCAACAGGGCTCGTGTGAAGTTGAATAGGGCGGTTACCAAGTTCGTATCCAGAAATGGAGGTATAAGTGTTCGGCACTTTGATTTGGAGGCGGGTGTTGGTGAATTTTGGAGGGAAGACTGGGTGCACCTGAACGAGATTGGCATTGATTTATGGGCCCTGTCCATTCAGGAAGGAATTGAGAAAGCGTTGGTGGCGTTGGGGCACTCACAGGCCTGAGGTGTTCAGGGCTGTGAGTTTGTGGCGGGGGTGGGGTTCTTGGAGATGATGCGGATTCAGCGGCGAAGGAATTTGCAGGAAATTCCGGACAGTTAAACGGGTTTGGTGTTCTGGCATTTTGGTTACAGGCTCTGGATGGGGTGTTTACCCTGGGAGCTGGTGGTGGTTAATTTTTCCCAAAACGGGAATTATGGTGCCCTTGAGCTGGTGGTACGGCTGAGGGTAAATTGAGGTGTTTTATGTTTTTTGGTTTTGCCAAATATCTTAAGCCAGAATTTTCCCGGTGGGCTCCAAGAACCCTCCCCTCGAATTTTTGCATAAATTATGCTAATGTTTAAAGAAAATGTTTTTGTTTTGTTTGTTAATAAACTGGCCGCTGTGGCCATAATTATCCAAAAAGAAGTTTTGTGTTACGTTTTTATTTGTAGTTTTGGTGTTTGTTTACTCGATTGTGGGTGGTGGTTTGGGTAATAAGGGAGCCATATTGGCCATACACGGTCAAGTTCCCTGAATGCTGAGCTCTGTGTAACCCTGCCCCCACCTCTGATTGGCAACTGCCTGTGTTCACTGTGCATAGGCAGAATGCTGTTAATCAAATGTTGGTGAGGAGTTATTCAAAACTCACACATGAATATGGAGGGTTACATGGCAGCAGATTTACTAGTTTTCTAGTGACTAGTGATGAGCGAACGTGCTCGCCACCACTCGGTAATTGCCCCAGTATCACTATGCTCTGTGTACTCGGCGAGCACAGAGTATTTCCAAGATTATTCGGCAGGAGCTCGGGTCTCCGCCCTGCAATTCTGGTGCTCTTTAGGGGGAGACGCCGGTGAGGTTGGAAAAGATGGCCCCCTTTCTAGGTAGGTATCCTGATCGGGAGAAGGCCGGTGTTATTAGTAAGGGTTTTGCGGAGGGTTTTCACATCCCTCCTCCTGACCATGTGGTTCCGTTGTCATTTAAAAATTTGAGGTCGGCTGCGGTTCATGCAGTAGTGGTTAGTGACAAGTTGAAAAAGGAGGTGGAGTTGGGGAGAATGGCTGGGCCGTTTCCTTGTTTACCGGTTGAAGGGATGATCGTCTCCCCATTTGGGGCCGTCCCCAAAAAGGAACCGAATAAATTTCATTTAATTCATCATTTGTCATACCCGAAGGGGTTGTCTGTGAATGATGGCATTTAGGAACAGTTGTGTTCAGTTGTTTATACGTCATTCGACATGGCGGTGCACTGGGTGCGTCGTTATGGGTCGGGAGCTTTGTTGGCAAAAACGGATGTGGAGTCTGCCTTTCGTTTGCTTCCAATTCATCCGGACAGTATCCTGTTGTGGATTCTGTTTGCGGGCTCCCTCTGGTGGTTACTGCTGGTACTGGGTGACTTTGGTGGGTTGCGGCCTTTGGTTTCCATCTGTCCATCAGAGGCTGGGTGTTTCCTATTTTACCTGGCCTCTCTGTCATTTCCCTTGCCGGCTATCAATGTGTTCAGATGTGCTCTGTTTGGTTCCTGCCTACCTGCTCCCAGATCTTTCAGGATAAGCTAAGTGCTGATTTTCAGTTGTTTGGTTTTTTGTCCAGCTTGCTTAGAATGTCTCTTTGTTAGCTGGTTGCTCTAGTGGACTGAGGTTCTCCCCATGTGCCATGAGTTGGCACATGGGTTCTTGTAATCTCAGGATGGTTTTTTTGATTAGGGTTTTTTGCTGACCGCTCAGTCCCCTTTTGTGTCACTCTGCTTTCTAGTTTTCAGCGGGCCTCTATTTGCTAAAGCTATATACATCATCTCTATGTATGTGCCTTCCTCTCATTTCACCGTCAATACATGTGGGGGGCAACTATATCTTTGGGGTTAATTCCTCTGGAGGCAAGTGAGGTCTTTGTTTTCTCTGCAGTACTAGTTAGCTCTTAGGCTGGTGCGTGGCGTCTAGAACCAACGTAGGCACGCTCCCTGGCTATCTCTAGTTGCGTTTGTCAGGCGTAGGGCAGCGGTCAGCCCAGGTTCCATCACCCTAGAGCTCGTCCGATATTTATTATACTTTGCTTATCCTGTGCTATCCCTAGCCATTGGGGATTCATGACAGTATCCCGTTGTTGGGATGTTTTTGGAATGATGGTTATTATGTGGACAGATGTCTACCGATGGGTTGTGCCATTTCATGTTCCTGGTTCGAGACGTTTAGTACCTTTCTAGAATGGGCCGTCAGAGAGGTGGCTGGTGTTCCGTCCATCATTCATTATTTGGATGATTTTTCGTTCATAGGTCCTCCCGATTCGAATGTGTGCAGAAACATTTTGGCGGCCATGGAGTGGGTGGCGAATCATTTTGGTGTTCCCCTTGCTAGGGAAAAAACCGAGGGCCCTTGTACGGTTTTAAGTTTTCTGGGTATCCTGATAGACTCGGAAAAAATGGAATGCCGGTTGCCTGATGATAAATTGTTGTCCCTGAAGCAGGAGGTTGGTCGCGTTGTTAGGCTCAAGAAGGTGACGTTCAAAGAGTTGCAGTCTGTGCTCGGTCGGTTGAATTTTGCATGTAGGATTATGCCCATGGGACGTATATTTTGCCAGAGGTTGTCCAGGGCGACGACGGGGGTGCGGTCCCCGCATCATTTCATTTGACTTGGTTAGGAGCATAAAGACAATTTGTTGGCATGGCAGAATTTTTGGGTGCAATATAATGGTCGCTCTCTGATACAGCAGCAGTTGGTTAATAATTTTGATTGTAAGATTTATACGGACGCAGCCGGCAGTGTTGGTTATGGGGCCTATTGCGCAGGTCAGTGGAGTGTTGGAGCATGGCCGAACAGTTGCCACAAGAGCGGTTTCACAAGGAATCTCGCTTTATTGGAGTTGTTTCCCATTGTGGTGGCTGTGTTCATTCGGGGTGACGCGTTTGCGAATCGCAGAATTAGATTCCATTGCGACAATATGAACGTGGTGTCCGTGATCAACATGCTATCGGCATCGTCGCCTCCCGTGATAAAGTTGGTGAGAGAACTTGTCTTAAGATGTTTGATGATCAATACATGGATTTCAGCGGTGCATGTACCTGGTGTGCAAAATTCGTTAGCAGATGCCTTATCTCGTTTACAGTGGGTGCGTTTCCGGGAGCTGGAACCAGAAGCGGAAGCATCAGGAGCGGTATGCCCTTCGCATTTGTGGCGGATTCCTACGGAGGAGCGGGACGGTTGATTCGGGCCTCGGTTACGAGTAAGACTTGGGCGGCATATGAAGCATCTTGGAATATTTGGCAGAGTTCGGTGTTACATTGGGGGGAATAAGGGTCTGAGGATGACAAGTTGTTAGCCGTTTTGTGTTTGGTTGGTAGGGCGGCTGAGGCAGGCTGGTCGGTCTCTAAGGTAAATAAGTTTGTGACTGGGTTAGCTTTTGGTTTCAAGCTGGAGGGCTCGGTTGATGTGACAAAAATTTTTTTGGTGCGGCAAGCATTGAAAGGTTATCGGAGGGATATTAGAAGGGTTGACGGGCGCAGGCCTATATCGTTTAGTGTACTTGAACGTTTGGGCGGCATTTTGGAAGGTATGTGCTGCTCTCATTTTGAAACGGTATTGTTTCATTTGGCTTTTTCTTTGGCCTTTTTTCGGGGCTTTACGAATAGGGGAGTTGGTGTCACGTAGCAGGGTTAGCGCGGGTGGTTTATTGGCTCAAGATGTTGATTTTTGGACGGGTGGTATCGTATTTTGGATCCGGCGTTCCAAGATGGATCAAGCAGGGGTGGGGAAAAGGGTTGTGTTGGGTAGAGTCACGGGGTCATTGATGTGCCCGGAACAGTGTTTATGGGTGTATTGGAGTTTATGGGCCGGTCGCGCGGGCCCATTGTTGTGCCATCAAGACGGGGTTTTCTTGTCCCGTTTTCAGTTTATTGCGATTCTTTATAAAAGTTTGAGGGCCTTGGGTTTTTCGCGGGACGAGTTCGGATCGCATTCGTTTAGGATAGGGGCAGCGTCGGAGGCTGATAGCCTTGGCCTGGGGTCCGAAGTGATAAAGCGGATTGGACGCTGGAGTTCAGGCCGTTATTTGTCTTATGTTCGGCACTAAATTTGGTGGTTGTGTAGTGTAAGTGGCCTTATGTTAACGGTTACTGTTATTGTTATATTTCAGGTCAGGATCCATACCTTTTCTGGATTTTTGGACATTCCTTTGTTTATTGGGGGCGCTTCGGGCGGACGCCAAGCCGGACGGTAGGCAATTGGGTTTTAGCCGAAAGGAAGTGGTCGTGCGGTGGCTCGGTTTTTGGGGCATGGTTTGGAGCAGGGCGATTTCTTATTTTTCCCGGGCTGCCCGCTTGGATAGAGCACCAGATATCGTGGTGGTTCATTTGGGCGGGAATGACTTATGTTCCAAACCGGTAAGGGATTTGATAAGGGATATTCGTTCTGATTTTCTCCGGTTGTGGACGGCTTTCCCGGGGGTGTTAACGGTATGGTCGGACATTGTCCCTTGTAAAAAATGGAGGTGGGCGCGATCCGTTAAAGGGATCAACAGGGCTCGTGTGAAGTTGAATAGGGCGGTTACCAAGTTCGTATCCAGAAATGGAGGTATAAGTGTTCGGCACTTTGATTTGGAGGCGGGTGTTGGTGAATTTTGGAGGGAAGACTGGGTGCACCTGAACGAGATTGGCATTGATTTATGGGCCCTGTCCATTCAGGAAGGAATTGAGAAAGCGTTGGTGGCGTTGGGGCACTCACAGGCCTGAGGTGTTCAGGGCTGTGAGTTTGTGGCGGGGGTGGGGTTCTTGGAGATGATGCGGATTCAGCGGCGAAGGAATTTGCAGGAAATTCCGGACAGTTAAACGGGTTTGGTGTTCTGGCATTTTGGTTACAGGCTCTGGACGGGGTGTTTACCCTGGGAGCTGGTGGTGGTTAATTTTTCCCAAAACGGGAATTATGGTGCCCTTGAGCTGGTGGTACGGCTGAGGGTAAATTGAGGTGTTTTATGTTTTTTGGTTTTGCCAAATATCTTAAGCCAGAATTTTCCCGGTGGGCTCCAAGAACCCTCCCCTCGAATTTTTGCATAAATTATGCTAATGTTTAAAGAAAATGTTTTTGTTTTGTTTGTTAATAAACTGGCCGCTGTGGCCATAATTATCCAAAAAGAAGTTTTGTGTTACGTTTTTATTTGTAGTTTTGGTGTTTGTTTACTCGATTGTGGGTGGTGGTTTGGGTAATAAGGGAGCCATATTGGCCATACACGGTCAAGTTCCCTGAATGCTGAGCTCTGTGTAACCCTGCCCCCACCTCTGATTGGCAACTGCCTGTGTTCACTGTGCATAGGCAGAATGCTGTTAATCAAATGTTGGTGAGGAGTTATACAAAACTCACACATGAATATGGAGGGTTACATGGCAGCAGATTTACTAGTTTTCTAGTGACTAGTGATGAGCGAACATGCTCGCCACCACTCGGTAATTGCCCCAGTATCACTATGCTCTGTGTACTCGGCGAGCACAGAGTATTTCCAAGATTATTCGGCAGGAGCTCGGGTCTCCGCCCTGCAATTCTGGTGCTCTTTAGAGCGCCAATGACAATGCAGGGATTGTCTGTCATGCACTGTAATGCCGCAGCCATCTTTGTTGTTTTATTACAGTGATTGGCTGGCCGCACAGCATCATCAGGTCTACAAGAAACCTGGCGCTGCCCTGCTCGCCACATTCTGCTCCGGACTTAGCGAGAGTAGGGAGAGCTGCTGCTGAGATAGGGTCAGAATCGTGCTTTTAATAATTAGTGTAGGTCTGCAACTGTTCAGTCCACAACTCCTGAGAAACCAACAGTCCTTTTTAGGG
Source organism: Ranitomeya variabilis (assembly GCF_051348905.1). Classification (NCBI taxonomy): domain Eukaryota; kingdom Metazoa; phylum Chordata; class Amphibia; order Anura; family Dendrobatidae; genus Ranitomeya; species Ranitomeya variabilis. The sequence goes on from NC_135235.1 coordinate 60,392,531, forward strand.
CTAATTTAGGGGTCCCGAGATTACAGCGCTAGGTAGGCAGGGGAGTCTATGTGCACATATCCACATCAGTGCAAGGCCTGCAGGCACTGTATGTGAGTACAGAGCTCTCACTGCATACCTCCAAAAGCTCCATTACTGTCTGCTGCTGCTTATTTAACCCCTTTCTGCAATTAGACGTACTATACCATCGAGGTGACCTGGGACTTAATTCCCAGGGACGGGATAGTACGTCATAGGCGATCGGCCGCACTCACGGGGGGAGCGCGGCCGATCGCGGCCTGGTGTCAGCTGATTATTACAGCTAACATCCTGCACTAAGTGCCAGGAGCAGTCATGGACCGCTCCTGGAACATTAACCCCCGGAACACTTCGATCAAACATGATCACCGCATTCCTGTGGCATAGGGAAGCATTGTGCAGGGAGGGTGATCCCTGCGTGCTTCCCTGAGACCCTCGGAACAACACGACGTGATCGCGTTCTTCCGAGCGTCTCCTCCATCCTCCTCCCTGTAGGCCCCGGATCCAAGATGGCCGTGGGGGGCCTTCCGGGTCCTGCAGGGAGGTGGCTTGCAAGCACCTGCTGAGAGCAGGCGCCAGCAAACCTGCAGCACTGCCTGTCAGATCATTGATCTGAAACAGTGCTGTGCAAAGTGTCAAATCAGCGTTCTGTCACTATACCATGATGTCCCATCCTGAGACAAAGTAAAAAAAAAATATTTACATGTGCAATAAAAAAAAAACCTAAATTAAAAAAAAAAAAAAAAATATATATATATATATATATATATATATATATATATGTTCACCGGTTAACTCAAATGCATAAAGTCCAAAAAAGAAGGCAGCACTCCGTTTTCCATATAACTGTGCAGAGTTTAATCAGACCACATGTCTGTGCAGCGACGTTTCGGCTCTGAATGAGCTTGAGAAAGGCTCATTCAGAGCCGAAACGTCGCTGCACAGACATGTGGTCTGATTAAACTCTGCACAGTTATATGGAAAATGGAGTGCTGCCTTCTTTTTTGGACTTATATATATATATATATTGTTCCAATAAATACATTTCTTTATGTAAATAAAAAAAAAAAGTACATATATTTAGTATCGCCATGACCGTAACGACCCGACCTATAAAACTGTCCCGCTAGTTAAGCCCTTTAGTGAACACTGTAAAAAAAAAAAACCGAGGCGAAAAACAATGCTTTATCATCATACCGCCGAACAAAAAGTGGAATAACTCGCGATCAAAAAGACGGATATAAATAAACATGGTACCACCAAAAACATCATCTTGTCCCTCAAACAACGAGCTGCCATACAGCATCATCAGCAAAAAATAAAAAAGTTATAGCCCTCAGAATAAAGCGATGCAAAAATTATTATTTTTTTCTATAAAATAGTTTTTATTGTATAAAAAAATTATATAAATGAGGTATCGCTGTAATCCTACTGACCCGAAGAATAAAACTACTGTATCAATTTTACCAAACGCAGAACGGTATAAACGCTCCCCCAAAAGAAATTCAAGAATTGCTGGTTTTTGTTCATTCTGCCTAACAAAAATCGGAATAAAAAGCGATCAAAAAATGTCATGTGCCCAAAAATGGAACCAATAAAATCGTCAACTCGTCACCGCAAAACACAAGACCTCACATGACTCTGTGGACCAAAATATGGAAAAATTATTGCTCTCAGAATGTGGTAACGCAAAAAATATTTTTAGCAATAAAGAGTCTTTTAGTGTGTGACAGCTGCCAAACATAAAAATCCGCTATAAATAGTAAATCAAATCCCCCTTTATCACCGCCTTAGTTAGGGAAAAATAATAAAATTAAAAAAATGTATTTATTTCCATTTTCCCATTATGGTTAGGGTTAGGGTTGGGGCTAAAGTTCGGGTTAGGGTTGGGGCTAAAGTTAGGGTTGGGGCTAAAGTTAGAGTTACAGTTGGGGCTAAAGTTAGGTTGGGGCTAAAGTTAGAGTTACAGTTGGGGCTAAAGATAGGGTTGGGGCTAAAGTTAGGGTTGAGGCTAGAGTTGGGGTTAGAGTTTGGATTACATTTACGGTTGGGTTAGGAGTGTGTCAGGGTTAGGGATATGGTTAAGGTTGGGATAAGGGTTAGGGGTGTGTTGTGGTTAGGTGTCTGTTGGGGTTGGGATTAGGGTTAGGGGTGTGTTCAGGTTAGGGGTGTGGTTAGGGTTGGGATCAGGGTTAGGGGTGTGTTGAGGTTCGGGGTGTGGTTAGGGTTGGGATTAGAGTTAGGGGTGTGTTGGGGTTAGGGTTGGAGTTAGAATTGACAGGTTTTTACTGTTTAGGCACACCAGGGGTTCTGCAAACGCAATATGACGTTCGATCTCAATTCCATCCAATTCTGCGTTTGTAAAAGTAAAACGGTGCTCCTTCCTTTCCGAGTTCTGCCGTTCGCCCAAACAGTGGTTTACCCCCACATATGGGGTATCAGCGTACTCAGGACAAAGTAAACAACAACTTTGTGGTGCAATTTCTCCAGATACCCTTGTTAAAATACAAAATTGGGGGCTAAAAATCATTTTTGTGGAAAAAAAATGATTTTTTAATTTCCACGTCTCTTCATTATAAACTTCTGTGAAGCACTTGGAGGTTCAAAGTTCTCAAAACACATCTAGATAAGTTCCTTGGGGGGTCTAGTTTCCAATACGGGGTCAATTGTGGGGGGTTTCTACTGTTTAGGCACATCAAGGGCTCTCCAAACGACACATGGTGTCCTATCTCAATTCCAGCCAATTTTGCATTGAAAAGTCAAATGGCGCTCCTTCCCTTCCGAGCTCTGCCATGTGCCCAAACAGTGGCTTACCCCTACATATGGGGTATCGGCGTACTCAGGACAAATTGTACAACAACTTTTGTGGTCCATTTTCTCTTGTTGCCCTTGGTAAAATAAAACAAATTGGATCTGAAGTAAATTTTTTGTGAAAAAAAGTTTAATGTTCATTTTTTTTAAACATTCCAAAAATTCCTGTGAAACACCTGAAGGGTTAATAAACTTCTTGAATGTGGTTTTGAGCACCTTGAGGGGTGCAGTTTTTAGTTTGGTGCCACACTTGGTTATTTTCTATGATATAGACCCCTCAAAGTGACTTCAAATGTGATGTAGTCCCTGAAAAAAAAAAATGGTGTTGTAAAAATGAGAAATTGCTGTTCAATTTTTAAGCCTTATAACTCCGTAACAGAACAAAATTTTGGTTCCAAAATTGTGTTGCTATAAAGAAGACATGTGGGAAATGATACTTATTAAGTATTTTGGGTGACATATCTCTATGATTTAAGGGCATGAAAACTTCAAATTTTTCACCAAATTTCCATTTTTTTCACAAATAAACGCAAGTAATATCAAGGAAATTTTATGACTAACATGAAGTACAATATGTCACAAGAAAACAATGTCAGAATCACTGGGATCCATACATGCGTTCCATAGTCATAAACTCATAAAAGGACAGTGGTCAGAATTGGAAAAATTGGCCTGGTCATTAACATGCAAACCACCCTTGGGGGTTAAGGGGTTAATATATATCTAGCTGCAGTTTTCTGTGGCTTTTTTTTTTTTTCAAAAAAGTCACCAAACCCCCCTAAAAATTTATTCTGTCTGTTATGTCAGGCTGAGGACTGGTGTATCTGTGTTTGAAAAATTGTAGTTTCGCAGGCATACTGTACGTAGCATAGTTCTGTGTGCTAGCCTTGTTCTATTTATTTATTTTTTTAAATTCATCAAAAACCAAAAAAATATATATTTAATACAGTCTGCTATGTCAGGCTAAGGCCTGATATAGCAACACTCCCTACACTGCGTGATTCAGGAGCTGACTGTAACGAGCAGGTCTGATATAGACCTGATGACGCTGTGCGGCCAGCCAATCACTGTAATGCCACAACCAACATGGCTGTGGCATTACAGTGTGTGGCAGACAATCCCTGCATGTTCGTTGGCTCTGTAAAGAGTGTCAAACTGGGTCCAATCGATTGAGATATATATATATATATATATATATATATATATATATATATATACACTCACCGGCCACTTTATTAGGTACACCATGCTAGTAACGGGTTGGACCCCCTTTTGCCTTCAGAACTGCCTCAATTCTTCGTGGCATAGATTCAACAAGGTGCTGGAAGCATTCCTCAGAGATTTTGGTCCATATTGACATGATGGCATCACACAGTTGCCGCAGATTTGTCGGCTGCACATCCCAAAGATGCTTCATACAAGGCAGGATGGATCCATGCTTTCATGTTGTTTACGCCAAATTCTGACCCTACCATCCGAATGTCGCAGCAGAAATCGAGACTCATCAGACCAAGCAACGTTTTTCCAATCTTCTACTGTCCAATTTCGATGAGCTTGTACAAATTGTAGCCTCAGTTTCCTGTTCTTAGCTGAAAGGAGTGGTACCCGGTGTGGTCTTCTGCTGCTGTAGCCCATCTGCCTCAAAGTTCGACGCACTGTGCGTTCAGAGATGCTCTTAGGCCTACCTTGGTTGTAACGGGTGGCTATTTGAGTCACTGTTGCCTTTCTATCAGCTCGAACCAGTCTGCCCATTCTCCTCTGACCTCTGGCATCAACAAGGCATTTCCGCCCACAGAACTGCCGCTCACTGGATTTTTTTTCTTTTTCGGACCATTCTCTGTAAACCCTAGAGATGGTTGTGCGTGAAAATCCCAGTAGATCAGCAGTTTCTGAAATACTCAGACCAGCCCTTCTGGCACCAACAACCATGCCACGTTCAAAGGCACTCAAATCACCTTTCTTCCCCATACTGATGCTCGGTTTGAACTGCAGGAGATTGTCTTGACCATGTCTACATGCCTAAATGCACTGAGTTGCCGCCATGTGATTGGCTGATTAGAAATTAAGTGTTAACAAGAAGTTGGACAGGTGTACCTAATAAAGTGGCCGGTGAGTGTATATATATATATACGGTATATACACTCACTGGCCACTTTATTAGGTACACCTGTCCAACTTCTTGTTAACACTTAATTTCTAATCAGCCAATCACATGGCGGCAACTCAGTGCATTTAGGCATGTAGACATGGTCAAGACAATCTCCTGCAGTTCAAACCGAGCATCAGTATGGGGAAGAAAGGTGATTTGAGTGCCTTTGAACGTGGCATGGTTGTTGGTGCCAGAAGGGCTGGTCTGAGTATTTCAGAAACTGCTGATCTACTGGGATTTTCACGCACAACCATCTCTAGGGTTTACAGAGAATGGTCCGAAAAAGAAAAAAAATCCAGTGAGCGGCAGTTCTGTGGGCGGAAATGCCTTGTTGATGCCAGAGGTCAGAGGAGAATGGGCAGACTGGTTCGAGCTGATAGAGAGGCAACAGTGACTCAAATCGCCACCCGTTACAACCAAGGTAGGCCTAAGAGCATCTCTGAACGCACAGTGAGTCGAACTTTGAGGCAGATGGGCTACAGCAGCAGAAGACCACACTGGGTACCACTCCTTTCAGCTAAGAACAGGAAACTGAGGCTACAATTTGTACAAGCTCATCGAAATTGGACAGTAGAAGACTGGAAAAACATTGCTTGGTCTGATGAGTCTCGATTTCTGCTGCGACATTCGGATGGTAGGGTCAGAATTTGGCGTAAACAACATGAAAGCATGGATCCATCCTGCCTTGTATGGAGCATCTTTGGGATGTGCAGCCGACAAATCTGCGGCAACTGTGTGATGCCATCATGTCAATATGGACCAAAATCTCTGAGGAATGCTTCCAGCACCTTGTTGAATCTATGCCACGAAGAATTGAGGCAGTTCTGAAGGCAAAAGGGGTCCAACCCGTTACTAGCATGGTGTACCTAATAAAGTGGCCGGTGAGTGTATATATATATATATATATATATACACTCACTGGCCACTTTATTAGGTACACCTGTCCAACTTCTTGTTAACACTTAATTTCTAATCAGCCAATCACATGGCGGCAACTCAGTGCATTTAGGCATGTAGACATGGTCAAGACAATCTCCTGCAGTTCAAACCGAGCATCAGTATGGGGAAGAAAGGTGATTTGAGTGCCTTTGAACGTGGCATGGTTGTTGGTGCCAGAAGGGCTGGTCTGAGTATTTCAGAAACTGCTGATCTACTGGGATTTTCACGCACAACCATCTCTAGGGTTTACAGAGAATGGTCCGAAAAAGAAAAAAAATCCAGTGAGCGGCAGTTCTGTGGGCGGAAATGCCTTGTTGATGCCAGAGGTCAGAGGAGAATGGGCAGACTGGTTCGAGCTGATAGAAAGGCAACAGTGACTCAAATCGCCACCCGTTACAACCAAGGTAGGCCTAAGAGCATCTCTGAACGCACAGTGCGTCGAACTTTGAGGCAGATGGGCTACAGCAGCAGAAGACCACACCGGGTACCACTCCTTTCAGCTAAGAACAGGAAACTGAGGCTACAATTTGTACAAGCTCATCGAAATTGGACAGTAGAAGATTGGAAAAACGTTGCTTGGTCTGATGAGTCTCGATTTCTGCTGCGACATTCGGATGGTAGGGTCAGAATTTGGCGTAAACAACATGAAAGCATGGATCCATCCTGCCTTGTATGGAGCATCTTTGGGATGTGCAGCCGACAAATCTGCAGCAACTGTGTGATGCCATCATGTCAATATGGACCAAAATCTCTGAGGAATGCTTCCAGCACCTTGTTGAATCTATGCCACGAAGAATTGAGGCAGTTCTGAAGGCAAAAGGGGGTCCAACCCGTTACTAGCATGGTGTACCTAATAAAGTGGCCGGTGAGTGTATATATATATATATATATATATATATATATACGTATAGTTATTATCAATAATGGGTAAAATTACAGAGCAGAGTTAGGTTGTAGCTATGAGCAAAAGGAAATGCAAGCATAAAGAAAATCCATGCTAGTTTCTTGATATATAGATGAATGGAAAGTAACAGGTAAAAGGTCTTAAAATGGATAAGGATTATAGATATCAGTAATTCAATAAAATCTAGCCACTATAACACAGGCTTTGTACATAGACATAGACAATATATATATAAGTAGAATATCCAAGTTCCTAGGATGGACAGTAACTGGCAGCCTACATGAACAGGAGTGAGTATAAGGCCGGCGTCACACTGGCGTATTAAACGGCAGAGTGCAATGCGATAAAAAATCGCATTGCACTCGGACCAATGTTAAGCTATGGGGCAGCTCCCACCAGCCGACTTTTTGTCGGCCGTTTTCCTCGGTCCGAGACAATCGCAGCATGCTGCAATTGTCTCGGACCGAGGAAAACTCTCGGCTCACTCGCACCCATATAAGCCTATGGGTGGGAGTGAGACAGCGCACACCACTCAGATATCATCCGAGTGCTGTGCGTTATAAGCGGACCCCAGCAATGGAGGAGATGGAGAAATTCATTTCTCTGCCTCCTCCGCAGCTGTACTCCGATCCTCCCTGTGCGAGAGAATCGGAGCACAGATGCATGACACTCGGCTCCTGCTCTGCTGCGAGCAGGAGCCGAGTGTCATTAGCATATCGCATCCGATGATCTCGCATCAGATGCAATACGCCAGTGTGACGCCGGCCTAAGAAGCGCTGTAGTAAGGCGACTGCAGCCGCACATGCAGTGGTGCTATGTGGAGGGGTGAGAACGGACAACTTCGCTAATGTCCATACCCTTGATATCCGACATGTACCCAGAGCTCACTGGTTAAGGTGTGCCAGGGATGTCTGTGTAGAGCAGTGTTTTCCAAACTCCAGTCCCCCAGGTCCTGTTTTCAAGATTTCCATTGTGTTGCACAGGTGAGAAAATTCCTGATGCCTTGATGATACTACTTCCACCTGTGTAATACTAAAGAAATCCTAAAAAACATGTTGGGGGCCTTTGATGACTGGAGTTTGGGAAACACTGGTTTAGCGTGATGCATCACTGTTCTGTTAGCATACAGGCCTATGAAATGTACTGTAGGACGCATCAGGGCATGTCACAGGGGGGCAGGGGTTAAATGCAGCTCATTCTACTATGGAGATGGTTGCTGTCAGCTGCGTCATTTAGGGCACAGTTAGAGTAATCATGATGCCCGTTGTATACGGGTGTGTCACCAAGAATGGAGTTACAGGAACCTGCGCAGAAGAAGCAAGAAGCCAATGCCAATAGAAGTGCGGAATATAGCAATCGCAGGGTGCAGGCGCGGGACAACCGTTAGATGACATAGGGCCCTGTGACACTGATGGAAGGCAACAGGCATGAAAATGAAGACCAGAGGCCAAGTTTCCTTCCAGGCAGCGCACGCCCCAGATCCCGGAAGATCAAATTGACATAATGGATTAAAAGAGGATTTTTGAAGAACAAGACGCAGATATGAGGCGTATAGGAATTACTATTTTAAGTCTTCTAGTACCTGTATGCCCATATTAATAGCTTAGGTACGTCCAAGGGGGTAACAGATTCCATTTAAGAACTGGGTTCACTCAGTTATAGGGACGGCCGTGGCACAACGCTTCATCTAGGGCGACAACAATGTGCCGTGTAGTAAAATTACGCTTGAGGAGCTTAAGAACCGTCCTATTGTAAAGAGGATAGGATGCACGTATAAGGCTGACAGAAGTTACAATAGGATAAGGTTGGAAAATAAGATATAAGGAATGAAGAAGATGTTAAAGATAAGCCAAAATTAGAAATAAAAATTGGAAATAAAAGAAATTAAGTGATGTGGCCAAGAAAAAGTGTGAGTAGGGATAAAGGTCCGAAACCAAGGATAAATGGAGGGGGGATGAGGATCTGGAATGGTCGAGTTCAGACTGCAGATCCTTTGTTCTCCTTGAGATGATCCAGCACCAGGGACGTCTAATAGTGGCTCTCTCATAAAGAACAAAGGAGCACATGGCAGAGTGAGCTCTCCTGTGTATGGGAGAGCTGGGCGGGAGAGCTGCCAGTCGAACTGTTGCTTGACCGCCATATCTAAGGTGTGTGCGGCATCACATCACATTTTTGATGAGTTATCTCCCTTGGTGACAAAACAATCGGGCCTCCAAAATCACAATTCCCAATTCTCCTCTGCTCCAGTATAATCTGTCAGGGAGAGGTAGGGAGCCTTCATATACATTTGATGGTTTAGCAGATGTTGTAAAAAGTGGTTGGTTTGCCCAACTTTAACCTAAAGTGTATAAGGGAGAACAAGCTTAGGCTTATGAACATAATGTATACACAATGCAAGTTTCTCATTTTATAGAAATAGACTTGAAATGTAAAGTACCGCACATAAAATCTACTGATTGATTATCCTCATAAGGGCAGGTGCAGATGAACGAATTTTCAGTCCGAAACTGATCCGACAAAACATCAGACCGCACTTGGACCAGCATTACTCCATGGGGCTGTGCACACGTCTGATTACTGCTTACCTGAGTTTGATCCAATATTTGGACCGAAATCAGCCATGCAAGTCAATGAGTGCATGGGAAACTCCAGACTGCACTCGGATGACATCTGAGTGCAGTCTGATTTCCATGCACTGGCAGAATGGAAACTTTTTTTTTCTGAATCTTCTCCTTATCCAAGAGAATTGGATCACATTATGCTCACAGAGTTTGATCAGAGTTTCATTTGCATAAAGGTCCCGATTTTCTTAGATGAGAGATTTTATAGTCAACTGCCAAAGTCCTAAAATGGAGTAAAGTTTTTATTTCTAATGTACTATGTTTTGTCAATATTTTCCTATCCAAAATTCAAAGTAATATAATATTTTTTTTCCTTTTCATTTATATTTAATTCAGCAACTTCTACCACTGGTGAGTCATGATAAGATAATGATATATTATTCTAATATTTTTAACCTCTTAAGAGCCACAGCAGTTTTTATATATATATTTGTATGTATGTTATTTTTTGCAAGATTTTTAGATTGTATTTGCATTCTATATTTTGTAGATCTTCTGCTTTCCAAAATTTAAAGTAAATATTTTCCTTTTCTTTCTTTTCCATTTTTTCATTTTTATTTAATTTAGCCACCACTACCACTGGTAAGTTCTAATAAACTATTTATCCAACATAACACCACTTCAGAAGGCAATAATAAAATAAATAATTTTTATTTAGACAGAGTACATTATTAAAAAATAGAAAACATGATTCAAAAATTATCCCTGAAACATTTGTGAGGTATTAAAAGAAAAAAGAAGAACAAGTCCACAAAAGTGGTGACGCGGACAGGGGTAAAGCTACAGATGTATAGAGGCAATCATACAAAAGAATATATACCCATGGCCAGTAATATAGTAATCAAAAGCAAATGCACACAGCACAGTATAGCCTGGCCTAATGGAAAAGTAATGCAAGTTGCATCTTACCCATACTGCTATAAGCCGTCCGTCCGTGACACCGCAGACGCCCCGTATCATCATTAGAGGGTTGAGGCTGTAATGAGCTGACCATGAGGTGGCCGGACTTTTTAAAACCTAGGATTTTTTTATTTTTTTTTAAAGTCCGGCCACCGCATGGTCAGCTCATCACAGCCTCAACCCCCTGATGATGCCAGTTGACTAGCGAAACATGTCGGGGAGGCTTTAGGAGCAAATGTTAATAAGAACCAGCCAGTGATCGTATAGTGGGTTCTTATAGGGTTATAGGTAGCGGCGGCACCTTGCTCCATACCCATGAATACTGCTATAAACTAATATACCTGTGTCCTAAATTAATACACACTTGATTTTTAATAGTACTTCATTTTAACAGCACAAATAAGTCATATATTAGAAATCTTTATTTAGGGATTATTTGCATTTGGCAATTTGTTATTTGCACTGTTTTAGGCCGGCGTCACACTAGAGAGTTTTACGGATGTATGAGAGGCGCAAAAACTTTCTGCCGTATTTTACGGGCTGATAAAATCGCAGCATGCTGCATCTGTCAGTGCATTGTGCAAAAAATCCATCAATGAAAGTCTATGGGGGCGAGAAAAATACGGATTACACATGGACCATCAGTGTGACTTGCAAGAAATACGCACCGGTGTTCTCTAGAAAAGACGGTAATTCAGTGCGGTGTACAGTAAAATCACACTGACAGATTAGAATAGAATAGATAAAATAAATGTCTACACATAGTATAGGTAGATAATAAATATAAATATATATAATATATTTATTTAATACAGAGCTGGATAGCTTAAAAGCCGGTAATTCAATTGCCGGCTTTTGCTATCTCCTTATCAAACCCGACAGGATATGAGACATGGTTTACATACATTAAACCATTTATATCCCTTATATTTTTACATATCCCTCATTAATAATAGTATTGTCTGTGCACAAAATTTGGGAGCTGTAGGTGTTAAAATAAAGGGTTAAATCACGGAAAAAACTGGCGTGTGCTCCCGCACAATTTTCTCCGCCAGAGTGGGAAAGCCAGTGACTGAGTGCTGAGTGCAGATATTAATAGCCTAGAGAGCGACCACGGTTATTGGCCCCCCTGGCTAAAAACATCTGACCCCAGTCACCCCAAAAAAGGCACATCTGTAAGATGCGCCCATTCTGGCACTTAGCCTCTCTCTTCCCACTCCCGAGTAGCGGTGGGATATGGGGTAAAAAGGGGTTAATGTCACCTTGCTAATGTAAGGTGACATTAAGTCTGGTTAATAATGGAGAGATGTCAATAAGACACCTATCCATTATTAATCCAATATTATTAAAGACATTATGTTATTAAACACACACACATTAGGATAAAAGTATTTTAATGAAATAAATACACATGATGTTGTAATATCTTAATTATACGCTCAATCCAAATGACACTTGTCATCTGAAAAAAAGTTAAAATAAAAAAGCAACAATATCCCATTCCTCTCCGGTGTTACAGTCAAGTCCCACGATGTAAATCCATCTGAAGGGGTTAAATAATTTTACAAGCAGGAGCCTGCTAATGCAGCCACCCCTGGCTGTAAAAACTATGGAATGAATGGAATGCAGGGGAACGTAGCTACCCAGACTTGCGCTGCTGCGCCCCCTGCTGGCATAACCTCATATGAACTCAAGCGTGAGATTTTTTCAGAATATTTTCTCACGCTTGCATTTCTGTTCAGTTTTTTCTGCAGCATGTGCACTGCGGATTTTGTTTTCCATTGGTTTACATGGTACTGTACACCTCATGTAAAACTGCTGCGGATCCGAAGCGTCAAATCCGCTGCGGTCCCGCAGTAAAATGTGCAACGTGTACACATAGCCTTACTGAGCTCCACTCAGCTGATTTAGGACCACAGACCACATACAAGTTGAATATGCATGAAAACGAATCATGTAAAAAACAAAACGGTGCAAAATGTTTAATTGAGTTCAATTGCTAAAATAATTTAAACACCTTGTTTTTAAGTAAAAAAAGGGCACGTAAGGTGGGCAACACTGTTAACTCCTTCCCAGCATCTGCTGTACATGTACGGTACAAGTCAGAAGTGGATATATGGAGCAATATCAGAGACGGAGCCCAAACCATATCCAGCAGACAATGATTATGATACAAAGGAAGGATCGGACTCTAACATCAGCGTGTGGAGCCGAGCTCACAGTGCAGAGGAAAACTTTTACTTCTTACAGATGGGGAAATTAGTATTTGATTCCTTGCTGATTTTGTAAGTTTGCCCACTGACAAAGACATGAACAGTATATCATTTTACAGGAAGGTTAATTTTAACATTGAAAGATAGATTATGAAAAATAAAATCCAGAAAATCACATTGTATAAATTATATAAATTTATTTGCATTTTGCATTGAGAAATAAGTATTTGATCCCCCTACCAACCATTATGAGTTCTGGCTCTTACAGACCAGTTAGACGCTCTTAATCAACTGGTTACCTGCATTAAAGACAGCTGTGTTACATAGTCACCTTTATAAAAGATTCCTATCCACAGACTCAATTAATCAGTCAGACTTTAACCTCTACAACATGGCCAAGACCAAAGAGCTTTATAAGGATGTCAGGGACAAGATCATAGTCCTGCACAAAGCTGGAATGGGCTACGAAACTATAAGTAAGACGCTGGGTCAGAAGGAGGCAACTGTTGGTGCAATAGTAAGAAAATGGAAAAAATACAAAATGACTGTCAATCAACAACAATCTGGGGCACCATGCGAAATCTCACCTAGTGGGGTATCTTTGATCATGAGGAAGATGAGAGATCCGCATAAAACAACACAGGGAGAACTTGTTAATAATGATTAGGCAGCTTGGACCACAGTCACCAAGAAAACCATTGGTAACACATTACGCCATAAAGGTTTAAAATCCTGCAGTGCCCGCAAGGTCCCCCTGCTCAAGAAGGCACACGTACAGACCCATCTGAAGTTTGCCAATGAACACCTGGATGATTCTGTGAGTGATTGGGAGAAGGTGCTGTGGTCAAATGAGACAAAAATTTAGGTATTTGGCATAAACTCAACTCGCCGTGTTTGAAGGAAGAGAAATGCTGCCTATGACCCAAAGAACACCTTCCCCACTGTCAAGCATGGAGGTGGAAACATTATGTTTTAGGGGTGTTTCTCTGCTAAGGGCACAGGACTACTTCATCACATCAATGGGAGAATGGATGGAGCCATGTATCGTAAAATCCTGAGTGACAACCTCCTTCCCTCCGCCAGGACACTAAAAATGGGTCGTGGCTGGGTCTTCCAGTAAGACAATGACCCAAAACATACAGCCAAGGCAATAAAGGAAAGGCACAAAAAGAAGCACATTAAGGTCATGGAGTGGCCTAGGCAGTCTCCAGACCTTATTCCCATAGAAAACTTATGGAGGGAGTTGAAGCTCCGATTTGCCAAGCGACAGCCTCAAAATCTTAATAATTTAGAGTTGATCTGCAAAGAGGAGTGGACCAAAATTCCTCCTGACATGTGCGCAAACCTCATCATCAACTACAAAAAACCTCTGACTGCTGTGCTTGCCAACAAGGGTTTTGCCACCAAGTATTAAGTCTTGTTTTCCAGAGGGATCAAATACTAATTTGTCACTGCAAAATGCGAATAAATTTATGTAAAATTTGTACAATGTGATTTTCTGGATTTTATTTTTGATATTCAATCTCTCAATGTTAAAATGAACCTACCCTTAAAACTATAGACTGTTCATGTCTTTGTCAGTGGGCAAACTTACAAAATCATCAAGGGATCAAATACTTATTTCCCACACTGTATGTACTGGTTTCTTCATGTTTAATAATGTGCTTTCAAAAATGACAAATAATTATGATTTTCCTTTTTTTTCTGCTCTATTTTCCTCCTGTTTTATCCAGAGCCTACTACCACTAGTAAGTGATAATGAAGTATTAACTTCTAACTGTTCTGTATTAAAGCATTTATATACTGTACTCTATTTTATTATAGTCAGAATTATGATTTCTAAACTCTAAGTAGCTAAGTTTTTATTTTCCTTCTTTTAATCTGTGTTAGAACAGGAAATCTTTTTACCAAGATTTTACTACTACATTTGATGTAGGGACAGGAACCCTGATTCCAATGCTGTATCCGTTACTGGATTGCTTGCTGCAGTTTTGTAAAATCCTTGTATTATCTGCTGCAGATCTACCAGTTCCCTGAATGCTGAGCTCTGTGTTACCCTGATTGGCAACTGCCTGTGTACACTGTGCATAGGCAGAAAGCTGTTAATCAAATGTTGGTGAGGAGTTATACAAAACTCACACATGAATATGGAGGGTTACATGGCAGCAGATTTACTAGTTTTCTAGTGATTAGTGATGAGCAAACGTGCTCGCCACAACTCAGTACTCGCCCGAATATCACTATGATCGGTGTACTCGGCGAGCACCGAGTATTTCTGGGATTATTCGGCGGGAGCTCGGGTCTCCGCCCTGCAATTCTGGTGCTCTTTAGAGTGCCATTGACAATGCAGGGATTGTCTGCCATGCACTGTAATGCAGCAGCCATCTTTGTTGTGGTATTACAGTGATTGGCTGGCCGCACAGCATCATCAGGTCTATAAGAAACCTGGCGCTGCCCTGCTCGCCACATTCTGCTCCAGGCTTAGCGAGAGTAGGGAGAGCTGCTGCTGAGATAGGGTCAGAATCGTGCTTTTAAGGGCTCATTTCCACATGCGAGGCACACGTCCGTATCTCGCATGTGGAAGCCAAGCTGTGGAGCCGGCACTGAGGAGCGGAGCTGTGCGGCCGCATAGGAACACATGGAGCTGCACAGCTCCGCTCCTGAGTGCCGGCTCCACAGCTTGGTTTCCACATGCGAGATACGGACGTGTGCCTCGCATGTGGAAATGAGCCCTAATAGTTAGTGTAGGCCTGCAACTGTTCAGTCCACAACTCCTGAGAAACCAACAGTCCTTTTTAGGGATAATTTAGGGGTCCCGAGATTACAGCGCTTTGTAGGCAGGGGAGTCTATGTGTACATGACAGTTGGTATACGTGAATCCCCATGAGTTTCTCTACCCACCTTTTTTACTCCTCATTTTTACCCTTCAACCAAACGGCCCGACCGCTTTATCTGAAATAAAAAACTGACCACAATGGTATTTGGATAAGTTGGCCACAGCAGCCGTTTATTAACACATAATAACAAACAGTTTATTTATTAAACATTAACCACGGGGAGGGTGGTCCTCGAAGCCCCAAAATGTAATAAACTTGGCCTCCAGACCATAAAAACTTGTCTTCCATAACCGTAAAACTTGGCCTCCAGGTCACGTCTTGCCTCTAGCCGCTACGCTCCAGCTCAGAGACGCCCATAGACTCACCCGGCCAATTTCCTCCAAAATTACCCATATATCCTAATTATCACCTCCATGTGATCTTTTTGTTCCATTCCAAATTTGTTCACCCACGGGGGAGTCCAGGACCTTAGAGATCCCCCCCCCTCCGATCCACCATTTCCATCACCACCAACCTCGAGGACCTCCCCCCCCACGCCTTGCTGCCGCGACAAAACAACAGAAAACATAACGCAATAATTCGAGCAATACAACGATAATAACCCCTTTTTCTTAACGACCTTGACATCACCTATGAACGTTTCCAAAGCAACCAACAAAAAAGGGAGGGTGGGTGGGAGCTTGTTTCTAGTACGGTGGGGGACCTAAAATGGTTGCCCCACTGAGATGGCCGTTGCCCCTTATACTGCCCGCCCTTACTCCGCCTCTTCTCCCCATTCCCCCTCCCCCTAGCCATACATCATTCCCCTGATTCAAATTTATTAACCCTTCCCCACCCAAAATTCCCTCAACCCAATGCTTTCTCATGTATTATCACTTAACCCTGTCATGGCGTCCTCCCTTTGAAGGCCTGCGGCCCAGTACGGCCTTACTTGACAGTTGGTATACGTGAATCCCCATGAGTTTCTCTACCCACCTTTTTTACTCCTCATTTTTACCCTTCAACCAAACGGCCCGACCGCTTTATCTGAAATAAAAAACTGACCACAATGGTATTTGGATAAGTTGGCCACAGCAGCCGTTTATTAACACATAATAACAAACAGTTTATTTATTAAACATTAACCACGGGGAGGGTGGTGTTATGACCCCAATGGCGAGGGTCTCAGAGGAACGTGGAAGTCTGCAGAATACAAAAATCCAGCTCATAGGGCAGTGGTAACTGGGTTGACCATATATCTACTCCTAACGCCAACACTAGAAGTAGCCGGGGATCATTCCTACGTTGATTCTAGATGACACGCGCCAGCCGGAGAATCTAGCTACCCCTAGTAGAGGAAAACAAAGACCTTTCTTGCCTCCAGAGAAGGGGACCCCAAAGCTGGATAGAAGCCCCCCACAAATAATGACGGTGAGGTAAGAGGAAATGACAAACACAGAAATGAACCAGGTTTAGCACAGAGAGGCCCGCTTACTGATAGCAGAATAAAGAAAGGTAACTTATATGGTCAACAAAAACCCTATCAAAATCCACACTGGAAATTCAAGAACCCCCGAACCGTCTAACGGTCCGGGGGGAGAACACCAGCCCCCTAGAGCTTCCAGCAAAGGTCAGGATATAGATTAGGAACAAGCTGGACAAAAATACAAAACCAAAACAAATAGCAAAAAGCAAAAGGCAGACTTAGCTGATATAACTGGAACCAGGATCAGTAGACAAGAGCACAGCAGACTAGCTCTGATAACTACGTTGCCAGGCATTGAACTGAAGGTCCAGGGAGCTTATATAGCAACACCCCTAACTAACGACCCAGGTGCGGATAAAAGGAATGACAGAAAAACCAGAGTCAAAAAACTAGTAACCACTAGAGGGAGCAAAAAGCAAATTCACAACAGTACCCCCCCCTTAGTGAGGGGTCACCGAACCCTCACCACGACCACCAGGGCGATCAGGATGAGCGACATGAAAGGCACGAACTAAATCGGCCGCATGAACATCAGAGGCGACCACCCAGGAATTATCCTCCTGACCATAGCCCTTCCACTTGACCAGGTACTGAAGCCTCCGCCTGGAGAGGCGAGAATCCAAGATCTTCTCCACCACGTACTCCAACTCGCCCTCAACCAACACCGGAGCAGGAGGCTCAGCAGAAGGAACTACAGGCACAATGTACCGCCGCAACAAGGACCTATGGAATACATTGTGAATAGCAAACGACACAGGAAGATCCAGACGAAAAGATACAGGATTAAGGATTTCCAATATCTTGTAAGGCCCAATAAAACGAGGTTTAAATTTGGGAGAGGAGACCTTCATAGGAACAAAGCGGGAAGAAAGCCACACCAAATCCCCAACGCGTAGTCGGGGACCCACACCGCGGCGGCGGTTGGCAAAGCGCTGAGCCTTCTCCTGTGACAACTTCAAGTTGTCCACCACATGATTCCAGATCTGCTGCAACCTATCCACCACAGAATCCACCCCAGGACAGTCAGAAGGCTCCACATGACCCGAAGAAAAGCGAGGATGGAAACCAGAGTTGCAGAAAAAAGGCGAAACCAAGGTGGCGGAACTAGCCCGATTATTAAGGGCAAACTCAGCCAACGGCAAGAATGTCACCCAATCGTCCTGATCAGCAGAGACAAAACACCTCAAATAAGCCTCCAAAGTCTGATTGGTTCGCTCCGTCTGTCCATTAGTCTGAGGATGGAAAGCAGACGAAAACGACAAATCAATGCCCATCCTACTACAAAAGGATCGCCAGAACCTGGAAACGAACTGGGATCCTCTGTCTGACACAATATTCTCAGGGATGCCGTGCAAACGAACCACGTTCTGGAAAAACACAGGAACCAGATCGGAAGAGGAATAGGATTTTCTAATGGTTCAAGAGTAAATCCACAGCGCTTAGCAAATGAGAGATCCATGAGACTCAGGGCAGCACCTGAATCTACAAACGCCATGACAGGATAAGATGACAGTGAGCAAATCAAAGTTACAGACAGAATAAATTTAGGTTGCAAATTACCAACGGTGACAGGACTAACAACCTTAGCTATACGTTTAGAGCATGCTGAGATAACATGTGTAGAATCACCACAGTAGTAGCACAAGCCATTCCGGCGTCTATGAATTTTCCGCTCATTTCTAGTCAGGATTCTATCACATTGCATTAAATCAGGTGTCTGTTCAGACAACACCATGAGGGAATTTGCGGTTTTTCTATCACATTGCACCGAATTAGGTGTCTGTTCAGACAACACCATGAGGGAATTTGCGGTTTTGCGCTCCCGCAACCGCCGGTCAATTTGAATAGCCAGTGCCATAGTATCATTCAGACCTGTGGGAATGGGAAAACCCACCATAACATTCTTAATGGCTTCAGAAAGGCCATTTCTAAAATTAGCGGCCAGTGCACACTCGTTCCAATGTGTCAGCACGGACCATTTCCGAAATTTTTGGCAATACACTTCAGCCTCGTCCTGCCCCTGAGACATAGACAGCAAGGCCTTTTCTGCCTGAATCTCAAGATTGGGTTCCTCATAAAGTAAACCGAGCGCCAGAAAAAACGCATCAAGATCAGCCAATGCCGGATCTCCTGGCGCCAGCGAAAAAGCCCAATCCTGAGGGTCGCCCCGTAAGAACGAAATAACAATTTTTACTTGCTGAGCAGAATCTCCTGATGAACAGGGTCTCAGGGACAAAAACAATTTACAATTATTCACGAAATTCCTAAACTTAAACCTGTCTCCGGAAAACAGTTCAGGAATCGGTATTTTAGGTTCTGACCTAGGATTTCTGATAACATAGTCTTGTATGCCCTGCACACGAGTAGCCAGCTGGTCCACACTTGTAATCAAGGTCTGGACATTCATGTCTGCAGCAAGCATAGCCACTCTGAGGTAAAGGGGAAGGAGAAAAAAAAAAACTCAGAATCTTCTTTCTTATAATCCCTCTTCTGCAATGCATTAAACATTTAATACTGGCCTGGCAAACTGTTATGACCCCAATGGCGAGGGTCTCAGAGGAACGTGGAAGTCTGCAGAATACAAAAATCCAGCTCATAGGGCAGTGGTAACTGGGTTGACCATATATCTAACGCCAACACTAGAAGTAGCCGGGGATCATTCCTACGTTGATTCTAGATGACACGCGCCAGCCGGAGAATCTAGCTACCCCTAGTAGAGGAAAACAAAGACCTTTCTTGCCTCCAGAGAAGGGGACCCCAAAGCTGGATAGAAGCCCCCCACAAATAATGACGGTGAGGTAAGAGGAAATGACAAACACAGAAATGAACCAGGTTTAGCACAGAGAGGCCCGCTTACTGATAGCAGAATAAAGAAAGGTAACTTATATGGTCAACAAAAACCCTATCAAAATCCACACTGGAAATTCAAGAACCCCCGAACCGTCTAACGGTCCGGGGGGAGAACACCAGCCCCCTAGAGCTTCCAGCAAAGGTCAGGATATAGATTAGGAACAAGCTGGACAAAAATACAAAACCAAAACAAATAGCAAAAAGCAAAAGGCAGACTTAGCTGATATAACTGGAACCAGGATCAGTAGACAAG
This sequence comes from Ranitomeya variabilis, assembly GCF_051348905.1. NCBI lineage: Eukaryota > Metazoa > Chordata > Amphibia > Anura > Dendrobatidae > Ranitomeya > Ranitomeya variabilis. Next base: position 60,412,491 of record NC_135235.1, read on the forward strand.
AGCACAGCAGACTAGCTCTGATAACTACGTTGCCAGGCATTGAACTGAAGGTCCAGGGAGCTTATATAGCAACACCCCTAACTAACGACCCAGGTGCGGATAAAAGGAATGACAGAAAAACCAGAGTCAAAAAACTAGTAACCACTAGAGGGAGCAAAAAGCAAATTCACAACAGGGTGGTCCTCGAAGCCCCAAAATGTAATAAACTTGGCCTCCAGACCATAAAAACTTGTCTTCCATAACCGTAAAACTTGGCCTCCAGGTCACGTCTTGCCTCTAGCCGCTACGCTCCAGCTCAGAGACGCCCATAGACTCACCCGGCCAATTTCCTCCAAAATTACCCATATATCCTAATTATCACCTCCATGTGATCTTTTTGTTCCATTCCAAATTTGTTCACCCACGGGGGAGTCCAGGACCTTAGAGATCCCCCCCCCCTCCGATCCACCATTTCCATCACCACCAACCTCGAGGACCTCCCCCCCACGCCACCAGCATAAATGTTCTGACCCCTCAAACATTTATGTCACGCCATACCAAAATACCTTTCTCAATGCCCTCTTGAATCGCCAGACACCACAAATCTAGACCTATCGCATTTAAATGGACCCCATCTTTCCTCCAGTATTCCCCTTGCCCAGACTCCAGATCCTTATGCCGAACCACAAGTGCCCCATTTCTCACCATAAAACGTGAAATCGCTCTGTTTAACTTAATCCTCGCCTTGTTCACACCATGAACAGATCTTGCCTCACGCCAAACCTTCCTGGGCACAATGTCCGACCAAACAACCACCAAACGTGGAAACATAGACCAAAGCCGTAACATGTCAAACTTGATATCCTTAATTAGTTCCCTACAGGGACGTTTGCCCAAGTCATTGCCCCCCAAATGAAGCACCAACAAGTCTGGCACCCGATCCAATCGAACAAATCTGTGGAATTCCGACAGCAATTGCTTCCACATCATACCCCTTTTTCCGATCCACCTCAGGGTTCCACGCGATCGGGGCACTCCCAGTTGTCTCCCGTCCGGCCGAACGTCGGCCCTCAATGCCGCCCAGAATACAAATGAATGACCCATGATCCAAATAAGCAATTGCCTCGGCTCTGAAAATAGAAAAGGAAACATCAACACCGTATAACTGAAAAGGAAAACTGCGGTCAATTAGATCAATCCGTTACAACAAAGACGGGCGAATGTAAGAACGAAATCTTACTGATTCCCACCGACCGATCCTCTGAACCATTTCATCTCCTAGACCCCTCCTGGCAGCCTCCGTTGCCGCCCCAATCCGGAATGAATGCCCACTAAAATTCTTCGCTGAAATGCCCCCTTTTTCCAAACAACGTCTAAATACAGTCAAAAATTGAAAACGGGAGAGAAATGACCCATCCTTATGCACTAACAATGGGCAATCCCCCGCACCTGGACCAGACAGGAACTCCCTCAAACATTTTACCGGGCAAACTGGAGAGCCGTTTACCTCAAAAAGAACCACTCGACAACCTTTACCTGCAGTATCCGTTTTGGAAGAACGCACAATTATCACTAGCCTGTCCCCAAACATGTCCACATCCTGCCTCAGTATACCACCTTTCTTACACTTGGAAGGACTAACCAATTCACCTAACCGAAACGCACCAAAAAATGCTAGAGAAAATGCTAATCTAAACAAAATTACTTCCCCCATATCCGAACACACAGCCTCTAACTGATTTTCCAGATTTAATAAAACTTCATATGACACCGGCCGCCTACAGTCTGACACCTTCCAGCCTTTACGACAGCCTTTTACCACCTGCCGGACCAGAAACGATTTTGTCAAATCCTGCAACCCTCTAAGTTTAAAGCCAAAAGCCAAGCCTGATAATGAATTATTGATTTTTGACACTGACCAACCTGACTCCCAGATATGACCGATAAATAAAATCAATTTGCTTTCGTCCTCTAAATCCGCACCCATCTGATTTTTCCACCGGACCCAAGAATCCCAGGCCCTCGTATAGTGCGACCAAGTTCCAGCCGACAGCGATCTGGCCAACAAGTCTCTCACTGCCCCAGCGGAAGATTCCAAAGCTCATCTGAACAAACCTTCCCCGTGGGTTCCACTTGAGGTGCCAACTCCCGAACACGATCCCACTGCGAAGAAGAAAGAGCTTCAAGAATTTTGTTATATTTCAAAACCCCAAGCTCCGCCGTGACCCACAAATTAAAATTCAAACCAGCCCAAACCAATTGTTGTAAAACTCGCAGAAGAGAGTGTTTTGATGATGACAACGAATTAATAGCCTCCATGGCCCCAACTGAGCCGCAACAAAAACATATTTTCTTGTCTCGAACATTGCCTCCCCATAGTGTCAAAGCTACCACGATAGGAAAAACTTCGTGTAGTGTAATATCAGCCACTAAACCGTTCTCTTTCCACGTTTTTGGCCACTCGGCCACTAACCATTCGTTCCGAAAAAACAAAGAAAAACCCGATTCGTCCGCTGAACCGACCAAAATGCCGAGAAACTCCGCCGACACCACCGGCGCAATCCAGAGTGACTTTCCATTGTATGAATCCATAAAAAATTCCCAAACTTTCAAATCATCCTTCAGATCCCTTCTAAGCCGTATGAAATGATTTGGCGCCCTAATCCCAACCGTGGCCAATGAAAGTCTACGACAAAAGGCTCTTCCCATTGGCATGATCCGACATGCGAAGTTCAGTTTACCAAGCAACGACTGGACCTCACGAAGTGTTACCTTCTTCAAGCTACCCACACGCTTCACCTCCAATCTCATGTTCACCAGTTTGTCCTCAGGCAATCTACACTCCATTGCCACCGTGTCGATTTCAATACCCAGAAAACTCAAAGATGTAACAGGCCCAACCGTTTTTTCCGCTGCCAACGGAACGCCAAATTTTTTAGCCACCCCTTCCATCGAGTGAAGTAAAACCGAACAATCCGAAGAAAAGGCCGACCCAACAAACAAGAAATCATCCAGATAATGAACACAAGAACCGAGTCCTGTCACGTCCTCAACTACCCATTCTAAAAACGTACTAAATGCTTCGAAATAGGCGCATGACAATGAACACCCCATCGGTAAACAACGATCCACAAAAAATCCCCCGTCCCAAAAACAACCAAGCAAATGCATACTGTCCGGATGAACTGGTAGCAGTCTAAATGCTGCCTCAATGTCCGTCTTTGCCAACATGGCCCCTTGTCCACATTTTCTAACCCATGACATTGCCGAATCAAAAGAAGTATATAACACAGAACACAATTGGGGGTCAATTCCATCGTTTACCGAAGAGCCCTTCGGAAATGAGAGGTGATGAATCAACCTGAACTTGTTAGGCTCCTTTTTTGGTACAACCCCCAATGGCGACACTCTCAGGTTAACCATGGGGGCTGTGTCAAACGGCCCAGCCATTCTACCTAAAGCCACTTCTTTTTGCAATTTTTCAGTGACCACTTCTATGAATTCCCTGGCTGATTTCAAATTCCTGGTTGATAACCTCACCTCCATGTCAACAAAAGGGATCTTGAATCCCTCCCGAAAACCATCACGCAACAATTTTGCAGCCTCTTTGTCAGGGTATTTATTTAGGAAGTGCTCCATCTCTTCCAGCCGAACCGGTGTCACCCCTTTTTTCAAAACCCTCAGATCCCTTCTGTTTTCCTCCCTTGAAGCACTTCGACACCCCATGATTACCTCCGCAGGCGGAACACTCGTGTTTGAATTTGCACTTGGCGCCGAACCTGCATGCGCCGTCATTGTATGAGAAGCACAGTCCTTTCTGTACTGCCACCGAGTGCCCTGACTGCCCTGAACCCCCGGTGCCCCCAAGAAACGATTGTGAACCCGAACCCCCTTTTCCAGGGGCCGTCACTCTCATCCATAGAGCTATGTCTTTATGTTCCCATCTAATGTTTGGACGAACTGCTTTCCTCTGGCGGAATTGTTCATCATATCTCAACCATCCTTGTCCCCCGTATACTCTATATGCCTCCCCTATGGTATCCATATAGCAGAATAGGGGCGAACAATTTTCTGGCGCTTTTTCCCCAATCACACTAGCCAATATAGCGAAAGCCTGTAACCAATTATTGAATGTGCGGGGTATCAAACGAAAACGTCTCCTCTCCTCGTCTTCCTTTTTATACTCATCCCGTCTGACCCTGTCTAAATTAAAACGTTCGAGTGGGAGAAGTGAGAATATCTCCACGTATTCCCCCTTCCAAATCCTATCCCTTACTTCCTGCTTTAAATGTGTTCCCAGAGGCCCCTCAAAACAGACATACACTTCACATTTTGCAGCATCCCCTAAACGCACTGCTTCATCTTTATCTTTGCCCCCGTTATCAACCGCCGTGGATACCTGACCCGTTATTGCGTTGCCCGAAGCCGCCTCGTCCCCAGCCGCCGCAGTAACCCCCGTTACCTCGCTCTGTACCACAGGACGTGACTCCAGACTTCTTTCTCCATCCCCTATACCCCTTCTATTACCTAACCAAGCCGCCGAGGGAGATAACGTACCCTGCGCACTCCCCGCCTCCCATAACCGCACTAAATCTTTAAGACTTTGTAATAAAACACCAGAGCCGCCACTAGCCCCCCCAACAGATAATTCCTCCCCCCTTGCATTCACATTTGAGGCTAGTGCAGGTAAGTAAAAAGAAGTGCAGTCTCGCTCACCTGGCTGCCTGGGTGCTGTGTTCCCAGCAGCCGCCAATCCGGCGTCCTGACGCGATCTCTCTGGGCGCGTGCTTCCTCCATCCTAGTGCTGTCCCATGGAAGTTGATGCAGTGTGCAGCCAGCCTGACTCGACCGCTGCGTCCCCAGTGTCCATACGTCCCACATGTCCTGGTTCAAATCCATCTGATGATCCTCTTCTTCTAAATGAATGGCCTAATCCATGCTCCCCCCTCCTCTCCCCCTCCCCAGTGGCCAGAGATTCCCTCCCTCCTACTACACAGCGATCTCCTCCATGCCTGCGGTCAGCTTCGCCCCCCCTCCCCCTCCCAGCTGCAGCACAGGGACGTCCAGCTCTGCTCTCTGTAGCAGCAGCAGCAGCCGATGAGCAGGAGGAGACTCCCCACTGCCACTCACCAGCCGCCCTGCGTGCTGATGCTCGCCCCGCCGACTCCTCACTGCTGCTGGATGAATGCCGAGCCTGGGGCCGAACCGAAGGGGCCCCAGCCGTTCCTGACCCCGGATCCCTGGCTCCTTCTGCTGCTGGTGAGTGCTCGCGTTGCCGGCTTCCCCCCTGCGCTGAAGGCACCTGACTAGCAGGCCCTCGTGTGCTCTTCAGTACCTCTCTGCCCCGCCGAGCCGAGCCCGTTCCTGGTTGGGCAGCGGCCGCTCCTGCTCCTGGATCCACGCTTCCTCCAGACGCCATCGCTGCAGGGGAGGCCGACACCTCCCCCTGTTGCAGGCCCCGCCGGTGTTGCGGATTCCTCCCAGCCGCAGGTTTACGCGCCGGCTGCCGACGCTTCGTGACCGCGGCCGGAGGGTCCCTAGAGGGGCTCCTTATACGGCGCCGGGCCCTGGGGGTAGCCTCAGGGCTGAGGCGCTCCGGAGGCCTAGACCTCCGAGTCCGTCGCCCTGCACTTAAACCTTGGGGTTGGTCGGCTCCCTCATCAGGCAGCAGGCCCTGAATGGATGCCTGCAGCCATCCCGCACCTCTGGTTCCCGCAGCCGCTCTCAATTGCTGCAAAATCGCCTCAATCTCCATAACTAAAATCAGCTCTGAGCTTGTTTCTAGTACGGTGGGGGACCTAAAATGGTTGCCCCACTGAGATGGCTGTTGCCCCTTATACTGCCCGCCCTTACTCCGCCTCTTCTCCCCATTCCCCCTCCCCCTAGCCATACATCATTCCCCTGATTCAAATTTATTAACCCTTCCCCACCCAAAATTCCCTCAACCCAATGCTTTCTCATGTATTATCACTTAACCCTGTCATGGCGTCCTCCCTTTGAAGGCCTGCGGCCCAGTACGGCCTTACTTATCCACAACAGTGCAAGGCCTGCAGGCACTGTATGTGAGTACAGAGCTCTCACTGCATACCTCCAAAAGCTCCATTACTGTCTGCTGCTGCTTATTTAACCACTTTCTGCAATTAGACGTACTATACCATTGAGGTGACCTGGGACTTAATTCCCAGGGACGGGATAGTACGTCATAGGCGATCGGCCGCACTCACGGGGGGAGCGCGGCCGATCGCGGCCTGGTGTCAGCTGATTATTACGGCTGACATTCGGCACTATGTGCCAGGAGCAGTCATGGACCGCTCCCGGAACATTAACCCCCGGAACACTTCGATCAAACATGATCACCGCATTCCGGTGGCATAGGGAAGCATTGTGCAGGGAGGGTGCTCCCTGCGTGCTTCCCTGAGACCCTCGGAACAACACGACGTGATCGCGTTCTTCCGAGCGTCTCCTCCATCCTCCTCCCTGTAGGCCCCAGATCCAAGATAGCCGTGGGAGGCCTTCCGGGTCCTGCAGGGAGGTGGCTTGCAAGCACCTGCTGAGAGCAGGCGCCAGCAAACCTGCAGCACTGCCTGTCAGATCATTGATCTGAAACAGTGCTGTGCAAAGTGTCAAATCAGGGTTCTGTCACTATACCATGATGTCCCATCCTGAGACAAAGTAAAAAAAAAATATTTACATGTGCAATAAAAAAAAAACCTAAATTAAAAAAAAAAATAAAAAAAAAATAAATACCGGTGTATATATATATATATATGTTCACCGATTAACTCAAATGCATAAAGTCCAAAAAAGAAGGCAGCACTCCGTTTTCCATATAACTGTGCAGAGTTTAATCAGACCACATGTCTGTGCAGCGACGTTTCGGCTCTGAATGAGCTTGAGAAATGCTCTTACAGAGCCGAAACGTCGCTGCACAGACATGTGGTCTGATTAAACTCTGCACAGTTATATGGAAAATGGAGTGCTGCCTTCTTTTTTGGACTTATATATATATATTGTTCCAATAAATACATTTCTTTATGTAAATAAAAAAACAATAAAAGTACATATATTTAGTATCGCTACGACCGTAACGACCCGACCTATAAAACTGTCCCGCTAGTTAAGCCCTTTAGTGAACACTGTAAAAAAAAAAACGAGGCGAAAAACAATGCTTTTTCATCATACCGCCGAACAAAAAGTGGAATAACTCGCGATCAAAAAGACAGATATAAATAAACATGGTACCACCAAAAACATCATCTTGTCCCTCAAACAACGAGCTGCCATACAGCATCATCAGCAAAAAATAAAAAAGTTATAGCCCTCAGAATAAAGCGATGCAAAAATTATTATTTTTTTCTATAAAATAGTTTTTATTGTATAAAAAAATTATATAAATGAGGTATCGCTGTAATCCTACTGACCCGAAGAATAAAACTACTGTATCAATTTTACCAAAGGCAGAACGGTATAAACGCTCCCCCCAAAAGAAATTCAAGAATTGCTGGTTTTTGTTCATAGATTGTAAGCTTGCGAGCAGGGCCCTCATTCCTACTGGTATCTGTTTTGAACTGTGATTTCTGTTATGCTGTAATGTCTATTGTCTGTATAAGTCCCCTCTATAAGTTGTAAAGCGCTGCGGAATATGTTGGCGCTATATAAATAAAATTATTATTATTATTATTATTATTCTGCCTAACAAAAATCTGAATAAAAAGCGATCAAAAAATGTCATGTGCCCAAAAATGGAACCAATAAAATCGTCAACTCGTCACCGCAAAACCCAAGACCTCACATGACTCTGTGGACCAAAATATGGAAAAATTATTGCTCTCAGAATGTGGTAACGCAAAAAATATTTTTAGCAATAAAAAGAGTCTTTTAGTGTGTGACAGCTGCCAAACATAAAAATCCGCTATAAATAGTAAATCAAATCCCCCTTTATCACCGCCTTGGTTAGGGAAAAATAATAAAATTTAAAAAATGTATTTATTTCCATTTTCCCATTATGGTTAGGGTTAGGGTTGGGGCTAAAGTTCGGGTTAGGGTTGGGGCTAAAGTTAGGGTTGGGGCTAAAGTTAGAGTTACAGTTGGGGCTAAAGTTAGGTTGGGGCTAAAGTTAGGGTTGGGGCTAAAGTTAGAGTTACAGTTGGGGCTAAAGTTAGGTTGGGGCTAAAGTTAGAGTTACAGTTGGGGCTAAAGGTAGGGTTGGGGCTAAAGTTAGAGTTACAGTTGGGGCTAAAGTTAGGTTGGGGCTAAAGTTAGAGTTACAGTTGGGGCTAAAGATAGGGTTGGGGCTAAAGTTAGGGTTGGGGCTAGAGTTGGGGTTAGAGTTTGGATTACATTTACGGTTGGGTTAGGAGTGTGTCAGGGTTAGGGATATGGTTAAGGTTGGGATAAGGGTTAGGGGTGTGTTGTGGTTAGGTGTCTGTTGGGGTTGGGATTAGGGTTAGGGGTGTGTTCAGGTTAGGGGTGTGGTTAGGGTTGGGATCAGGGTTAGGGGTGTGTTGAGGTTCGGGGTGTGGTTAGGGTTGGGATTAGAGTTAGGGGTGTGTTGGGGTTAGGGTTGGAGTTAGAATTGACAGGTTTTTACTGTTTAGGCACACCAGGGGTTCTGCAAACGCAATATGACGTTCGATCTCAATTCCATCCAATTCTGCGTTTGTAAAAGTAAAACGGTGCTCCTTCCTTTCCGAGTTCTGCCGTTCGCCCAAACAGTGGTTTACCCCCACATATGGGGTATCAGCGTACTCAGGACAAAGTGAACAACAACTTTGTGGTCCAATTTCTCCAGATACCCTTGTTAAAATACAAAATTGGGGGCTAAAAGATCATTTTTGTGGAAAAAAAATGATTTTTTAATTTCCACGTCTCCATTATAAACTTCTGTGAAGCACTTGGGGGTTCAAAGTTCTCAAAACACATCTAGATAAGTTCCTTGGGGGGTCTAGTTTCCAATACGGGGTCAATTGTGGGGGGTTTCTACTGTTTAGGCACATCAAGGGCTCTCCAAACGACACATGGCGTCCTATCTCAATTCCAGCCAATTTTGCATTGAAAAGTCAAATGGCGCTCCTTCCCTTCCGAGCTCTGCCATGTGCCCAAACAGTGGCTTACCCCTACATATGGGGTATCGGCGTACTCAGGACAAATTGTACAACAACGTTTATGGTCCATTTTCTCTTGTTGCCCTTGGTAAAGTAAAACAAATTGGATCTGAAGTAAATTTTTTGAGAAAAAAAGTTAAATGTTCATTTTTTTTAAACATTCCAAAAATTCCTGTGAAACACCTGAAGGGTTAATAAACTTCTTGAATGTGGTTTTGAGCACCTTGAGGGGTGCAGTTTTTAGTTTGGTGCCACACTTGGTTATTTTCTATCATATAGACCCCTCAAAGTGACTTCAAATGTGATGTAGTCCCTGAAAAAAAAAATGGTGTTGTAAAAATGAGAAATTGCTGTTCAATTTTTAAGCCTTATAACTCTGTAACAGAACAAAATTTTGGTTCCAAAATTGTGTTGCTATAAAGAAGACATGTGGGAAATGATACTTATTAAGTATTTTGGGTGACATATCTCTATGATTTAAGGGCATGAAAACTTGTAAAAATTGAAAAAGTTGTAAAATTGCGAAAGTTTCAAATTTTTCGCCAAATTTCCATTTTTTTCACAAATAAACGCAAGTAATATCAAGGAAATTTTATGACTACCATGAAGTACAATATGTCACGAGAAAACAATGTCAGAATCACTGGGATCCATACATGCGTTCCATAGTTATAAACTCATAAAAGGACAGTGGTCAGAATTGGAAAAATTGGCCCGGTCATTAACATGCAAACCACCCTTGGGGGTTAAGGGGTTAATATATCTAGCTGCAGTTTTCTGTGGCTTTTTTTTTTTTTCAAAAAAGTCACCAAACCCCCCTAAAAATTTATTCTGTCTGTTATGTCAGGCTGAGGACTGGTGTATCTGTGTTTGAAAAATTGTAGTTTCGCAGGCATACTGTACGTAGCATAGTTCTGTGTGCTAGCCTTGTTCTATTTATTTATTTTTTTAAATTCATCAAAAACCCCCCAAAAATATATTTAATACAGTCTGCTATGTCAGGCTAAGGCCTGATATAGCAACACTCCCTACACTGCGTGATTCAGGAGCTGACTGTAACGAGCAGGTCTGATATAGACCTGATGACGCTGTGCGGCCAGCCAATCACTGTAATGCCACAACCAACATGGCTGTGGCATTACAGTGTGTGGCAGACAATCCCTGCATGTTCGTTGGCTCTGTAAAGAGTGTCAAACTGGGTCCAATCGATTGAGATATATATATATATATATATATATATATATATATATATATATATATATATATATATATATATATATATATATATATAGTTATTATCAATAATGGGTAAAATTACAGAGCAGAGTTAGGTTGTAGCTATGAGCAAAAGGAAATGCAAGCATAAAGAAAATCCATGCTAGTATCTTGATATATAGATGAATGCAAAGTAACAGGTAAAAGGTCTTAAAATGGATAAGGATTATAGATATCAGTAATTCAATAAAATCTAGCCACTATAACACAGGCTTTGTACATAGACATAGACAATATATATACAGTGGGGCAAAAAAGTATTTAGTCATTCAGTCAGCAATAGTGCAAGTTCCACCACTTAAAAAGATGAGAGGCGTCTGTAATTTACATCATAGGTAGACCTCAACTATGGGAGACAAACTGAGAAAAAAAAATCCAGAAAATCACATTGTCTGTGGTTTTATCATTTTATTTGCATATTATGGTGGAAAATAAGTATTTGGTCAGAAACAAAATTTCATCTCAATACTTTGTAATATATCCTTTGTTGGCAATGACAGAGGTCAAACGTTTTCTGTAAGTCTTCACAAGGTTGCCACACACTGTTGTTGGTATGTTGACCCATTCCTCCATGCAGATCTCCTCTAGAGCAGTGATGTTTTTGGCTTTTTGCTTGGCAACACGGACTTTCAACTCCCTCCAAAGGTTTTCTATAGGGTTGAGATCTGGAGACTGGCTAGGCCACTCCAGGACCTTGAAATGCTTCTTACGAAGCCACTCCTTCATTGCCCTGGCGGTGTGCTTTGGATCATTGTCATGTTGAAAGACCCAGCCACGTTTCTTCTTCAATGCCCTTGCTGATGGAAGGAGGTTTGCACTCAAAATCTCACGATACATGGCCCCATTCATTCTTTCATGTACCCGGATCAGTCGTCCTGGCCCCTTTGCAGAGAAACAGCCCCAAAGCATGATGTTTCCACCACCATGCTTTACAGTAGGTATGGTGTTTGATGGATGCAACTCAGTATTCTTTTTCCTCCAAACACGACAAGTTGTGTTTCTACCAAACAGTTCCAGTTTGGTTTCATCAGACCATAGGACATTCTCCCAAAACTCCTCTGGATCATCCAAATGCTCTCTAGCAAACTTCAGACGGGCCCGGACATGTACTGGCTTAAGCAGTGGGACACGTCTGGCACTGCAGGATCTGAGTCCATGGTGGTGTAGTGTGTTACTTATGGTAGGCCTTGTTACATTGGTCCCAGCTCTCTGCAGTTCATTCACTAGGTCCCCCCGCGTGGTTCTGGGATTTTTGCTCACCGTTCTTGTGATCATTCTGACCCCACGGGGTGGGATTTTGCGTGGAGCCCCAGATCGAGGGAGATTATCAGTGGTCTTGAATGTCTTCCATTTTCTAATTATTGCTCCCACTGTTGATTTCTTCACTCCAAGGTGGTTGGCTATTGCAGATTCAGTCTTCCCAGCCTGGTGCAGGGCTACAATTTTGTTTCTGGTGTCCTTTGACAGCTCTTTGGTCTTCACCATAGTGGAGTTTGGAGTCAGACTGTTTGAGGGTGTGCACAGGTGTCTTTTTATACTGATAACAAGTTTAAACAGGTGCCATTACTACAGGTAATGAGTGGAGGAAAGAGGAGACTCTTAAAGAAGAAGTTACAGGTCTGTGAGAGCCAGAAATCTTGATTGTTTGTTTCTGACCAAATACTTATTTTCCACCATAATATGCAAATAAAATGATAAAAAAACAGACAATGTGATTTTCTGGATTTTTTTTTCTCAGTTTGTCTCCCATAGTTGAGGTCTACCTATGATGTAAATTACAGACGCCTCTCTTCTTTTTAAGTGGTGGAACTTGCACTATTGCTGAATGACTAAATACTTTTTTGCCCCACTGTATAAGTAGAATATCCAAGTTCCTAGGATGGACAGTAACTGGCAGCCTACATGAACAGGAGTGAGTATAAGGCCGGCGTCACACTGGCGTATTAAACGGCAGAGTGCAATGCGATAAAAAATCGCATTGCACTCGGACCAATGTTAAGCTATGGGGCAGCTCCCACCAGCCGACTTTTTGTCGGCCATTTTCCTCGGTCCGAGACAATCGCAGCATGCTGCAATTGTCTCGGACCGAGGAAAACTCTCGGCTCACTCGCACCCATATAAGCCTATGGGTGGGAGTGAGACAGCGCACACCACTCGGATATCATCCGAGTGCTGTGCGTTATAAGCGGACCCCAGCAATGGAGGAGATGGAGAAATTCATTTCTCCGCCTCCTCCGCAGCTGTACTCCGATCCTCCCTGTGCGAGAGAATCGGAGCACAGATGCATGACACTCGGCTCCTGCTCTGCTGCGAGCAGGAGCCGAGTGTCATTAGCATATCGCATCCGATGATCTCGCATCGGATGCAATACGCCAGTGTGACGCCGGCCTAAGAAGCGCTGTAGTAAGGCGACTGCAGCCGCACATGCAGTGGTGCTATGTGGAGGGGTGAGAACGGGCAACTTCACTAATGTCCATACCCTTGATTCCGACATGTACCCAGAGCCCACTGGTTAAGGTGTGCCAGGGATGTCTGTGTAGAGCAGTGTTTTCCAAACTCCAGTCCCCACAGGTCCGGTTTTCAAGATTTCCATAGTGTTGCACAGGGGAGAAAATTCCTGATGCCTTGATGATACTACTACCACCTGTGTAATACTAAAGAAATCCTAAAAACATGTTGGGGGCCTTTGATGACTGGAGTTTGGGAAACACTGGTTTAGCGGGATGCATCACTGTTCTGTTAGCATACAGGCCTATGAAATGTGCTGTAGGACGCATCAGGGCATGTCACAGGGGGGCAGGGGTTAAATGCACCTCATTCTACTATGGAGATGGTTGCTGTCAGCTGCGTCATTTAGGGCACAGTTAGAGTAATCATGATGCCTGTTGTATACGGGTGTGTCACCAAGAATGGAGTTACAGGAACCTGCGCAGAAGAAGCAAGAAGCCAATGCCAATAGAAGTGCGGAATATAGCAATCGCAGGGTGCAGGTGCAGGGCAACCATTAGACGTCATAGGGCCCTGTGACACTGATGGAAGGCAACAGCCATGAAAATGAAGACCAGAGGCCAAGTTTCCTTCCAGGCAGCGCACGCCCCAGATCCCGGAAGACCAAATTGACATAATGGATTAAAAGAGGATTTTTGAAGAACAAGACGCAGATATGAGGCGTATAGGAATGACTATTTTAAGTATTCTAGTACCTGTATGCCCATATTAATAGCTTAGGTACGTCCAAGGGGGTAACAGATTCCCTTTAAGAACTGGGTTCACTCAGTTATAGGGACGGCCGTGGCACAATGCTTCATCTAGGGCGGCAACAGTGTGCCGTGTAGTAAAATTACGCTTGAGGAGCTTAAGAACCCTCCTATTGTAAAGAGGATAGGATGCACGTATAAAGGCCCCGTCTCACATAGCGAGATCGCTAGCGAGATCGCTGCTGAGTCGCAAGTTTTGTGACGCAACAGCGACCTCCATAGCGATCTCGCTATGTGTGACACGTACCAGCGATCAGGCCCCTGCTGTGAGATCGCTGGTCGTGTCGGAATGGCCTGGACCTTTTTTTGGTCGTTGAGGTCCCGCTGACATCGCTGAATCGGTGTGTGTGACACCGATCCAGCGATGTCTTCACTGGTAACCAGGGTAAACATCGGGTTACTAAGCGCAGGGCCGCGCTTAGTAACCCGATGTTTACCCTGGTTACCAGCGTAAATGTAAAAAAAAAAAAACAGTACATACTCGCCTTTCGGTGTCCAGGTCCCTCGCCGTCTGCTTCCTGCTCTCACTGACTGCCGGCCGTACAGTGAGAAGTGAGAGCACAGCAGTGACGTCACCGCTGCGCTCTGCTCTCACTGTACGGCCGGATCTCAGTCAGAGCAGGAAGTAGACGGCAAGGGACCTGGACACCGAAAGGCGAGTATGTACTGTTTGTTTTTTTTGGTAACCAGGGTAAACATCGGGTTACTAAGCGCGGCCCTGCGCTTAGTAACCCGATGTTTACCCTGGTTACCCGGGTGCTGCAGGGGGACTTCGGCATCGTTGAAGACAGTTTCAACGATGCCGAAGTCGTTCCCCTGATCGTTGGTCGCTGGAGAGAGCGGTCTGTGTGACAGCTCCCCAGCAACCACACAGCGACTTACCAACGATCACGGCCAGGTCGTATCGCTGGTCGTGATCGTTGGTAAATCGCTTAGTGAGACGGGGCCTTAAGGCTGACAGAAGTTACAATAGGATTAGGTTGGAAAATAAGATATAAGGAATGAAGAAGATGTTAAAGATAAGCCGAAATTAGAAATAAAAATTGGAAATAAAGAAATTAAGTGATGTGGCCAAGAAAAAGTGTGAGTAGGGATAAAGGTCCGAAACCAAGGATAAATGGAGGGAGGATGAGGATCTGGAATGGTCGAGTTCAGACTGCAGATCCTTTGTTCTCCTTGAGATGATCCAGCACCAGGGACGTCTAATAGTGGCTCTCTCATAAAGAACAAAGGAGCACATGGCAGAGTGAGCTCTCCTGTGTATGGGAGAGCTGGGCGGGAGAGCTGCCAGTCGAACTGTTGCTTGACCGCCATATCTAAGGTGTGTGCGGGCATCACATCACATTTTTGATGAGTTATCTCCCTTGGGGACAAAACAATTGGGCCTCCAAAATCACAATTCCCAATTCTCCTCTGCTCCAGTATAATCTGTCAGGGAGAGGTAGGGAGCCTTCATATACATTTGATGGTTTAGCAGATGTTGTAAAAAGTGGTTGGTTTGCCCAACTTTAACCTAAAGTGTTTAAGGGAGAACATGCTTAGGCTTATGAACATAATGTATACACAATGCAAGTTTCTCATTTTATAGAAATAGACTTGAAATGTAAAGTACCGCATATAAAATCTACTGATTGATTATCCTCATAAGGGCAGGTGCAGATGAATGTATTTTCAGTCCGAAACTGATCCGACAAAACATCAGACCGCACTTGGACCAGCATTAGTCCAGGGGGCAGTGCACACGTCTGATCGCTGCTTGCCTGAGTTTGATCCAATATTTGGACCGAACTCAGCCATGCAAGTCAATGAGTGCATGGGAAATTTCGGACTGCACTCGGATGACATCTGATTTCCATGCACTGGCATAATGGAGATATTTTTTTTCTGAATCTTCTCATCCAAGAGAACTGGATCACAATATGCTCACAGTGTTTGATCGGAGTTTCATTTGCATAAAAGTCCCGATTTTCTTGGATGAGAGACTTTATAGTCAACTGCCAAAGTCCTAAAATGGAGTAAAGGTTTTATTTCTAATGTACTATGTTTTGTCAATATTTTGCTATCCAAAATTCAAAATAACAAAATGTTTTTTTTCCTTTTCATTTATATTTAATTCAGCAACTTCTACCACTGGTGAGTCATGATAAGATAATGATATTTTATTCTAAGATTTTTAACCTCTTAAGAACCACAGCAGTTTTTATCAAATATCTTTGTTGATTGTTTCATACAGCTGTATGTATGTGTTATTTTTTGGCAGGAGTTTTAGATTTTATTTGCATTCTATATTTTGTAGATCTTCTGCTTTCCAAAATTTAAAATAATTATTTTCCTTTTCTTTCGTTTCCATTTTTTCATTTTTATTTAATTTAGCCACCACTACCACTGGTAAGTTCTAATAAACTATTTATCCAACATAACACCACTTCAGAAGGGAATAATAAAATAAATAATTTTTATTTAGACAGAGTACATTATTAAAAAATAGAAAACATGGTTCAAAAATTATCCATGAACCATGTGTGAGGTATCAAAAGAAAAAAGAAGAACAAGTCCACAAAAGTGGTGATGCGGACAGGGGTAAAGCTACAGATGTATAGAGGCAATCATACAAAAGAATATATACCCATGGCCAGTAATATAGTAATCAAAAAGCAAATGCACACAACACAGTATAGCCTGGCCCAATGGAAAAGAAATGCAAGTTGCATCTTACCCATACTGCTATAAGCCGTCCGTCCGTGACCCCGCAGACGCCTCGTATCATCATTAGAGGGTTGAGTCTGTAATGAGCTGACCATGAGGTGACCGGCCTTTTTAAAACCTAGGATTTTTATTTTTGTTTTTTTTAAAGTCCGGCCACCGCATGGTCATCTCATTACAGCCTCAACCCCCTGATGATGCCAGTTGACTAGCGAAACATGTCGGGGAGGCTTTAGGAGCAAATGTTAATAAGCACCAGCCACTGATCGTATAGTGGGTTCTTATAGGGTTATAGGTAGCGGCAGCACCTTGCTCCAAACCCATGAATACCGCTATAAACTAAAATACCTGTGTCCTAAATTAATACACACTGGATAGTGCATTTTTTAATAGTACTTCTTTTTAACAGCACAAATAAAAGTCATATTTTAGAAATCTTTAGTTAGGGATTATTTGCCTTTGGCAATTTGTTAATTGCGCTGTTTTAATTTATTCTGCAGTCAATAACTGGGAATTCATTAATCAGGACACGCTGACTCTCTTGTAGCTCTTTTATTGTCTATTGTCTTACTGAGCTCCGCTCAGCTGATTTATGACCACAGACCACATACAAATTGAATGTGCATGAAAACAAATCATGTAAAAAACAGAACGGTGCAAAATTTTTAATTGAACTCAATTGCTAAAAATTTCAAACACCTTGTTTTTAAGTAAAAAAAAAAATGGCACTGAAGATGGGCAACACTGTTAACTCCTTCCCAGCATCTGCTGTACATGTACGGTACAAGTCAGAAGTGGATATATGGAGCAACATCAGAGACGGAGCCCAAACCATATCCAGCAGACAATGATTATGATACACAGGAAGGATCGGACTCTAACATCAGCGTGTGGAGCCGAGCTCACAGTGCAGAGTAAAACTTTTACTTCTTAGGCCGGCGTCAAACTCAGCGTATGAAAATACGGTCAGTTTTTTACGGCCGTAATATGCAGAAATGTTCCCAAAATAGTGATCCGTATGTCATCCGTAGGCAGGGTGTGTCAGCGTATTTTGCGCATGGCATCCTCCGTATGTAATCCGTATGGCATCCGTACTGCGATATTTTCTCGCAGGCTTGCAAAACCAACATCTAATGGATTTATGTGCTCAAATGTTCGTTAAAACATATATACAGTATATATATACATATATATACGTCATTGAGACACACATATATACTGTATTTATATTTAATTCAGCGCGAGATAGAAAAAGCCGGCAATTGAATTACCGGCTTTTCTGCTTTCTCCTTCACAAACTTGACATGATATGAGACATGGATTACATACAGTAAACCATCTCATATCCCTTTTTTTTTTGCATATTCCACACTACTAATGTTAGTAGTGGGTATGTGCAAAATTTGGGCGCTCTAGCTGGTAAAATAATCGGTTAAATCGCGGAAAGAAATGGCGTGGGCACCTGCGCAATTTTCTCCGCCAGAGTGGGAAAGCCAGTGACTGAGGGCATATAGTAATAGCCTAGAGAGGGTCCATGGTTATTGGCCCCCCTGGCTAAAAACATCTGCCCCCAGCCACCCCAGAAAAGGCACATCTGTAAAGATGTGCCTATTCTGGCATTTGGCCACTCTCTTCCCACTCCCGTGTAGCCGTGGGATATGGGGTAATGAAGGGTTAATGTCACCTTGCTATTGTAAGGTGACATTAAGCCAGGTTAATAATGGAGACGCGTCAATTATGACACCTATCCATTATTAATCCAATAGTACGAAATGGTTAATAAAACACACACACATTATTAAAAAGTATTTTAATGAAATAAAGACACAGGGTGTTGTAATATTTTATTATACTCTTAATCCACCTGGAGACCCTCGTTCTGTAAAAAAGGAAAAATAAAAAATCACCAATATCCCATACCTTCCGTCGTTCTGTCACTTCCCACAATGTAAATCCATCTGAAGGGGTTAAATCATTTTACACCCAGGAGCACTGCTAATGCATGTGTGCTCCTGTCTGTAAAATGTTGTGAATGAATGGAATGCAGGGGAATGTCCTGTATTTAACTTGAGTCGCGGTGATGCGCCCTCTGCTTGATGTCCTCATATGAACTCGAGCATGGGAAAGAAAAAGCCGGCAATTGAATTACCGGCTTTTCTATAGAACACCGCTGCGTATTTCTCGCAAGTCACACTTCTGGTCCGTGTGTAATACATATTTTTCTCGCCCTTATAGACTTTCATTGGCGATTTTTTTTTGCGCAATACGGTGAAAAACACAGCATGCTGCAATTTTCTACGGCCGTACAAGACCGTATAATACAGATGAGTAAAATACGGCTGTTAGGAGCTGGGCCATAGAGAATAATTGTACCGTATGCAATTTGTATTTTCAGCGCCTCTCATATGTCCGTAAAACTCGCTAGTGTGACGCCGGCCTTACAGTGGGGGAAATAAGTATCTGATTCCTTGCTGATTTTGTAAGTTTACCCTCTGACAAAGACAACTGTAATTTTAAGGGTAGGTTAATTTTAACATTGGGAGATAAAATATCAAAAATAAAATCCAGAAAATCACATTGTATAAATTTTATAAATTTATTAGCATTTTGCATTGAGAAATAAGTACTTGATCCACTACCAACCATTAAGAGTTCTGGCTCTTACAGACCAGTTAGATGCTCTTAATCAACTGGTTACCTGCATTAAAGACAGCTGTGTTACATAGTCACCTTTCTAAAAGATTCCTGTCCACAGACTCAATTAATCAGTCAGACTTTAACCTCTACAACATGGGCAAGAACAAAGAGCTTTATAAGAATGTCAAGGACAAGATCATAGACCTGCACAAAGCTGGAATGGGCTACAAAACCATAAGTAAGATGCTGGGTCAGAAGGAGACAACTGTTGTTGCAATAGTAAGAAAATGGAAGAAATACAATGACTGTCAATCAACATCAATCTGGGGCGCCATGCAAAATCTCACCTCGTGGGGTATCCTTGATCATGAGGAAGGTGAGAGATCAGCAATAAACTACACGGGGGAACTTGTTAATAATGTCAAGGCAGCTGGGACCACGGTCACCAAGAAAACCATTGGTAACACATTATGCCGTAAAGATTCAAAATCCTGCGGTGCCCGCAAGGTCCCCCCACTCAAGAAGGCACATGTGCAGGCCAGTCTGAAGTTTGCCAATGAACACCTGGATGATTCTGTGAGAGATTGGGAGAAGGTGCTGTGGTCAAAAGAGAGAAAAATGTAGGTATTTGGCATTAACTCAACTCGCCGTGTTTGGAGGAAGAGAAATGTTGCCTATGACTCAGAGAACACCATCCCCACTGTCAAGCATGGAGGTGGAAACAATATGTTTTAGGGGTGTTTCTCTGCTAAGGGCACATGACTACTTCACCGCAACAATGGGAGAATGGATGGAGGCATATACTGTAAAATCCTGAGTGACAACCTCCTTCCCTCCGCCAGGACATTAAAAATGGGTTGTGGCTGGGTCTTCCAGTAAAACAATGACCCAAAACATACAGCCAAGGCAACAAAGGAAAGGCACAAAAAGAAGCACATTAAGGTCATGGAGTGGCCTAGCCAGTCTCCAGACCTTAATCCCATAGAAAACTTATGGATGGAGTTGAAGCTCCGAGTTGCCAAGCGACAGCCTCAAAATCTTAATGATTTAGAGATGATCTGCAAAGAGGAGGGGACCAAAATTCCTCCTGACATGTGCGCAAACCTCATCATCAACTACAAGAAACGTCTGACTGCTGTGCTTGCCAACAAGGGTTTTCCAACCAAGTATTAAGTCTTGTTTGCCATAGGGATCAAATACTAATTTCTCACTGCGAAATGCAAAGAAATTTATATAAAATGTATACAATGTGATTTTCTGGATTTTATTTTTTATATTCTGTCTCTTAATGTTAAAATTAACCTACCCTTAAAACTATAGACTGTTCATGTCTATGTCAGTGGGCAAACTTACAAAATCAGCAAGAGATCAAATAGTTATTTTCCCCACTGTACAGTATGTACTGTTTTCTTCGTGTTTAATAATGTGCTTTCAAAAATGACAAATAATTATGATTTTCCTTTTTTCTGCTCTATTTTCCTCCTATTTTATCCAGAGCCTACTACCACTAGTAAGTGATAATGAAGTATTAACTTCTAACTGTTCTGTATTAAAGCATTTATATAATGTACTCTATTTTATTATAGTCAGAATTATGATTTCTAAACTCTAAGTAGCTAAGTTTTTATTTTCCTTCTTTTAATCTGTGTTAGAACAGGAAATCTTTTTACCAAGATTTTACTACTACATTTGATGTAGGGGCAGGGACCCTGATTCCAATGCTGTATCCCTTACTGGATTGCTTGCTGCAGTTCTGTAAAATCCTTGTTTTATCTGCTGCAGATCTACCAGTTCCCTAAATGCTGAGCTCTGTGTAACCCTGCCCCCACCTCTGATTGGCAACTGTCTGTGTACACTGTGCATAGGCAGAAAGCTGTTAATCAAATGTTGGTGAGGAGTTATACAAAACTCACACATGAATATGGAGGGTTACATGGCAGCAGATTTACTAGTTTTCAAGTGATTAGTGATGAGCGAACGTGCTCGCCAACACTCGGTAATTGCCCCAGTATCACTATGCTCTGTGTACTCGGCGAGCACAAAGTATTTCCAAGATTATTCGGCAGGAGCTCGGGTCTCCGCCCTGCAATTCTGGTGCTCTTTAGAGTGCCATTGACAATGCAGGGATTGTCTGCCATGCACTGTAATGCCGCAGCCATCTTTGTTGTGTTATTACAGTGATTGGCTGGCCGCACAGCGTTATCAGGTCTATAAGAGACCTGGCGCTGCCCTGCTCACCACATTCTGCTCCGGATTCAGCGATTGTAGGGAGAGCTGCTGCTGAGATAGGGTCAGAATCGTGCTTTTAATAGTTAGTGTAAGTCTGCAACTGTGCAGTCCACAACTCCTGAGAAATCAACAGTCCTTTTTAGGGCTAATTCGGGGGTCCCGAGATTACAGCGCTAGGTAGGCAGGGGAGTCTATGTGCACATATCCACATCAGTGCAAGGCCTGCAGGCACTGTATGTGTGAACAGAGCTCTCACCTCCAAAAGCTCCATTACTGTCTGCTGCTGCTTATTTAACCCCTTTCTGCAATTAGACGTACTATCCCGTTAAGGTGACCTGGGATTTCATTCCCAGAGATGGGATAGTACGTCACAGGCGATCGGCCGCACTCACGGGGGGAGCGCGGCTGATCTCGGCCTGGTGCCAGCTTATTATTATAGCTGACATCCGGCACTGTGACAGGAGTGGTCACGGACCGCTCCCGGCACATTAACCCCCGGAACACTGCGATCAAACATGATCACAGCGTTCCAGCGGCATAGGGAAGCATCGCGCAGGGAGGGGGCTTCCTGCATGCTTCCCTGAGACCCTCGGAACAACGCGATGTGATCGCGTTCTTCCGAGCATCTCCTCCGTCCTCCTCCCTGCAGGCTCCAAATCCAAGATGGCTGCGGGGTGCCTTCCGGGTCCTGCAGGGAGGTGGCTTGCAAGCGCCTGCTGAGAGCTGGCTCCGGCAAGCCTGCAGCACTGCCTGTCAGATCGCTGATCTGAAACCGTGCTCTGCAAAATGTCAGATCAGCGATCTGACACTATGCCATGATGTCCCACCCTGAGACAAAGTAAAAAAAAATTACATGTGTAAAAAAATAAAAAAAACCTAAAAAAAAAAAAATATATATATATATATACATTGTTCCAATAAATACATTTCTTTATGTAAACACAAAAAAAACAATATATTTAGCATCGCCACTTCTGTAACGACCCGACCTATAAAACTGTCCCACTAGTTAACCCAGGGCCGGTGGCAGCACCCGGCCTACCAGGGCAAGTGTCGGGGCCCTGACGAGACAGGGGGGCCCACTCACACAGTCATAGAGCCATCTGGCTGCTTTAACCCTTTCTACCCTTTCAATTTGCGCTGGCACAAGCATCTTCTCACTGTCAGTGCAGGGCCAGGCACACATAGGGGTTAATTGGACACAGCCAGCGTGACATTGTGGGCGGAGAGTTCTCCTGCTCTGAATCTCCTGGCTGTGTGCACTGCTGAACTTATCGGAGGAGATGGAACTCCTACCAGCACCTGAGTGAGTGCAATGCTACATTGCTGTATGTTCTGACAGTCTGGGACTGGGTGACCTGGGGCGGCCATGGGCTGGGCGGCTGCAGCTGATATATATATATATATATATATATATATATATATATATATATATATATATATATAGATACTACAGCAGCCGCCCAGCACAGCCTGTATAGATACAGTGTATATAATATATATACAGGACAGGTGCTGGGGGCCTGGGCTGGGCGGCTGTTGAAGTATATACTCTGCACAGTACCACTCCTCCTGTATATATACAGTGCACAGTACCACTCCTCCTGTATATATACAGTGCACAGTACCACTCCTCCTGTATATATACAGTGCACAGTACCACTCCTCCTGTCCTGTATATATACACTGCACAGTACCGCTCCTCCTGTATATATACAGTGCACAGTACCACTCCTCCTGTCCTGTATATATACACTGTACAGTACCGCTCCTCCTGTATATATACACTGCACAGTACCACTCCTCCTGTATATATACACTGCACAGTACCGCTCCTCCTGTATATATACACTGCACAGTACCACTCCTCCTGTATATATACACTGCACAGTACCGCTCCTCCTGTCCTGTATATATACACTGCACAGTACCGCTCCTCCTGTATATATACACTGTACAGTACCACTCCTCCTGTATATATACACTGTACAGTACCGCTCCTCCTGTCCTGTATATATACACTGCACAGTACCGCTCCTCCTGTATATATACACTGCACAGTACCGCTCCTCCTGTATATATACACTGCACAGTACCACTCCTCCTGTCCTGTATATATACACTGCACAGTACCACTCCTACTGTATATATACACTGCACAGTACCGCTCCTCCTGTATATATACACTGCACAGTACCACTCCTCCTGTATATATACACTGCACAGTACCACTCCTACTGTATATATACACTGCACAGTACCGCTCCTCCTGTATATATACACTGCACAGTATCGCTCCTCCTGTATATATACACTGCACAGTACCACTCCTCCTGTCATGTATATATACACTGCACAGTACCACTCCTCCTGTATATATACACTGCACAGTACCACTCCTCCTGTCCTGTATATATACACTGCACAGTACCACTCCTTCTGTATATATACACTGCACAGTACCGCTCCTCCTGTATATATAC
Source organism: Ranitomeya variabilis (assembly GCF_051348905.1). NCBI lineage: Eukaryota > Metazoa > Chordata > Amphibia > Anura > Dendrobatidae > Ranitomeya > Ranitomeya variabilis. The sequence goes on from NC_135235.1 coordinate 60,436,158, forward strand.
ACTGCACAGTACCACTCCTCCTGTCCTGTATATATACAGTGCACAGTACCACTCCTCCTGTATATATACACTGCACAGTACCACTCCTCCTGTCCTGTATATATACACTGCACAGTACCACTCCTCCTGTATATATACACTGCACAGTACCACTCCTACTGTATATATACACTGCACAGTACCGCTCCTCCTGTATATATACACTGCACAGTACCGCTCCTCCTGTATATATACACTGCACAGTACCACTCCTCCTGTCCTGTATATATACACTGCACAGTACCACTCCTCCTGTATATATACACTGCACAGTACCACTCCTCCTGTCCTGTATATATACACTGCACAGTACCGCTCCTCCTGTATATATACACTGCACAGTACCACTCCTCCTGTCCTGTATATATACACTGCACAGTACCACTCCTCCTGTATATATACACTGCACAGTACCACTCCTACTGTATATATACACTGCACAGTACCGCTCCTCCTGTATATATACACTGCACAGTACCACTCCTCCTGTATATATACACTGCACAGTACCACTCCTCCTGTCCTGTATATATACACTGCACAGTACCACTCCTCCTGTATATATACACTGCACAGTACCACTCCTCCTGTCCTGTATATATACACTGCACAGTACCACTCCTCCTGTATATATACACTGCACAGTACCACTCCTCCTGTCCTGTATATATACACTGCACAGTACCACTCCTTCTGTATATATACACTGCACAGTACCGCTCCTCCTGTATATATACACTGCACAGTACCACTCCTCCTGTATATATACACTGCACAGTACCACTCCTACTGTATATATACACTGCACAGTACCGCTCCTCCTGTATATATACACTGCACAGTATCGCTCCTCCTGTATATATACACTGCACAGTACCACTCCTCCTGTCATGTATATATACACTGCACAGTACCACTCCTCCTGTATATATACACTGCACAGTACCACTCCTCCTGTCCTGTATATATACACTGCACAGTACCACTCCTTCTGTATATATACACTGCACAGTACCGCTCCTCCTGTATATATACACTGCACAGTACCACTCCTCCTGTCCTGTATATATACAGTGCACAGTACCACTCCTCCTGTATATATACACTGCACAGTACCACTCCTCCTGTCCTGTATATATACACTGCACAGTACCACTCCTCCTGTATATATACACTGCACAGTACCACTCCTACTGTATATATACACTGCACAGTACCGCTCCTCCTGTATATATACACTGCACAGTACCGCTCCTCCTGTATATATACACTGCACAGTACCACTCCTCCTGTCCTGTATATATACACTGCACAGTACCACTCCTCCTGTATATATACACTGCACAGTACCACTCCTCCTGTCCTGTATATATACACTGCACAGTACCGCTCCTCCTGTATATATACACTGCACAGTACCACTCCTCCTGTCCTGTATATATACACTGCACAGTACCACTCCTCCTGTATATATACACTGCACAGTACCACTCCTACTGTATATATACACTGCACAGTACCGCTCCTCCTGTATATATACACTGCACAGTACCACTCCTCCTGTATATATACACTGCACAGTACCACTCCTCCTGTCCTGTATATATACACTGCACAGTACCACTCCTCCTGTATATATACACTGCACAGTACCACTCCTCCTGTCCTGTATATATACACTGCACAGTACCACTCCTTCTGTATATATACACTGCACAGTACCACTCCTACTGTATATATACACTGCACAGTACCACTCCTCCTGTATATATACACTGTACAGTACCACTCCTCCTGTCTTGTATATATACACTGCACAGTACCACTCCTCCTGTATATATACACTGCACAGTACCGCTCCTCCTGTATATATACACTGCACGGTACCACTCCTCCTGTATATATACACTGCACAGTACCGCTCCTCCTGTATATATACACTGCACAGTACCGCTCCTCCTGTATATATACACTGCACAGTACCGCTCCTCCTGTATATATACACTGCACAGTACCACTCCTCCTGTTCTGTATATATACACTGCAGAATTTACAATAGCTTTCACTCATGTAAGAAGTGAAATCTGGCATTGTACTATACCTATATTTCTCTGCTGTATCTGTGCATCATGAATCGTGGTATGTGTTAAAGAGGGGGGGAGGGGGCCCACTGAGACTCTTTCGCCCGGGGCCCTCAAAAACCTGGAGCCGGCCCTGAGTTAACCCCTTTAGTGAACACCATAAAAAAAAGAGTAAAAAAACAATGCTTTATCATCATACCGCTGAACAAAAAGTGGAATAACACTCGATCAAAAAAAATGGATATAAATAAACATGGTCCGCCGAGAACGGCATCTTGTCACACAAAAATTGAGCTGCTATACAGCATCATCAGCAAAAAAATAAAAAAGTTATAGCCCTCAGAATAAATCGATGCAAAAATAATTATTTTTTCTGTAAAATAGTTTTTATTGCATAAAAGTGCCAAAACAGAAAAAACACAAGACCTCACATGACTCTGTGGACCAAAATATGGATTAATTATAGCTCTCAGAATGTGGTAACGCGAAATTATTTTTAGCAATAAAAAGTGTCTTTTAGTGTGTGACAGCTGCCAAACAGAAAAACCTGCTATAAAAACCCGCTATAAATAGTAAATCAAACTAGCCTTAGGCTAGTTTCACATTTGCGTTAGAATCCGCAGCGTTTAATCTGCAACCGCAAATGAAGGAAAAAACGCTTTGAAACGCGTACAAACGCAGCGTTTTTTAGATGCATACGTTAACACATGCATTTAAAAAACGCGCCGTTTTCACGCTTTTCCATGCATTTTGCATGCATTTCCGTTTTTTGTGCGCATGGTGAAAAATTTAACAGAAACAAAATCTAGATAAACACACCGCCAATGGGACTACAGTGGGCGTGTATTATGGGATATCTATATATAGACCCTCGGACTCCTGAAATCTTCACAGTTTGCTACTGTATCCTGTGTCATGATGGATCTTCGCATGGAGAGCTTTTATTTCAACCTAGATTTAAGCATCAAACTGTTTCTTGCCTGTGCGTTTGCTTGGGAGCAACAAAGAAATAGAGAACGACAGAGAAAAACACAGGCGCTTTTGGAGACACCCCATTATTGAACTTCAGGAGAGCCGTGGAGCCTACCACACGCTATATGGCGAGCTTAATGCCAACCCGGATAAATTCCTGGAATATACCAGGATGTCTCAAGACTCTTTCTGAGAATTGCTTGGTCGTGTCCAAGGAGCCATCCGGAGACAGGACACCCAGCTCAGTAGAGCGATTCCTGCAGAGGAACGTCTCCTGGTTACATTAAGGTACGTAATAATTCTAAACAAATGCCAGTCATAATTATTATTGGTCTGCCATGTATTATTTGTATTTTCCTTTAGGTCTTTAGCTAAATACCACCATATATGGAATTGATTGTAAATTTATTTTTTTATTCTTATTTCAGATTTCTGGTAACCGGAGAGAGCTTATCATCCCTCCACTTTCAGTACCGGCTTGGAATTTCCACCCTGTCTGGAATAGTTACGGACACCTGCCGGGTTTTGTGGAATGTTCTCCGGGATGAGTTTATACCCCTACCCACGGAGGACATGTGGATTGAAATTGCTGAAAAATTCTGGCTTGTGTGTGATTTCCCCAACGGTTTAGGAGCGGTGGATGGAAAGCACATATGCATTATCAGAACTGGATCGGAGTACTTCAACTACAAAAAATATTTTTCAGTTGTGCTCATGGCAATAGCAGATGCAGACTGTCACTTCATCGCCGTGGACATTGGAGCTTTTGGCCGTGGGAATGACTCAGACTTTCAAGAACTCGGATATGGGCCGACGTGTGTATGGAAGAAATTTTAATTTTCCACTGCCACGACCTCTCCCCAACACTCAAGGTCCACCGATGCCATTTGTTATGGTTGGGGATGAGGCCTTTCAGATGTGCGAAAACCTACTGAAGCCATATTCCAGTTGGAATGACACTAAAAGGATTTATAACTACAGACTGACCAGGGCCCGAAGAACAGTGGAGTGCACCTTTGGGATCCTTGTCTCAAAATGGCGCATTCTTAAGACAGCCATTAATCTAAAAATGGAGACAGTCGATGAGGTGGTCAAAGCCTTTGTGGTTCTCCACAATTACATAATGGCTAAGGAACGACCCAACATTGAACTGGATGAACCTGTTGCAAACCTATTGCCAAATTACCAGCATCACCCGCTGCGCTCAACATTCGAAGTTGGCCACATGCGGGACCAATTTGCTGCCTATTTTGATTCTGATATTGGACATGTGGCATGGCAAGACAATATTGTGTAAAATTTCCTGTTGGGTTTTGGCCTGTACCAGTTATGTTTTATGTCTCCTATGTATTTCCTCTAAAAACCACTTATGTTGATAGTGGAAAGGTAGTTGATGTCATTATGTCCAGATTCTGTTCTGCAGTATCTATTGGACGCAGACTGAAGAGAAGATGGAGGTATAATAAAAAGCAGATCTACACTCATCAAGTCAGGTGTCAGAAATAATGAATTCCTGAGGCAAAAATAACAGCCTCATGAATTCACTATTTCTGACACCTGTCCAGGTGAGTATAGATATGCCTTGTATGACCTACCTCGTCTCTACGGTTTGTGTTAAATAGATTACGTACACTGAAGAAAAAATGGAGGTTATACAAGGCAGTTCTCTACTCACCAGGTCAGGTGCCATATATAATGAGTTCACGACACAGAGTTTTGTGCATCATGAACTCACTATTTATGACACGTGACCTGTTGAGTGTAGCTCTGCTTTGTATTACCGCCATTTTCTCTTCAGTCTGCGACACAGATTAATCAGACTGAAGAGATTATATAGAAAATACAAGTAATTTTGTTTTTTTTTGGCCACCTCATAGCTCTATACCAAACACACAAAGGTGCAGTGTTCTACTTAATAACTGCTGGAGTTATGAGTTGGCCAAAAAAAAGTGTGTGGCACAGTGTTTTATTCGGCGCACGGTGTGTGTTGCCGGTGGCGAAATACTCAATTAACCAAACATTATTGGGGGCAAAAAACATTATTATTTATTTTTTAACAAACAAATTAATGTAACTATGCCTGCTTGGGGTAGAGTGACGGAAATGGGGTGTGTGTAGCTGTGAGGCCTGGCTTAATGTGGACGACACAGGGGTGGCAGGAGAAGGGGCAATTAAAGTAGTGGGGTCTGGCAGTTCGGGGATGGGGCTTGATGCACGAGAGGGCAGAGACACACCTGACATTACAGACACATTGGGAGGTGAGGGGGGAGAAATTGAGATCGTCCTTTGTTTTTTATTTTGTTTCCCTTTTTGGGAATGGCGCTGAGGTCTGGGGAGCCTCGGTGGGCTCATTTGTTGCGGCCTGGTCATGGTGGCTTACCTGTCATGGTCCGTGTGCCGCTGCATGGTTGTGGTGATGGGGAAGGCCATACCAGGGTCCAGGTGCTGCTGCTGCATCCTGGTGGTGGTGTAAGCCATTCCAGGGTCCGGGTGCTGCTGCTGCATGCTGCTGGTGAAAAGCATGCCAGGATCCAGGAGCTGCTACATGCTGGTGCTGAAAAGCATGCCAGGATCCGGGTGCTGCTGCTGCAGCTGGGACCTGGTGATGGTGGCCGACCTGTCCTGATCCGGGAGCTGCTGCTGCATGGTGGTGGCAGTGGAGGAGGTCGAAGCAGGAGCAGCAGTTGTAATGGTGGTGGCGATGGGCTGTCCAACAGCACTCGGCATGGTGGTGGTGCTGTAGTGGTGTCCAGCAGAGCTTGGAATGGAGGTGGCCGTGCAGTGGTATGCAGCAGAGCTCGGCATTGATGTCAAGCGTGACAGTGTTGGCACAGATGGATATGCTGCCACTGTCTGCTGAAAATACCGACTCTGCTGCATAGCCTGCACGTAATCAGCATTGCAGGCCTGCATGACACTAAGCTGGAGATCAGGAGTAAGGTGTTCCGACATGCCCGGTTCAGTTTGATTAAAAAAACGATGTGCTGGCCTCTGGAGGTCAGCTTTCACTTGGTCAAGGCTTTTGGTGACCTCCTGGATACGTGTATTTATATGGCTAATGGCAGTATTCAGTCGGTCACCCATCGCCTTGAGTCCATCATGAAAGACCGAGCTCAAGTGCAAAAACTCGGGCATGAGTGACGTGTCCGAGGCCCTCTGCCGCTGCCGGGAAGAGCCCAAAAAAAAGGGGCAGAGGACTGGGAAAGGGGAACACCTGATGGACCAGCTTCCTAGTCTCCAGTTTGTGTGGCAGGCCCACTTGCTGCAGCACTGCTGGATGGCTGGGACGGGTCCGTGGCTGTCTGATGAAGGACCGCTCCAGAACCAGGGTCAAGAGTGCTGCTCCATGTGTTGTGAAAAAAGAAGAAAAAAAATTAATGCCAAACATTTACAAAACACCAACTCCTGTGGAATAGAAACATACAGATTATGGCAATACAACACAACCTAATACACCAAAAAAATACTTACTTTCTCTGGGTAAGGACCGGTGTCAAAAATGACAGAATGCGGTAGTATTTATATTTTCGGATCCTTGCTCCCGAACCACTAGGAAGCCGGCTCTCTTGACGAAGGTCCTTGTTGAAGCGATCCTTCACCGAATGCCAACATGTTTTGACTTTGAGCACTGTTGAAAAAACAAAAAAGAATGGGTAGACAATAGACTTTTGGCCGTGATCACACAACTGTGTGTGATGAGAGAAACTCCTGAGAGTTTCTCTCATCACACACAGTTGTGTGATCCCGGCCAAGGTCACTGCTGCAGCACCACATTGCAATACTTACAAAATGCATTTCGGACCCGAGTCGGAGTGTTGTCCCAGCCATCCCACATCACTTTGGCCACCTCATTCCATAGCCGCCGGAACCCAGGTGTCCCACAACGGGACTCGCTCATGGACCAGGGAGATTGGGAGGTCATTTTCAATTAGGTCCTCATCCCGTTCTGGAACCTAAAAAATAAAAAAAGACATTAATGTTGGAGAGGTTAGCATAAGGACAAGAAAGAAAGCAGAGACAGAAAACTGGCATGAATATTGAAAGTCAAGAAAAAAAAGGAGTCAAGAAGAAAAAGGTAAAGAAAGAGGAAAGTAAAGAAATGAACATTCAAGAATAGTAAAGTGAGGATACAATAAACAGTCAGCCAGGTATACTTACACGCTGTCGCCTTGCCACCCAACCGTGAACCCACTGCTCCTGCTCAGCCTCTGCCGCAGTGGAAGAAGTGCTCTAAAAAAAGGGAAAAAAAATTGTCACATGTGTAGATGTGACTAGGGTTGAGCGACTTTTATTTTTATAGGATCGGGTCGGGTTTCATGAAACCCGACTTTCTCAAAAGTCGGGTCGAGTGAAATCGGACGATCCTATAAAAAAGTCAGGGTCGGGGTCGGCCGAAACACGAAACCCAATGCAGTGCAATGGGATACTATGGTTCCCAGGGTCTGAAGGAGAGGAAACTCTCCTTCAGGCCCTGGGATCCATATTAATGTGTAAAATAAAGAATCAAAATAAAAAATATTGATATACTCACCCTCGGACGCGCCCTGGTACTAACCGGCAGGCTTCCTTCCTAAGAATGAGCGCGTGAATGACCTGCGGTGACGTCGCGGCTTGTGATTGGTCGCGAGCGGTCACATGGACAAGCCGCGACGTCATCTAAGGTCCTTCACGCGCTCATTCTTAGGAAGGAAGGCTGCCGGAAAGAAGCAGGGCGCGTCCGAGGGTGAGTATATTCCTATTAGGTATATTGAAAAAGAAAAAATCTCCAGCATGGATCTTCTAAAAGTCAATTTATTGGAAACACTTTAAAATGCAAACATTTGCAAAAAAGAGAGATGGGGGTCCCAGGTGGTCAACGCCGACGCGTTTCGACCATCAGGTCTTAGTCATGGCATGAAAATGGAACCACATATTAACATTTTATACAACACAGAACACTAAAACAGCAAGTGCTTAGATTAAAACTCAGGTGGGCAATCAGAACATTCATTATATTAACCCCCTGTGAACCGCAAAAGAGAAAGACATATCCATGAAAAAAGAACCACATCGGTGTATCAAAAAATTACATTAGCTGGAATAATAGAACCATTTCACAGTGTGTACAATATTAAATATCACCTTCTTATATACAAAAAAAAAAAAAAAAAAAAACGCATGGGAAAAAAAAAAAAAAAAAAAAAAAAAATAAAAAAAAAATAAATAAAAAATAAAAATTTATATATTTATATTAAAGACATGAGATTATTACATTAATCTAACTGCAAAATGAGGTCAAGACGTTTGTTCAGCCCTAAGGGCACCCTTGACTGTAGAGAAAATATCCAAAAGGATTCACGATTTAATATCTTACGTCTATGATCACCACCTCTAGGGGGTTTATGCACTTTTTCAATAGCAGTCACTTTAATCATGCTGGTGTTACCTGCATGGATTGTTTTGCAGTGATGAGAGACTGCAGAAATGTTATGTGATGTATTATTAAGTGCAGATTCTGAGATATGCTTACAAAACCTTCTTTTTAAAGGGCCCACTGTGCAGCCCACATATTGCAGTTTACATAAATCGCATTCTATCAAATAAATGACGTGGAAAATCTTCGCATTCTCAGTGATTGTTCTACTTACACCCAAATTTCATATGATCCCACAAAAGAATTTCAGATACATTTAGAGAAATTATTAGTAGATGGCCTATCCACAGGTGCTATTACACAAAAAATACATGATTATTTAAATATCAAACATCCAGTTATTCCTATTTATCATGCGTTTCCTAAGATTCATAAAAATGTTTTTCCTCCCCCGTTTAGAGCCATCATCTCTGGTATAGGGTCACTTTCAGAAAATTTGGGAGAATGGGTGGATCATTTTCTACAACCCTTAGTGATCAACTTACCGGGTTATATCAAAGATACCAGAGCAGTCATTGCCGCATTAGATGGCTTTTTGTGGTCTTCACATTATACATGGGTCACCTGTGATGTGGTTGGTTTATATCCTTCCATACCACATAATATAATTCTAACCAGCTTGTCATATTTTCTTAATAAGTACAGCACGTACAAACAGGAGATTCAATCTTTCATTGTAGACTCAGTTTCTTTTTTGTTGACCCATAATTATTTTTCATTTGACAGGTTGTTTTTTATCCAAAAAAAGGGCGTTAGTATGGGGGGGAAATGTTCCCCTTCATTAGCCAATATTACAGTAGCGGTTTGGGAAGAAAAATATATTTTCAATGAGAATAATCCTTTTTCTAACAACATTGTATTTTTTGGTCGCTATATCGATGATTTGATTATAATTTGGAAGGGGGATGATATGCTGATTACGGACTTCATAAAATACGTGAATAATAATGACTTTAATCTCTCCTTTACTTTTAATACCTCCAAGACTTGTATCAACTATTTGGATATTTCCTTATCAGTAAATGAAAATACTAACTTAGTTGCTGTTTCCCCTTATAGAAAATCTACTGACAGCAACTCCATTTTGGAGGCACACTCTTGTCACCCAAAACATGTCATTAAGAATATACCAGTGGGTGAATTGATCAGGCTCAAAAGAAATTGTAGTTCATCTGCACAATTCACACAGGAAACTGAGTCTGCAGTTTTCAGACTTAAAGATCGCGGTTATCCTAATTGGATGCTACACAGAGCAAAATCAGTGACAAAAGACATTGATAGGAAGTCTTTATTATGGAGTGATAATGAGGATCCAGGGTCTCTTTCTATGAACCCCAACGAGAATAATAATAAAATTAAAAAAATTAAAAGAAAAAGGTTTAATGAGACTAAACACACAGAGTCTGCCTCTCACTCTCTGAGTACGATAAATTTTTCCACAGTTTATAGTCCGCAGTATGCAGAAATAATTCAAATTGTGAAAAAGTATGTTCCTATTTTATACAATGATGTGAAGCTAGCACATATTTTAGATCGTACTCACATACGATATCTTGCCAAAAAAGCACCTTCCTTACGTGACATCCTATCTCCTAGTCTCTATCTCAATAGTAAATTGACTGCAGGAAATAGTGCCTGGTTAACATATAAGGGTTTTTTTAAATGTGGTCACCACCCGTGTAAAACGTGTAATTTCGTAAGAAAAACTACTAGTTTCACCTCTAGTGTGACAGGCATTACTTATCCAATTAGAACGCACATGAATTGCAACTCAGAAGGTGTCATTTATTTGATAGAATGCGATTTATGTAAACTGCAATATGTGGGCTGCACAGTGGGCCCTTTAAAAAGAAGGTTTTGTAAGCATATCTCAGAATCTGCACTTAATAATACATCACATAACATTTCTGCAGTCTCTCATCACTGCAAAACAATCCATGCAGGTAACACCAGCATGATTAAAGTGACTGCTATTGAAAAAGTGCATAAACCCCCTAGAGGTGGTGATCATAGACGTAAGATATTAAATCGTGAATCCTTTTGGATATTTTCTCTACAGTCAAGGGTGCCCTTAGGGCTGAACAAACGTCTTGACCTCATTTTGCAGTTAGATTAATGTAATAATCTCATGTCTTTAATATAAATATATAAATTTTTTTTTTTTATTTATTTTTTTTTTCCCATGCGTTTTTTTTTTTTTTTTTTGTATATAAGAAGGTGATATTTAATATTGTACACACTGTGAAATGGTTCTATTATTCCAGCTAATGTAATTTTTTGATACACCGATGTGGTTCTTTTTTCATGGATATGTCTTTCTCTTTTGCGGTTCACAGGGGGTTAATATAATGAATGTTCTGATTGCCCACCTGAGTTTTAATCTAAGCACTTGCTGTTTTAGTGTTCTGTGTTGTATAAAATGTTAATATGTGGTTCCATTTTCATGCCATGACTAAGACCTGATGGTCGAAACGCGTCGGCGTTGACCACCTGGGACCCCCATCTCTCTTTTTTGCAAATGTTTGCATTTTAAAGTGTTTCCAATAAATTGACTTTTAGAAGATCCATGCTGGAGATTTTTTCTTTTTCATTGCTGGCTCTGGACTACGTCCTTGACCAAGGCGGCTCCGTGCGTGGACATCATTGCACTGTTGAGGGATTGGTGAGCTGACTTATTTTCTTCCCATTTTTTCCTTTTTCCCTATTTTTGTATTAGGTATATTCTCACCCTCGGACGCGCCCTGCTTCTTTCCGGCAGCCTTCCTTCCTAAGAATGAGCGCGTGAAGGACCTTAGGTGACGTCGCGGCTTGTCCATGTGACCGCTCGCGACCAATCACAAGCCACGACGTCACCGCAGGTCATTCACGTGCTCATTCTTAGGAAGGAAGCCTGCCGGTTAGTACCAGGGCGCGTCCGAGGGTGAGTATATCAATATTTTTTATTTTGATTCTTTATTTTACACTTAAATATGGATTCCGATACCGATTCCCGATATCGCAAACATATCGGAACTCGGTATCGGAATTCCGATACCAGATTCAGAAGATCGCCGACCCCACACAGGGGTCGGGTCGGGTTTCATGAAACCCGACTTTGCCAAAAGTCGGCGACTTCTGAAAATGGCTGACCCGTTTCGCTCAACCCTAGATGTGACAGTGAATACTTACCAATCTGAGGAGGAGATTACTCCCTTCACTGACATGTTCGGCTTGTGCAGGCCCAGGACGTTGCTCCTCCTCCTCAGAAGATGTCATTCTGATGCATGCAGAAAGAAAAAAATGGCAGAAATTAGGACATATAGAGACAGAATATAGAAGATAAAGGCATTGGCTTTGATATACTCACATTGTTCAGAGTCTTGTTTCCTCCAAGGTGCTTTCCTCTGTCTGGTCTGCTTCCCAGTCTGCTGTATAGTGACCTGCAAATGCCCACTCCCTCCTTTTATCAGTTTGTATGTGGGGGGTGGCTAATCAGTGTCTAGATATGTTTTCCTGTGATGCAATGCATGCGTTCACAAACGCAAGCAAAAGCATGTGCTTGCGAACGCATGTGTTCACATAGACCGTAATGCATTTTTTTGCCGCATTCCTTCTGCTAACAACCCCATACGTTTCTAGGCGGCAAATTGACGCCTCTAAAATTACTACATGTAGCGTTTACCGTGCCAAACCACAGACGACAAAACGACGCATGCGTCATCAAACGCGGCAAGGCGCAACCGATTGCAGACACATGCGTCCCTAATGTTAAATATAGGAATACACGACTGCAAATGTGAAACCAGCCTTAGTTAGGGAAAAATAATAAAAAATGTATTTATTTCCATTTTCTCATTATGGTTAGGGTTGGGGCTAAAGTTAGGGTTGGGGCTAAAGTTAGGGTTGGGGCTAAAGTTGGGGATAGGGTTGGGGCTAAAGATAGGGTTAGGGTTGGGGCTAAAGTTAGGGTTGAGGTTTGGATTATGGTTGGGTTAGGGGTTTGTTAGGGGTATGGTTAGGTTTAGGGGTATGGTTAGGGTTGGGATTAGGGTTAGGGGTGTGGTTATGGTTGGGATTAGGGTTAGGGGTGTGTTGGAATTAGGGTCGGAGTTAGAATTGGAAGGTTTCCACTGTTTAGGCACACCAGGGACTCTGCTAACGCAACATGACGTCCGATCTCAATTCCATCCAATTCTGCGTTGTAAAAGTAAAACAGTGCTCCTTACCTTCCGAGCTCTGCTGTGCACCCAAACAGTAGTTTATCCCCACATATAGGGTATCAGCGTACTCAGGACAAATTGCACAACAACTTTTAGGGTCCAATTTCTCCAGATACCCTTGGGAAAATACAAAATTGGTGGCTAAAAGATCATTTTTGTGGAAAAAAAATGATTTTTTAATTTTCACGGATCTACATTTTAAACTTCTGTGAAGCACTTGGGGTTTCAAAGTACTCACCACACATCTAGGAAAATTCATTAGGGGGTCTACTTTCCAAAATGGTGTCACTTTTGGGGGTTTCCACTGTTTAGGCACATCAGCGGCTCTCCAAACAAGACATGGCATCCTATCTCAATTCCAGCCAATTTTGCATTGAAAAGTCAAATGGCGCTCCTTCCCTTCTGAGCTCTGCCATGCACCCAAACAGTGGCTTACCCCCACATTTGGGGTATTGGCATACTCAAGACAAATTGTACAATAACTTTTTTGTGGTCCAATTTCTCCTGTTACCCTTGGTAAAATAAAACAAATTGGATCTGAAGTAGATTTTTTGTGAAAAAAAGTTAAATGTTATAATTTTTTTTAAACATTCCAAAAATTCCTGTGAATCACCTGAAGGGTTAATAAACTTCTTGAATGTGGTTTTGAGCACCTTGAGGGGTGCAGGTTTTAGAATGGTGTCACACTTTGGTATTTTCTATCATATAGACTGCTCCAAGTAATTTCAAATGTGATGTGGTCCCTAAAAAAAAAGTGGTGTTGTAAAAATGAGAAATTGCTGGTCAACTTTTAACCCTTATGACTCCCTAACAAAAAAAACCTTTTGGTTCCAAAATTGTGCTGATGTAAAGTAGACATGTGGGAAATTTTACTTATTATGTATTTTGTATGACATACAGTATCTCAGTGATTTAAGGGCATGAAAACTCAAATTTGTAAAATTGCAAAATTTTCAAAATTTTGGCCAAATTTCCATTTTTTTCACAATTAAACACAAGTACTGTTAAGGAAATTTTACCACTATCATGAAGTACAATATGTCACGAGAAAACACTGTCCGAATCACAGGGATCCATGCAAGCGTTCCAAAGTTATAACCTCATAAAGGGTCAGTGGTCAGAATTGTAAAAATTGGCCTGGTCATTAACATGCAACCCACCCTTGGGGTTAAGGGGTTAATATATATCTAGCTGCAGTTTTCTGTGGCTTTTTTTTTTTTCCAAAAAGTCACCAAACCTCCCCCAAAAATGTATTCTGTCTGTTATGTCAGGCTGAGGACTGGTGTATCTGTGTTTGAAAAATCGTAGTTTCGCAGACATACGTAGCACAGTTCTGTGTGCTAGCCTTGTTCTACTGTTTTTTTTGTTTTTTTTTTTTAATTCACCAAAAAAATATTTAAAACAGTCTATGTTATGTCTGACGCCTGACATAGCAACTCTAACATAGCAACTCTCCCTACACTGTATGATTCAGGAGCTGACTGTGACGAGCAGGGCGGTGCCAGGTTTGATATAAACCTGATGACACAACCAACATGGCTGTGGCATTACAGTGTGTGGCAGACAATCCTGCATGTTCATTGGCTCTGTAAAGAGTGTCAAACATGCAGGGCGGGGACCCGAGCTCCCGCTGAGGAAAACCGGAAATACTAGCCGAGCATCGCAAGCACTGTGATGCTCGGGCTAGCACCTAGTAGTGACGAGCATGCTCGCTCATCACTAGCTATGAGACCAAGGAAGAGAACGGTGAAGTGCTGTGTCAGATGGCATGGCCTCCATAACAACAAGAAGACTTCACACCAATTGTAATGGATTGGGATGAATTGGTAAAGCAGCCTTCAATTGTTCAGCTGTAGAGTATTCAGCTACTGCACACATGCCGCATATAGAAGTAAATCTTCATCTCCATATATATTGAGGAGTAAAGGGGCATGAATGTTACTGACTGAACATGCTGCTGATGGAATAGTATGGATAATAGTGATGAGCGAGTATACTCTTTGCTTGGGTTTTCTCGAGCACTCTCGGGCGACCTCCGAGTATTTGTTAGTGTTCGGAGATTTAGTTTTCATCGCGGCAGCTGAATGATTTACAGCTATTAGCCAGGCTGAGTACATGTGGGGGTTGCCTGGTTGCTAGGGAATCCCCACATGTAATCAAGCTGCCTAATAGCTGTAAATCATGCTGCTGAGGTGATGAAAACTTAATCTCCGGGCAGTCATAACTACTCGGAGACCACCCGAGCGTGCTCGGGAAAACCCGAGCAACGAGTACAATCGCTCATCACTAATGGATAATGATATACGTCACTCCATAGAGGAAATAGATGGGGTCCAATCGATTAATAAATATATATATATATATATATATATATATATATATATATATATATACATATAGTTATTATCAATAATGGGTAAAATTACAAAGCAGAGTTATGGTTGCAGCTATGAGCAAGAGGAAATGCAAGCATAAAGAAAATCCATGCTAGCATCTTGATATATAGATGAATGCAAAGTTACAGGTAAAAGGTCTTAATATTATTATTGTTATTATTATTATTATTATTATTATTATTTATTTATATAGCACCATTGATTCCATGGTGCTGTATATGAGAAGGGGTTACATACCAATTACAGATGTTGCTTACAGAAAGCAAACTAACAATTACAGACTGATACAGATGGGCGAGGACCCTGCCCTTGCGAGCTTACATTCTAGAGGATGGTGGGAATGGAGATACATAGGTTGAGGGTTGCAGGAGCTCCGGTGTTGGTGAGGCGGTAGCTTCGGTAGTGGTGAGGAGGCAGCAGGGTCAGTGCAGGCTGTAGGCTTTCCTGAAGAGGTGGGTTTTCAGATTCCCTCTGAAGGATCCGAATGTGGTTGATAGTTCCAGAGGATGGGGGATATTCGGGAAAAGTCTTGGAGGTGGTTGGGTGAGGAGCGAATAAGTGTGGAGGACAGAAGGAGGCCTTAGGAGGACAAGAGATTACGTGAGGGAAGATATCGGGAGATTAGTTCAGAGATATATGGAGGAGAGACAGGTTATGGATGGCTTTGTAGGTCAGAATTAGTAATTTGAACTGGATACGCCGAGGGACTGGGAGCCAGTGAAGAGATTTGCAGAGGGTGGAAGAGGAGGAGTAGCGAGGAGAGAGATGAATTAGTTGGGCAGCAGAGTTAAGGATGGACTGGAGAGGTGCAAGGGTGTTAGCAGTGAGGCCACAGAAAAGGATGTTGCAGTAGTCAAAGCGGGAGATGATGAGGGAATGCACAAAAATTTTAGTAGATTGACGGTTGAGGAAAGGACGGATTCTGGAGATATTTTTGAGCTGGAGGTGACAGGAGGTGGAAAGAGCTTGGATGTGCGTTTTGAAGGACTGGGCAGAGTCGAGGGTTAAGGGCAGCGGACTTCCGGTACAGGGGAAAGCATGATGTCCTTTAATGCGATAGATAGGTCAGGTAAGGAAGATCTATCAGATGGAGAAAAAATGATGAGTTCAGATTTGTCCACATTGAGTTTAAGGAAGCGAGAGGAGAAGAAGGAGGATGTGGCTGATAGACACTCTGGGATTCTGGACAGCAGGGAGGTGGTGACGTCTGGGCAAGAAAGGTAGATCTGAGTGTCATCAGCATAAAGGTTGTACTGGAATCCATGAGACTTTATGAGTTGTCCCAGGCCGAGTGTATAGATTGAGAAGAGTAGGGGTCCTAGAACAGAGCCTTGGGGGACTCCAACAGAGAGAGGGTGGGATGAAGAGGTAGTGTGGGAGTGGGAGATGCTGAATGTGCGGTTGGAAAGGTATGAGGAGATCCAGGATAGGGCGAGGTCTCGGATGCCAAAGGAGGAGAGGATCTGTAGTAGGAGGCAGTGGTCAACTGTTCTAAAGCAGAGGACAGGTCTAGAAGGAGTAGTACAGAGTATTGTCCATTAGCTTTGGCTGTAAATAGGTCATTAGTGATTTTGGTCAGGGCTGTCTCAGTTGAGTGATGGGACGGAAACCAGATTGTTGATTGTCAAAGAGCAAGTTAAATGAGAGGTGGAAGGAAAGTTCAGCGTGGATGTGCTGCTCCAGGAGTTTGGAAGTGAATGGGAGCAGCGATATTGGGCAATATCTGGATATAGCTGTTGGATCAAGGATTGGCTTTAAGTATAGGCGTGATTATGGCATGTTTGAAAGCAGAAGGAAGGTGCCAGAAGTTAGTGATAGGTTGAAAAGGTGGGTTAGGGATGGGATAAGAGTGGTGGTGAGGTTGGGGAGGAGGTGGGATGGAATGGGGTCAAGCGCACAGGTGGTGAGGTGCGATTTGGAGAGGAGACAATTAAGCTCTCCTTCAGTGATGTTGGATAAGGAGGTTATAGGGTTTGGGCATAGGTCTGGTATACAAAGGGGTTGTCGATAAGGATTATACATATCAGTAATTAAATAACATCTAGCCACTATAACACAGGCTTTGTAAATAGACATAGACGTAATATACACTGAGTGCAGAATTATTAGGCAAGTTGTTTTTTGGATCACATGATACTTTTTATACATGTTGTCCTACTCCAAGCTGTTCAGGCTTGAGAGCCAACTACAAATTAAGTAAATCAGGTGATTTGCATCTCTGTAATGAGGAGGGGTGTTGTCTAATGACGTCAAAACCCTATATAAGTGTGCTTAATTATTATTCAACTTCCTTTCCTTTGGCAAAATGGGTCAGAAGAGAGATTTGACGGGCTCTGAAAAGTCCAAAATTGTGAGATGTCTTGCAGAGGGATGCAGCAGTCTTGAAATTGCCAAACTTTTGAAGCGTGATCACCGAACAATCAAGCGTTTTATGGCAAATACCCAACAGGGTCGCAAGAAGCGTGTTGGGCAAAAAAGGCGCAAAATAACTGCCCATGAATTGAGGAAAGTCAAGCGTGAAGCTGCCAAGATTCCATTTGCCACCAGTTGTGCCATATTTCAGAGCTGCAACGTTACTGGAGTAACAAAAAGCACAAGGTGTACGATACTCAGGGACATGGCCAAGGTAAGGAAGGCTGAAAAACGACCACCTTTGAACAAGAAACATAAGATAAAATGTCAAGACTGGGCCAAGAAATATTTTAAGACTGACTTTTCAAATGTTTTATAGACTGATGAAATAAGAGTGACTCTTGATGGGCCAGATGGATGGGCCAGAGGCTGGATCAGTAAAGGGCAGAGAGCTCCACTCCGACTCAGACGCCAGCAAGGTGGAGGTGGGGTACTGGAATGGGCTGGTATCATCAAAGATGAACTTGTGGAACCTTTTTGGGTTGAGGATGGAGTGACGCTCAACTCCCAGACCTACTGCCAGTTTCTGGAAGACAACTTCTTCAAGCAGTGGTACAGGAAGAAGTCGGTATCGTTCAATAAAAACATGATTTTCATGCAGGACAATGCTCCATTAGATGCCTCCAACTACTCCACAGCGTGGCTGGCCAGTAAAGGTCTCAAAGAAGAAAAAATAATGACATGGCCCCCTTGTTCACCTCATCTGAACCCCATAGAGGACCTGTGATCCCTCATAAAATGTGAGAGCTACAGGGAGGGAAAACAGTCCACCTCTCAGAACAGTGTCTGGGAGGCTGTGGTGGCTGCTGCACGCAATGTTGGTCGTAAACAGATCAAGCAACCGACAATCTATGGATGGAAGGCTGGTGAGTGTCACCATAAAGAAAGGTGGCTATATTGGTCACTAATTTTTGGGGGTTTTGTTTTTGCATGTTAGAAATGTTTATTTCTAAATTTTGTGCAGTTATATTGGTTTACCTGGTGAAAATAAACAAGTGAGATGGGAATATATTTGGTTTTTATTAAGTTGCCTAATAATTCTGCACAGTAATAGTTATCCGCACAAACAGATATCCTCCTAAGATAGCCAAATCTAAAAATAACCCACTCCAACTTCCAAAAATATTAAGCTTTGATATTTACTTGTCTTTTGGGTTGATTGGGAACATAGTTGTTCATCAATAATAAAAATAATCCTCTAAAATACAACTTGCCTAATAATTCTGCACGCAGTGTATAAGTAATAAGTAGAAGATCCAAGTTCCTAGGATGGACAGTAACTGGCAGCCTACACGAACAGGAGTGAGTATAAGAAGCGCTGTAGTAAGGCGACTGCAGCCGCACATGCAGTGGTGCTATGTGGAGGAGTGAGAACGGACAACTTCGCTAATGTCCATACCCTTGATATCCGACATGTACCCAGAGCCCACTGGTTAAGGTGTGCCAGGGATGTCTGTGTAGAGCAGTGTTTTCCAAACTCCAGTCCCCCAGGTCCTGTTTTCAAGATTTCAATTGTGTTGCACAGGGGAGAAAATTCCTGATGCCTTGATGATACTACTACCACCTGTGTAATACTAAAGAAATCCTAAAAAACATGTTGGGGGCCTTTGATGACTGGAGTTTGGGAAACACTGGTTTAGCGGGATGCATCACTGTTATGTTAGCATACAGGCGTATGAAATGTACTGTAGGACACATCAGGGCATGTCACAGGGGGGCAGGGGTTAAATGCAGCTCATTCTACTATGGAGATGGTTGCTGTCAGCTGCGTCATTTAGGGCAGTGTTAGAGTAATCATGATGCCTGTTGTATACGGGTGTGTCACCAAGAATGGAGTTACAGGAACCTGCGCAGAAGAAACAAGAAGCCAATGCTGATAGAAGTGCGGAATATAGAAATCGCAGGGCGCAGGCGCGGGACAACCGTTAGACGTCATAGGGCCCTGTGACACTGATGGAAGGCAACAGGCATGAAAATGAAGACCAGAGGCCAAGTTTCCTTCCAGGCAGCGCACGCCCCAGACCCCGGAAGATCAAATTAACATAATGGATTAAAAGAGGATTTTTGAAGAACAAGACGCAGATATGAGGCGTATAGGAATGACTATTTTAAGCATTCTAGTACCTGTATGCCCATATTAATAGCTTAGGTACATCCAAGGGGGGTAACAGATTCCATTTAAGAACTGGGTTCACTCAGTTATAGGGACGGCCGTGGCACAACGCTTCATCTAGGGCGACAACAATGTGCCGTGTAGTAAAATTACGCTTGAGGAGCTTAAGAACCGTCCTATTGTAAAGAGGATAGGGTGCACATATAAGGCTGACAGAAGTTACAGTAGGATAAGGTTGGAAAATAAGATATAAGGAATGAAGAAGATGTTAAAGATAAGCCGAAATTAGAAATAAAAATTGGAAATAAAGAAATTAAGTGATGTGGCCAAGAAAAAGTGTGAGTAGGGATAAAGGTCCGAAACCAAGGATAAATGGAGGGGGGATGAGGATCTGGAATGGTCGAGTTCAGACTGCAGATCCTTTGTTCTCCTTGAGATGATCCAGCACCAGGGACGTCTAATAGTGGCTCTCTCATAAAGAACAAAGGAGCACATGGCAGAGTGAGCTCTCCTGTGTATGGGAGAGCTGGGCGGGAGAGCTGCCAGTCGAACTGTTGCTTGACCGCCATATCTAAGGTGTGTGCGGCATCACATCACATTTTTGATGAGTTATCTCCCTTGGGGACAAAACAATTGGGCCTCCAAAATCACAATTCCCAATTCTCCTCTGCTCCAGTATAATCTGTCAGGGAGAGGTAGGGAGCCTTCATATACATTTGATGGTTTAGCAGATGTTGCAAAAAGTGGTTGGTTTGCCCAACTTTAACCTAAAGTGTATGGGGAGAACAAGCTTATGCTTATGAACATAATGTATACACAATGCAAGTTTCTCATTTTATAGAAATAGCCTTGAAATGTAAAGTACCGCACATAAAATCTACTGATTGATTATCCTCATAAGGGCAGGTGCAGATGAATGTATTTTCAGTCCGAAACTGATCCGACAAAACATCAGACCGCACTTGGACCAGCATTAGTCCAGGGGGCTGCGCACACGTCTGATCGCTGCTTGCCTGAGTTTGATCCAATATTTAGATCGAACTCAGCCATGCAAGTCAATGAGTGCATGGTAAACATTGGACTGCTCTCGGATGACATCTGAGTGCAGTCTGATTTCCATGCACTGGCATAATGGAGATATTTTTTTTTTCTGAATCCTCATCCAAGAGAATTGGATCACATTATGCTCACAGTGTTTGATGGGAGTTTCATTTGCATAAAAGTCTCGATTTTCTTGGATGAGAGACTTTATAGTCAACTGCCAAAGTCCTAAAATGGAGTAAAGGTTTTATTTCTAATGTACTATGTTTTGTCAATATTTTGCTATCCAAAATTCAAAGTAATAAAAATTTTTTTTTTCCTTTTCATTTATATTTAATTCAGCAACTTCTACCACTGGTGAGTCATAATAAATTAATTATATTTTATTCTAAGATTTTTAACCTCTTAAGAACCACAGCAGTTTTTATCAAATATCTTTTTTGCTTGTTTCATACAGCTGTATGTATATATGTGTTATATTTTGCAGGATTTTTAGATTTTGTTTGCATTCTATATTTTGTAGATCTTCTGCTTTCCAAAATTTAAAGTAAATATTTTCCTTTTCTTTCTTTTCCATTTTTTCATGTTTATTTAATTTAGCCACCACTACCACTGGTAAGTTATAATAAACTATTTATCCAACATAACACCACTTCAGAAGGCAATAATAAAATAAATAATTTTTATTTAGACAGGGTACATTATTAAAAAATAAAAAACATGATTCAAAAATTATCCATGAACCATGTGTGAGGTATCAAAAGAAAAAAGAAGAACAAGTCCACAAAAGTGGTGACGCGGACAGGGGTAATGCTACAGATGTATAGAGGCAATCATACCAAAGAATATATACCCATGGCCAGTAATATAGTAATCAAAAAGTAAATGCACACAACCCAGTATAGCCTGGCCCAAGGGAAAAGTAATGCAAGTTGCATCTTACCCATACTGCTATAAGCCGTCCGTCCGTGACACCGCAGACGCCTCGTATTATCATTAGATGGTTGAGGCTGTAATGAGCTGACCATGAGGTGGCCGGACTTTTTAAAACTTGGGATTTTTTTTTTAAAGTCCGGCCACCGCATGGTCAGCTCATTACAGCCTCAACCCCCTGATGATGCCAGTTGACTAGCGAAACATGTCGGGGAGGAGCAAATGTTAATAAGCACCAGCCAGTGATCGTATAGTGCGTTCTTATAGGGTTATAGGTAGCGGCGGCACCTTGCTCCATACCCATGAATACTGCTATAAACTAATATACATGTGTCCTAAATTAATACACACTGGATAGTGCATTTTTTAATAGTACTTCTTTTTAACAGCACAAATAAAAGTCATATTTTAGAAATCTTTAGTTAGGGATTATTTGCCTTGGGCAATTTTTTAATTGCACTGTTTTATTATTGACTGCAGAACAAATGAACTGATAATTTGTTAATCAGGACACGCTGACTCTCTTGTAGCTTTTTAATTGTCTATTGTCTAAGGCTATGTGCACACGCTGCAGAATGGTGTGTGGATTTTTCTGCACTGTTTTTGGTAAAGGATTTACTGCGGATTTACTGCGGGTTTTTGTGCGGATTCCACCTGCGGTTTTACACCTGCGGATTTCTATTTTGGAGAAGGTGTAAACCGCTGCAGAATACGCACAAAGAATTGACATGCTGCGGAATAAACAATGCTACGTTTCCACACGTTTTTTTTTCTACAGCATGTGCACTACAGATTTTGTTTTCCATAGGTTTACATGCTAATGTACACCTCATGGAAAACAGCTGCGGATCCGCAGCGTCAAATCCGCGTGTGCACATAGCCTTACTGAGCTCCACTCAGCTGATTTATGACCACAGAGCACATACGAGTTGAATGTGCATGAAAACAAATCATGTAAAAAAACAAAACGGTGCAAAATTTTTAATTGAACTCAATTGCTAAAAGATTTGAAACTCCTTGTTTTTAAAGGGAACCTGTCACCTGAATTTGGCGGGACAGGTTTGCGGTCATATGGGCGGGGTTTTCGGGTGTTTGATTCACCCTTTCCTTACCCGCTGGCTACATGCTGGCCGCAATATTGGATTGACTTTCATGCTGTGTCCTCTGTAGTACATGCCTGTGGAGCGCCCCCACGTCAGGGCAATGGGGTACTCGGTACCGGGTCCTTCTCGGTTCAGGGGGGAATGTGTCACGGTGGCCCGACCCGGTCCATGGCCCTATGAGGGGCGTCCAGTGAAAAGGATAAAGTTTATATAATGGTCGTGACGCCACCTGTGGTATTTGGTCAGGGTGACCGGCGCTGCTTACAGGTCCACTGGGGTGATGTTATGGCAGCTAGATGGTATACCTTCCCACAGGTGAAGTGTATCCCCAGGGCTTCCCAGAAGTGTAGATGTTGATGGTATAAGGCGCGGTGAATAACGAGGACACAATGTTGCAGTCTCTTTACCTTTTACTGAAGGCTTCAGTGTCCACAGTCCCAGGCACTGGATCACGGGGTAGATAGAGTCCGGCCAGTCCGAAGGCAAATCCAGAGTCTCCTTATTCTAGTGGAATGCGATAGCCTTCCTATGCGCTCAGTAACACAGTAGGTCCTCACTTGCTTAAGCTCTAATGAAGCCTCACTGCTGTTACTCTTCTCTCTGTTCCCCGTGGTCGGATAGAACAAAACGTGTATTACTGATGGCCTGAGGCTTGTTTATAGGTACCTTAGAGATGCCCCGACCCCCACAAGTTGTCACCTGTCTCCTTAGGTATTTTAGGTCGGGCAGCCAACTTGGAATTGACTGTCCTGCCAGTCTCTGAAGTAATGGCGTAGAGCACTTTACTCCCTCGGTATTCTGGCTACCGGAACGCGCACCAGAAGGATGCAGCTCCTCACGTCTACTATCCTCTCTGGTATCCACTTGTTGCTATGCCTTTGTTTCTCACTCACTAGAACACGCTTCCTTTCAATGTCTCTTTCTTGGGATGCTGCCGCATGGGATGCAGGTGCAGCTCCGTGGGCCCTCTTCTTCCTCAGACCGTAGTCTGGATCTGACTGGGCCTTGCTCCAGCCAGCTCGGCCTGGAGACCTTTCTCTCAGTCTCCAGCCAGGAACTCCGTCTGATGCTCACTGGATGGAATCCAGCTCGCTTCTCCCTCACTTCCTAACCAACCCACCAGTTTTACCTAACTGTGAGGAGTGGCCTAATAGATAGAACCCTTTGCTCCCCCTAGTGGACTGGAGTGTGAAGTGTGTGGTGTGGCTGTGATACCTGAACAGGAGATCTCCTTTATTACCTCCAGACGTAATATCTCTCCCCCTGGTGGAGGAATAATATTACTGCGGCAACCAGGACTCAGGCACCATTGAAGCTCTAAAAAACTATAGGGAGAAAAATACTTTATCTAAAAAACTAATTAAAGCTGCCAAAAAGGAAACCGAGAAGCACATTGCTAAGGAGAGTAAAACTAATCCCAAACTGTTCTTCAACTATATCAATAGTAAAAGAATAAAAACTGAAAATGTAGGCCCCTTAAAAAATAGTGAGGAAAGAATGGTTGTAGATGACGAGGAAAAGG
Organism: Ranitomeya variabilis; assembly: GCF_051348905.1. NCBI lineage: Eukaryota > Metazoa > Chordata > Amphibia > Anura > Dendrobatidae > Ranitomeya > Ranitomeya variabilis. Next base: position 60,460,382 of record NC_135235.1, read on the forward strand.
CTAACATATTAAACACCTTCTTCTCCACGGTATTCACGGTGGAAAATGAAATGCTAGGTGAAATCCCAAGAAACAATGAAAACCCTATATTAAGGGTCACCAATCTAACCCGAGAAGAGGTGCGAAACCGGCTAAATAAGATTAAAATAGATAAATCTCCGGGTCCGGATGGCATACACCCACGAGTACGAAGAGAACTAAGTAATGTAATAGATAAACCATTATTTCTTATTTTTAGGGACTCTATAGCAACGGGGTCTGTTCCGCAGGACTGGCGCATAGCAAATGTGGTGCCAATATTCAAAAAGGGCTCTAAAAGTGAACCTGGAAATTATAGGCCAGTAAGTCTAACCTCTAGTGTTGGTAAAATATTTGAAGGGTTTCTGAAGGATGTTATTCTGGATTATCTCAATGAGAATAACTGTTTAACTCCATATCAGCATGGGTTTATGAGAAATCGCTCCTGTCAAACCAATCTAATCAGTTTTTATGAAGAGGTAAGCTATAGACTGAACCAAGGTGAGTCATTGGACGTGGTATATCTCAATTTTTCCAAAGCGTTTGATATCGTGCCGCACAAGAGGTTGGTACACAAAATGAGAATGCTTGGTCTGGGGGAAAATGTGTGTAAATGGGTTAGTAACTGGCTTAGTGATAGAAAGCAGAGGGTGGTTATAAATGGTATAGTCTCTAACTGGGTCGCTGTGACCAGTGGGGACCGCAGGGGTCGGTATTGGGACCTGTTCTCTTCAACATATTCATTAATGATCTGGTAGAAGGTTTACACAGTAAAATATTGATATTTGCAGATGATACAAAACTATGTAGAGCAGTTAATACAAGAGAAGATAGTATTCTGCTACAGATGGATCTGGATAAGTTGGAAACTTGGGCTGAAAGGTGGCAGATGAGGTTTAACAATGATAAATGTAAGGTTATACACATGGGAAGACGGAATCAATATCACCATTACACACTGAACGGGAAACCACTGGGTAAATCTGACAGGGAGAAGGACTTGGGGATCCTAGTTAATGATAAACTTACCTGGAGCAGCCAGTGCCAGGCAGCAGCTGCCAAGGCAAACAGGATCATGGGGTGCATTAAAAGAGGTCTGGATACACATGATGAGAGCATTATACTGCCTCTGTACAAATCCCTAGTTAGACCGCACATGGAGTACTGTGTCCAGTTTTGGGCACCGGTGCTCAGGAAGGATATAATGGAACTAGAGAGAGTACAAAGGAGTGCAACAAAATTTAATAAAGGGGATGGGAGAACTACAATACCCAGATAGATTAGCGAAATTAGGATTATTTAGTCTAGAAAAAAGACGACTGAGGGGTGATCTAATAACCATGTATAAGTATATTAGGGGACAATACAAATATCTCGCTGAGGATCTGTTTATACCAAGGAAGGTGACGGGCATTCTTTGCGTCTGGAGGAGAGAAGGTTTTTCCACCAACATAGAAGAGGATTCTTTACTGTTAGGGCAGTGAGAATCTGGAATTGCTTGCCTGAGGAGGTGGTGATGGCGAACTCAGTCGAGGGGTTCAAGAGAGGCCTGGATGTCTTCCTGGAGCAAAACAATATTGTATCATACAATTATTAGGTTCTGTAGAAGGACGTAGATCTGGGGATTTATTATGATGGAATATAGGCTGAACTGGATGGACAAATGTCTTTTTTTGACCTTACTAACTATGTTACTATGTTACTCTGGGGCGCTGCACCTGCAGAAGGCAATCTTGCTTTGTGCACGCGCAGTATGCTTTGCCCAACTGCGGGCAAAGCCGAAAAGCATTAGTGCGCATGCGCCGGCGCATGTCCCAGAACACAGCTAAATACTTCCGGGACATAGTGCGCTGGCCCCTTGCACACTAATGCTTTTCGGCTTTGCCCGCAGTTGGGCAAAGCATACTGCACGTGCGCAAGGCAAGATTGCCTTGCGCAGGCGTGTACTAAGGAGGACACAGCATGAACTTCAATCCAATATTGCGGCCAGCATTCAGCCAGCGGGTAAGGAAAGGGTGAATCAAATACCCGAAAACCCGGCCCATATGACCGCAAACCTGTCTCGACAAATTCAGGTGACAGGTTCCCTTTAAGTAAAAAAAAAAAATGGCACTGAAGGTGGGCAACACTGTTAACTCCTTCCCAGCATCTGCTGTACATGTACAGTGCAAGTCACAAGTGAATGTATGGAGCAACATCAGAGACTGAGCCGAAACCATATCCAGCAGACAATGATTATGATTCACAGCCAGGATTGGCCTCTAACATCAGTGTGTGGAGCCGAGCTCACAGTGCAGAGGAAAACTTTTACTTCTTACAGTGGGGGGAAAAAGTATTTGATTCCTTGCTGATTTTGTAAGTTTGCCCACTGACAAAGACATGAACAGTCTATAATTTTAAGGGTAGGTTAATTTTAACATCAAGATATAGAATATCAAAAATAAAATCCAGAAAATCACATTGTATAAATTTATTAGCATTTTGCTTTGAGAAATAAGTATTTGATTCCCCTACCAACCATTAAGAGTTCTGGCTCTTACAGACCAGTTAGACACTCCTAATCAACTCGTTACCTGCATGAAAGACAGTTGTCTTAGGCTGTTTTCACATTTGTGTTTAAAAACGCAGCGTTTAAAAAAACCCCGCAGGTTTTGAAAAAACGCATGTAAACGCGTGCAAACGCTGCGTTTTTTAGACGCATGCGTTTTTGCATGCGGTAAAAAAAAGTGGCGTTTTGACGCGTTTACATGTGTTTTTTCATGCGTTTGCGTTTTTGAAACGCATGCTGAGAAGTGTGTGACAGCTGCCAATCATCAAAATCAACTAGAAAACCCACTATAAATAGAAATAGCTAGGGATATGGATAGGGTTAGGGATAGGGTTAGGGTTAGGGTTAGGGATAGGGTTAGGGTTAGGATCCCTAGGGTTATGGTTAGGGGTAGGGTTAGGGTTAGGGATAGGGTTAGGGGTAGGGGTAGCTTTTTATTAGAAGAATGTCCTGGTCACCAGGTCACTGATAGCCACCCCCCACCATCAAGGTGATAAAGGGATCCAAACCCTAACCCTACCCCTAACCCTAACGCTTGTATTCTTGTTTTTTTCTATAAAAACGCATGCGTTTTTAACGCAAGCAAACGCATGTGCTTAAAAACACATGCGTTTACATAGACAACAATACTTTTTTTGCGGCAAAAAAACGCCTCTAGAAATTACTACATGTTGCATTTCTGCGACAGAACGCTGCAGATCAAAACGCAAGTGTGAAACCAGCCTTATATAGTCACCTTTATAAAAGATTCCTGTGCACAGACTCAATTAATCAGTCAGACTTTAACCTCTACAACATGGGCAAGACCAAAGAGCTTTATAAGGATATCAAGGACAAGATCATAGACCTGCACAAAGCTGGAATGGGCTACAAAACCAAAAGTATCACAACTGTTGGGGCAATAGTGAGAAAATGGAAGAAATACAAAATGACTATCAATCGACATCAATCTGGGGTGCCATGCAAAATCGCCCCTCGTGGGGTATCCTTGATCATGAGGAAGGTGAGAGATCAGCCAAAAACTACACAGGGGGAACTTGTAATAATGTCAAGGCAGTTGGGTGCACAGTCACCAAGAAAACCATTGGTAGCACATTACGCAGTGAAAGTTTAAAATCCTGCAGTGTACGCAAGGTCCCCCTGCTCAAGATGGCACATGTGTAGGCCCATCTGAAGATTGCCAATGAACGTCTGGATAATTCTGTGATTGGGAGAAGGTGCTGTGATCAGAGGAGACAAAAATTGAGGTCTGTGGCATTAACTCAAATCGCCATGTTTGGAGGAAGAGAAATGCTGTCTTTGACCCAAAGAACACCGTCCCCACTGTCAAGCATGGAGGTGGAAAATGTATGTTTTGGGGGTGTTTCTCTGCTAAGGGCACAGGACTACTTCACTGCATCAATGGGAGAATGGATGAAGCCATGTACCATAAAATCCTGAGTGACAACCTCCTTCCCTCGGCCAGGACATTAAAAATGGGTCGTGACTGGGTCTTCCAGTAAGACAATGACCCAAAACATACAGTCAAGGCAACAAAGGAGTGGCTCAAAATGAAGAACATTAAGGTCATGGAGTGGCCTAGCCAGTCTCCAGACCATAATCCCATAGAAATAGGATAGTTGCTAAGGGACAGCCTCAAAATCTTAATGATTTAGATATGATCTGCAAAGAGGAGTGGACCAAAATTCCTCCTGACATGTGGGCAAACCTCGTCATCAACTGAAAAAAAGTCTGACTGCTGTGCTTGCCAACATGGGTTTTGCCACCTACTATGAAGTCTTGTTTGCCAGAGGGATCAAATACTAATTTTTCACTGCAAAATGCAAACAAATTGATATAAAATTTATACAATGTGATTTCCTGGATTTTGTTTTTGATATTCTATCTCTTAATGTTAAAATTAACCTACCCTTAAAATTATAGACTGTTCATGTCTTTTTCAGTGGGCAAACTTACAAAATCAGCAAGAGATCAAATGCTTATTTCCCCCATTGCATGCACTGTTTTCTTCATGTTTAATAATGTGCTTTCAAAAATAACAAATAATTATGATTTTCCTTTTTTCTGCTGTTTTCCTCCTGTTTAATCCAGAGCCTACTACCACTAGTAAGTTATAATGAAATATTAACTTCTAACTGTACTGTATTAAAGCATTTATATAATGTACTCTATTTTATTATAGTCAGAATTACGATTTCTAATAAGAAGCTAAGTTTTTATTTTCCTTCTTTTAATCTGTGTCAGAACAGGAAATCTGTTTACCAAGGTTTTACTCCTACATTTGATGTAGGGGTAGGGACCCTGATTCCAATGATGTATCCCTTACTGGATGGCTTGCTGCAGTTTTGTAAAATCCTTGTTTTATCTGCTGCAAATCTACCAGTTCCCTGAATGCTGAGCTCTGTGTTACCCTGCCCCCACCTCTGATTGGCAACTGTCTGTGTACACTGTGCATAGGGAGAAAGCTGTTAATCAAAAGTTGGTGCGGAGTTATACAAAACGCACTCATGAATATGGAGGGTTACATGGCAGCAGATTTACTAATTTTCTAGTGATAATCTATTTCTGTTAAATTTATGCACATATAAGCCATAGTGACGAGCGATCACTAAAATGCCTGGGTGCTCATTGCTCAGGTCGAGCAGATTGGAATACTTGGGTACTCGACCCGAGCAACGAGCCCAATGTAAGTCTATGGCAGACCCGACTATTTTTACCACGATCCCCACGGGGGTCCTTTTAAGGTCTAAAAACATCTGAAAATGATGGAAACACTGCTCAAATGACACAGGAACATCATGGTGATCGCCCCTGGAAGCATTCCTGACTCCTAGTTCACAGCTTTAAAGAATTTTTTCCGAGATTCATGCCATTTTTCCTGGTGCCACAAATAACACACTAAAACGAAACTAAAATGGGTTTTGCTTGGAAATATGTCAAGGTACATCCTTTGCAGGTTCATGACTTGCCTGTAAGGCCAAATAATTAACCCCAGACCGAAAAAATTTCCTCTCCCACTTAGGCTTAGTTCAGACGCAGCGTTTTTGAAGCATTTTCCAACTTTAACATTGCTTTCAACCACTACAAATGCATTCACTGGGAAATGTCATTGTAACATTTAACACTCCTAGCTGGCCATGTGGTGTGTGACACATAAGCAGACCCATCTTGTTTAATTTACGAAGAAGGGACTCTTACAGTCACAGAGTCTATTTTTACTGGTGCATCAGGCGGCATTAATCTTCTTAAAGGGCCATTATCAAACTGTGGGTCTCATAAACTGTTGTAGCCTACGCTGCGAGTGGATGGGCTGCCAAGAATTGTGACGCACCACAATACCCCTTTCATAAGATGTCCAGGGGGACTCCTGAAAAAGTGTTGCATTGAATGCAAGGCCTGCCCTGCTACCAATTCGTATGCACCCCAATAAGCCTTTGAAACCACATACTGGATGGGCCCATGAAAATCCACTTCACAATATGCATTTTATACTCCCGTACTCCTTTGTTTTACACATTGGCAGCAAGGCCAGCCCTGCTGCATAGTCAGTCATATGCACCCCACTATGCCTTGGAACCCACATACTGGATGGGCCCATGAAAATCCACTTCACAATATGCATTTTGTACTCCGTACTCCTTTGTTTTACACATTGGCAAGAAGGCCAGCCCTGCTGCATAGTCAGTCTTATGCACCCCATTACACCTTTGAACCCACATACTGGATGGGCCCGTGAAAATCCACTTGTATTTTTTAATGGTATGATGGTTCCCTCTTTGCAGAATTATTTACAGGAGAATTTGGCAATTCTATTTGCCATGTTTTTAACACAAAGGTTCAGATACGGCTTTCTAAAGAAGGCTAATACTTGCCATACTACGCAATTTTATTGCAAAGTACAAAATTCAAGGAATAGTATGATTGAATAGTATGAGTGCGTACACTTTTGTATATGTACTTAACATACAAAGGTTAATAAGTACATATAAGGATTAAATGCATATAATGATTACATATTTATAAAGATTAACTACATACAGTATACTTACATCATCAATAAGAAGCTTTTAAATATCATTGGTCTGGAATATCAGAGAAGCAACACCAAGACAGAGAACTCCTGGGAGATTACCTACACTGCATGGGCGTCCCCAGTTATGCAGGTATGAGCACACTGTACATGTACAGGTACCCCAGTTTTGGCATCTGTCTTAGTCATGTTCCTCTGGTCTTATCTAGTGATTTACATTATGTAGTAACTCTAGTTTCACCCAGCCCTTCAAGTGGCCAGCTTTTAAGGTTGTATGAAACTGAGATATCATGGAGTCATCAGATGAGGGGCCATAAACCGCTAGAATATAAAAGCCATAAGGATTTAGATCAAACCACCACAGGCAGAGTTTCAGTAAACCTTAATGTTTTACAATGACAAACAGCAAACATATAGAGGCTAAGAACTGTTTGTGAAATGAATAAACAAACATTTCTCAAGATTGGGTCACTATGAGCATTGCCTGTCACATCTGTAAATGTTTTACAAGAAATGCAGCTATGTAATTGTCTGAATGAATTCGCTATACAGTATTTTAATCTGGATTCCAAATCGCCATTTGTATATTCGCCATTTGTAAATTTGATGCAGGCAAAGTTATGGCTCTCAAGGAGAAAAACTAATATAGTGGACAAAAAAATATTTGTAATGAACTACTGAGCCAAACTAACAGCATTGCTTTATCAAATTTATATGAAGTGTATTGTGTCCAATGTAAGCAACCAGGTAGCACAAAAATGAGCTTTTCAAGTGAGCTCTTTAAGGTTCACAAATGTTATGAAGTCTTTCCAAAAAGGATGTGGTTTCATCAATGGGGGGGTTACCTTTTTAAAAAATTTACTATTGTTATCACAGCCCCCCTTGCTCAAAATTCTGTGGCCTATAACAGTACAGAACACGTTCACCCAGGTCATGTCGTCGGAGATAAGGAAGAGACATTGCAGGAAACAGAGTTAAGAAGTAGGCCCAATATAGGGGTGTGGGTCTCTGAGACTTGAAATGGAGGGCATGAGCTGACAAAAAATTCCCCAATGGGGGTACTTTTTTAAAAAAAATATACTATTGCCATCACAGCTCCTCTTACCCAACATTCACCAGCCTATATCAGTACAGAACACATTCATCCAGGTCATGTAGTCAGAGATAAGGTAGAGACATTGCAAGAAACTGAGTTAAGAAGTAGGCCCAATGTAGGGGGGTGGGTCTCTGAGACTTGTAATGGAGGGCATGAGCTGACAAACAATTCCCCAATGCGGGGGCCTTTTTTAATAAATAAAATAGTGCCATCACAGCCCCCTTGCCCAAAATTCACCGGCCTATAACAGTACAGAGCACGTTCACCCTGGTCATCTAGTGGCAGTTAAAGAAGAGATATTGCAGGAGACAGAGTTAAGAAGTAGGCCCAATGTAGGGGTATGGGTCTCTGAGACTTGTAATGGAGGGCATGAGCTGATAAACAATTCCACGATGGGGGTACCTTTTTTAAAAATATACTATTGCCATCACAGCCCCTCTTGCCCAACATTCACCGGCCTATATCCGTACAGAACACGTTCGCCCAGGTCATGTAGTTGGAGATAAGGAAGAGACATTGCAGGAAAGATGCCAAGCGGCAACAGGCTGTGCTGAAGCTAATATGCTTAGGTGACAAGCCGTACAATGATGAAGATTTGTGGATAGCTCTGAAAGAGCAGGAAGATCTGTGGCTGACACAGCTGAACCTACAGCCAGCCATGGTCGTCTGTGACAATGGCTGGAACCTGGTGGCTGTTCTGTGTCGAGGCGAGCTCACACACGTGCCATGCCTGGCCCATGTGCTTAATCTCATTGTTCAACATTTTCTGAAAAGTGACACAGAGGTGCCAGATTTGCTAGAAAAAGTACAGGCTCTGCATACCCATTTTACAAAGTACGCTAGAGCTTCATCCGTCCTTGACGTGCTTCTGCAGCACTTGCAGCTTCTGGCTCACCGACTGGTGTGTGATGTCCTCCCCATGCATTGGAACGCTACACTGCATCTTTTGGAAAGGATTTGTGAGCAGAAGAGGGCAGTTGTTGACTACCAGGATTAACTAGGCCGTCAGTATTCAGTTCTGACTTCACACATAAGATCTCAGGAGTGGACATGGATGTCAGACATATGTACCATCCTTCAAAACTTTGAGGAATTCACCAAGATGGTGAGCGTCAATGACGCCATAATTAACATCTCCATCCAGCTTCTCTGTGTTCTAATATTAATATTTATAGCTATTTATATAGCGTGAACATATTTACAGTTTCAAACACAACAGTTCTAAGTAACAATGATAACAATAATACAATAATTAAACAGAAATAAAACTACCCTGCTCGTGACAGCTTACAATCTACACTAAGTAATAATGATAACAATAATTAAACCAAAAAAAAAAACATCCTGCTCGTGACAACTTAGGGTACTGTCACACATTGGCACTTTGGTCGCTATGACGGTACGATCCGTGACGTTCCAGCGATATCCATACGATATCGCTGTGTCTGACACGCAGCAGCGATCAGGGACCCTGCTGAGAATCGTACGTCGTAGCAGATCGTTTGGAACTTTATTTCGTCGCTGGATCTCCCGCTGTCATCGCTGGATCGTTGTGTGTGACAGCGATCCAGCGATGCGTTCGCTTGTAACCAGGGTAAACATCGGGTTACTAAGCGCTTAGTAACCTGATGTTTACCGTGGTTACCAGCGTAAAAGTAAAAAAAACAAACTGTACATACTCACATTCCGGTGTCCTTCAGGTCCCTTGCCGTCTGCTTCCCGCTCTGACTGACTGCCGGCCGTAAAGTAAGAGCAGATCACAGCGGTGACGTCACCGCTGTGATCTGCTTTCACTTTACGGCGGCACTCAGTTAGAGCGGGAAGCAGACTGCAAGGGACCTGAAGGACACCGGAATGTGAGTATGTACAGTTTTTTTTTTTTTACTTTTACGACGGTAACCAGGGTAAACATCGGGTTACTAAGCGCGGCCCTGCGCTTAGTAACCCGATCTTTACCCTGGTTACCCGGGACCTCGGCATCGTTGGTTGCTGGAGAGCTGTCTGTGTGACAGCTCTCCATCGACCACACAACGACTTTCCAATGATCACGGCCAGGTCGTATCGCTGGTCGTGATCGTTGGAAAGTTGCAGAGTGTGACAGTACCCTTACAATCTACAATGAGGTTGGGGAGATAAAAACTACAGGGGAATGTATTTAAAATGATGTATTTATAATGATATTACTGAGGTTTGTCGAAAGTCATGGAGGCGTGAAGACAAGGAGAAGGGGGAGACCATGGTCAGTTGTCCTCTTGGTGAGGACACGGAAGTATCGACTGTTTGCAGTCTTGCACGCATGGCTGAGTTTATGTTTATGTTGCCTTTCCCGTTACTCTCACGTTCTCAAAATTTTGTGTGACAGGCAATACTGATTGTTGTTGACACTTCTAGACCCACGCTACAAGTAGAACTTTAGATCTCTTATTCCAGAGGCAGACAGGTGTACTACAATGTTGGAGAATCCTAGGGCCCTTCTTGCTGAATTATTTAAAAAATTCCCATCTGAAAACGCTGGCAGAAGAGGTCAGAGGTCATTGGCCAAGTAAGGAGTACAGGTGAGAGAGACACAACTCCAATCCAGCAGAGGCAATGGAACAGTGACAAAGTTCGGGGAGAGATTTCTCAGACCCTCCCATTGCCCTGGCCCTGAGGCATGGTGGACTCTCACAAGGAGTGCAAAGTTTGGTACGGTCAGCAAGGTACTCCCTCTGCATTTTCCCAAAGTCCTCTGTGCCCTTTAATTAGTGTTTAGCAAACCTGAACACGGAGCATGAACTGTCTCTCTCTACTGCGCACGTGCGCTGTACTCACGTTCATGGAGAGCATGGTGCCTCGCTCTCTGGCGGTCATTGGGCACATGGCTCCTCGCTTTATGGCAGTACCGCTTTTATTGACAGGAGAAAACACCTTCATAATACCGAGACAGAGTACAACACCGCCCAACTGTTCACGCTCTGCTCCTCAGACTTTCTATGTGCGCAGTGACTGCATCTAGGCAGAAGATGATGATGGTGGTAGTAGTAGTTGGAGCATTTAAGACAGTCATGAAGCAGCCTTAACAACTTGAAAGAGAAGTATTTTTCCAGAAATACCACACTGTTTCATATGCGGCCTGTATTTTTTATTTTTTTATGCAAAATAGTGCTGTATATAAGTAGAGTAACAGACAGCAAAAACTGTGGAAAACCGGACTAAAATGCCTAAATTTGGAGCACCCAGATATATGAGGCATGTCACGGAAATACCACACTGACAAATATGTGGCCTGTATTTTTTTATGCAAAATAGTGCTGTATATAAGTAGAGTCACAGACAGCAAAACAGTGGAAAACCGGACTAAAATGCCCAAACTTGGAGCACGCAGATATATGAAGCCTTTTTTTATTTGTTGGTGAATTTAAAAAAAAAAAAAAAAAAGAGTGGCACAAGGCTACCACACAGAACGATGCTACTGCGGAAATTTCATTTTTCAAAAACAGATACACCAGGACTCAGTCCGACTTAACAGACTGTATTAATGTGTTTTTTGCTTTTTGGTTAATGTAAACCTGCGGAAATACGATTTTTCAAAAAATGAAACACCAGCCCTCAGCCTGACATACCAGACTGTGTTGATTTTTTTTTTTGGCTTTTGGGTGAATTTATATATATCAAAATATAGTAGAACAAGGCTAGCACACACAACTATGCTACGAATGCCTGACAAACTATGATTTTTAAACAGATGCGCCAGGCCTCAGTCTGACATAACAGACTGTATTTTTTTGCGGGGGGGGGGGGGGTGAATTTTTGGAATAAAGAACAAAAAATGAAAACTGCAACTAGGTATATAGTAAATAAGCAGCAGCAGACAGTTATGGAGCTTTGGGAGGGATGCAGTGGGAGCTATGTACGCACATATAGTGCCTGCAGGCCTTGCACTGATGTGGATATGCTGTGCCCTGCCTACCTAGCACTGCAATCTCGGGACCTATTAGCAATAAAAAGGACTGTTGATTTCTGAGAAGTTGTGGACTGAACAGTTGCAGAGCTACACTAACGATGAAAACCACGATTCTGACCCTATCTCGGCAGCAGCTCTCCCTACTCTTGCTGACTCCGGAGCTGAATGCAGCAAGCAGGGTGGCGCCAGGTCTCTTATACCCGGGATGATGCTGTGCGGCCAGCCAATCACTGTACGACCACAACAAAGATGGCTGCGGTGTTTCATGGCCTGGTAGACAATCCCTGCATTGTGATTAGGTCTCTAAAGTCCACCAAAAATGCTGGGTGGAGACACCAGTTACCGCCGAATAATCCCGGAAATGCTCGGCGAGTACACTGATATTCGGGCGAGTAATGAGTAGTGGCGTGCACATTAAATTGTTTGTTTTATTTTTATTATCGTGTTCCCTTTTACTCCATGGTTTATGAGCTATTGTAAAGTAAAAAATTTACTTATACACTCCTCAACATTGAAAGTGCAGCAACAGAAGGGAAATTTTGTGGCATTATGAAAATAATCTAAACACATCAATTACTTCACCAGGCTCTACCACTTTGTTTCCACCTACTAAACACACTGCAGAAATCTCAGTGCCACAAACTCCAGGCACAACACTTCCACAATCATCTTTTGGTAGGAAATAGAGATGAGCGAATTGATTCTTGGTGAATCAAATTTGTGTCGAATTTCAGGAAATTTGGTGGATATGGCAAATTCCAACAATCTTCAATTTGTAATTATTGGATTGTCAAAAAAAGTCTGCTAATGTTTTACACTAAGCATTAATTACACCAGCAAATTAAGTCTTATTTGAGAACAGATGTGACAGTGCAGGCCTCAAAATGATGCCTTGCTGCAATCACTTGACATAGATAGCCAATCTATAAGACTTATCAAAGCCTTTTTTGCTGCTTTTGAGACTGCCAGTTCTAGTCCAACACTGACTGATGTGCTTGTCTGTCCTATAATAATGTATACTTTGAAGTTGATGCAGCAACCACTGACAATAGGCAGCAACACATTCCTAGCCTGTCCATTGAGTTCTACAGATTTACTGTATTTCTGTTTATAAACATGAAATTGCTCCCAATTTTTTTTTTTTAAAGCCATTGATCCTTTACTTTCCATACAGTAAAGCTATTACTGTGCACAAAAAGTAGTCATTTTTAGATGGTTTGTTAAAAAGCTACGTTTTTTTCATTTTCCAAACAACAAACCATTTGGTTCTTCCCCAAAGAAGTATCATATTTGTATCTTTGCCATGCAATCACCCGAGGCTTCCTCCATGTACTTTGCGTGTGTATAAATTCTGGTATGGCAGTCTTGTACTGTCCCTTGTAGCATTTTAAAAAGCATAAAAAGTTTGATGGTACAGAGAGATTTTAAAACGTCTATTGGTTACCAGAGGTTAGCATCCATTTACCTACAGCCAAATGTATTGACGTTACTTTGACTTTACTAAAGCTGTGAATATGTAAAACATCTTAAAAAGAGTTTAAAACAGTCCTAGGAGTATTACCCATGCAATTCAAGGGCATTGTAGACCCTGCAAAATGTGCATTTTTCTGCAAATTGATTGACTGGTAAACATAGTTTTTTTGAAAAATTCGACAAAGCTGACAAATTTGAATTTAAAAGATATCATCTTTAATAAGGAACTTTGTATTGTTTTTAATCACTTTTATTATTGTGTTCCTGAATATGAGGCAAACGCTTTAAGAAATGCAAAGTCAATATTCCTGCATCACTTAGTTATTTTTTTATTTCCTGTTGTTTGCCTTACACTGCCTTAAATTTTAGCTTATGCCTATTGTTACTGTGAACTGAAATTAAAAAAATCTAAACTTTCATGAACTACTGTACTTGCTATATGTTTATTCTAAAACTACCTTGCTTGCATGTTTCATTTCATAAATCATTTAATATACATACAGTATATGAATTGAAAATAAATTATACATGTTGTATCTTTCAGGTTCTACTCAAACAACATTTACCACAACACCTTTTGTACCACCAAATTGTGGTATGTTTCCAGAGTAATTTAACATATCCAGTATTTTAACGATTAGATAAATAATAATAAATATATATACATATACATTCTGCTATTCCTAACTCAGAGGCTTAGTTTGGGCTCGCACTGGTGATCGTGTATTATAGTACAATAAAAATGTGATGAATTGTATAAAAAAGAACAATAGCGTCATTTTACAACATTACAGTGTTGATTTGCTTGCTTTTAATGCAAGTCATTAACATGCATGTAAATAATTAGCTAAGATTTGCATAAGATCTTTTGTGAAATCTTATATACTGACACATGGTGTGTTGTAGCATGGAAGCATTGTTTCCAGCATTTCATGGAGTTAATTTTCAATGTTCACCTTGGAAAGAATAGAATAGTAGAAATAGTAGAAAAAAAATAGAAAAAATATTTTATTCATTGAATTTTTTTCATCAAAGTACTTGTGTGTTTGGTGTTATCAAAAATGGCATTTATTTAAATTAACATGTGATACATTTTACTTTTGACAGGTGGTTGTGAAGTTAGTGGTGATCCCCATTATTACACATTTGATAAGCAGGTTCACCACTTTATGGGAACATGCACCTACACCTTATCCAAACTCTGCGAAGATTTATCAAACCTTACATACTTCAATGTGGAAGCGGCAAATGAGAACAGGGGAGACAACACTGCAGTGTCCTATGTCAAATCTGTAAATGTGTATGTCTATAAATACGAGATCACCCTGGAAAAGAATGGAGTTGTTAAGGTCAGGTCCTAACAATTTGCTAGCTAATGTATTACATAATGTTATTACAATCTATTTTTTATGCTTGTTTTTTAGTAATTATATCTATAGTAGTTCTTTTAGTATAACTTTAGAGTATGAGAACTTATGCTAAATGTATTTAGGACTAAATGATACAAGATCATAACATTAATACATTTTTAGGATTAATACATCCAATAGATAGTTCAACGATTACAACATTTATGGGACAAGGCTAACCTACACTGTGCAACAAATTTCAGGGAAGTTCTTCTCCCCTGAGAAAATTTTGGCCGTGTGAGAGCTTATGTTTTGCGGGACGAGCTGATGTTTTTAATGATACCATTTTTGTGCAGATACTTTTTTTTTGATCGCCCATTATTGCGTTTTAATTCAATGTCGCCCCGACCAAAAAAACAAATTCTGGCTTTTTGAATTTTTTTGACGCTACGCCGGTGATCAGGTTAATCCTTTTTTTATTGATAGATCAGGCTATCCTGATTGCGGTGATACCAAATATGTTTAGGGTTTTTTTTTTTTTTTTATTTTGAATGGGGTGAAAGGGGGGTGATTTGAACTTTATTTATTTTTTACATATTTAAAATTTTTTTTTTTTTGCCATGCTTCAATAGTCTCCATGGGAGGCTAGAAGCTGGCACAACTTGATTGCCTCTGCTCCATAGAGGCGATGCTCAGATCTATGTAGTAGAATTACAGCATTGCTATGAGCACCGTCCACAGAGTGGTGCTCACAGTAATCTGGCATCAACAACCATAGAGGTCTCAAGGAGACCTCTGGTTATGCCAGCGCACCGCTGACCCCAGATCATGTGATGGGGGTGACCGATGCGCGCATTTCTGGCCAGATGGCCAAAAGTGCTTGTTAAATGCCGCTGTCAGAGTTTGACAGCGGCATTTAACTAGTTAATAGGCGCGGGCAGATCGCTACTCCACCCGCGCCTATTGCGGGCAGATGGCACATAATAAGTGCTTGCATATGTGTAGATCAGCGAGTTATGTTATTTCAGTGGAAAATTCAGAATATACTGTTTCAGAAAAAGATCATATTCAAATTCTGAATTCATTTCTGAAATTAGCATGAAAAAATCTATCAGGAACACTCAAAATTGTCCGAGGGACAAAACCTTTGTAACATAGTGTTATTATCAGATATTGTAGAGCTTCAGTAACGCAAATATAAAAAGCCATCCAACACATATTCATCCACAGGACACTTTTTGGGTCTGAATTATTTACACATTTACAACTTACTCCTTGCAGTCCAGTTGATGGACTTTTTCCTACATTTATTTTCATTCAATATCCAACGTTCATAGCAATTTGAATCACGAATGTACCATACACCAAGACCCTCTGTCACGCAAGGTTTCAGGGACTCACAACCCCTTCCTCTTGAATAATTATATGCATTTTGTTTGAAGAGAGCACGGTGAAGTCTAAACAGGAGAAGAGCTAATCACTATTGATCTGTGGTCAGATATTATATTGTTTTAAAAAGTCATGCTACATATTTGAGATGCAATGTTAAAACAGAATACAAACCATTTTTCTCCTTAATCTTTGCTAATGGTAAAAAAAAAGTCTTATTTTTCTAAAAGGTCGAACGCTAAAGACTAGCCACCAAGGCAAATTAAATATGTTTACCTTGTTTTTATTTAATTATTTTTAACAATTCTCTAAAACATTGATATTTTACAGGTTAATGGACAGACAGTGACACTGCCCATTCATTTGCCACTTGGTGTTGATGTATCCATCAGTGGTTGGAATGTTTTGGTGACAACAGACTTTGGACTGAAAGTCAAGTTTGACGGAAACCAGAGAGTCCAAATAAATATCCCAGGATGCTACTCTGGTAAAGTGTGTGGACTTTGTGGAAACTTCAATGGAAACCCTGCTGATGATTTCCTGAGTCCGGATGGTGTACTAGAACCAGACTCAAATAGTCTTGGAAACAGTTGGCAGGTTGATAATGATACAAGGTAACATATTTTTTTTATCCTTGATTTGAGTGTATATTTTTTCTTATAAATTCATTTCTGTCTTTTTTATGTCTAATTGTGTTGATGAGTGATATGCATTTATTGGTTTCTTTTAAAGCTGTACTCCAGGAGTTGACCATCCATCCAGTTGTACTGATAAAGAAAAAGAAACCATTGCCAGTAACAGCTTCTGTGGAATCATTACAGACAAGAATGGACCATTCAAAGACTGTCACAATGTTATCAATCCTCTAGTTTACTTTGATAACTGTGCATACGATTTGTGTGAAACCAACCTGGATGGGGAGATTCTGTGTGATAGTCTACAATGCTATGCTGAGTCTTGTCAGTCTCAAAATGTTACTATTGAACAGTGGAGAAATGACGCTTTCTGTCGTAAGTAGATTCTGTCTATTACCCATTTAAACCTCTTCATATGCACTCCCATTATTATTAAACACACACTATGTGGTAAAGTATTCATCCACTACAAAAAGTCTTGAAAACACGTATTATTATAATCTTCATATGTCAGTATATCAATTAAAAAAAAAAATCTTTAATTAAAATATTCCCAATGCCTATTGGTAGCCAAAGGCATTCTGATTTTTCTGCTAAATAGACAGACAATTATTGTCTTTGCTCTCACATTTTACGTGTGTTTATTGAAGTCCAACATTGTATACCTATGAAAATCTGGTGACAGTCTACAGAATGAATTTTCTCGGTTTGAAGATTTTTTTTCAGTACTTGATGGTTATGATGAAATCATGGTGTTTGCAGTGTGATCTTCTGAGTGATTAACAGATTAAAAAAAATCCTTAAACAGTTGAGTGGAAGGTTTTCTTGGTATTCTTGAACAGTGCTTGTAAACACAAGCATATTTGCATTTTTTAGCTTATTGACACTTTCTGCCATTTTTGAGATTGAAATAATTTCCATTTCTTTTCGTATAATACTCTTTGCCATGGAGTACTCCTGCCAAGCAGCAGAACTAGCGCAGTGCTTAGAAGTTCTTTTCAATTGCACTGTATTGAATCTGTCCTGGATCCCTGGACTGTGGGGTTACCTTCTTACTTCAGCGCAATGCTTATAAGCTATGCAGGAGTGATGGTCGGTTTACTACACAACGAACTGTAAACAATAAAAAAGAACAATGTTAATATCTCAAAAACAGCTGAAAATTATAATTGTAGAACGGCCTGGTTTTACAAGCACTATCCAAAAATGTCCATCTATGAAGATGTTAGTAACTTCTAAATTGCTACATTTATCTTCAGTAATTCAGGAGTCAGTAGTGAAACTGTTTATTTGTTCAATGAAAAGTATGTAAATTATTTTAGAATTTTGAAAGATTTAACTTGTTTTATAAACTACATTCTTTATTGGTTGCAGAACCAAAGTGTCATCCAAACAGTCACTTTCAGCATTGTGGAACTGCCTGTCCAGCTACCTGTGTCAACCCATGGGCCCCAGACACCTGCTCTCTTCCCTGTACTGAATCCTGCATATGTGATGGAGGATATGTCCTATATGGCAATAAGTGTGTTCCAGAAGACAAATGTAGGTGCTGGGATGATGATATTATCATCCATTTACCTTACCCATAGTCATATAAGTTTAGGTCCCTGACTTTACTAAGTCTATGAATGTGTAAAAGAACTTTAAATGAGTTTATTATAGTCTTAGGAACCCTTTGAGCATTATACATTTAATTCCAGTCAATTGGAGGCTTTGTGAAATTTGCAAATTATGGCAAACTGATTGCCTGATAAATAGTTTTTTAAAAAATTTGACAAGGCTGACGATTCTGATCCTATCTCAGCAGCAGCTTTCCCTACTCTAGCTGTATCCAGAGCTGAATGCGGCGAGCAGGGGGGCGCCAGGTCTCTTATACTCGGAATGATGCTGTACGGCCCAGCCAATCACTGCACGACCACAACAAAGATGGCTGCGGCATTTCATGGCCTGGTAGACAATCCCTGCATTGTGATTGGGTCTCTAAAGTCCCCCAAAAATTCTGGGTGGAGACACCAGTTACTGCCGAATAATCCCGGAAATGCTCGGTACTCACCAAGTACACCAATACTCGGGCGAGTAACGAGTAGTGGCGAGCACATTAAATTGTTTGTTTAATATTTATTACCGCGTTCCCTATTACTCCATGGTTTATGAGCTATTGTAAAGTAAAAAATTTACTTACACACTCCTCAACATTGAAAGTGCAACAACAGACTGGAAAATTTGTGGCATTATGGAAATAATCTAAACACATCAATTACTTCTGTTATGAACTGGTGGTTTAGGAGCAACATGGGACGTGCTCTGGAGGAGGTGGTACCTGTACTGACCGCAGTTACTGAGCTTAACACAACACTAGAAGTAGCCGTGGGATGTTCCTGTCACTCCCTAGACACCTCGTCACAGCCGGAGGACTAACTACCCCTAAAGATAGAAACAGGAAAGCTATCTTGCCTCAGAGAAAATCCCCAGAGGAAGACAGCCCCCCAACAAATATTGACTGTGAGTGGAGAGGGAAATGACATACGCAGAATGAAACCAGGATGTAGCAAAGGAGGCCAATCTAGCTAGATAGATAGAACAGGACAGAATACTGTGCGGTCAGTATTAAAAAACTAGAAAAATCCACCACAGAGTTTACAAAAATCTCCACACCTGACTAAAGGTGTGGAGGGTAAATCTGCTTCCCAGAGCTTCCAGCTTAACTGAATAAATCCATACTGACAAGCTGGACTAGAAAAAACATAGAAAGTGCTGAACGATTAAGTCCACAACAAGTGGACTGCAAAAGAACAAAGCAAGGACTTATCTTTGCTGAACTGGTCAGAATATCAGGGAAATCCAAGAGAGATGTGAATCCAACCAGGAACCATTGACAACTGGCACTGGCTGAAGGATAGAGCCAGGATAAATAGCCGAGCCAGAATAGACGATCAGTGGAAGCAGCTGCTGACTGTTAAATCCAAGAAGCCGCAGTTCCACTTAAAACCACCAGAGGGAGCCCAAGAGCAGAACTCACAAAAGTGCCACTTACAACCACCGGAGGGAGCCCAAGAGCGGAATTCACAACAGTACCCCCCCTTGAGGAGGGGTCACCGAACCCTCACTAGAGCCCCCAGGCCGATCAGGACGAGCCAAATGAAAGGCACGAACCAAATCGGCGGCATGGACATCGGAGGCAACAACCCAAGAATTATCCTCCTGGCCATAACCCTTCCACTTGACAAGATACTGAAGCCTCCGCCTCGAAAAACGAGAATCCAAAATTTTCTCCACCACATATTACAACTCCCCCTCAACCAACACCGGGGCAGGAGGATCAACCGAGGGAACAACGGGCACCACATATCTCCGCAACAAAGATCTATGGAAAACATTATGGATGGCAAAAGAGGCTGGAAGGGCCAAACGAAAAGACACCGGATTGATAATCTCAGAAATCTTATAAGGACCAATAAACCGAGGCTTGAACTTAGGGGAAGAAACCTTCATAGGAACATGACGAGAAGATAACCAGACTAAATTCCCCACCCGAAGCCGGGGACCAACACACCGACATCGGTTAGCAAAACGTTGAGCCTTTTCCTGAGACAACGTCAAATTGTCTACCACATGAGTCCAAATCTGCTGTAACCTGTCCACCACAGAATCCACACCAGGACAATCAGAAGGTTTAACCTGCCCCGAAGAAAAACGAGGATGAAAACCAAAATTACAAAAGAAAGGCGAAACCAAAGTAGCCAAACTAGCCCGATTATTAAGGGCAAACTCGGCCAACGGCAAGAATGCCACCCAATCATCCTGATCAGCAGACACAAAGCATCTCAAATAGGTTTCCAAGATCTGATTAGTTCGCTCAGTTTGGCCATTTGTCTGAGGCTGAAACGCCGAAGGAAAAGACAAATCAATGCCCATCCTAGCACAAAAGGCCCGCCAAAACCTAGAAACAAACTGGGAACCTCTGTCAGATACAATATTCTCCGGAATGCCATGCAAACGAACCACATGCTGAAAAAACAATGGAACCAAATCAGAGGAGGAAGGCAATTTAGGCAAAGGTACCAAATGGACCATTTTAGAGAACCGGTCACAAGCCACCCAGATAACAGACATCTTCTGGGAAACAGGAAGATCCGAAATAAAATCCATGGAAATATGCGTCCAGGGCCTCTTAGGGACCGGCAAAGGCAAAAGCAACCCACTAGCGTGGGAACAGCAAGGCTTGGCACGGGCACAAGTCCCACAGGACTGCACAAAAGAATGCACATCCCGCAACAAAGAAGGCCACCAAAAGGACCTAGCAACCAAATCTCTGGTATCAAAAATCCCAGGATGACCAGCCAACACTGAACAATGAACCTCAGAAATTACCTTACTAGTCCATCTATCAGGAACAAACAGCTTCCCCACTGGACAGCGGTCAGGTTTATCAGCCTGAAATTCCTGAAGCACCCGCCGTAAATCAGGGGAGATGGCAGAAAGAATCACCCCTTCTTTAAGAATGCCAACCGGCTCAAGGACTCCAGGAGAATCAGGCAAAAAACTCCTAGAGAGGGTATCAGCCTTAACATTCTTAGATCCCGGAAGATACGAGACCACAAAATCAAAACGGGAGAAAAACAGGGACCATCGAGCCTGTCTAGGGTTCAGCCGCTTGGCCGACTCGAGGTAAATCAGATTCTTATGATTGGTCAAGACCACAACGCGGTGCTTGGCTCCCTCAAGCCAATGTCGCCACTCCTCAAATGCCCACTTCATGGCCAACAACTCCCGATTGCCAACGTCATAATTGCGCTCCGCAGGCGAAAACTTTCTGGAAAAATAAGGCACACGGTTTCATCAAAGAACCATCAGAATTCCTCTGAGACAAAATGGCCCCTGCCCCAATCTCAGAAGCGTCAACCTCAACCTGAAAAGGAAGAGAAACATCCGGCTGACGCAACACAGGGGCAGAAGTAAATCGGCGTTTAAGCTCCTGAAAGGCCTCAACAGCCGCAGAGGACCAATTCGTCACATCAGCGCCTTTCTTCGTCAAATCGGTCAGGGGCTTAACCACACTGGAAAAGTTGGCAATGAAACGGCGATAAAAATTAGCAAAGCCCAAAAATTTCTGAAGGCTCTTCACCGATGTGGGTTGAATCCAGTCATGAATGGCCTGGACCTTAACAGGATCCATTTCTATAGACGAGGGAGAAAAAATAAAACCCAAAAAAGAGACCTTCTGAACTCCAAATAGGCACTTAGACCCCTTCACAAATAACGCATTATCACGAAGGATCTGGAATACCATCCTGACCTGCTTCACATGAGACTCCCAATCATCGGAAAAAATCAAAATATCATCCAAATACACAATCATGAATTTATCAAGATAATTGCGGAAAATATCATGCATGAAGGACTGAAATACAGAAGGAGCATTAGAAAGCCCGAAAGGCATCACAATGTATTCAAAATGGCCTTCGGGCGTATTAAATGCAGTTTTCCATTCGTCACCCTGTTTAATGCGAACAAGATTATATGCCCCTCGAAGGTCAATCTTAGTAAACCAACTAGCCCCCTTAATCCGAGCAAACAAATCAGAGAGCAAAGGTAAAGGGTATTGGAATTTGACCATGATCTTATTAAGAAGGCGATAATCAATACAGGGTCTCAAGGAGCCATCCTTCTTGGCAGCAAAAAAGAATCCCGCTCCCAATGGTGACGAAGACGGCCAAATATGCCCCTTCTCCAAATACTCCTTGACATAACTCCGCATGGCGGCATGCTCTGGCACAGACAGATTGAAAAGTCGGCCCTTAGGGAACTTACAGCCAGGAATCAAGTTAATAGCACAATTACAGTCCATATGTGGAGGAAGGGAACTGGACTTGGGCTCATCAAATACATCCTGGAAATCCGACAAAAACTCAGGGACTTCAGAAGAGGGGGAAGAGGAAATTGACATCAAAGGAACGTCACTATGTACCCCTTGACAACCCCAACTAGTCACAGACATAGATTTCCAATCCAGCACCGGATTATGTTCCTGTAACCATGGAAAACCCAGTACAACAACATCATGCAAGTTATGTAACACCAGAAAACGGCAATCTTCCTGATGCGCTGGAGCCATGCACATGGTCAGCTGAGTCCAATACTGAGGTTAATTCTTGGCCAACGGTGTAGCATCAATGCCCCTCAAAGGAATAGGGCTCTGCAAAGGCTGCAAGGAAAAACCACAGCGCATGGCGAATTCCAAGTCCATTAAGTTCAGGGCAGCGCCTGAATCCACAAATGCCATGACAGAAAAGGACGATAATGAGCAAATCAGGGTCACAGATAAGAGAAATTTAGGCTGTACAGTACTGATGGTAACAGACCTAGCGACCCTCTTAGTACGCTTAGGGCAATCAGAAATAACATGAGCAGAATCACCACAGTAAAAACACAGCCTATTCTGACGTCTGAATCCCTGCCGTTCTGCTCTAGTCAAAATCCTATCACATTGCATAGGCTCAGGACTCTGCTCAGAGGACGCTGTCATATGGTGCATAACTTTGCGCTCGCGCAGGCGCCGATCAATCTGAATGGCTAGAGACATAGATTCGCTCAAACCAGCAGACGTGGGGAACCCCACCATAACATCTTTAAGGGCTTCAGAAAGACCCTTTCTGAAAATTGTTGCCAGAGCATCCTCATTCCATTTAGTGAGCACGGACCATTTTCTAAATTTCTGGCAGTACAATTCTGCTGCTTCCTGACCCTGACATAGGGCCAACAAGGTTTTTTCTGCATGATCCACAGAATTAGGTTCGTCATACAATAATCTGAGCGCTTGAAAAAATGCGTCTACATTAAGCAATGCCGGATCTCCTGATTCAAGGGAGAATGCCCAGTCCTGAGGGTCACCACGCAGCAGAGAGATGACAATTTTAACCTGCTGAATGGGATCACCAGAGGAACGGGGTTTCAAAGCAAAAAACAATTTGCAGTTATTTTTAAAGTTCAAAAATTTGGATCTGTCCCCAAAACACAAATCAGGAGTAGGAATTTTAGGCTCTAAAGCCGGAGTCTAGACAACATAATCTTGGATACTCTGTACTCTTGCAGCAAGTTGATCCACATGAGAAAACAAACCCTGAACATCCATGCCAGCGCCAAAATCCTGAACCACCCAGAGATTAAGAGGAAAAAAAAGACAAAACAGACTGCAGAAAAAAAAATGGCTCAGAACTTTTTTTTCCTTCTTTTGAGATGCATTTAATTCATTTTTGTCCAGTTGTACTGTTATGAACTGGTGGTTTAGGAGCAACATGGGACGTGCTCTGGAGGAGGTGGTACCTGTACTGACCGCAGTTCCTGAGCTTAGCACAACACTAGAAATAGCTGTGGGATGTTCCTGTCACTCCCTAGACACCTCGTCACAGCCGGAGGACTAACTACCCCTAAAGATAGAAACAGGAAAGCTATCTTGCCTCAGAGAAAATCCCAAAAGGAAGACAGCCCCCCACAAATATTGACTGTGAGTGGAGAGGGAAATGACATATGCAGAATGAAACCAGGATGTAGCAAAGGAGGCCAATCTAGCTAGATAGATAGAACAAGACAGAATACTGTGCGGTCAGTTTTAAAAAACTAGAAAAATCCCCACAGAGTTTACAAAAATCTCCACACCTGACTAAAGGTGTGGAGGGTAAATCTGCTTCCCAGAGCTTCCAGCTTAACTGAATAAATCCATACTGACAAGCTGGACTAGAAAAAACATAGAAAGTGTTGAACGATTAAGTCCACAACAAGTGGACTGCAAAAGAACAAAGCAAGGACTTATCTTTGCTAAACTGGTCAGAATATCAGGGAAATCCAAGAGAGATGTGAATCCAACCAGGAACCATTGACAACTGGCACTGGCTGAAGGATAGAGCCAGGATAAATAGCTGAGCCAGAATAGACGATCAGTGGAAGCAGCTGCTGACTGCTAAATCCAAGAAGCAGCAGTTCCACTTAAAACCACCAGAGGGAGCCCAAGAGCAGATCTCACAAAAGTGCCACTTACAACCACCGGAGGGAGCCCAAGAGCGGAATTCACAACATACTTCACCAGGTTCTATCACTTTGTTTCCACCTACTAAACACACTGCAGAAATCTCAGTGCCACAAACTCCAGGCACAACACTTCCACAATCATCTTCTGGTAGGAAATAGAGATGAGCAAATTGATTCTTGGTGAATCAAACTTGTGTCGAATTTCAGGAAATTTGGTGGATACGGCGAATTCCAACAACCTTCAATTTGTAATGATTGGATTGTAAAAAAAAAGGCTGCTAATGTTTAACACTAAACACAAATTACACCAGCAAATTAAGTCTTATTTGAGAACAGATGTGACAGTGCAGGCGTCCACATGATGCCTGGCAGCTATCACTTGACATAGTATAGGATAGCCAATCTATAAGACTTATCAAAGCCTTTTTGCTGCTTTTGTGACTGCCAGTTCTAGTCCAACACTGACTGATGTGCTTGTCTGTCCCATAATAATGTATACTTTGTAGCTGATGCAGCAACCACTGACAATAGGCAGCAACACATTCCTAGCCTGTCCATTGAGTTCTACAGATTTACTGTATTTCTGTTCAGATCTCTGCACTGCACAGAGTTTAAAAACATGAAATTGCTCTCATTTTTATTATTTAAAGCCATTGATCCTTTACTTTCCATACAGTAAAGCTATTACTGTACACAAAAAGTAGTCATTTTTAGATGGTTTGTTAAAAAGCTATGGCTTTTTCATTTTCTAAACAACAAACCATTTGGTTCCTCCCCAAAGAAGTATCATATTTGTATCTTTGCCATGCAATCACCCGAGGCTTCCTCCATGTACATTGCTTCTGTATAAATTCTGGTATGGCAGTCTTGTACTGTCCCTTGTAGCATTTTAAAAAGCATAAAAAGTCTGATGGTAAAGAGAGATTTTAAAAAGTTACCATAGGTTAGCATCTATTTACCTCTAGCCATATGTATTGACGTTACTTTGACTTTACTAAAGCTGTGAATATGTAAAACAGCTTAAAAAGAGTTTAAAACAGTCCTAGGAGATCTCGGAGTATTAACCATGCAATTCAAGGGCATTGTAGACCCTGCAAAATTTGTAATTTTCTGCAAATTGATTGACTGGTAAACAGTTTTTTGAAAAATTCGACAAAGCTGACAAATTTGAATTTAAAAGATATGCTCATCTTTAATAAGGAACTTTGAATTGTTTTTAATCACTTTTATTATTGTGTTCCTGAATATGAAACAAACGCTTTAAGAAATGCAAAGTCAATATTCCTGCATCACGCAGTTATTTTTTATTTCCTGTTGTTTGCCTTACATTGCCTTCAATTTTAGCTTATGCCTATTGTTACTGTGAACGGAAATTAAAAAAAATCTAAACTTTCACGAACTATTTACTGTACTTGCTATATGTTTATTCTGAAACTACCTTACTTGCATTTCATAAATCATTTAATATTTATGCAGTATATGAATTGAAAATAAATTATACATGTTGTATCTTTCAGGTTCTACTCAAGATTCTGGTATGTTTCCAGAGTAATTTAACATATCCAGTATTTTAACGATTAGATAAATAATAATAAATATATATACATATATATTCTGCTATTGCTAACTCAGAGGCTTAGTTTGGGCTCGCACTGGTGATCGTGTATTATAGTGCAATAAAAATGTGATGAATTGTATAGAAAAGAACAATAGCTTCATTTTACAATATTACAATGTTGTTTTGCTTGCTTTTAATGCAAGTCATTAACATGTATGTAAATAATTAGCTAAGATTTGCATAAGATCTTTTGTGAAATCTTATATACTGACACATGGTGTGTTGTAGCATGGAAGCATTCTTTCCAGCATTTCAAGGAGTTAAGTTTCCAAGTTCACCTTGGGAAAAATAGAATGTAGAAAAAAAACTTGAAAAAATATTTTATTCATTGAATTTTTTTCATCAAAGTACTTGTGTGTTTGGTGTTATCAAAAATGGCATTTATTTAAATTAACATGTGATACATTTTACTTTTGACAGGTAATTGTGACGTTAATGGTGATCCCCATTATTACACATTTGATAATCAGGTTCACCACTTTATGGGAACATGCACATACACCTTATCCAAACTCTGCAAAGATGAAGGAAGTCTTACAGACTTCAATGTGGAAGCGGCAAATGAGAACAGGGGAGACAACACTGCAGTGTCCTATGTCAAATCTGTAAATGTGTATGTCTATGAATACAACATCACGCTGGAAAAGAATGGAGCTGTTAAGGTCAGTTCCTAACAATTTGCTAACTAATGTATTACATAATATTATTACAATCTATTTTTTATGCTTGTTTTTTAGTAATTATTTCTATAGTAGTTCTTTTAGTATAACTTAATAGAGTATGAGAATTTATCCTAAATGTATTTAGGACTAAATGATACAAGATCATAACATTAATACATTTTTAGGATTAATACATCCAATCAGAGGCGTAGCTAGGGTTTTGGCTCAGGGGGGCGAAGCTTCTGAGTGGGCCCCTAAGCAGGTAACCTTCATTACAATTCGGTGGCGCACCCTAATAGTGGAGGAGAACCTCAGCAGATGACCGCGCTGTTACTGAAAATAATCTCTATACAAAGACCAATATGGATATTACTGCCATATGGTCAGTGGTAAATACAGTCCTACAGAACATATAAGAGATCACAGCACAGTTACAGATAATGTCTTACCACTGACGTTCTTTCTGATGGAGTCGTTCATTTTTCCCGTCTTTTCCATCTGGCCCAGACTGACATGACAACTTCTTCCAGCCAGGACTCGTCTGCAGAGAATACAACAAAGACACATTTCACTTCTCACATTCCATCCCCATCACCATCTATTCCCAACCTGCACAAACTCCTCATCCTGCTGATACCCCAATACTGAGCTGATGCTGCCATATGTGTCCCTATTACTACACCTGATACCCCAATACTGAGCCGCTGCTGCCGTATGTGTCCCTATTACTGCCCCTGATACCACAATACTGAGCCGCTGCTGCCGTATGTGTCCCTATTACTGCCCCTGATACCACAATACTGAGCCGCTGCTGCCGTATGTGACCCTATTACTGCACCTGATACCCCAATACTGAGCCGATGCTGCCATATGTGTCCTTATTACTGCACCTGCTGTGTGGTTCTCTGTGCCCTCTAAATTCTAAAGCAACCCTCTAGAATATAGTAATGCTGGGTGCAAGTGACCTAGAAAACAGGGCCCACATTTTGTTCCCTAGAAAGAAATAATGCCCTCTGTGTGTAACCCTTTGATAGTCACAGTAACCTGAATTCCCCTATAAGAATAAGTGCCCACTTTACATTTAATAAAGTCCCGAGTCTCAGCCCTGTACAGCTCCCCTATACACAGTATGATGCCCCCTCACTGTATATACTGACCCCTTAATATCCCCCAAACTGGCTACAACACTGTATGATGGCCCTGTCGCTGTAATCTCTACACTGAATGATGGCCCCCTAGATAGCCTCCATATCACATAATACACAAGATAGTCCTCAATATGGTATAATACATTCCTCATAGGCCTCCATATAGTATCATGCACTCCCCATAGGCAGACTCTATAGTATAATGCAGCTCCCCATAGGCAGCCACTATAAGGAAGGCTGTAAATGTGTCCCCAATCCCCTCTGCATAGCATAAAAATGACCTCTTATTATACTCACCAACGGCGCTCACAAAAGCATAGCTGGTCTTGACTTAAGATCGCCATCCTCCATTACTGCTTTATCTGGATAACACATCCTACGTCATCCACATAGCGTCACCCATCGCGCTCCTGTGCAGGCGCACTTCTCCCTGAGCTGCTGAAAGCAGAGCTAAGTACTGTAGTGCATATGTTCTGGGAAAGGCCAAAGGGCGCTGATGACCTGGAAATAAACCGGCGCATGCGCACTACAATACTGTGCTCTGAATTTAGCAGGGCAAAGAGAAGTGCACCTGCACGGGAGTGCGATAGAGGACACTGAATGCATGATGTAGGACGCATCTTCCACACGAAGAGGGACAGCGATCACAGGAAGAGGGACGGTGCCGGATCAAGACTAGTGACGCCCAGACTGCGCCATCCGTGAGTATAATAAAAGCTCTTTTTTGTGCCTTGCATAGAGGATTGGGGACATAGAGAGTAGGGTTGAGCGACTTTTACTTTTTTAGGATTGAGTCGGGATTCGCGAAACCCGACTTTGTCAAAAGTGGAGTCGAGTGAAATCGGCCGATTATCTCGCAAAGTTGGGATCGACCGAAACCCGAAACCCAATGTAAGTCAATGGGGAAGCAAAGTCGGCAGTGAGTGGAGGACAGGAAAACACCTACAGTGCCCATTTTAATGTCAAAAACATAAATTCGTGTCACTTAAGCTTGCGAATCTTAATTTACCTTACAATAATAGTTAGTCATTCAAAATTGGGGGTCATTTGGCTAAAGTTGTGGGCGGGGTAGGGCTGGCTCAAGTTTTTCGTGGGCCCAGGAAACGCGGACTACGTCACGGCGGTGGAGCAGGGAGAAGTCAGTATTTCAACTTTGCAAGTGCTGTGATCCTGAGCAAGCAGGGGGGCCCACTCGTTCGCATTGGCACAGGGCCCCTCAAAGTACAGCATTGTGTTTGACGGCGGGGGCGCCTCCCACCGGCAGAGACACTTTTGCGTACTATGAGGGGCACTGTGACAGTGACGTTGCCAACGAGTATGCCCTCCCTGTTGTGAATTCCGTTCTCGAACTCCCTCCTGTGGTCATGAATGGTACTTCGGTGAGTTCTGTCCGTGGACTCCCTCTGGTGGCTGTGAGTGGAGCTGCTGGTTCTGAGATTCCTTCTCCAGCTGCCCTCGTTTAGGGCTAGGCTGGATTCTCTATTTAACTCCACTCAGATCGTTACTCCATGCCAGCTGTCAAAGTTCTAGTACTGGTTCAGATCTCTCCTGGATCTTTCTGTGGACCTGTCTACTCCAGCACAAGCTAAGTTCCTGCTTGTTCATTTGTTACATATGTTTTTTCTTGCTAAGTTCTAGTCCAGCTTGCTATCATGAGACTATCTGGCTAGCTGGAAGCTCTGGGGGTGCAGAGTGGCACCACCGCATCGTGAGTCGATGCGGGGGTATTTTTTGCACACTCTGCGAGGTTTTTGTAGCTTTTGTGTTGACCGCAAAGATCCCTTTTCTATCCTCAATCTGTTTAGTTAGACTGGCCTCTCTTTGCTAAAACCTATTTCATTCTGTGTTTGTGATTTCCTCTTATCTCACAGTCAATACTTGTGGGGGGCTGCTTTTACCTTTGGGGAAATTTCTCCGAGGCAAGTGAGGCTTTGTTTCCTTTCTTTAGGGGAAGTTAGCTCTTGGGCTGTGAAGAGGCGTCTAGGCAGAGTCAGGCACGCTTCACGGCTATTTCTAGTTGTGTTGATAGGAGTAGGGTTTGCGGTCAGCAGAGTTCCCATTTCCCCAGAGCTCGTCCCGATTCCGTGTTTAACTATCAGGTCATTTCTGGTGCACCTAACCACCAGGTCCATAACAGTACAGCTGGCCAACAAAGTGTTAATGCATCTCAATAGAGGGAAAAGAGAAGTTCTGAGACCATTTTTTTTTCTCTGCAGTGTGTTTTGCCTTTCTTTTCCCCTTAAACTCTTGGTGGTGCAGAACTTAGGTGTGGATATGGACATTCAAGGTCTGTCCTCTAGTGTAGATCAACTCGCTGCAAGGGTACAAAACATTCAAGATTATGTAGTTCAGAATCCTATGTTGGAGCCTAGAATTCCAATTCCTGAGTTATTTTCTGGGGATAGATCTAAATTTCTGAATTTCAAAAACAATTGTAAACTGTTTCTTGCTCTGAAACCCCGCTCTTCTAGTGACCCTATTCAGCAAGTAAGGATCATTATTTCTTTGTTGTGTGGTGACCCTCAAGACTGGGCATTCGCCCTGGCACCAGGAGATCCTGCATTGCGTAATGTAGATGCGTTTTTTCTGGCGCTGGGTTTGCTTTATGATGAACCGAATTCTGTGGATCAGGCAGAGAAAATTTTGCTGGCTTTGTGTCAGGGTCAGGATGAAGCGGAGGTATATTGCCAGAAGTTCAGAAAGTGGTCTGTGCTTACTCAGTGGAATGAGTGTGCCCTGGCAGCAATTTTCAGAAAGGGTCTTTCTGAAGCCCTTAAGGATGTTATGGTGGGGTTCCCCACGCCTGCTGGTCTGAATGAATCAATGTCCTTGGCCATACAGATTGATCGGCGCTTACGTGAGCGCAAAACTGTGCACCATTTGGCGGTATCCTCTGAGCAGAGGCCTGATCCTATGCAATGTGATAGGACTTTGACCAGAGCTGAACGGCAAGAACATAGACGTCAGAATGGGCTGCGCTTTTACTGAGGTGACTCCACTCATGCTATCTCTGATTGTCCTAAGCGCACTAAGCGGTTCGCTAGGTCCGTCACCATTGGTACTATACAGCCTAAATTTCTTCTGTCCGTTACTCTGATTTGCTCTTTGTCATCCTTTTCTGTTATGGCATTTGTGGATTCAGGCGCTGCCCTGAATTTGATGGACTTAGAGTTTGCCAGGCGCTGTGGTTTTTTCTTGGAGCCCTTGCAGCATCCCATTCCTTTGAGGGGAATTGATGCTACGCCTTTGGCCAACAATAAGCCTCAGTGCTGGACCCAGTTGACCATGTGCATGGCTCCTGCGCATCAGGAGGATATTCGCTTTTTGGTGTTGCATAATCTGCATGATGTGGTCGTGTTGGGTTTGCCATGGCTGCAGGTCCATAATTCAGTATTGGATTGGAAATCAATGTCGTGTCCAGTTGGGGTTGTCAAGGGGTACATGGGGATGTTTCATTATTGTCAATTTCTTCCTCCACTCCTTCTGAAGTCCCTGAGTTTTTGTCAGGTTACCGGGATGTATTTGATGAGCCCAAGTCTAGTACCCTACCTCCTCATAGGGATTGTGATTGTGCTATTAATTTGATTCCTGGTAGCAAGTTCCCTAAGGGACGACTTTTCAATTTGTCTGTGCCAGAACACGCCACTATGCGGAGCTATATAAAGGAGTCCTTGTAGAAAGGGCATATTCTCCCGTCGTCGTCACCATTGGGAGCAGGGTTCTTTTTTGTGGCCAAGAAGGATGGTTCTCTGAGACCTTGTATAGATTACCGCCTTCTTAATAAAATCACGGTCAAATTTCAGTACCCTTTGCCTCTACTGTCTGATTTATTTGCTCGGATTAAGGGGGCTAGTTGGTTCACCAAGATAGACCTTCGAGGGGCGTATAATCTCATGCATATTAAACAGGGCGATGAATGGAAAACAGCATTTAATACGCCCGAGGGCCATTTTGAGTACCTGGTGATGCCATTCGGCCTTTCTAATGCTCCCTCTGTGTTTCAGTCCATTATGCATGACATCTTCCGAAAGTATCTGGATAGATTCATGATCGTATATTTGGATGATATTTTGGTCTTTTCGGATGATTGGGAGTCCCATGTGAAGCAGGTCAGAATGGTGTTCCAGGTCCTTCGTGCCAATTCCTTGTTTGTGAAGGGATCTAAGTGCCTCTTTGGAGTTCAGAAGGTTTCCTTTTTGGGCTTCATTTTTTCCCCTTCTACTATCGAGATGGATCCTGTTAAAGTCCAAGCTATTTATGATTGGACTCGGCCTACATCTGTGAAGAGCCTTCAGAAATTTCTGGGCTTTGCCAATTTTTACCGTCGCTTCATCGCTAATTTTTCTAGTGTTGTTAAACCGTTGACTGATTTGACCAAGAAGGGTGCTGATGTGGTGAATTGGTCCTCTGCGGCTGTTGAGGCTTTTCAGGAGTTGAAACGTCGTTTCTCTTCGGCTCCTGTGTTGTGTCAGCCAGATGTTTCGCTCCCTTTTCAGGTCGAGGTTGATGCTTCTGAAATTGGAGCAGGGGCTGTTTTGTCTCAGAGAAGTTCTGATTGCTCTGTAATGAAGCCATGCGCTTTCTTTTCGAGAAAGTTTTCGCCTGCTGAGCGTAATTATGATGTTGGCAATCGGGAGTTGCTGGCTATGAAGTGGGCATTCGAGAAGTGGCGACATTGGCTTGAAGGAGCCAAGCATCGCGTGGTGGTCTTGACAGATCACAAGAATCTGACTTATCTCGAGTCTGCCAAGCGGTTGAATCCTAGACAGGCTCGTTGGTCACTGTTTTTCTCCCGTTTCAATTTTGTGGTTTCGTACCTTCCGGGTTCTAAGAATGTGAAGGCTGATGCCCTTTCAAGGAGTTTTGTGCCTGATTCTCCTGGGGTTCCTGAGCCGGCTGGTATTCTCAGAGAGGGGGTAGTTCTGTCTGCCATCTCCCCTGATTTGCAGAGGGTGCTGCAGGAGTTCCAGGCTGATAGACCTGACCGTTGTCCAGCGGAGAAACTGTTTGTCCCTGATAGATGGACTAATAGAGTTATCTCTGAGGTTCATTGTTCGGTGTTGGCTGGTCATCCTGGGATTTTTAGTACCAGAGATTTGGTGGCTAGGTCCTTTTGGTGGCCTTCCTTTTCGCGGGATGTGCGTTCTTTTGTGCAGTCTTGTGGGACTTGTGCTCGGGCTAAGCCCTGCTGTTCTCGTGCCAGTGGGTTACTTTTTCCCTTGCCTCTCCCGAAAAGGCCTTGGACGCATGTTTCCATGGATTTTATTTCAGATCTTCCTGTTTCTCAAAGGATGTCGGTCATCTGGGTGGTTTGCGATCACTTCTCTAAAATGGTCCATTTGGTACCCTTGCCTAAATTGCCTTCTTCCTCTGATTTGGTTCCATTGTTTTTCCAACATGTGGTTCGTTTGCATGGCATTCCGGAGAACATCGTGTCTGACAGAGGTTCCCAGTTTGTTTCAAGGTTTTGGCGGTCCTTTTGTGCTAAGATGGGCATTGATTTGTCTTTTTCTTCGGCTTTCCAACCTCACACAAATGGCCAAACCGAACGAACCAATCAGACTTTGGAAACTTATCTGAGATGCTTTGTTTCTGCGGATCAGGATGATTGGGTGACCTTCTTGCCATTGGCTGAGTTCGCCCTTAATAATCGGGCCAGTTCGGCTACTTTGGTTTCGCCTTTTTTTTGTAATTCTGGTTTTCATCCTCGTTTTTCTTCAGGGCAGGTTGAGCCTTCGGACTGTCCTGGTGTGGATTCTGTGGTGGACAGGTTGCAACAAATTTGGACTCATGTGGTGGACAATTTGACCTTGTCCCAAGAGAAGGCTCAACGTTTCGCTAACCGCCGTCGCCGTGTTGGTCCCCGACTTCGTGTTGGGGATTTGGTTTGGTTATCATCTCGTTATGTTCCTATGAAGGTTTCTTCTCCTAAGTTTAAGCCTCGTTTCATTGGTCCTTATAAGATTTCTGAAATTCTTAATCCTGTATCATTTCGTTTGGCCCTTCCTGCTTCTTTTGCCATCCATAATGTGTTCCATAGGTTGTTGCTGCAGAGATATGTGGCGCCTACTGTTCCCTCCGTTGATCCTCCTGCTCCGGTGTTGGTCGAGGGGGAGTTGGAGTATGTGGTGGAGAAGATTTTGGATTCTCGCATTTCGAGACGAAAACTTCAGTACTTGGTCAAATGGAAGGGCTATGGTCAGGAGGATAATTCCTGGGTTGTTGCCTCTGATGTCCATGCTGCCGATTTGGTTCGTGCCTTTCATTTGGCTCATCCTGATCGGCCTGGGGGCTCTGGTGAGGGTTCGGTGACCCCTCCTCAATGGGGGGTACTGTTGTGAATTCCGTTCTCGAACTCCCTCCTGTGGTCATGAATGGTACTTCGGTGAGTTCTGT
This sequence comes from Ranitomeya variabilis, assembly GCF_051348905.1. Lineage (NCBI taxonomy): Eukaryota > Metazoa > Chordata > Amphibia > Anura > Dendrobatidae > Ranitomeya > Ranitomeya variabilis. Next base: position 60,494,712 of record NC_135235.1, read on the forward strand.
CCGTGGACTCCCTCTGGTGGCTGTGAGTGGAGCTGCTGGTTCTGAGATTCCTTCTCCAGCTGCCCTCGTTTAGGGCTAGGCTGGATTCTCTATTTAACTCCACTCAGATCGTTACTCCATGCCAGCTGTCAATGTTCTAGTACTGGTTCAGATCTCTCCTGGATCTTTCTGTGGACCTGTCTACTCCAGCACAAGCTAAGTTCCTGCTTGTTCATTTGTTACATATGTTTTTTCTTGCTAAGTTCTAGTCCAGCTTGCTATCATGAGACTATCTGGCTAGCTGGAAGCTCTGGGGGTGCAGAGTGGCACCACCGCATCGTGAGTCGGTGTGGGGGTATTTTTTGCACACTCTGTGTGGTGTTTGTAGCTTGTGTGTTGACCGCAAAGATCCCTTTTCTATCCTCAATCTGTTTAGTTAGACTGGCCTCTCTTTGCTAAAACCTATTTCATTCTGTGTTTGTGATTTCCTCTTATCTCACAGTCAATACTTGTGGGGGGCTGCTTTTACCTTTGGGGAAATTTCTCTGAGGCAAGTGAGGCTTTGTTTCCTTTCTTTAGGGGAAGTTAGCTCTTGGGCTGTGAAGAGGCGTCTAGGCAGAGTCAGGCACGCTCCACGGCTATTTCTAGTTGTGTTGATAGGAGTAGGATTTGCGGTCAGCAGAGTTCCCATTTCCCCAGAGCTCGTCTCGATTCCGTGTTTAACTATCAGGTCATTTCTGGTGCACCTAACCACCAGGTCCATAACACCTCCCCACCTGATGAAGGAACCTGCACTTTCATCTGCGCCTTCCTCTTTTTCCCCGTGTAAGGTGGTATAGTATGCGGGAAGGGGAACCTGAATTTCAGCAGGGTCAGATTCTGGCTGTGTAGAGTGCAAGGGGAATGTAGTGAACTGGGTCAATGTACCAGCAGACTCATGTAGCACTGGCTGGGCAATGGGCAGGATGAGGAAGAAACACAGATATAGGCCCAAATAATAAAGTGGGCTAAATGCAGTTCAAAATTGGTAACAGGACTAACCAGGCGGCATTGCTTTGTTCAGTGGAGGACAACTGTAATGAGAGGCAGACACCGTTAGTAGGGCCCAACCAAACTTGCAGGCCAAATGCTGTTTAACATTTTTAAATATAGGCCGAAAGCCTGAAGATTGAAGCTCAGCTTTGTTCAGTGGAAGAGAACACCAAGGAGCGGCAGACACCGTTAGTAGGCCCCAAACAAACTAGTAGGCCAAATGCAGTTTAATATCTGATATAGGCCGAAAGCCTGAAGATTGAAGCTCAGCTTTGTTCAGTGGAGGACAACACCAAGAAGCGGCAGACACCGTTAGTAATGCCCAACCAAACTTGTAGGCCCAATGCCGTTTTCAAATTCCTATAGGCTGAAAACCTGACAATTGAAGCTCAGCTTTTTTCAGAGGAGGACAGCTGTATTGAGTGGCGCAGACAGACACAGGTAGTAGGCCTTAAATAAAAAAGTTGGCTCTATGCAGGTTTAAATAGGTTACAGGGGTATACAGGTAGCATTGGTGTGGTCAGCGGAGGACAATTGGAAGGAGGGACCGCAGACAGACTTACTAGGCCTAAAATAAAAAAGTAGGCTCTATGCAGGTTTAAATAGGTTACAGGGGTACACAGGCAGCACTGGTGTGGTCAGCGGAGGACGATTGGAAGGAGTGGCGCAGACTTACTAGGCCTAAAATAAAAAAGTAGGCTCTATGCAGTTTTAACTAGGTTACAGGGGTACACAGGCAGCATTGGTGTGGTCAGTGGAGGACGATTGCAAGGAGGGACCGCAGACAGACTTACTAGGCCTAAAATAAAAAAGTAGGCTCTATGCAGGTTTAAATAGGTTACAGGGGAACACAGGCAGCATTGGTGTGGTCAGCGGAGGACGATTGGAAGGAGTGGCGCAGACTTACTAGGCTTAAAATAAAAAAAGTAGGCTCTATGTAGGTTTAGCTAGGTTACAGGGGTACACAGGCAGCATTGGTGTGGTCAGCGGAGGACGATTGCAAGGAGGGACCGCAGACAGACTTACTAGGCCTAAAATAAAAAAGTAGGCTTTATGCAGGTTTATCTAGGTTACAGGGGTACACAGGCAGCATTGGTGTGGTCAGCGGAGGACGATTGCAAGGAGGGACCGCAGACAGACTTACTAGGCCTAAAATAAAAAAGTAGGCTCTATGCAGGTTTAAATAGGTTACAGGGGTACACAGGCAGCATTGGTGTGGTCATCGGAGGACGATTGGAAGGAGTGGCGCAGACTTACTAGGCTTAAAATAAAAAAAGTAGGCTCTATGCAGGTTTAAATAGGTTACAGGGGTACACAGGCAGCATTGGTGTGGTCAGCGGAGGACGATTGCAAGGAGGGACCGCAGACAGACTTACTAGGCCTAAAATAAAAAAGTAGGCTCTATGCAGGTTTAAATCGGTTACAGGGGTACACATGCAGCATTGGTGTGGTTAGCGGAGGACGATTGCAAGGAGGGACCGCAGACAGACTTACTAGGCCTAAAATAAAAAAAGTAGGCTCTATGCAGGTTTAAATAGGTTACAGGGGTACACAGGCACCATCGGTGTGGTCATTGGAGGACGATTGCAAGGAGGGACCGCAGACAGACTTACTAGGCCTAAAATAAAAAAGTAGGCTCTATGCAGGTTTAAATAGGTTACAGGAGTACACAGGCAGCAATGGTGTGGTCAGCGGAGGATGATTGCAAGGAGGGACCGCAGACAGACTTACTAGGCCTAAAATAAAAAAGTAGGCTCTATGCAGGTTTAAATAGGTTACAGGAGTACACGGGCAGCAATGGTGTGGTCAGCGGAGGACGATTGCAAGGAGGGACCGCAGACAGACTTACTAGGCCTAAAATAAAAAAGTAGGCTCTATGCAGGTTTAAATAGGTTACAGGGGTACACAGGCAGCATTGGTATGGTCAGCGGAGGACGATTGGAAGGAGTGGCGCAGACTTACTAGGCCTAAAATAAAAAAGTAGGCTCTATGCAGGTTTAAATATGTTACAGGGGTACACAGGCAGCATTGGTGTGGTCAGCGGAGGACGATTGCAAGGAGGGACCGCAGACAGACTTACTAGGCCTAAAATAAAAAAGTAGGCTGTATGCAGGTTTATGTAGGTTACAGGGGTACACAGGCAGCATTGGTCTGGTCAGCGGAGGACGATTGCAAGGAGGGACCGCAGACAGACTTACTAGGCCTAAAATAAAAAAGGAGGCTCTATGCAGGTTAAAATAGGTTACAGGGGTACACAGGCAGCATTGGTGTGGTCAGCGGAGGACGATTGCACCGAGGGGCAGACACAGTTAGTAGGGCCAAAAAAGTAATAGGAAAAATGCAGTTAAAAATAGGTTACAGGAGTACGCAGGCGGCCTAGCTTTGTTCAGTGGAGGACAACTGTAAGGAGTGTCTGACACTGTTAGTAGGCCAAAATAATAAAGTGAGGTTAATGTCTGGCAAAATTTTTTTTTTACAAGTAAACAGGTGGCATAACTAGTTACAGGGGTGGACTCCTCTGCTGACTTGCAGACAGTGGTAGTTGGCGCAAAGTTTTAACTGGTGTAAATGTAGGACAGGGTCCCTGAATATTTTTACTAGCAACAATCATGTCAACAAATTGGTATTGGCAGTGCCATTGAAGGATTTAACAGCACAGACTAAACAGTGGTGGAGCAGTGAGAGGTAATTTTGCAAGTGGTAGAGCACTGTTTGAGCTGGGGGGGACACTCTCTCGTGGGTGGCGGTACTGGCCCAGGGCCCCTCATGTTACGATGGTGTGTCTGACGTTGGGTGTGCACCACCACCGCCAGAGACACTTCATTGTACTATGAGGGACCCTGTGCCTGTGCCATCGCCCAAAAGTGGGCACACCCACCTGTTCAGCCAAACGGCCCTCGCACGGGTGCTTGCGCCAAGTGGTGACCACGGGCCCGTGGGGGGAGTCAGCCCATTTAGGGAGGTGTAAAAATGGTCTATGGTGGACATACAGCAACTGCAAATGGAGAAATTGGAGCAGTCAGTAAGAGGAGTCCAAAAGCAAGACCTTTTTACAGGAAAGCTAGGTGTCAGCAGGGAAAGGATTGGCAAAATAATTAGAAATCCATGATTGGTTCATTTTAATGAAGGTTAGATCATCAACATTTTGGGTAGCCAGACGAGTCCTTTTTTCAGTCAGTATTGAACCAGCAGCACTGAATACTCTTTCTGATAGCACACTAGCAACTGGGCAAGCAAGCTCTTGTAAAGCAAATTCTGCCAATTCAGGCCAGGTGTCTATTTTGGATGCCCAGTGTTCAAATGGGAATGACGTGTGAGGGAGAACATCGATAAGGGAGGAAAAATAGTTCGTAACCATACTGGAAAAATGTTGTCTCCTGTTACTTTGAATTGATGCTGCAGTACCTGTCGTGTCTGCGGTCATTGCGAAATCACTCCACAATCTGGTCATAAAACCCCTCTGTCCAATGCCACTTCTGATTTGTGCACCTCTAACACCTCTGCAGCTCGTGTGAGAACCATCACCGTCGCTGTGTGCTGGGAATGCCTGAACCAAACGGTCTACAAGAGTTGTTGTTTGGTAGCCAATATTTGCTCAAGGTTCTCATGTGGCATGATATTTTGCAATTTCCCTTTATAACGTGGATCCAGGAGGCAGGCCAACCAGTAATCGTCATCGGTCATCATTTTGATAATGCGGGGGTCCCTTTTTAGGATACGCAAGGCGTAATCCGCCATGTGGGCCAATGTTCCAGGTGTCAGTTCACTGCTTGTGCTGGGTAGAGGAGCACTTTCTGGCAAATCAACATCACTTGTGTCCCTCAAAAACCCTGTACCTGACCTTGCAACTCCACCAGTTTCTATTGCCCCCTGAGAAGCTTCTTCCTCCCATAAATATTCATCCCCATCATCCTCCTCATCCTCCTCCTCTTCGTTGGCCACCTCGTCCAGGAGACTTCCCGGACCAGACAATGGCTGACTGTTATCAAGGCTTCCCTCGTCCTCGGCTGCAGACACCTGCTCCTTTATGTGCGTCAAACTTTGCATCAGCAGACGCATTAGGGGGATGCTCATGCTTATGATGGCGTCGTCTGCACTAACCAGGCGTGTGCATTCCTCAAAACACTGAAGGACTTGACACAGGTCTTGCAGCTTTGACCACTGCACACCTGACAACTCCATGTCTGCCATCCAACTGCCTGCCTGTGTATGTGTATCCTCCCACAAATACATAACAGCACGCCTCTATTCGCACAGCCTCTGAAGCATGTGCAGTGTGGAGTTCCACCTTGTTGCAACGTTGATTATTAGGCGGTGCTGGGGAAGCTTCAAAGATCGCTGATGGTTCTGCATACGGCTGGAGTGTACGGGCGAACGGCGGATTTGCGAGCAAAGTCTTCGCACCTTCAGGAGCAGGGCGGGTAACCCCGGATAACTTTTCAGGAACCACTGCACCACCAGGTTCAAGGTGTAAGCCAGGCAAGGAATGTGTTTCAATTGTGAAAGGGCTATGGCAGCCATAAAATTCCTTCCGTTATCACTGACTACCTTGCCTGCCTCAAGATGTACACTGCCCAGCCATGACTAAGTTTCTTGCTGCCAACTCGGCCAGAACTCGGCCAGAACTTCCGCGGTGTGTCTGTTGTCGCCAAAGCACTTCATTTCCACCACAGCCTGCTGACGCTTACCACTAGCTGTTCCATGATGCGACACCTTGTGTGCAGCACTGGCAGCTGCGGATGGAGTGGTCGTGCGACTGAGGTCCGTGGATGAGCTCTCACTTCTGCTGGAGGACGAGGAGGAGGGGTGGCGAACGCCTACAGCCAACTGTTTCCTAGACCGTGGGCTAGGCAGAACTGTCCCACTATGGCTGTCCCCTGCGGACCCTGCATACACCACATTAACCCAGTATGCCATGATGGACACGTAACGTCCCTGGCCATGCCTACTGGTCCATGCATCTGTTGTGAGGTGCACCTTTCTACTGACAGATTGCCTGAGTGCATGGACAATGCGGTCTTTCACATGCTGGTGGAGGGCTGGGATGGCTTTCCTCGCAAAGAAGTGTCGACTGGGTAGGTCATAGCATGGCACTGCGTAAGCCATCAGGGCTTTGAAAGCTTCGCTTTAAAATCTAACGAGATTAGTCTAGCAATGTGGGCATTCAAACCCTGTGTACGCGGATGAGAAGATGAGTACTTCCTTTTCCTAAGGAGAGTCTCTTGTAGGGTGAGCTGGACTGGAGAGCTGCATATGGTGGAACTAGCGGGGGTGGTGGTGGACATGGCAGACTGAGAGAGGGTTGGTGATGGTATTCTTGCTGTTGTCCTACATACAGTGTTTCCTACCAAGAAACTGGTGATTCCCTGACTGGTTCAGCCTTGCGACAATACCTCCACATTTGCTGCAGGTGGTGTCGTAACTGGTGGGCTTACAGTGATGGAAGGAATGTAGCATTGCTGACTAGCTTTATTGTGAGCGGGTGCAACAACGTTACGGGACGTTTGGTAGTTAGTCCAGTCTTGCAAGTGCATGGTGTTTAAATGTCTATGCATGCAACTTGTATTTAAATTTTTGACATTCTGACCTCTGCTAAAGGTCCTTGAGCATTTCTTACAGATCACTTTGCACTGATCATTCGGATCTTGGTTAAAAAATTGCCAGACTGCACTCTTCCTACTTTCGAATACCATTTCAGGCATTGCACACTGTGCTACTTTAACCGGATGGCCACGCTGTCCTACAACTGTTTTTGGTTTGAACACACGTTTTTGTCCAGATACGGGCCTGGCAGATGAAAGCTGTTGCGATGTTGATGCCTGCTGCAGCTCCTCCTCCTCCGCTTCAGAGCTACTGCCAGTGGCACCCTGTTCCCCCAATGGCTGCCAATCGGGGTCAACAACTGGGTCATCTATCACCTCCTCTTCTATGTCCTGTGCACCTTCCTCTGTGTCACCGTGTAAGCCGGTGCTATAGCGTTCGGGACGGGGCACCATAGTGTCATCAGGGTCAGATTCTGGCTCAGTATACTGCGAGGGCAATGTTGTGATCTGAGTCAATGGAACAGCATAAAAATCTAGCTGTGGATGTGCATCTGTGCACTCCATGTCCGATTCATCTTGTAATGGGCTGTGAACTATTTCACTTTCTAACCCTGGCACAGTATGTGTAAAGAGCTCCATGGAGTAAACTGTAGCGTCACCTGCTGCATCCTTCACTTTTGCATTGGGTGAAGGACACAAGGAAGTGACTCGATCCTGACCGGGAGCATCCACTGACGACGCGCTGCTTTTAAATTTTGCACTTTCCGAAGAGGAGGCGAAAGAGCTAGAGGCAGAGGCAGCAAGGAAAGCCAAAACTTTTTCCTGCTGCTCCGGCTTTAAAAGCGGTTTTCCTACTCCCAGAAAAGGGAGCCTTCGAGGCCTTGTGTAGCCAGATGATGACACTGGCTCAGCAACTCGAGACTTAGGTGCTATATTGCTTTTCCCACGACCACCTGATGCTCCACCACCACTACCATCATTACCAGCTGGCAATGAACGCCCACGGCCATGACCTCTTCCACCAGACTTCCTCATTCTTGGAAAATGTAACCAAACTAACAACTGTTATATGGTACTGTAAAACCAGGTAGAAGGTGTACGTAAACTTATTGTTAATTTAAATCTCACTTTACAGGTGTGGGAGACTGTTTGAAAATCAGGCCCACTGTATTACACTACACAGTTTGAGTGGCAGAAAGCGACTGACATATATGGCACAAACAGGACTGACGCAGATGCACTCAGTGGCAATATAAATCTCCCTTTTTATGTGTGGGAGACAGCAGAAAAAAATCAGGCCCACTATATTACACTACAGTTTGAGTGGCAGACAGTGGCTGGCAGATATGCCACAAACAGGATTGACGCAGATGCACTCAGTGGCAGTATAAATCTCCCTTTTTATGTGTGGGAGACAGCAGAAAAAAAAACAGGCCCACTGTATTACACTACAGTTTGAGTGGCAGACAGTGGCTGCCACAAACAGGACTGATGCAGATGCACTTAGTGGCAATAGAAATTTCCCTTTATAGGTGTGGGAGACTGCTGGGAAAATCAGGCCCACTGTATTACACCACACAGCTTCAGTGGCAGACAGTGGCTAGCAGATATATATAAAAAAAGGGACTGTGCTACAATAACAATCTCCCTACAGTGATCTCAGGACAAGTATGGCAGCCAGCAGTAAAAAGGACTGCTGCACACAAAAGTGTGGACAAACAAAGAAACAAGAGAACTGTGCAGAAAGAAGCAACAGGATTTTTGCTTTGAAAAAAGCAGTTGGTTTGCTCAGCGGCATACACACAGCAATGAAGCTATCAGGGAGCCTTATAAGCTATAGAGTTGATGCACAGAAATCTAGCCTCCACTGTCCCTGCAAAGAAAAGGTGGTGTTGGACAGTGGAAATCGCTACAGCACAAGTGGTTTGGGGGTTTATATTTTCTCCCTAAGGGTATGTGCACACGTCCGGATTTCTTGCAGAAATTTCCTGAAGAAAACCGGAAATTTTCTGCAAGAAATCCGCATTTTTTTTTTGCGTTTTTTTCCCCGTTTTTTCGCGGTTTTTTTAGCATTCTGCAAGCGTAATTAGCTTGCAGAATGCTAAAGTTTTCCAAGCGATCGCTTGGAAAACTGACTGAAAAGTTGGTCACACTTGTCAAACATACTGTTTGACAAGTGTGACCAACTTTTTACTATAGATGCTGCTTATGCAGCATCTATAGTAAAAGATAGAATGTTTAAAGATAATAAAAAAAATTAAAAAATGGTTATACTCACCTGCAGACAGCCAATCTCCTCAGCGGCGTCCATTCCTATAGATGCCGGTGTGGTTCAGGACCTTCGATGACGTCGCGGCTTGTGATTGGTCGCGTGAGTCACATGAGCGGTCACGCGACCAATCACAAGACAGCGACGTCATCACAGGTCCTGAACCACACCATCTATAGGAACGGAAGAGAGATCATGCACCGGAGAGGCGGGAACACTTCGGGGGCCATCAGAGGGTGAGTATATCACTATTTTTTATTTTAATTCTTTTTTTTTTACCAATTATATGGGTACCAACCGCACATAATCTGCTTACTTCCCGCATGGTGTGCACAGCCCCGTGCGGGAAGTAAGCAGATCAATGCACTCCTAGGTGTGCGGAATCCCCGCAATCCGCATTTTTAATGAACATGTTGCTTTTTTTTCCGCGATGCGATTTTTTCGCGGAAAAAATCACAACATTTGCACAAAAAATGCGGAATACCCTGTAAATAATAGGAGGCATATGTAAGCGTTTTTTTCGCGTTTTTATCACGTTTTTATAGTGAAAAAACACGAAAAAAACGTAAAAAATCCTGAACGTGTGCACATGGCCTAACAATATCCCTACTTCTGATGAAGCTGCAGCAACCTCTCCCTATGCTACGATCGGCAGAAGTAAGATGGCGGTCGGCGTACACGCCCCTTTATAGCCCCTGTGACGCTGCAGAAAGCAAGCCAATCACTGTAATGCCCTTCTCTAAGATGGAGGGGACTGAGACCTATGTCATCGTGCTGCCCACACTCTGTGTCCACCTTCATTGGCTGAGAAATGGCGCTGAATGCGTCATATGAAACGCGACTTTGGCGCGAAGATTGCCGACCGCGTGGCCGATCCCACACTGGGATCGGCTCGGGTTTCACGAAACCCGACTTTGCCAAAAGTCGGTGACTTATGAAATTGAACGATCCGTTTCGCTCAACCCTAATAGAGAGCATTCTAGAACACTATGTGAGGGCGTACAGATGCTGGCCGGACCTTATATGGTGACAGGCTCCCACATGTAAAAGCCGTCCTGCAAGATTCCAGCCGCTGGCAAACTTAAGAAAATAATCATTCTTCTTCTCATAAGCTAATCAGCAGTAAATAAATTATTCGCCAAGACACTTATCGATCACATGTCAGTTTCCAGTGTCTGTCCATATTGCAGGATAAACAAGACATACCAGTTTAAGAACCTTCATTGCTTTATATACTGTGCCTGTATGTATTTATTCAAGGCAACAGATCAGACATATTAAAAAGCAAATGACATGTGCCAAGATACTCATCATGCTGTGTGGAGAGTGTCCTCTGGTCCTGGGGGCTGCTCCTCAGGCTCCTCCCAGTCAGATGCAGACATCATGTGTAGGCAGTGAGCTCAGGTCACAGTCAGAGGCAGAGTCCCCCTACGTCCCCGGCTGCTGCTGCTGGAGCTGATCACTTCTCTGCAGCACAGGAGCTTTGAGCACAGCGCGCTCAGCCGGGATTGGGTGACTGGTGAGTGACCTCCCTTCCCCCTCTCCTCCATAGACTGCAGAAGAGCGATCACATGACTCACTCCCTGCACTCTGATTGGAGGCCTACTCTTCCTTCTCTCTGCTGACCCCCTGTGAGCGTTTGTACCGTGCATGTTACTTTAGCTACATACACAGTACAAACGCAGGGGAAATTAAAGATAAATATTGACCGGATGCAGGGGCCCCTAACCCCGGCCCTGACAGTAGCGTAGCTCCGGGTAGGCCCCCTCAGAGCACAGGGATTTATGGGACAAGGCTAACCTCCACTGTGCAACAAATTTCAGGGAAGTTCTTGTCCCCTGAGAAAATGTTATTGTATCTTATAGATTTTGATATGCTGAACATGAATATGTGCTCCAAAAGTCTGTATCACATAAGGTTTTTAACCCCTTCATGACCGGAGTTTTTTTCGATTTTTCGTTTTTATTTTTCGCTCCCTTTCGTTCCAGAGCCATAACTTTTTTATTTTTCCATCAGTATGGCCGTGTGAGGGCTTTTGTTTTGCGGGACGAGCTGATATTTTTAATGATTCCACTTTTGTGCCGATTCATTTTTTTGATCTCTCATTATTGCGTTTCAATTCAATGTCGCAGCAACCAAAAAAACGCCGTTTAGCGATCAGGTTAATCCTTTTTTTATTGATAGATCAGGCTATTCTGATTGCGGTGATACCAAATATGTTTAGGAATTTTTTTTGTTTTATTTTGAATGGGGCGAAAGGGGGATGATTTGAACTTTCATATATTTTTTTATTTCTCTTTCCCCCATGATGGCACCACGGAGAGAGGGATCTGCCCTCAGGGACAGGAAACCTACAGGTGAAAAAGGCGGTACCTCTCTCCCACATCAGTTGGTTTCCTGTCACTGAGGGGGAACCTACAGCACGTACCTGAGAGTCTTCATGGGATGCCGGGGGCCGATCCAGTACGGTGTCAGGCAGTGGGGATCCCTGCCTCGGCTGGGTCGGTTAACTCTTTTACCCTGAAGCACCACCGCCGGGGTCGGCAGACCTTGAGGGTGAGTGGGGAGAGGCAGTGAAGGAGGAACAAGTCTGCCTCTCCAAAGAGAAAAAGAAAAAAACTAAACAAAAACAAAAAAAAAAACAAACAACCCTTTTTTCCCCATAAGTGGCGGCGGTCACTTCAAAGGGGTCCTCCGCAGCAGTCGCACAGCATAAGGGTGGCAGCGGCAACTGCGTTCATGCGGCACAGGTCTCCACCACCGGAGGCACCTGAAACCGGGGGAGGGGTAGGCGCCGGCAATTGCATGCAGCAGTAGTGGCAGTAGGAGGTTGGCGGCGGCCTCAGTATCCACGCGACGCTGATCTGCTATACAAACCTGCAGATATGCAGGACTGGGGAATAGCGGAGACATCGACAATGGCACACGCGCGCATTACCCTTTAGAAAAATGAGCGGTGGGGCACTTCCGGGCTTGCAGTGCACATGCTTGAACCATCATTTCCGCTAGGGGCGCGGTGCATCACTGGGGATAGTGTTCGCGCCGCACCACGCTTTCTGAGGCGTTAGGAGGAGCTGGACTATTTAAAACAAATCTTGAAGGGGGACAGAAACACCTATAGTCACGATGAGTGACCATGAGCAGCAGGTTGTGCAGGAGGCCGTACAACAATCCCCTAAACAAACGCAGATGCAGCAGCAAAAACACCAGCAGCGCCAGCATCCACAGCGCCAGCGCAAAGGAGATACCTCTTCCCAGCAGCACAGCAGCAGTGGCCACTCAGGATCTCAGCGCAGTCGAAAGCTCCAGCAAGACATCATGGCCAGAAGTGGATCCAGTTGTGGACATAATCCCTAGGCCTGAGACGGTACCTCTCTTTTCTGCAGGAGGGTGAGTGATCTCCGCGAAAGTCCGTATTTTAATGTGGGGTTGTTATCTTTTTTTTCCTAGGGAAGAAAATGTGTAACAAAATCTAAGCACAGAGCATGCGCTATATGCAAGGATGAGCTACCCACTGCATGGGAGAAAAAGCTCTGCGGCGCGTGCATGAAACAAACAATTCAGGAAAAATCCCTGAATTTTGCCTTAGACCTTAAAACGCTGATAAAAAGTCAGGTAGAAGACGCCCTTAAAGGCATTAAAACCTCAAAGAAAAAACGTAAATCCAGACATAAGTCTCTGGAATCTAGGTTTGTGAGTCAGAAAGTGAATTATCTGATTCTAGTAAATCATCATCTTCCGAGTCTTCTTCATCATCCTCAGAGGGGGGTCGTAGCTGCTTCCCAATTGAAGAAACAGATGCCCTTTTAAAAGCCATCAGGGCCACTATGGTACTGGTAGATGAACGGCCTAAAAAAATGGCCTAAGATCTAATGTTCAGTGGCCTAGAACAGAAAAAACGAAGGGCTTTCCCGATAAACGAAAAAATCCATTCCCTAATTAAAAGGGAATGGAAAAAAACAGGTAAAAAGGTCCTCCTAACTCCTAAAAAAAAGTATCCTTTTGATGACCCTGCTTGCTCCCTATGGAATTAAGGTGCCAAAGTTAGACGTAGCTATAGCAAAGGCCTCTAAAAAATTCACCCTGCCCTTTGAAGAAATGGGGACATTAAAAGATCCTATGGATGAGAAAGCGGAAACTTTTTTAAAGAGCGCATGGGAAGCGGCAGGGGGAGGATTGAAAGCAGCCACATGTACTGCCTGGGCCTTAATGGTTTAGTTGGATCACTTAAATTCCCAACTAAAAGAGAAGGTCTCTAGAGAATCAATTCAAAAATCAGTTTCAGTAATTAAAGGAGCAGCAGCTTTCCTGGCGGAAGCATCAGTAGATTCGGCTAGATTGGCAGCCAGGTCCGCCACCTTCTCAAACGCTGCAAGGTGAACTTTGTGGCTCAAATGTTGGCCAGGAGACCTACAAACCAAGACTAAATTGTGCTCAATCCCGTGCGAAGGTGAATTCCTAATTGGTTCAACCTTGGATGACATCCTAGACAAGGCAGGGGACAAGAAAAAATCCTTTCCCGGTTTCCCCAACCTATCATACAGGCGGCCTTTTCGGAATAAATATTTATGCGAAGAAAGCCCCCAAAGGGAAACAAAGAGGGATGGGAATAGAAAAGAAATAAAACAAAGGATTTATGTTCAATAAAACCCCTGATAACAAAAACCCCCAATGAAGGTGTTCCCCGGGTCGGAGGAAGATTGACCGACTTTCTCCCGGCCTGGGAAAAAATATCCAGGCGCTCTTGGATATTGGACATAATAAGGGATGGTTTAAAATTAAAATTCCATACCCTTCCAAACAATTCCTTCATAATAACGCCCCAAAAAACATCAGACGAGCAGTTGGCACTTCAAGGGGAAATCTTGAGTCTGATAGAGAAAGGCGTATTGCAAGATGTCCCTTACCTGGAAAAACGCAAAGGTTTCTACTCCCCTCTCTTCCTTCGCAGAAAGCCAGACGGGTCATACAGAACAATCATAAATTTAAAAAAACTGAACAGTTGTCTGGAGGTCCAACATTTCAAAATGGAAACAATAAAATCTTGTGTAAAAATGTTTTTTCCATCATGTTTCATGACTGTATTGGACTTAAGAGACGCATACTACCATGTTCCCATCCACAAGAGCCACCGGAAATTCCTGAGAGTTGCAGTAACAATGCAGGGGGAGGTTAAACATTACCAGTTCAGGGCATTCCCTTTCGGCCTGGCCATAGCTCCGAGAATGTTCACAAAGATTATGGCGGAAGTGATGGCCCACATAAGAGAACGAAACATCCTAACAGTCCCATATTTGGACGATCTCTTGGTAATAGGCGCCTCCTCCAACCACTGCAAACAACAGTTGGACTCAGTCATGAGATCTCTAACGAGTCTAGGGTGGATGTTGCATTTATTCAAATCCAAAATTGTATCGAGTCAGATACAGGAGTATTTGGGGATAATTCTAGACTAGAGTGACCAGAAATGTTATCTTCCACCAGGGAAGATTCAGAATATGATGCAGATGGTATCACATCTGAGAGACTTCCTGATCACTACCCTAAGAAAGGCCATGTCCCTGCTGGGATCAATGACAGCCTGCATCCCGGCAGTGCAATGGGCTCAAGCCCATACCCGGGACCTACAATGGGAGATCTTAGACATAGGTGCTTCTCTGCACGGAAATTTTGAGGGTCGGTTAAACATCTCATCAAAAACGGTAGACTCCTTAGCATGGTGGGCGGAGTCAGTCAATTTAACCAGGGGGGTTCCCTGGGTATTATCAACACCAAAGATCCTAACCACGGATGCAAGTCCTTTGGGGGTGGGGTGCACATCTACAAAATCAGGTAGCTCAGGGGGACTGGTCTCAGAATCAACAACCAGCCTCCTCAAACATGAAAGAATTACTAGCAGTAAAACTAGCTCTCATCCACTTTCTGGACTCTCTTTGTTCCCACCACGTAAGGGTGTTCTCGGACGACCAGGTAGTGGTAGCATACCTAAACCACCAGGGGGTACCAGATCTCGATCTTTGATGGAGGCAACAAAAGCCATCCTTCATCTAGCAGAACACAATCTAAGGTCACTGACAGCGCTACACAAGTTGAATACGTCTAAAACAAGGGGAGTGGGAATTAAACCAGTCAGTATTCAATCAGATTGTAAAGCTCTGGGGGCAACCAGAGATAGACTTATTTGTGAGCAGTCGGAATCAGAAAATAGAAACCTTCTATTCAATTGACCCTTGGGGGGCCCAGTAGCTTTAGATGCCTTCACAATACACTGGAATTATCATCTTGCTTATGCTTTTCCACCCATAGCCCTAATCCCCTTAGTATTGAGGAAGATGCGGGAAGACAAAGCAAGGGTGATTGTAGTAGCGCCCTTCTGGCCTCGGAGAATATGGTTCTCATGGCTATCTCAGACCCATGGGTCCTCCCGGACATTCCAGACCTTTTGTCCCAAGGACCAGTATATCACCCACAAATAGAAAATTTACACATGACAGCTTAGCTTTTGAGAGGGAACTACTAAGCAGTAGGGGGTTTTCTCCAAACTTAGTATCGACCCTACTGCAGAGTAGAAAACCTGTAACCACTAAAGCATACAGGAAGGTATGGAAAAAATTCATTTCAGTATCCGATTCTGACTTGACTGGGGAAATTCCAATAAACAAAATCTTGGAATTTTTGCAGAAAGAGTTGGAGCAGGGTCTGTCCACCAGCACCTTAAAGGTCCAGGTGGCAGCCTTGGGAGCATTGTACAACTATGACTTAGACAAAAATCATTGGATAGCAAGATTTATTAGAGCCTCAAGTAGATCCAGGCCTATCTCCCTCCATACTACTCCTCCCTGGGACCTACACTTAGTTTTGAAGGCACTAACTAAAACTCCTTTTGAGCCCCTACCTGAAGTTCCTTTAAAAAGCTTACCCCTTAAGGCCTCCCTTTTGGTGGCTTTAACTTCAGCCCGTCATGTTAGTGATATGCAAGCCTTATCAGCGTACCCACCCTTCACGCAAACTCTTGATGATAGAGTCATTCTTAGAACCGACCCAGCTTACCTCCCGAAAGTTGCATCACAGTTCCATAGAACCCAGGAAATCTCACTACCCTCTTTCTGCCCCAATCCCAAAAGTGAAGGGGAAGAAGTGCTACATACATTAGATGTAAGGAGATGCCTGGTCCAATACCTAATAGCTACTAAGGAGTGTAGAAAGGATAGGGCTCTGTTTGTCTGCTTCCAGGGTCCACGAAAAGGACAAAAAGCATCAAAGGCCACACTGGCGAGATGGATAAGAGATGCCATCACCCTATCCTACTCCTCCCGTGGAACAGCTGTCCCAGAGGGGATAAGAGCCCATTCAATGAGAGCGGTGGCATCGTCTTGGGCTGAGAAAGACGGCGCTTCAATAGAGCAGATCTGTAGAGCCACCATTTGGTCTTCTCCCTCTTCATTCTTTAAGCTCTACCGCTTAGACTTGACCTCTTCTTCAGACCTCACTTTCGGGAAAAGGGTTCTGGAAGTAGTGGTCCCCCCCTAATGTACAATCTATGTAAATCTCTCCGTGGTGCCGTCATGGGGGAAAGAGAAAATCGTAGGTACTTACCGATAACGGTATTTCGCTGATCCCTTGATGGCACCCGTACCTTCCCTCCCTTACACATAGGTGTGCACACTAGAATTAATTGGTTATTGATAGCCACGCGGTGCCTCTGTTCAGTTTAAATTGAATAATTTTTGTTTAAACCATCTTGAGTTGCAGCTGAAAGTTCTGTATAATGCTCTGTAAACCAACTGATGTGGGAGAGAGGTACCGCCTTTATCACATGTAGGTTTCCTGTCACCGAGGGCGGATCCCTCTCTCCGTGGTGCCGTCATGGGATCAAAGAAATACCGTTATCGGTAAGTAACTACGATTTTTTTTTCAGATTTTTAAAAACATTTTTTTTGCCATGCTTCAATAGCCTCCATGGGAGACTAGAAGCTGGCACAACTTTATTGCCTCTGCTACATAGAGGCGATGCTGAGATCGCCCCTATGTAGTAGAATTACAGCAATGCTATGAGCACTGTCCACAGGGTGGTGTTCCCAGTAATCTGGCATCAACAACCATAGAGGTCTCAAGGAGACCTCTGGTTGTTATGCCAGCACACCCCTGACCCTGATCATATGATGGGGGTCACCGGTTCGCGCATTTCCTGCCAGATGGCCGGAAGCGCTTGTTAAAAGAGTTTGACAGTGGCATTTAGCTAGTTAATAGGCGCTGGCAGATCGCGATTCCACCCGTGCCTATTGCGGGCACATGGCAGATAATAAGTACTTGCATATGTGTAGATCAGCGAGTTATGTTATTTCAGTGGAAAATTCAGAATATACTGTTTCAGAAAAATTTCATATATGAGTTTTTAGAATTATAGCAGAATATTATAATGTTTCGTATCATTTCTCAAAAACATTATGTGATAGGAAAATTCTGAAGTCATTTCTGTAATTAGCATGAAAAAATCTCAGGATCAGGAACATTCAAGATTGTCCAAGGGACAAAACCTTTGTAACATAGTGTTATTATCAGATATTGTAGAGCTTCAGTAACGCAAATTTAAAAAGCAATGCAACACATATTCATCCACAGGACACTTTTTGGGTCTGAATTATTTACAAATTTACAACTTACTCCCTGCAGTCAAATTGATGGACTTTTTCCTACATTTATTTTCATTCAATATCCAACGTTCATAGCAATTATGTCTCTATAGATGAGCTTTGCTAATGGTAAAAAAAGGTCTTATTTTTCTCAAAGGTCGAAGCTAAAGACTAGCCACCAAGGCAAATTAAATACGTTTACCTTGCTTTTATTTAATTATCTTTAACAATTCTCTAAAACATTGACATTTTACAGGTTGATGGACAGACAGTGACACTGCCGATTCTTCTGGCACCTTATGTTGATGTATTCATCAGTGGTTGGAATGTTTTGGTGACAACAGGCTTTGGACTGCAAGTCAGTTATGATGGAAACCAGAGAGTCCAAGTAAATATCCCAGGATACTACTCTGGTAAAGTGTGTGGACTTTGTGGAAACTTCAATGGAAACCCTGCTGATGATTTCCTGAGTCCGGATGGTGTACTAGAACCAGACTCAAATAGTCTTGGAAACAGTTGGCAGGTTGATAATGATACAAGGTAACATATTTGTTATCCTTGATTTGAGTGTATATTTTTTCTTATAAATTAATTTCTGTCTTTTTTATGTCTAATTGTGTTGATGAGTGATATGCATTTATTGGTTTCTTTTAAAGCTGTACTCCAGGAGTTGACCATCCATCCGGTTGTACTGATGAAGAAAAAGAAACCATTGCCAGTAACAGCTTCTGTGGAATCATTACAGACAAGAATGGACCATTCAAAGACTGTCACGATGTTATCAATCCTCTAGTTTACTTTGATAACTGTGCATACGATTTGTGTGAAACCAACCTGGATGGGGAGATTCTGTGTGATAGTCTACAATCCTATGCTGGGTCTTGTCAGTCTCAAAATGTTAATATTGAAGAGTGGAGAAATGACACTTTCTGTCGTAAGTAGATTCTGTCTATTACCCATTTAAACCTCTTCATATGCACTCCCATTATTATTAAACACACACTATGTGGTAAAGTATTCATCCACTACTAAAAGTCTTGGGAACACATATTATTATAATCTTCATATGTCAGTATATCAACTAAAAAAATTAGCACAATTTTCCGATACCCGTAGCGTCTCCATTTTTCGTGATCTGGGGTCGGGTGAGGGCTTATTTTTTGCGTGCTGTGCTGACATTTTTAATGATACCATTTTGGTGCAGATATTTTCTTTTGATCTTCTGTTATTGCATTTTAATGCAATGTTGCGGCAACCAAAAAAACATAATTCTGGTGTTTTGAATTTTTTTCTCACTACGTTGTTTAGCGATCAGGTTAATCTTTTTTTATTGATAGATCGGGCAATTCTAGACGCAGAGATACCAAATATATGTAGGTTTGATTTTTATATTGTTTTATTTTGATTTTTATATTGTTTTATTTTGAATGGGGCGAAAGGGGGGTGATTTAAACTTTTATATTTTATGTTTTTCAAAATTTTTAAAACTTTTTTTTTTTACTTTTGCCATGCTTCAATAGCCTCCATGGGAGGCTAGAAGCTAGCATAGCCTAATCGGCTCTGCTGCATAGCAGCGATCATCAGATCGCTCCTATGCAGCTGAATTGCAGGCTTGCTATGAGCGCCGAACACAGGGTGGCGCTCATAGCAATCCGGCATCAGTAACCATAGAGGTCTCAAGGAGACCTGTGGTTACTATGCCAATGCATCGCTGACCCCCGATCATGTGATGGGGTCGGCGATGCGAGCATTTCCGGCTGCACGGCTGGAAGCGCCGGATAAATGCCGCTGTCAGCATTTGACAGCGGCATTTAACTGGTTAATAGCGTCGGGTGAATCACGATTTCACCCGCCGCTATTGCGGGTCCATGTCAGCTGTTCAAAACAGCTGACATGTCCCAGCTTTGATGCGGGCTCACCGCCGGAGTCCACATCAAAGCAGGGGACCCGACCTCCGCAGTAATAGTACGGCGGAGGTTGGGAAGGGGTTAAAATATTCCCAGTGCCTATTAGTAGCCAAAGGCATTCTGATTTTTCTGCTAAATAGACAGACAATTATTGTCTTTGCTCTCACATGTTACGTGTGTTTATTGAAGTCCAAAATTGTATACCTATGAAAATCTGGTGACAGTCTACAAAATGAATTTTCTGTTTTATTTCAGTACTTGATGGTTATGATGAAATCATGGTGTTTGCAGTGTGATCTTCTGAGTGATTAACAGATTAAAAAAAATCCTTAAATAATTGAGTGGAAGGTTCAGTTCTTATCTAATCTGTGATAAATGGCTACTCTAGTACTTAAAGGGTTGTTCCTGTCTTCATAAATGGGTATTCTTGTACAGTGCTTGTAAACACAAGCATATTTGCATTTTTTAGCTTATTGACACTTTCTGCCATTTTTGAGATTTCTTTTTGTATAATACTCTTCGCCATGGAGACTGAGTACTCCTGCCAAGCTGCAGAACAAGCGCAGTGCTTAGAAGTTCTTTTCTATTGCACTGTATTGAATCTGTCCTGGATCCCTGGACTGTGGGGTTACCTTCTTATTTCAGCGCAATGCTTATAAGCTATGCAGGAGTGATGGTCAGTTTACTACACAACGAACTGTAAACAATAAAAAAGAACAATGTTAATATCTCAAAAACAGCGGAAAATTATAATTGTAGAACGGCCTGGTTTTACAAGCACTATCCAACAATGTCCATCTATGAAGATGTTATTAACTTCTAAATTGCTACATTTATCTTCAGTAATTCAGGAGTCAGTAGTGAAACTGTTTATTGGTTCAATGAAAAGTATGTAAGTTATTTTAGAATTTTGAAAGATTTAACTTGTTTTATAAACTACATTCTTTATTGGTTGCAGCACCAAAGTGTCCTCCAAACAGTCACTTTGAGCATTGTGGAACTGCCTGTCCAGCTACCTATGTCAACCCATGGGCCCCAGACACCTGCTCTCTTCCCTGTACTGAATCCTGCATATGTGATGGAGGATATGTCCTATATGGCAATAAGTGTGTTCCAGAAGACAAATGTAGGTGCTGGGATGATGATATTATCATCCATTTACCTTACCCATAGTCATATAAGTTTAGGTCCCTGACATTACTAAGTCTTTGAATGTGTAAGAGAACTTTAAATGAGTTTATTATAGTCTTAGGAACCCTTTGAGCATTACACATTTAATTCCAGTCAATTGGAGGCTTTGTGAAATTTGCAATTTATGGCAAACTGATTGGCTGATAAAGTTTTTTAAAAAATTCGACAAGGCTAACAAATTTGTATTTAAAATGTCTGCTCATCTTTAGTAAGGAACCTTGAATTGTTTATTATTATTTTTATTTTTGTGTTCTCTTTTTCTCTGTGGTTAAAGAGCTATAATAATATAAAACACATACTTATACCCTCCTCAACATTGAAAGTGCAACAAAAAAGAAAACAGTTTTGGCATGTTGAAAATTATCTAACTAAACACATCAATTACTTCACCAGGTTTTACCGCCGTGTTTCCAACTACTAAGCACACTGCAGGAAGCTCAGAGCCACAAACACCAGGCACAACACTTCCACAGTCCTCTTCTTTTAAGGAATAGAGATGAGCAAGTCCATTTTTTGTTAATCAAATTTATATTTAATTTTAGAAAATTTGCTGGATACGAAGAATTCCATCAATTTTCAATTCAGAATATTTGAAATGCCCCCCAAAATGCCTGCTACTGTTTAACACAAAGTAGAAGAGTAACATCAGCAAATGAAGTCTCATATGACATCAGATGCAACCATTCAGGCTGCCCCATAATGCCTTGCAGCTATCACTTTGCATGGTATAGAACAGCCAATCAGGAAGGGCTATCAATGCCTTTGTTGCTGCTGTTGAGATTGCCAGTGCTGGTCCCGCACTGAGAGACATGTCCAAGGTATTGACTTTCTTTTGAGCTCTACAGTTTTACTCTATTTCTTTTGGCATCTCTACCTTGCACAGGGTTTATAAACATGAAGCAGCTCTGAAAAAAAGATGTTTTTAAAAAGCCATTGACCATTCACTTTCCAAACAGCAAAGCTATTCAAGCAAACAAAAAGTAATAATTTTAGGGTGGTTTGTTGAAAAGCTATAGCTTTTTCATTTTCAAAGCAACAAACCTGTTGCTATTCCCCAAAGAGGGATTACATTTGGACCTTAACTTAACACCCATGGCTTCCTCCATATATATATATCACCTGTGTATAAATTCTGGCATGGCAGTCTTCTCCACTCCCCTTTTAACATTTTAAAAAGCATAAACAGTCTGATGGTGCGCAGTGATATTAAACAGGTCATTGTGTACGAGTGGTTGGCATCCACTTACCCATAGCCATATATGTTGAGGTCACTTTGACTTTACTAAGGCTATGATTGTGTTAAATAGCTTAAAAATAGTCTAATACAGTATTAGGAGACCTCAGAGTGCTACACATGTAACTACAGGGAATTGTAGGCTTTGCAAAATTTGTAATTTACTGAAAATTGTTTGGCTGCAAAACATAATTTTTTGAAAAATTTGACAAAGCTGACAAATTTGAATTTAAAAGATACGCTCATCTTTCGTAAGGAACCTTGTATTGTTTTATTATTGTGTTCTCTTGTACTCCATGGTTTAAAGAGGTATTATAAAATTAAAAATGTACTTATGCACTCATCAATAGTGTTGAGCGATACCGTCCGATACTTGAAAGTATCGGTATCGGAAAGTATCGGCCGATACCGGCAAAGTATCGGATCCAATCCGATACCGATACCCGATACCAATACAAGTCAATGGGACTCAAGTATCGGACGGTATTCCTGATGGTTCTCAGGGTCTGAAGGAGGGGAGACTCTCCTTCAGGCCCTGGGATCCATATTAATGTGTAAAAGAGAGAATTAAAATAAAAAATATTGCTATACTCACCTCTCCGACGCAGCCTGCACCTTACCGAGGGAAGCGGCAGCGTTCTTTGTTTAAAATTCGCGCTTTTCTTTCCTTACGTGAAGTCCCGGCTTTGTGATTGGTTGCGTCGCAGTCACATGGGCGACGCAACCAATCACAGCAAGCCGTGACGTAATTTCAGGTCCTTAAGGATTTTAAAATTACGTCCCGGCTTTGTGATTGGTTGCGTCGCAGTCACATGGGCGACGCAACCAATCACAAGCCGTGACGTCACGGGAGGCTGGACACGCGCACATTTTAAAATGCCCGCTTGTCCAGCCTCCCGTGACGTCCTGGCTTGTGATTGGTTGCGTCGCGATCAACCAATCACAAGCCGGGAGGCTGGACACGCGCGCATTTTAAAATGCGCGCGTGTCCAGCCTCCCGGCTTGTGATTGGTTGATCGCGAAGCAACCAATCACAAGCCGGGACGTCACGGGAGGTTGGACAAGCGCGCATTTTAAAATGCGCGCGTGTCCAGCCTCCCGGCTTGTGATTGGTTGATCGCGACGCAACCAATCACAAGCCGGGACGTCACGGGAGGTTGGACAAGCGCGCATTTTAAAATGCGCGCGTGTCCAGCCTCCCGGCTTGTGATTGGTTGATCGCGAAGCAACCAATCACAAGCCGGGACGTCACGGGAGGTTGGACAAGCGCGCATTTTAAAATGCGCGCGTGTCCAGCCTCCCGGCTTGTGATTGGTTGATCGCGACGCAACCAATCACAAGCCGGGACGTCACGGGAGGTTGGACAAGCGCGCATTTTAAAATGCGCGCGTGTCCAGCCTCCCGGCTTGTGATTGGTTGATCGCGAAGCAACCAATCACAAGCCGGGACGTCACGGGAGGTTGGACAAGCGCGCATTTTAAAATGCGCGCGTGTCCAGCCTCCCGGCTTGTGATTGGTTGATCGCGACGCAACCAATCACAAGCCGGGACGTCACGGGAGGTTGGACAAGCGCGCATTTTAAAATGCGCGCGTGTCCAGCCTCCCGTGACGTCACGGCTTGTGATTGGTTGCGTCGCCCATGTGACTGCGACGCAACCAATCACAAAGCCGGGACGTAATTTTAAAATCCTTAAGGACCTGAAATTACGTCACGGTTTGCTGTGATTGGTTGCGTCGCCCATGTGACTGCGACGCAACCAATCACAAAGCCGGGACTTCACGTAAGGAAAGAAAAGCGCGAATTTTAAACAAAGAACGCTGCCGCTTCCCTCGGTAAGGTGCAGGCTGCGTCGGAGAGGTGAGTATAGCAATATTTTTTATTTTAATTCTCTCTTTTACACATTTTTACATTAATGTTGTTTCGATACCGATACCCGATACCACAAAAGTATCGGATCTCGGTATCGGAATTCCGATACAGCAAATATCGGCCGATACCCGATACTTGCGGTATCGGAATGCTCAACACTACTCATCAACTTTCAAACTGCAAAACCAAGAGGGTAAATTTGTGGTGTTATAGAAATCACAGGATCAATAGACATGTTAATAGTGATGAGAGAACACTAAAATGCTTGGGTGCTCATTGCTCAGGTCGAGCAGATTGGAATGCTCGGGTATTCGACCCGAGCAACGAGCCCAATGTAAGTCTATGGGAGACTCGAGTATTTTTATATCCCGACCCAAGCAACAAGCCCAATGTAAGTCTATGGGAGACTCGAGTATTTTTATATCCCGGGGGTCCTTTTAAGGTCTAAAAACTTCTGAAAACGATGGAAACACTGCAACAAGCCCAATGTAAGTCTATGGGAGACTCGAGTATTTTTATATCCCTACCCAAGCAACAAGCCCAATGTAAGTCTATGGGAGACTCGAGTATTTTTATATCCCGGGGGTCCTTTTAAGGTCTAAAAACTTCTGAAAATGATGGAAACACTGCACAAATGACACAGGAACATCATGGGGATCGCCCCTGGAAGCATTACTGACTCCTAGTTCACAGATCTGTGTAACAGATGTGAGTGTTAGACTCGGCCTAAAAAATGCCTGTCAAAAATATGTTGCCAAAGATGCATGTCTGTCTAAAGGGCAAAGAGTGCAAAGTTTGGGAAAATTCAGAGGGAGTACCTTGCTGACCTACCAACGTCCTCTGTTCCCCTTAATAATTGTTTAGCAAAGCTGAACATGGAGCATGAACTGTCTATCTCTAATGTGCACGTGCGCTGTACTGACGTTCATGGAGTGCACGGTGACTCACTCTCTGGAGGTCATTGGGCACATGGCTCCTAGCTTTATGGCAGTACACTGCTTTTATTGACAGGAGAAAATGCCTTCATAATACAGAGTACAACACTGCCCAACCATTCACACTCTGCTCCTCAGACTTTCTATGTGAGCGGTGATTGCCTCTAGGCAGAAGATGATGATGGTGGTAGCAGTAGTTGGAGCATTAAAGACAGTCATGAAGCAGCCATAACAACTTGAAAGAGAAGTATTTTCCAGAAATACCACACTGTTCCATATGTGGCCTGTATTTTTAATTTTTTTATGCAAAATAGTGCTGCATACCACACTGCCAAATATGTGGCCTGTATTTTTTAAATGCAAAATAGTGCTGTATATAAGTAGAGTAACAGACAGCAAAAACAGTGAAAAACTGGCCTAAAATGCCCAAACTTGGAGCACGCAGATATATGAGGCCTGTCAAGGAAATACCACACTGCCAAATATGTGGCCTGTATTTTTTTAAACGCAAAATAGTGCTGTATATAAGTAGTCACAGACAGGAAAAAATGGACTAATGGCCTAAAATGCCCAAACTTGGAGCACGCAGATATATGAGGCCTGTCACGGAAATATCACACTGCCAAATATGTAGCCTGTATTTTTTTAAATGCAAAATAGTGCTGTATATAAGTAGAGTAACAGACACCAAAACAGTGGAATACCGGACTAAAATGCCCAAACTTGGAGCACGCAGATATATGAAGCCTTTTTTTTTATGAATTTAAAACAAACAAAAAAAAAAAGAGTGGCAGAGCCACACAGAACTATGCTACTGCGGAAATTTGATTTTTCAAAAACATATACACCAGGACTCAGTCTGACCTAACAGACTGTATTAATGTGTTTTTTTGGTGAATGCAAACGAACAAAATTTGACCAAGGCTAGCACACAGAACTATGCTGCGTATGCCTGAGGAAATATGATTTTTCAAAAAATGAAACACTAGCCCATGGCCTCACATACCAGACTGTATTAATTTTTTTTTTTTCGGCTTTTGGGTGAATTTATTAAAAAAAAATAAAAATAGTAGAACAAGGCTAACACACACAACTATGCTACGTATGCCTGACAAACTATGATTTTTAAACAGATGCACCAGGCCTCAGTCTAATATAACTGACTGTATATTTCTCTAGTCACCTTCCACGACGGCATATGGCATATGGAGGTTGCCTCTTTGCCCTAATGGGGAACAGGAAATGGAGAGGTTAAAAGGCCCTCCCACCTCCCTCTCACCAGTGTCTTTCCTGTTCCCCATGGGACAGGAGAGGTTTACTCTCGTATGCAGTGGTGGCCGGTGACTGCTGCATCTAACAAGCGTCGGCTTGTGTGTAACCGGGCAGCATGGGGTCGTATCTTACCTCCCCTCTTATGCTGCTCCCGTCGCACCACGCTGCGGTGTCCTCGGGACCTGTGCCTAGCCTTCCCGCGCCCCCGTGAGGGCAAAGCAGGCTAGTGTTTCCTGACCGGAGTCCTCCTGGAGCTCTCCGGTCTCCTTCCCCTCCACACACGCTGCTGGCAACCCGGAAGTGATCGCGCGCGTCACTTCCGGTCCTTTCTGCGCTCCCTGGAGGCACTTCCGCCGACGGTGTCTCGTGCAGGACGGCGTCCTCCACGCTGGACCATGGAGGGGAAGAGGTGTATCCACATCGCTGGGGGCAGGTGCATACCACTGTGTATAAAACCTGCCAGAAAACGTCGCAGGTAAGACTGTTCCTGTCATGGAGAGCGTTACCTGCCCTGCGCTTGCAGAGCCCAGCGCTGCCCCTGCCACAGTAAGTGCCGCAGGGACAGGGGTCCTTAGATAGTAATTTGGGGTATCCTTGGTCACTCTCTCTCTCCCCTCTCATTGCAGGGAGAAAGGTCTACCCCCAAAACTACTGTTAAAAAGAAGTGTGCCATCTGTAATATTAAGCTGCCACCTTCATGGGAGAAAAAACTCTGCAGGACCTGTACTGACAAAGTTGTCAGGGCAGAGCAACCTTCTTTGCTAGAGGAAATCCGGTCCCTGGTCAAGCAAGAGGTGCAATCCTCCCTAGCAGCCTTTACCCCTCCAACCCCTCCGCCACCCCCTCCACCACCCTCTCCAGCCAAAAAAAGGAAGATCCAGGAAGAGGATTCTGAATCTGAGTCAGACCTCTCTTATGCCTCATCCTCAGGTCGTCAGGAGGAATCTGCATCCTCTATTTCATCTGAGGCTAGAAAATATCTCTTTTCTTCTGACTGGATTGAGGACTTAGTAGCCGCAGTACGCAGTACTATGGGGCTGGAGGAGGAGCCAGAACCTCAGTCCATACAGGACCAGATGTTTGGTGGCATAACTAAGGGTAAACGGGTGGGGTTTCCAATCCACCAGAATATTTCTGATATGATTGACCAAGAGTGGGAATTACCTGAAAAACGCCTCAGTACTCCATCCGAGATGAAGCGTAGATTCCCCTTAGAAGGCGAAATGACCAAATGGGATGTCCCTAAAGTTGACTCTCAGGTAGCAAGAGTGGCTAAAAGAACGGCTCTTCCATTTGAAGACTCGTCGCAATTAAAGGATCCGATGGACAGGAAGATTGAGAGTCTATTAAAGAAATCATGGGAGACCTCCTCGGTAGCCCTCAAAGCTAATATCGCATCAACATGCGTGGCTAGAGCTCTATTCCGCTGGATAGGTGAACTGGAGTCTCACATATCCCAGGGCACTTCAAGAGCTGAATTATTAGACTCCCTTCCTAGTCTCCTTAGAGCCACGGGTTTCCTAGCAGATTCTTCGATGGAAACTATCAGAATTGCTGCAAGGTCGTTAGTACAGACTAACTCGGCCAGAAGGGCGCTGTGGTTAAAAATGTGGTCTGGTGATATCACCTCCAAAGCCAAGTTATGCGCCATACCATTTAAAGGTAACTACGTCTTCGGGCCTTCTCTTGATGACATCTTGGAGAAAGCAACCGATAAAAAGAAAGCCCTCCCAGAACAAAAAACTCCCAAAAAGAAGTTTTTTCGTCCCTTTCAGGCCCAAACCTCTCAGAGAGGGAAAGGCAAGTCCGGGAGGTGGAGTTACCCGAAGGGAGGGGGGAGAAACATCCTCATCCCTCAACAACAGCAGCAGCAGTCTCAACAGGAGAAACGGTGACTTCGATCCAGTGGGGGGGAGACTTTCAAAATTTTACTTCCAGTGGCAAAACATCACCTCTTGCCCCTGGATCCTCAATGTCATCAAAGAGGGTCTCCTAATAGAATTCATTTCCTCCCCCCCACGGGGTCTAAAAGTCACCTCCCTACCCTCCCTGAAAGATCAGTCAAATTTGGCGTACGGTCTCAGAGCCTTAAAGATGTCAGGTGCGATATCCCAGATACCAGAATCGGAGAGGGATCGCGGCCACTACTCTCGCTTATTTCTGGTTCCCAAGCCATCGGGCGAGTCCCGTGTCATTATAAATCTAAAGAATCTCAATCGGCATATAAAGTACCGAAGATTCAAGATGGAATCAGTGAAGAATGCCATCCCCTTGATAGGTCCACACTCCTTCATGGCCACTCTCGATCTGAAAGATGCCTACTTTCACATCCCCATTCACCAGAGACATCGCCAATACCTCAAATTCGCTGTGCAGAGAGGGCGTCTGATAGAGCACTATCAATTCAACGTCCTCCCATTCGGAATTTCCTCGGCTCCAAGGGTATTTTCCAAAATAATGGGGGAGGTAGTCTCCTTTATCCGGAAGCAAGGCGTCTGTATAGTGCCGTACCTAGACGACCTTCTGATAATAGCTCCTTCCAAACAGGCCCTGGAGTCTCATGTATCCAATACTCTCGAGATACTGACATCTCTTGGATGGGTGCCGAATCTGGAAAAATCTCACCTACGACCCTCCAAATGCAGGAAATTCCTGGGAGTTCTCCTGGACTCGGCAAGACAAATGTCCTTCCTCCCAGTGGAACACCGTCAAACCCTTTTATCAAAGGTCAAAACGTTCAGGGACACCAGATCCCCTACAATCAGAGAAGGCATGTCTCTTGTAGGCTCGATGACAGCCTGCATTCAATCGGTACCATGGGCCCAGGCCCATTCCAGAATTCTTCAGGCACATATCTTGCAGAATTGGGACGGTCATCCCAGTTCTTTAAACAAGAGATTGTACACACCAGGTCGTGTCAAGGCCTCCCTGGCATGGTGGATGTCCCCAAAAAATTTACAAAAAGGGGTCAGCTGGACGCAAGTCCCACTGACCACAGTAACAACGGACGCCAGCCAGAGAGGCTGGGGGGCCATGATAAATCACACCCCTTTCCAAGGTCTCTGGGACCAGTCAACAAGCAAGAAATCTTCCAACTACAGAGAGCTAAAAGCTGTAGAAGAAGCCCTACTAGTAGGAGGTCATCTGATCAAGGGACATCACGTTCGGATATATTCGGACAATGTGACCACGGTGGCCCACATCAGACATCAGGGCAGTTCAAAAAACAATTCCCTGAAGAATATATCGGCCCGGATATGCTCCTGGGCAGAAAGACATCTCTTATCTCTGACAGCGGTTCACCTGAAAGGCTCGTCCAACATTCAGGCAGACTATCTAAGTCGCCAAGACATACATCCGGGGGAATGGTGCCTGAGCAACCGAAGCTTCGAGATGCTGGTGAACAAATGGGGTCTCCCAGAAATCGACCTCTTTGCATCCAGCCGAAATGCGAAAGTCGAAGCATTCTTCTCTCTGAACCCCAGGGACGGCTCCAAAGGAGTGGATGCACTGGTCCAGAAGTGGAATTTTCGGCTGGCTTATGCGTTTCCACCAATCCCAATACTGGCGAAAGTCTTACAGAAAGTGCGAGAAGAACAAACGCCTACCATATTGGTAGCTCCACTGTGGCCCAAGAGGAGTTGGTACAACCTGATAGTGGACCTTCAGGTGGATGGGCCGCTCCACTTTCCGATAGAAGAAGACCTTCTTTCTCAAGGACCAATCCATCTCCTAGATGCCCACAAGTGGAATCTGGCGGCATGGCTACTGAAGCCCAAATATTAAGAGCCAGAGGACTATCAGAAGCAGTGGTTTCCACACTTCAAAAATCTAGGAAACCTGTAACCATTGCAATATATAATAAAATCTGGAAGAAATTCTCATCCTTCTGTCTTCCTGAGGTGCCGGATCCCTTCAACCCGAATATTTCAAAAATTCTAGACTTTTTGCAAAAGGGCTTAGAAATAGGCCTCAGGCCTAGCACCTTAAAAGTCCAGGTGTCCGCCCTCAGTTCAATATTTGATCAGGATCTGGCAAATCATCGCTGGATCAAGAGATTCATGATATCAGCTTCCAGAATGAACCCTAAGAAGCAAATAACAGTACCACTGTGGGATCTCAACCTAGTATTACAGGGGCTTACAGGTCCCCCCTTCGAACCATTATCCTCCTGCTCCCAGAAAAACTTAATCTACAAAACAATTTTTCTAGTGGCTATTACATCAGCAAGGAGGGTGGGAGAATTACAAGCTCTCTCAATAAGAGAACCATACCTAACCATTCGAGATGACTCTATAGTACTGCGCCTAGACCCTTCCTTTCTTCCAAAGGTCGTATCGGACTTCCACCGCTCCCAGGAAATTATTCTACCTTCTTTTTGCCAAGATCCTGCAAATTCCAAAGAAGAGAGATTCCATATGCTGGATGTCAGGCGCACTGTATTGTTTTACTTAGAACAAACCAGTTCTTACAGAATTGACCACAATCTATTTATCCATCCATCAGGACAAAATAAGGGAAAAAAGGTAGCCAAAAGTACTATTGCCAACTGGATAAAGAAAGCAATAGCGGAAGCATACCTTGCTCAAGACAAAACGCCTCCGGTGGGAATCAAGGCTCATTCGACTAGATCAACCTCAGTCTCCTGGGCAGAAAGAGCAGGTGCATCAGCGGAGCAAATCTGCAGGGCAGCCACATGGTCTTCATTGCATACTTTCTCCAGGCATTACAGATTGGATGTAATGCCCAACAAGGATTTAGCCTTCGGCCGGAAAGTACTCCAGGCCGTTGTCCCTCCCTAGCGCCAATCAGTTGGTATTCCTCCATATGCCGTCGTGGAAGGTGACTAGAGAAAATAGAATTATTCTTACCGTTAATTCGGTTTCTAGGAACCTTCCACGACGGCGCTAGTTCCCTCCCTATACTCCTGGATTTAAATCTGGGATTCAAGGTAAACCGGTGCTATGGTTTTCAGTTATAAGTCACTGGTGAGAGGGAGGTGGGAGGGCCTTTTAACCTCTCCATTTCCTGTTCCCCATTAGGGCAAAGAGGCAACCTCCATATGCCATATGCCGTCGTGGAAGGTTCCTAGAAACCGAATTAACGGTAAGAATAATTCTATTTTTTGGGGGGTTGTAAATTTTTGGAAAAAAGAAAAAAAAAAAGAGAACTGCAACTAGGTATATAGTAAATAAGCAGCAGCAGACAGTTATGGAGCTTTGGGAGGGATGCAGTGGGAGCTATGTACGCACATATAGTGCCTGCAGGCCTTCCACTGATGTGGATATGCTGTGTCCTGCCTGCTTGGCGCTGCCATATTGGGACCCATGAATTAGCCCTAAAAAGGACTGTTGGTTTCTGAGGAGTTGTGAAATTTACAGTTGCAGACCTACACGAACTATGAAAAGCACGATTCTGACCCTATTTCAGCAGCAGCTCTCCCTACACTCGCTGAATCCAGAGCTGAATGCGGCGAGCAGAGTGGCGCCAGGTCTCTTATACTCAGGATGATGCTGTGCGGCCCAGCCAATCACTGCACGACCACAACAAAGATGGCTGCGGCGTTTCATGGCCTGGCAGACAATCCCTGCAGCGTAATTGGGTCTCTAAAGTCCGCCAAAAATGCTGGGTGGAGACATCAGTTACCGCCAAATAATCTTGGAAATGCTCGATACTCGCCGAGTACACCGAGTACACTGACACTCGGGCGAGTAACGAGTAGTGGCAAACACTCATCACTAAGCATTTGCTGTACATGTACTGTACAAGTCAGAATGGAGCATTATCAGAGATTGAGTCCAAACCATATTCAGCAGACAATGATTATGATTAGTGTTGAGCATTCTGATACTGCAAATATCGGGTATCGACCGATATTTGCTATATCGGAATTCCGATACCGAGTTCCGATATTTTTGCGATATCGGAAATCGGAATCGGAAGTGTGCGGTGCGTATGGTTCCCAGGGTCTGGAGGAGAGGAGACTCTCCTTCAGGCCCTGGGATCCATATTCATGTAAAAAATAAATAATAAAAATAAAAAATATTGATATACTCACCCCTCCGGCGGACCCTGGACCTTAGCGGTGCCTCCGTTACTAAGAATGCAGGGAGTAAAGGACCTTCGATGACGTCATGGCTTGTGATTGGTCGTGTGAGCAGTCACATGGGCGGTCACGTGACCAATCACAAGCCGCGACGTCATCGAAGGTCCTAGTTCACTCTGCATTCTTACGAACGGAGGCTGACGCTTGGACCAGTGAAAGCCATGCTTATTGCACACACAGACACAAAGATACTGACATCTCCAGTACCATTTCTTTCCGGTACCAGAAATATCAGTATGTGTGAAACCGGCCCCAGAATGTAAGTAGGATGCTATGTTTTACTATATGGAAGAAGCTTGGGAGCGAAACGTGCCTCGGTGCGAGGGGGGAATCGCTGGATCACCCACATTCTCTGCATCACTGGTCACTATTACAGCTCCATAGCTCAGGTAATATGTATTTTTATCGTGAATCACATAGAATCTGGATAAATTGATTGTGTCTGGTTATAAGGTGATTTTGGGTATAATAATTAGGGGATGCCATTGGCACTGTGTTACTAAATAAATCATTATAATACCCTATCACTTCTACTGACTTTGCCACTGTATTACTGGGTTAATGATGGCGGCGACCCTAAACGGACCAATAAACCTCGGATCCAATTTAAAGGATGGTATTTTGAGTCTTATGTTTTTTGTGGACAACCACACCCAGTCACCCACACTCAGGTCCGAACTTGGCACACGTCTACTGTCAGCCACACGTTTGTACCTTGCACCCACGCTCAACAGGCGCTGTTTCACTTTCCTCCAGATGGAAGACAGTTGTGCTCCTAACAGGTCCTCCTCCGGGACGCCGGAAGAGCCCCCCTGACTCAAAGTACAAAATTGAGGATGGTACCTGTTGTGAACTCCGTTCTCGAACTCCCTCCTGTGGTCATGAATGGTACTTCGGCGAGTTCTGTCTGTGGGCTCCCTCTGGTGGCTGTGAGTGGAGCTACTAGTGCTTGAGGTTCCTTTTCAGCTGTTCTCGTTTGTGGCTACTGGCTGCTCTATTTAACTCCACTCAGATCGTTAGTCCTTGCCAGCTGTCGTTGTTCTAGTATTGGTTCAGTCCTCTCTTGGATCTTGCAGATGACCTGTCTGCTCCAGCATAAGCTAAGTCCTGTTAATTCACTTGCTGTTCATTTTGTATTTTCTATTTTCTATTCCAGCTTGCTATCATGATATTGTTTCGCTAGCTGGAAGCTCTGGGAGCGCAGAGTGGCACCACCGCACCGTGAGTCGGTGCGAGGGTATTTTTCGCACACTCTGTGTGGTTTTTTGTAGTTTTTTGTGTTGACCACAAAGATCCCTTTTCTATCCTCAATCTGTTTAGTTAGACTGGCCTCCTTTGCTAAAACCTATTTCATCCTGTGTTTGTGATTTCCTCTTAACTCAGTCAATACATGTGGGGGGCTGCTGTTAGCTTTGGGGAATTTCTCTGAGGCAAGTGAGGCTTTGTTTCCTTTCTTTAGGGGTAGTTAGTTCTTAGGCTGTGAAGAGGCATCTAGGCAGAGTCAGGCACGCTCCACGGCTATTTCTAGTGTGTGTCGATAGGAGTAGGATTTGCGGTCAGCAGAGTTCCCATTTCCCCAGAGCTCGTCCCGATTCTGTGCATAACCATCAGGTCATTCTGGGTGCACCTAACCACCAGCACCATAACAGTACAGCTGGCCCCAAAGTGTTAATGCATCTCAATAGAGGGAAAAGAGAAGTTCTGAGACCATTTTTTTTTTTCTGTAGTGTGTTCTGTCTTTCTTTTCCCCTTAAACTCTGGGTGGTTCTGGACTCAGGTGTAGATATGGACATTCAAGGTCTGTCCTCTAGTGTGGATCAACTCACTGCAAGGGTACAAAATATTCAAGATTATGTAGTTCAGAATCCTATGTTGGAGCCTAAAATTCCAATTCCTGATTTGTTTTCTGGGGATAGATCTAAATTTCTGAATTTCAAAAACAATTGTAAACTGTTTCTTGCCCTGAAACCCCGCTCTTCTGGTGACCCTATTCAGCAAGTAAGAATCATTATTTCTTTGTTGCGGGGCGACCCTCAAGACTAGGCATTCGCCCTGACGCCAGGAGATCCTGCATTGCGTAATGTAGATGCGTTTTTTTTTCTGGCGCTGGGATTGCTTTATGATGAACCTAATTCTGTGGATCAGGCAGAGAAAATTTTGCTGGCTTTGTGTCAGGGTCAGGATGAAGCGGAGGTATATTGCCAGAAGTTCAGAAAGTAGTCTGTGCTTACTCAGTGGAATGAGTGTGCCCTGGCAGCAATTTTCAGAAAGGGTCTTTCTGAAGCCCTTAAGGATGTTATGGTGGGGTTCCCCACGCCTGCTGGTCTGAATGAATCAATGTCTTTGGCCATACAAATTGATCGGCGTTTACGTGAGCGCAAAACTGTGCACCATTTGGCGGTATCCTCTGAGCAGAGGCCTGAACCTATGCAATGTGATGGGACTTTGACCAGAGCTGAACGGCAAGAACACAGACGTCAGAGAGGGCTGTGTTTTTACTGTGATGACTCCACTCATGCTATCTCTGATTGTCCTAAGCGCACTAAGCGGTTCGCTAGGTCCATCACCATTGGTACTGTACAGCCTAAATTTCTTTTGTCCATTACTCTGATTTGCTCTTTGTCATCCCATTCTGTTATGGCATTTGTGGATTCAGGCGCTGCCCTGAATTTGATGGACTTAGAGTTTGCCAGGCGCTGTGGTTTTTTCTTGGAGCCCTTGCAGCATCCCATTCCTTTGAGGGGAATTGATGCTACGCCTTTGGCCAAGAATAAGCCTCAGTACTGGACCCAGTTGACCATGTGCATGGCTCCTGCGCATCAGGAGGATATTCGCTTTTTGGTGTTGCATAATTTGCATGATGTGGTCGTGTTGGGTTTGCCATGGCTGCAGGTCCATAATCCAGTATTGGATTAAAAATCAATGTCGGTGCCCAGTTGGGGTTGTCAAGGGGTACATGGGGATGTTCCATTGTTGTCAATTTCTTCCTCCACTCCTTCTGAAGTCCCTGAGTTTTTGTCAGATTACCGGGATGTATTTGATGAGCCCAAATCTAGTGCCCTACCTCCTCATAGGGATTGTGGTTGTGCTATTAATTTGATTCCTGGTAGCAAGTTCCCTAAGCAATGACTTTTTAATTTGTCTGTGCCAGAACACGCCGCTATGCGGAGTTATATAAAGGAGTCCTTGGAGAAAGGGCATATTCGCCCGTCGTCGTCACCATTGGGAGCAGGGTTCTTTTTTGTGGCCAAGAAGGATGATTCTCTGAGACCTTGTATAGATTACCGCCTTCTTAATAAAATCACGGTCAAATTTCAGTACCCTTTGCCGCTACTGTCTGATTTATTTGCTCGGATTAAGGGGGCCAGTTGGTACACCAAGATAGACCTTCGAGGGGCGTATAATATCGTGCGTATTAAACAGGGCGATGAATGGAAAACAGCATTTAATACGCCTGAGGGCCATTTTGAGTATCTGGTGATGCCATTCGGCCTTTCTAATGCTCCCTCTGTGTTTCAGTCCTTTATGCATGACATCTTCCGAGAGTATCTGGATAGATTCATGATCGTATATTTGGATGATATTTTGGTCTTTTCGGATGATTGGGAGTCCCATGTGAAGCAGGTCAGAATGGTGTTCCAAGTCCTTCGTGCTAATTCCTTGTTTGTGAAGGGATCTAAATGTATCTTTGGAGTTCAGAAGGTTTCCTTTTTGGGCTTCATTTTTTCCCCTTCTACTATCGAGATGGATCCTGTTAAAGTCCAGGCTATTTATGATTGGACTCGGCCTACATCTGTGAAGAGCCTTCAGAAATTTCTGGGCTTTGCCAATTTTTACCGTCGCTTCATCACTATTTTTTCTAGTGTTGTTAAACCGTTGACTGATTTGACCAAGAAGGGTGCTGATGTGGTGAATTGGTCCTCTGCGGCCATTGAGGCTTTTCAGGAGTTGAAACGTTTCTCTTCGGCTCCTGTGTTGTGTCAGCCAGATGTTTCGCTCCCTTTTCAGGTCGAGGTTGATGCTTCTGAAATTGGAGCAGGGGCTGTTATGTCTCAGAGAAGTTGTGATTGCTTTGTAATGAAGCCTTGCGCTTTCTTTTCTAGAAAGTTTTCGCCTGCTGAGTGTAATTATGATGTTGGCAATCGGGAGTTGTTGGCTATGAAGTGGGCATTTGAGGAGTGGCGACATTGGCTTGAGGGAGCCAAGCATCACGTGGTGGTCTTAACGGATCACAAGAATCTGACTTATCTCGAGTCTGCCAAGCGGTTGAATCCTAGACAGGCTCGATGGTCGCTGTTTTTCTCCTGTTTCGATTTTGTGGTTTCATACCTTCCGGGTTCTAAGAATGTGAAGGCTGATGCCCTTTCAAGGAGTTTTGTGCCTGATTCTCCTGGAGTTCCTGAGCCGGCTGGTATTCTCAAAGAGGGGGTAATTTTATCTGCCATCTCCCCTGATTTGCGGCGGGTGCTGCAGGAGTTCCAGGCTGATAGACCTGACCGTTGTCCAGCGGAGAAACTGTTTGTTCCTGATAGATGGACTAATAGAATTATCCCTGAGGTTCATTGTTCGGTTTTGGCTGGTCATCCTGGGATTTTTGGTACCAGAGATTTGGTGGCTAGGTCCTTCTGGTGGCTTTCCTTGTCACAGGATGTGCGTTCTTTTGTGCAGTCATGTGGGACCTGTGCTCGGGCTAAGCCCTGCTGTTCTCGTGCCAGTGGGTTGCTTTTGCCCTTGCCGGTCCCGAAAAGGCCTTGGACGCATGTTTCCATGGATTTTATTTCTGATCTCCCTGTTTCTCAAAGGATGTTGGTCATTTGGGTGGTCTGTGATCTCTTCTCGAAAATGGTCCATTTGGTACCCTTGCCTAAGTTGCCTTCCTCCTCTGATTTGGTTCCATTATTTTTCCAGCATGTGGTTCGTTTGCATGGCATTCCGGAGAACATTGTGTCGGACAGAGGTTCACAGTTTGTTTCGAGGTTTTGGCGGTCCTTTTGTGCTAAGATGGGCATTGATTTGTCTTTTTCTTCGGCTTTCCATCCTCAGACAAATGGCCAAACCGAACAAACCAATCAGACTTTGTAAACATATCTGAGATGCTTTGTTTCTGTGGATCAGGATGATTGGGTGACCTTCTTGCCATTGGCTGAGTTCGCCCTTAATAATCGGGCCAGTTCGGCTACTTTGGTTTCACCTTTTTTTTGTAATTCTGGTTTTCATCCTCGTTTTTCTTCAGGGCAGGTTGAGCCTTCGGACTGTCCTGGTGTGGATTCTGTAGTGGACAGGTTGCAACAAATTTGGACTCATGCGGTGGACAATTTGACCTTGTCCCAAGAGAAGGCTCAACGTTTTGCTAACCGCCGTCGCCGTTTTGGTCCCCGACTTCGTGTTGGGGATTTGGTTTGGTTGTCGTCTCGTTATGTTCCGATGAAGGTTTCTTCTCCTAAGTTTAAGCCTCGTTTCATTGGTCCTTATAAGATTTCTGAAATTCTTAATCCTGTGTCATTTCCTTTGGCCCTTCCAGCTTCTTTTGCCATCCATAATGTGTTCCATAGGTCGTTGCTGCGGAGATATGTGGCGCCTATGGTTCCCTCCGTGGATCCTCCTGCTCCGGTGTTGGTCGAGGGGGAGTTGGAGTATGTGGTGGAAAAGATTTTGGATTCTCGTGTTTCGAGATGGAAACTTCAGTACCTGGTCAAATGGAAGGGCTATGGTAAGGAGGATAATTCCTGGGTTGTTGCCTCTGATGTCCATGCTGCCGATTTGGTTCATGCCTTTCATTTGGCTCATCCTGATCGGCCTGGGGGCTCTGGTGAGGGTTCGGTGACCCCTGAGGAGGGGGTACTGTTGTGAACTCCGTTCTCGAACTCCCTCCTGTGGTCATGAATGGTACTTCGGCGAGTTCTGTCTGCGGGCTCCCTCTGGTGGCTGTGAGTGGAGCTACTAGTGCTTGAGGTTCCTTTTCAGCTGTTCTCGTTTGTGGCTACTGGCTGCTCTATTTAACTCCACTCAGATCGTTAGTCCTTGCCAGCTGTCGTTGTCCTAGTATTGGTTCAGTCCTCTCTTGGATCTTGCAGATGCCCTGTCTGCTCCAGCATAAGATAAGTCCTGTTAATTTACTTGCTGTTCATTTTGTATTTTGTATTTTCTATTCCAGCTTGCTATCATGATATTGTTTCGCTAGCTGGAAGCTCTGGGAGCGCAGAGTGGCACCACCGCACCGTGAGTCGGTGCGGGGGTATTTTTCGCACACTCTGTGTGGTTTTTTGTAGTTTTTTGTGTTGACCGCAAAGATCTCTTTTCTATCCTCAATCTGTTTAGTTAGACTGGCCTCCTTTGCTAAAACCTATTTCATCCTGTGTTTGTGATTTCCTCTTAACTCACAGTCAATACATGTGGGGGGCTGCTGTTACCTTTGGGGAATTTCTCTGAGGTAAGTGAGGCTTTGTTTCCTTTCTTTAGGGGTAGTTAGTTCTTAGGCTGTGAAGAGGCGTCTAGGCAGAGTCAGGCACGCTCCACAGCTATTTCTAGTGTGTGTCGATAGGAGTAGGATTTGCGGTCAGCAGAGTTCCCATTTCCCCAGAGCTCGTCCCGATTCTGTGTATAACCATCAGGTCATTCTGGGTGCACCTAACCACCAGCACCATAACAGGTACCCGTAAACACAAAAGAACGGAGACTCACCAGAAGATTCCTGGCGGTGATTATTTATGGCAAACTCAGCCAAAGGAAGGAACGTCGACCACTCCTCCTGGTTGTCAGAAACAAAACAGCGTAAGTACTGCTCCAAATTTTGGTTCATACGCTCGGTCTGACCATTTGACTGAGGATGAAATGCCGAAGAATGCGACAACTTGATCCCCAGCCGTGAGCAAAATGCTTTACAAAATTTTGCCACAAACTGAGTACCCCTATCAGACACGATGTCAGAAGGGACCCGGTGAAGTCTGACCACCTCCTGCACAAATACCTGAGCCAGAGTCTTAGCGTTAGGCAACGAAGGCAAAGACACAAAGTGCGACATTTTTGAGAACCGATCAACAATCACCAAGTTGACCGTGTTCCCAGCTGAGGAGGGCAAGTCCGTTATAAAATCCATGGAGATCTCAGTCCATGGCCTACTGGGTACCTTGAGAGGAAGTAGTGTGCCAGCAGGACGGGAGCGGGGCGTCTTAGCCCTAGCGCACGTGGTGCATGCTGACACGTATGAGACCACGTCCTGTCGGATTTTGGGCCACCAAAACCGACGTGACACCAACTCCAAAGTACCCCTAACCCCTGGGTGACCAGCCAGGACAGCATCATGATGCTCTGCCAATATCTTTAGGCGGAGATGGAGCGGTACAAACGATTTGTTAACTGCCGAGCAGATAGCAGCCTGTGGTCAGTCACACAGTCAAAGAGACAAACAATCTCCTCACCGGAGGTGCCGGTATTCTAGTGGCTTATTCCAGCCAGATCCCTGAATACACACAAGAGTGACCACATGGGTGCAAAACTCATCACATGAAATGAAACTAGCGCATGGCCATGCGGTCATGTGCACCTGTTATAGCTGCAGCAAGTACAGGACCTTCCCAGAAGGACCAATGAGGGGCTGCCACAGACATTAGAGCACCTTCAGGACCTTCCTAGAGGACCAATGGGTTTTGCTGCAGTATCTAAGCATGTGACCCTTGATCTCCAATGAGAGATCTTACCCTGGGCATGCTCAGAAGGGGAAAAGTGGGACTTAGGCCCAAAAACGTCTGCTCACCACTGCCCATTACTGGCCACAATGGCAGAAGCTGGAAAGGCAGCAGTAACCCTCTGCACAGAGTCAGACTGAGCAAGACGCTGGGACCAACGCCTCCACTGAGCAAGCTCCACTGCGGCAGGAGAAGAATGGGAGACTGCAGCGGAGATGGCTCGAGATTCCCCCTGTGCAGAGGTGGGAACTTGACCCCTAACATTACCCTCCCTCCTAGGGCCCCCCTCCCTGGACCTCGCTACGCTCAAAGGCAGCAATGAGCTGCGGAGCCGGAATATGCTCAGCAGGCTCCCAGGACCTGTCCTCAGGACCATAACCCTTACAGTCCACCAAATAACATTTTTGCCACGTACCACCTTGCACCCCAAAATAGCGTTCACCTCGTAACCGTCCGTAGACGAACCTGATATCCCAGCAGATGACTCGGAAAACCGGGACATGTATATGGGTTTCAAGAGGGACACATGAAAGGTGTTGGTGATACCTGTTGTGAACTCTGTGTTCAGGCTCCCTCTTGTGGTCACTGGTGGTATGGTGTGACTTTTGCTTTGGGCTCTCCCTGGTGGCTTTGCCTGTTATCCTGCTGGTCTCTGGCTATCAGCTGGTTCGTTATCCTCTGGGAGGTTCCTATATAGCTCTGTTTTACTTCCACTTGTTGCCGGCTGTCGATGTTATCAGTGCTACTCAGATTCCTTCTGACTACCTTGCTCCCAGTCCATCCAGGATAAGCTAAGTTTTGTTTGCTCATTTTTTGATCAGCAGTGTTTATCATGTTTTCTGTTCCAGCTTGCTAAAATGTAATTCCCTCGCTTGCTGGTTGCTCTAGTGGGCTGAGTTTCTCCCCACACACCGTGAGTTGGTGTGTGGGTTCTTGAAATCTCAGGATGGATATTTTGTAAGGGTTTTTTTATTGATCGCATAGACCCCTGCTCTATTTTCTGCTTTCTAGTACTAGTGGGCCTCTTTTACTGAATCTGATTTCATCCCTATGTATGTGCCTTCTTCTTACTTCACCGTTAATATTTGTTGGGGGCTTCTATATCTTTGGGGATTATTTCTCTGGAGGCAAGTGAGGTCTTTCTTTCTCTTTAGGGGTAGCTAGTTCCTCAGGCTGGCTCGAGACGTCTAGAAATTTTTTAGGCACGTTCACCGGCTACCTCTAGTTGTTTTGGATAGGTTCAGATTTGCGATCAGTCCAGTTACCATCTCCCTAGAGCTCGTCCTTAGTTTAATCACTTGCTGATCTATTTGTGATCCTCAGCCTCTAGGGATCATAACAGTACAGCCGGCCCGCAAAGTGTTAATTGCATGGCAGAAGCAGGAGAAAAGAAGCCTTGAGAAATTTTTTTTTTTCTTGTGTTGCCGCGTGTCTAGCTGCTGTGCTAGCTTCTCTCCTCCTCTTAATCTTGGTGTGGCTCTGAGTTCAGCTGCTGACATGGATGTCCAGAGCTTGGCTTCCAGTCTGGATCATCTTGCTGCTAGAGTTCAGAGTATTCAGGATTTTGTTGTTCACAGTCCTATGTCTGAGCCTAGGATACCTATTCCGGAGTTGTTTTCTGGAGATAGATCTAGGTTCCTAAATTTTAAGAACAATTGTAAGTTGTTTCTTTCTTTGAAACCTCGTTCCTCTGGTGATGCCGTTCAGCAAGTTAGGATTATTATTTCCTTTTTGCGTGGTGACCCTCAAGATTGGGCCTTCGCATTGGCGCCAGGGGATCCTGCATTGCTCAGTGTGGATGCATTTTTTCTGGCCCTTGGATTGCTCTATGAGGAACCTAATCTTGAGAACCAGGCTGAAAAAGCGTTATTGGCCCTCTCGCAGGGGCAAGATGAAGCAGAGGTGTACTGCCAGAAATTTCGGAAATGGTCGGTGCTTACTCAGTGGAATGAGTGTGCCCTGGCTGCAAATTTCAGAGGTCTTTCTGAAGCCATTAAGAATGTCATGGTGGGGTTCCCTATGCCTGCAGGTCTGAATGAGTCAATGACTCTGGCCATTCAGATTGATCGGCGGTTGCGGGAGCGCAAACCTGTGCACCATTTGGCGGTGTCTTCTGAACAGACACCTGAATCTATGCAATGTGACAGAATTCTGACCAGAAGTGAACGGCAAAATTATAGACGGCAAAATGGGTTGTGCTTTTACTGTGGTGACTCAGCTCATGTTATCTCAGCA
Organism: Ranitomeya variabilis; assembly: GCF_051348905.1. Classification (NCBI taxonomy): domain Eukaryota; kingdom Metazoa; phylum Chordata; class Amphibia; order Anura; family Dendrobatidae; genus Ranitomeya; species Ranitomeya variabilis. The sequence continues at coordinate 60,536,603 of NC_135235.1, forward strand.
TGCTCTAAGCGCAAAAAAAAGGTTGATAAATCTGTCACCATTGGTACTTTACAGCCTAAGTTCATTTTGTCTGTTACCCTGATTTGTTCCCTGTCATCTTACCCGGTTAATGCCTTTGTAGATTCAGGTGCTGCCCTGAGTCTGATGGATTGGTCATTTGCCAGGCGCTGTGGTTTTGATTTGGAGCCTTTAAAATTCCCTATTCCACTAAGGGGAATTGACTCTACGCCATTAGCTACGAATAGACCTCAGTACTGGACACAAGTGACCATGTGCATGACTCCTGTTCATCAGGAGGTGATTCGCTTTCTTGTATTGCATAATTTGCATGATGTTGTCGTGTTGGGTCTACCATGGTTGCAGACTCATAATCCAGTCCTGGATTGGAAAGCTATGTCTGTGTCAAGTTGGGGTTGTCAGGGAATTCATGGTGACGCTCCTGTGGTGTCAATTGCTTCGTCCACTCCTTCTGAAGTCCCTACGTTTTTGTCAGACTACCAGGATGTATTTGAGGAGCCCAAACTCAATTCTCTACCTCCTCATAGGGACTGTGATTGTGCTATAAATTTGATTCCTGGTAGTAAGTTTCCTAAGGGACGACTTTTCAATTTATCTGTGCCGGAGCATGCTGCCATGCGGAGTTATATAAAGGAGTCTTTGGAGAAGGGACATATTCGCCCGTCCTCTTCCCCTCTTGGTGCGGGATTCTTTTTTGTGGCTAAGAAGGATGGTTCCCTGAGACCTTGTATTGATTATCACCTTTTGAATAAAATCACGGTCAAATTTCAGTATCCTTTGCCATTGTTAACTGATTTGTTTGCTCGCATTAGGGGGTCTAGTTGGTTCACCAAGATAGATCTTCGTGGTGCGTATAACCTTGTGCGTATAAAACAGGGTGATGAATGGAAAACTGCATTTAATACGCCTGAAGGCCATTTTGAGTACCTGGTGATGCCTTTTGGACTTTCTAATGCTCCTTCAGTCTTTCAGTCCTTTATGCACGACATCTTCTGTGAATATCTGGATAAGTTTATGATTGTGTATCTGGATGATATTTTGGTTTTTTCGGATGATTGGGAGTCTCATGTTAAGCAGGTCAGGATGGTCTTTCAGGTCCTGCGTGACAATGCTTTATTTGTGAAGGGCTCAAAATGTCTTTTTGGAGTCCAGAAGATTTCTTTTTTGGGTTTCATTTTTTCTCCTTCTACTATTGAGATGGACCCAGTCAAGGTTCAGGCTATTCATGACTGGACGCAGCCTACATCGGTTAAGAGTCTTCAGAAGTTCTTGGGTTTTGCTAATTTTTACCGTCGCTTCATAGCTAATTTTTCTGGTGTTGTTAAGCCTTTGACGGATTTGACCAAGAAAGGTTCTGATGTGACTAATTGGTCCTCTGCGGCTGTGGAGGCCTTTCGGGAGCTGAAGCGCCGGTTTTCTTCGGCTCCGGTCTTATGTCAGCCAGATGTCTCACTTCCCTTCCAGGTGGAGGTTGATGCTTCCGAGATTGGAGCGGGGGCTGTTTTGTCGCAGAGAAGCTCCGATGACTCTGTGATGAAGCCATGTGCTTTCTTTTCAAGAAAGTTTTCGCCTGCCAAGCGGAATTATGATGTCGGTAATCGGGAGTTGTTGGCTATGAAGTGGGCATTTGAGGAGTGGCGACATTGGCTCGAGGGAGCAAAGCATCGTGTGGTGGTCTTGACTGATCACAAGAATTTGATTTATCTCGAGTCGGCCAAGCGGCTGAATCCCAGACAGGCTCGTTGGTCATTGTTTTTCTCTCGTTTTGATTTCGTGGTTTCGTACCTGCCTGGTTCGAAGAATGCGAAGGCTGATGCTCTTTCTAGGAGTTTTGTGCCTGACTCTCCTGGAGATTCAGAGCCGGCTGGTATTCTTAGAGAAGGGGTGATTTTGTCTGCCATCTCCCCAGATTTGCGATGTGTGCTGCAAGAGTTTCAGGCGGATAGACCTGATCGCTGTCCACCGGAGAGACTGTTTGTCCCGGATAGATGGACCAACAGAGTCATCTCCGAGGTTCATTCTTCGGTGTTGGCGGGCCATCCTGGAATATTTGGTACCAGAGACTTGGTGGCCAGGTCTTTTTGGTGGCCTTCCTTGTCGCGGGATGTGCGTTCCTTTGTGCAGTCTTGTGGAATTTGTGCTCGGGCTAAGCCTTGCTGTTCTCGAGCCAGTAGTTTGCTGTTACCTTTGCCTGTCCCGAAGAGACCTTGGACGCACATTTCCATGGATTTTATTTCAGATCTCCCTGTCTCTCAGAGAATGTCTGTCATCTGGGTGATGTGTGATCGTTTTTCTAAGATGGTCCATTTGGTGCCCTTGCCTAAGTTGCCTTCCTCCTCCGAGTTGGTTCCACTGTTTTTTCAAAATGTGGTTCGTTTGCACGGGATTCCTGAGAACATTGTTTCTGACAGAGGATCCCAGTTTGTGTCTAGATTTTGGCGGACCTTTTGTGCTAAATTGGGCATTGATTTGTCTTTTTCGTTGGCCTTCCATCCTCAGACGAATGGCCAAACCGAGCGAACTAATCAGACCTTGAAGACTTATTTAAGATGTTTTGTTTCTGCTGATCAGGACGACTGGGTTACTTTTTTGCCGTTGGCCGAGTTTGCCCTTAATAATCGGGCTAGTTCTGCTACTTTGGTTTCTCCTTTCTTTTGTAATTCGGGGTTTCATCCTCGTTTTACCTCAGGTCAGGTGGAGCCTTCTGACTGTCCTGGAGTGGATGTTGTGGTTAATAGGTTGTATCAGATTTGGAATCATGTGGTGGACAATTTGAAGCTGTCTCAAGAGAAGGCTCAGCTCTTTGCCAACTGCCGTCGCTGTGTGGGTCCCCGACTTTGCGTTGGGGACTTGGTGTGGTTGTCTTCTCGCTTCGTTCCTATGAAGGTCTCCTCTCCTAAGTTCAAGCCTCGGTTTATCGGTCCTTATAAGATTCTGGAAGTCCTTGGCCCTGTGTCATTTCGTCTGGACCTCCCAGCATCATTTGCTATTCATAATGTGTTCCATCGCTCGTTGTTGCGGAGTTATGTGGTGCCTGTGGTTCCTCCGGTTGAGCCTCCTGCCCCGGTGCTGGTTGAGGGAGAATTGGAATATGTGGTGGAGAAGATCTTGGATTCTTGTATTTCTAGACGGAGGCTCCAGTATTTGGTTAAATGGAAGGGCTATGGTCAGGAGGATAATTCTTGGGTTGTCGCCTCTGATGTTCATGCATACCGATTTGGTTCGTGCCTTCCATGTGGCTCATCCTGATCGCCCTGGTGGTTTTCATGAGGGTTCGGGGACCCCTCCTCAAGGGGGGGGTACTGTTGTGAACTCTGTGTTCAGGCTCCCTCTTGTGGTCACTGGTGGTATGGTGTGACTTTTGCTTTGGGCTCCCCTTGGTGGCTTTGCCTGTTATCCTGCTGGTCTCTGGCTATCAGCTGGTTCGTTATCCTCTGGGAGGTTCCTATATAGCTCTGTTTTACTTCCACTTGTTGCCGGCTGTCGATGTTATCAGTGCTACTCAGATTCCTTCTGACTACCTTGCTCCCAGTCCATCCAGGATAAGCTAAGTTTTGTTTGCTCATTTTTTGATCAGCAGTGTTTATCATGTTTTCTGTTCCAGCTTGCTAAAATGTAATTCCCTCGCTTGCTGGTTGCTCTAGTGGGCTGAGTTTCTCCCCACACACCGTTAGTTGGTGTGTCATGGTTCCCAATGGCAAGGGAATGTAAGAAACATATAAGTAACGAACCAGCTCTCGGGTGATGGAAACTCGAGTTGACCGTGAGCTAAATCTACCACACAACTAACAGTAGCCAGGGAGCATACCTACGGCTTCCTATATGCCACGCGCCAGCCGGAGGACTAACTACACCTGGTAGAGGAAGAAACAGACCTGGCTTACCTCTAGGGAAATACCCCAAAAGATGATAGCAGCCCTTCACATGTAATAACGGTGAATTAAGAGGAAAAGACATACACAGTATGAAAGTAGATTTAGCAAAGAGAGGTCCACTTACTAGATAGCAGAAGGATACAAAAGAGGACTTCACGGTCAACTGAAAACCCTTTCAAAAACCATCCTGAAATTACTTTAAGACTCCTGTGTCAACTCATGACACAGGAGTGGCAATTTCAGCCCGCAAGAGCTTCCAGCTACAGAGAATTACAAAAACTGCAAACTGGACAAAAGGTACAAAACAAAAGGACAAAGTCCACTTAGCTGATCAGCAGACTAGTAGCAGGAACATGCAACCGAAGGCTCTGGTTACAATGATGACCGGCAAGGAAATGACTGGAGAGCAAGGCTAAATAGGAAACTCCCAAACACTGATGGAAGCAGGTGAACAGAAGAAGCAAAGTGCAAACAAGTCACCAGTACCACCAGCAACCACCAGGGGAGCCCAAAAAGCGGATACACAACAGTACCCTCCCCTTAAGGAGGGGGCACCGAACCCTCACAAGAACCGCCAGGGCGATCTGAATGAGCCCTATGAAAGGCACGAACCAAATCCGAGGCATGAACATCAGAGGCAGTTACCCAAGAATTATCTTCCTGACCATAGCCTTTCCATTTAACCAGATATTGAAGTCTCCGTCTGGAAATACGGGAGTCCAAGATCTTCTCTACGACGTACTCCAATTCACCCTCCACCAGCACAGGAGCAGGAGGTTCAGTAGAAGGAACCAACGGTACCTCATATCTCCGCAACAACGACCAATGGAACACATTATGGATAGCGAAAGATGCCGGGAGGTCCAAACTAAAGGAAACAGGGTTAAGAATCTCCAAAATCCTATAAGGACCGATGAACCGAGGCTTAAATTTGGGAGAAGAAACCCTCATAGGGACAAAACGGGAAGACAACCACACCAAGTCCCCAACGCGAAGGTGGGGACCAACACGACGACGACGGTTAGCAAACTGCTGAGTCCTCTCCTGGGACAATTCCAAATTATCCACCACTTGTCCCCAAATCCGATGCAACCGATCCACCACCGCATCCACTCCAGGACAATCCGAAGATTCAACCTGACCAGATGAAAAACGCGGATGAAACCCTGAATTGCAAAAGAAAGGAGAAACCAAAGTGGCAGAACTAGCCCGATTATTAAGAGCAAACTCCGCCAACGGCAGAAAGGCAACCCAATCATCCTGATCCGCAGACACAAAACACCTCAAATAAGTCTCCAAAGTTTGATTAGTTCGCTCCGTCTGGCCATTGGTCTGAGGATGGAATGCAGACGAAAAGGACAAATCAATGCCCAACCTGGCACAGACTGCCCGCCAAAATCTAGACACGAACTGGGTACCCCTGTCAGAAATGATGTTTTCCGGAATACCATGCAAGCGAACCACATTTTGAAAAAACAGAGGGACCAACTCAGATGAGGAAGGCAACTTAGGCAATGGCACCAAATGAACCATTTTAGAAAAACGGTCACACACCACCCAGATGACAGACATCTTCTGAGAAACAGGGAGATCCGAGATAAAGTCCATAGAGATGTGCGTCCAAGGCCTCTTCGGAATAGGCAAGGGCAACAACAACCCACTAGCCCTAGAACAACAAGGCTTGGCCCGAGCACACACATCGCAAGACTGCACAAAAACACGCACATCTCGAGACAGGGAAGGCCACCAGAAGGATCTAGCCACCAAATCTCTGGTGCCAAAAATTCCCGGATGACCTGCCAGAGTAGAAGAATGAACTTCCGAGATGACTCTAGTGGTCCACTCGTCAGGAACAAACAGTCTACCAGACGGACAACGATCAGGTCTATCCGCCTGAAATTCTTGCAAAGCACGTCGCAAATCTGGAGAGACAGCAGACAAAACCACTCCATCCTTAAGGACACCAGCAGGTTCAGAATTCCCAGGAGAGTCAGGCTCAAAACTCCTAGAAAGAGCATCTGCTTTCACATTCCTAGAACCCGGTAAGTACGAGACCACAAAATTAAACCGGGAAAAGAACAACGACCAACGTGCCTGTCTAGGATTCAGGCGCCTGGCAGACTCCAAATAAATTAAATTCTTGTGATCAGTCAAAACTACCACCTGATGTCTGGCACCCTCAAGCCAATGACGCCACTCCTCAAATGCCCACTTCATGGCCAAAAGCTCCCGATTACCAACATCATAGTTTCGCTCGGCGGCCGAAAATTTTCGCGAAAAGAACGCACAAGGTCTCATCACTGAGCAGTCGGAACTTTTCTGCGACAAAACCGCCCCCGCTTCGATCTCGGAAGCATCGACCTCAACCTGAAAGGGAAGAGAAACATCAGGCTGGCGCAACACAGGGGCAGACAAAAAGCGGCGCTTAAGCTCCCGAAAGGCCTCCACAGCAGCAGGGGACCAATTAGCAACATCAGCACCCTTTTTAGTCAAATCCGTCAGAGGTTTAGCAATGCAATGATGACCGGCAAGGAAATGACTGGAGAGCAAGGCTAAATAGGAAACTCCCAAACACTGATGGAAGCAGGTGAACAGAAGAAGCAAAGTGCAAACAAGTCACCAGTACCACCAGCAACCACCAGGGGAGCCCAAAAAGCGGATACACAACATTGGTGTGTGGGTTCTTGAAATCTCAGGATGGATATTTTGTAAGGGTTTTTTTATTGATCGCATAGACCCCTGCTCTATTTTCTGCTTTCTAGTACTAGTGGGCCTCTTTTGCTGAATCTGATTTCATCCCTATGTATGTGCCTTCTTCTTACTTCACCGTTAATATTTGTTGGGGGCTTCTATATCTTTGGGGATTATTTCTCTGGAGGCAAGCGAGGTCTTTCTTTCTCTTTAGGAGTAGCTAGTTCCTCAGGCTGGCTCGAGACGTCTAGGAATTTTTTAGGCACGTTCACCGGCTACCTCTAGTTGTTTTGGATAGGTTCAGATTTGCGATCAGTCCAGTTACCATCTCCCTAGAGCTCGTCCTTAGTTTAATCACTTGCTGATCTATTTGTGATCCTCAGCCTCTAGGGATCATAACAGATACCCAGGCATGGCGGAAGGGCCAGATGGTAGATCACAGGGTTAACCTGTTCAAGGACCTTGAAGGGGCCTGAGTAGCGAGGTGCAAACTTAGTGGACTCTACTCGCAGCCTGATGTTATGGGCGGAGAGCCACACTAAGTCGCCAGTAGCAAAGGTCGGAGCGGGGCACTGATGTGCATTGGCAGAGGACCTCATTCTCTCCTTTGAGGCCCAAATGGCATCCTGAGTGCGGTCCCAAATGTCCCATGCCTCCACAGCCTAGTCTGCCACCCTGGAGTCAGCGGAAGACATGGGCATAGGCACAGGAACCCGCGGATGCTGACCATAGTTAAGGAGTTATGAGGTCTGTCCAGTGGAGTCAGCTACAGCGTTGTTCAGCACAAACTCCACCCACGATTGCAAGGATGCCCAGTCATCCTGCCTGGCTGAGACAAAATGTCACAGATATGTGACCAAGGTCTGGTTGGCCCTCTATACCAGCCCATTTGTCTCAGGATGATATGCAGAAGAGAGATTCAACTCAATGCTGAGAAGACGACAAAGCTCTCTCCAGAACCGAGACGCAAAATGGGGACCCCGGTCACTGTCAATTTTGTCCGGCATACCGTGTAGGCGGAAGATGTGTTTTATAAACAACACTGCCAAGGCCCGGGGAGAAGGTAGCTGTGGAAGCGGCACCAAGTGCACCATTTTAGAAAAATGATCGGTGATAACCCAAATTGTTATGACCTGGTGGGTACGGAGCAGAACTGAGATGACCTGGTGGGTAAAACAAATAATGTACTAGCTCTGAGGAGGTGGTAGCTTTACTGACCGCAATCCCTACTCCTAACACCAACACTAGAAATAGCCGTGGAGCGTTCCTAACTCTGCCTAGACGCCTCTTCACAGACTAAGAACTAGCTACCCCTGAAGATGGAAACGGAAAACTATCTCGCCTCAGAGAAACCCCCAAAGGAAAGATAGCCCCCCACAAATATTGACAGTGAGTGGAGAGGGAAATGACAAACTCAGAAATTAAACTAGATTTAGCAAAGGAGGCGCATACTATCTAAATAGACAGAGATAGAAAAGGCTACTGTGCGGTGAGTATAAAAACTAAATGTCCACGCAGAGTTTACAAAAATAACCTCCACACCGACTCACGGTGTGGAGGAGCAAATCTGCGACCCCAGAGCTTCCAACTAGCCGGAATATTTCATAATGACAAGCTGGACAAAAGAGACATAACTTAAACTGAACAGAAGGTCATAAGCAGGGAAACACCCCAAAACTAGCAGAACTTATGTTAAGCTGAAATGGACTGGCCAACAGAGAACTTCCAGGAAAGGACTGAATCCACAGGAAAAAACATTGACAGCTGGCATCCACTACAGCCTAAAGCCCAGTTAAATAACAAGGCCAGGGAACCGATTAGTGAAAGCAGCTCGAAACCACCAGAGGGAGCCCAAGAGCAGAACTCCCAAAAATACTATTAGTAACCACAGGATGGAGCCCAAGAACGGAATTCACAACAGTACCCCCCCCCCTTGAGGAGGGGTCACCGAACCCTCACCAGAGCCCCCAGGCCGATCGGGACGAGCCAAATGAAAAGCACGTACCAAATCGGCAGCATGGACATCGGAGGCAAAAACCCAAGAGTTATCCTCCTGGCCATAACGCTTCCACTTGACCAGATACTGAAGTTTCCGCCTTGAAAGACAAGAATCCAAAATCTTCTCCACCACATATTCCAGCTCCCCCTCAGCCAACACCGGAGCAGGAGGGTCAACGGAGGGAACCATAGGCACCACATATCTCCACAACAAAGATCTATGGAACACATTATGAATGGAAAAAGAAGCTGGAAGGGCCAAACGAAAAGACACCGGATTGATAATTTCCGAAATCCTATAAGGACCAATAAAACGAGGCTTGAACTTAGGGGAAGAGACCTTCATAGGAACATGACGAGAAGACAACCAGACCAAATCCCCAACCCGAAGCCGGGGACCAACGCACCGACGGCGATTAGCAAAACGTTGAGTCTTTTCCTGAGACAATGTGAAATTGTCCACCACATGAGTCCAAATCCGCTGCAACCTGTCCACCACAGAATCTACCCCAGGACAGTCTGAAGGCTCAACCTGCCCTGAAGAAAAACGAGGATGAAAACCGAAGTTACAAAAAAAAGGCGAAACCAAAGTAGCCGAACTAGCCCGATTATTAAGGGCAAACTCGGCCAACGGCAAGAAGGTAACCCAATCATCCTGATCAGCAGACACAAAGCATCTCAAATAGGTTTCCAAGGTCTGATTGGTTCGCTCCGTCTGTCCATTTGTCTGAGGGTGAAAAAGAAAAAGACAAATTAATGCCCATTCTAACACAAAAGGACCGCCAAAACCTAGAAACAAACTGGGTACCTCTGTCAGACACAATATTCTCCGGAATACCATGCAAACGAACCACATGCTGGAAAAACAAAGGAACCAAATCAGAGGAGGAAGGCAACTTAGGCAAAGGTACCAAGTGGACCATTTTAGAAAACCGGTCACAAACCACCCAGATGACAGACATCTTCTGAGAAACAGGAAGATCAGAAATAAAATCCATGGAAATATGCGTCCAGGGCCTCTCAGGGATAGGCAAAGGCAAAAGCAACCCACTAGCACGAGAACAGCAGGGCTTAGCCCGGGCACAGATCCCACAGGACTGCACGAAAGAACGCACATCCCGTGACAAAGAAGGCCACCAAAAGGACCTGGCAACCAAATCTCTGGTACCAAAGATCCCAGGATGACCGGCCAACACCGAACAATGAATCTCAGAAATCACCTTACTAGTCCATCTATCAGGATCAAACAATTTCCCCACAGGACAGCAGTTGGGTCTATCAGCCTGAAACTCCTGAAGCACCCGCCGTAAATCAGGGGAGATAGCAGAAAGAATCACCCCCTCCTTGAGAATACCAGCCGGCTCACGGATTCCCGGAGAATCAGGCAAAAAACTCCTAGACAGGGCATCAGCCTTCACATTCCCGGATCCCGGAAGATACGAGACCACAAAATCAAAACGGGAGAAAAACAAAGACCACCGAGCCTGTCTAGGATTCAACCGTTTGGCAGACTCAAGGTAAATCAGATTTTTATGATCGGTCAAGACCACAACACGATGCTTGGCTCCCTCAAGCCAATGTCGCCACTCCTCAAATGCCCACTTCATAGCCAACAACTCCCGATTGCCGACATCATAATTACGCTCAGCAGGCGAAAACTTTCTGGAGAAGAAAGCGCACGGTTTCAACACAGAGCCATCAGAACTTCTCTGAGACAGAACAGCTCCTGCCCCAATCTCAGAAGCATCAACCTCAACCTGAAAAGGGAGAGAAACATCTGGCTGACGCAACACAGGGGCAGAAGTAAAACGACGGTTAAGCTCCTGAAAGGCCTCCACAGCCGCAGAGGACAAATTCACCACATCAGCACCTTTCTTGGTCAAATCGGTCAGAGGTTTAACCACAGTAGAAAAATTAGCAATGAAGTGGCGATAAAAATTAGCAAAGCCCAAAAATTTCTGAAGGCTCTTCACAGATGTGGGTTGAGTCCAATCATAAATAGCCTGGACCTTAACAGGGTCCATTTCAATAGCCGAGGGAGAAAAAATGAACCCCAGAAAAGAAAGCTTCTGAACTCCAAAAAGGCACTTAGACCCCTTCACAAACAGTGTATTAGCACGAAGAATCTGAAATACCATCCTGACCTGCTTCACATGAGACTCCAAATCATTGGAAAAAACCAAAATATCATCCAAATATACAATCATGAATTTATCCTGATACTCCTGGAAAATATCATGCATAAAGGACTGAAACACAGATGGAGCATTAGAGAGCCTGAAAGGCATCACAAGATAATCAAAATGGCCTTCGGGCGTATTAAATGCTGTTTTCCATTCATCACCCTGTTTGATGCGGACAAGATTATATGCCCCTCGAAGGTCAATCTTGGTAAACCAGCTAGCCCCTTTAATCCGAGCAAACAAATCAGAGAGCAAAGGCAAAGGGTACTGGAATTTGACCGTGATCTTATTGAGAAGGCGATAATCTATACAGGGCCTCAAGGAGCCATCCTTCTTGGCAACAAAAAAGAACCCCGCTCCCAACGGTGACGAAGACGGGCGAATATGCCCCTTCTCCAAGGACTCCTTTACATAACTCCACATAGCGGCATGCTCTGGCACAGACAGATTGAAAAGTCGACCCTTAGGGAACTTACAGCCAGGAATCAAATTAATAGCACAATCACAGTCCCTATGAGGAGGCAGAGGACTGGATTTAGGCTCCTCAAATATATCCTGGAAATCCGACAAAAACTCAGGAACTTCAGAAGAAGGGGACGAGGAAATTGACATCAGAGGAATGTCACTATGTATCCCCTGACAACCCCAACTAGTCACAGACATAGATTTCCAATCCAGCACTGGATTATGTACCTGTAACCATGGAAACCCCAGCACAACCACATCATGCAAATTATGCAACAACAAAAAGCGAATATTTTCCTGATGTGCTGGAGCCATGTTCATGGCTAACTGTGTCCAGTACTGAGGTTTATTCTTGGCCAATGGCGTAGCATCAATCCCCCTCAAGGGAATAGGGCTCTGCAAAGGCTCCAAGGAAAAACCACTGCGCTTGGAAAATTCTAGGTCCATCAAGTTCAGGGCAGCGCCAGAATCCACAAATGCCATTACAGAAAAGGACGACAATGAGCAAATCAGGGTAATAGACAAGAGAAATTTAGGCTGTACAGTACTGATGGTAACCGACCTAGCAACCCTCTTAGTTCGCTTCGGGCAGTCAGAGATCGCATGAGTAGCATCACCACAGTAAAAACACAGCCCATTCTGACGTCTGAACTCCTGCCGTTCTGCTCTCGTCAAAATCCTATCACATTGCATAGGCTCAGAACTCTGCCCAGAGGACACCGCCATATGGTGCACCACCTTACGTTCCCGTAGGCGCCGATCAATCTGAATGGCCAGAGACATTGATTCGTTCAAACCAGCAGGCGTGGGAAACCCCACCATAACATCTTTAAGGGCTTCAGAAAGACCCTTTCTGAAAAGAGCTGCCAGGGCATCCTCATTCCATTTTGTAAGCACAGACCACTTTCTAAATTTCTGACAATATATTTCTACTGCTTCCTGATCCTGACACAGAGCCAGCAAAATTTTTTCTGCCTGATCCACAGAATTGGGTTCGTCATAAAGCAGTCCAAGTGCTTGAAAAAAAGAATCTACATTGAGCAATGCAGGATTCCCTGGCTCAAGGGAGAATGCCTAGTCCTGCGGGTCGCCACGCAGCAGAGAAATAACAATCTTCACCTGCTGAATGGGGTCACCAGAGGAACGGGGTCTCAGAGCAAAAAACAATCTGCAATTATTTTTAAAGTTCAAAAACTTAGATCTATCCCCAGAAAACAAATCAGGGATAGGAATTCTAGGCTCAGAAACAGGAGTTTGAACAACATAGTCTTGGATATTCTGTACCCTTGCAGCAAGATGATCAACACGCGAGGACAGACCCTGAACCTCCATATCAGCACCAAGCTCCTGCACCATCCAAAAATCAAGGGGAAGAAAAAAAAAAAAAAAAGACTCAGAACTTTCTCTTCCCTCTTTTGAGATGCATTTAACATATTGTGGGCCAGCTGTACTGTTATGACCTGGTGGGTACGGAGCAGTGCTGAGATGACCTGGTGGGTAAAACAAATAATGTACTAGCTCTGAGGAGGTGGTAGCTTTACTGACCGCAATCCCTACTCCTAACACCAACACTAGAAATAGCCGTGGAGCGTTCCTAACTCTGCCTAGACGCCTCTTCACAGACTAAGAACTAGCTACCCCTGAAGATGGAAATGGAAAACTATCTCGCCTCAGAGAAACCCCCAAAGGAAAGATAGCCCCCCACAAATATTGACGGTGAGTGGAGAGGGAAATGACAAACTCAGAAATTAAACTAGATTTAGCAAAGGAGGCCCATACTATCTAAATAGACAGATAGAAAAGGCTACTGTGTGGTCAGTATAAAAACTAAATGTCCACGCAGAGTTTACAAAAATAACCTCCACACCGACTCACGGTGTGAAGGAGCAAATCTGCGACCCCAGAGCTTCCAACTAGCCGGAATATTTCATAATGACAAGCTGGACAAAAGAGACATAACTTAAACTGAACAGAAGGTCATAAGCAGGGAAACACCCAAAAACTAGCAGAACTTATCTTAAGCTGAAATGGACTGGCCAACAGAGAACTTCCAGGAAAGGACTGAATCCACAGGAAAAAACATTGACAGCTGGCATCCACTACAGCCTAAAGCCCAGTTAAATAACAAAGCCAGGGAACCGATTAGTGAAAGCAGCTGCTAAGTTCCACCCGAAACCACCAGAGGGAGCCCAAGAGCAGAACTCCCAAAAATACCATTAGTAACCACAAGATGGAGCCCAAGAATGGAATTCACAACACCAAATGATGGTACAGCCACGAGACTTGGGCAAGCCCACCAGAAAGTCCATCCCGACCATCTGCCAGGGCCTGTCTGCCACCGGCAAGGGATAAAGTAACCCAGCTGGCCGTTGTCGAGGAGACTTATTTTTGGCGCAGGAGACACACGCCCGAATATAATCTCCGACATCACAGACCATATGCGGCCACCAGTACATCCTCTCTAGCAGCTCAGATGTCCTCTTTGTTCCAAAATGTCCACCCACCTTGGACGAATGAGCCCAAGAAAGAACCTCCGGTCGCAAATTAATAGGCACAAAGGTCTTGCCCGGAGGCACTGACTCTAGCGAAACCGGAGCTACAGTTCTCAGGCTCTCTGAAGGGACAATAAGCCGAGGCTCCCCTTTCTCCTCCTCAGTAGACACAACAGAGAGGGCATCAGCACTAATGTTCTTCTCCCCAGCGAGATAATGTAGGGTGAAGTGGAACCAGGAAAAGAACAAGGGTCATCTGGCCTGATGAGAATAAAGCCGCTAAGCTGTTTGGAAATAAACCACATTTTTGTGGTTCGTGAAGACTTGGAAGGGAAAGCGAGCCCCCTCCAAAAGATGTCTCCACTCCGAGAAGGCTAACTTCATTGCTAGCAACTCCCTGTCTCCAATGGAATAATTCCTCTCAGCTGGTGTGAAGGTCTTGGAGAAGAAGAAGCAAGGATGCTTCCGACCTTGAGCATCCTTTTGGAAGAGGACTGCTCCTGCACCAACGGATGAGGCATCCACCTCCATTATAAATGGCTTATCAACATCGGGACGATGTAGGATGGGAGCGCTAGCAAAATGAGACTTATTAGAAGAAAAAGCCTTGGAGACCTCTTCAGACCACAATTTGGGATTTGCTCCCTTCTTGGTGAGGGCTACCAAAGTTGAGAAGTGGGGAATAACCTGACGATAGTAATTTATGAAAACCACACAGCACTGCACCGCTTTAAGAGAATGGTGTTCTTGCCAGTCCATCACAGCCTGTAGTTTGGCAAGATCCATAGGCTATCCCTGGGCGGAGATGATATAGCCCAGGAAAGGTAAAGACTCCTGCTCAAACATACACTTCTCCAACTTTGCATAGAGGGAATTTGCCCGTAAGAGGTCGAAGACTCTGCCAACATCTCTCCAGTGGGAGTCAATATCTGGAGAGAAGATGAGAATATCATCCAGATAGACTACGACCGAGGTGGAGAGCATATCCCAGAAGATATCGTTAAAGTCTTGGAAAATGGCTGGGGCATTACAGAGCCCGAAGGGCATCACCAGATACTCATAGTGACCATCCCTGGTATTAAATCCCATCTTCCATTCGTCCCCCTCACGGATGCAAACCAAGTTATAAGGCCCCTGCAGATTTAATTTGGTAAATACCCTTGCTCCCCGTAGCCTATCAAAGAGCTCTGAGATCAGAGGCAACGGGTACTTGTTCTTAACGGTGATGGCGTTAAGACTAGGGTTGAGCAAAATGGATCGAACATTTTCAAAAGTCGCCGACTTTTGGCAAAGTCAGGTTTCGTGAAACCCGACCCGAACCCAGCGTTTCGTATGACACTTTCAGCACCTTTTCTCAGCCAATGAAGGTGGACGCAGAGTGTGGGCAGCGTGATGACATAGCTCTCGGTCCCCACCATCTTAGAGAAGGGCATGGCAGTGATTGGCTTGCTCTCTGCGGCATCACAGGGGCTATAAAGGGGCGTGCACGCTGACCGCCATCTTACTGCTGCCGAGCTGAGCATAGGGAGAGGTTGCTGCCGCTTCGTCAGAAGCAGGGATAGAGTTAGGCAGGGTACATTAACCCCCAAACCGCTTGTGCTGTAGTGATTTCCACTGTCCAACACCACCTTTTCTTTGCAGGGACAGTGGAGGCTAGATTTCTCTTCATCAGCTCTGTAGCTTACTGGGCTGCCCTAGAAGGCTCCCTGATAGCTGCATTGCTGTTTGTACGCCGCTGTGCAAACCAACTGCTTTCTTAAAAGCACAAATCCTGTTGCTCCTTCCTTTCTGCACAGCTATCTTGTTTGTTTGTCCACACTTTTGTGTGCAGCAGTCCTTTTTATTGCTGCCTGCCATACTTTTCAGAGATTATTGTAGGGAGATAGTAATTGTAGTACAGTCCCTTTTAATTTTTTTTTATATATCTTCCAGCCACTTTCTGCCCCTGAAACTGTGTAGTGTAAAACAGTGGGCCTGTATTTTTCTGCACTGTCCCACACCTGAAAAGGGAGATTAATATTGCCAATCAGTGCATCTGTACCAGTCGTGTCTGTGGTATCTCTGTCAGTCATTTTGTGCCACAGAAACTATACTGTCATACATTGGGCCTGATTTATTCACTAGTCTCCCATTTAAAAAAAAAATAAAGGGAAAATAATATTGCCAAATCTGTGCATCTGTGCCAGTCTTGTCTGAGGTATCTCTGTCAGTCATTTTGTGCCACAGAAACTATACTGTCATACATTGGGCCTGATTTATTCACTAGTCTCCCATTTAAAAAAAAAATAAATAAAGGGAGAATAATATTGCCAAATCTGTGCATCTGTGCCAGTCTTGTCTGTGGTATCTCTGTCAGTCATTTTGTGCCACAGAAGCTATACTGTCATACATTGGGCCTGATTTATTCACTAGTCTCCCCCAAAAAAATAAAAATAAAGGGAGAATAAAATTGCCAAATCTGTGCATCTGTGCCAGTCGTGTCTGTGGTATCTCTGTCAGTCATTTTGTGCCACAGAAACTATACTGTCATACATTGGGCCTGATTTATTCACTAGTCTCCCATTTAAAAAAGAAATAAAGGGAGAATAATATTGCCAAATCTGTGCCAGTCTTGTCTGTGGTATCTCTTTCAGTCATTTTGTGCCACAGAAACTATACTGTCATACATTGGGCCTGATTTATTCACTAGTCTCCCATATAAAAAAAATAAAGGAAGAATAATATTGCCAAATCTGTGCATCTGTGCCAGTCGTGTCTGTGGTTTCTCTGTCAGTCATTTTGTGCCACAGAAACTATACTGTCATACATTGGGCCTGATTTATTCACTAGTCTCCCATTTAAAAAAATAAAAATAAAGGGAGAATAATATTGCCAAATCTGTGCATCTGTGCCAGTCTTGTCTGTGGTATCTCTGTCAGTCATTTTGTGCCACAGAAACTATACTGTCATACATTGGGCCTGATTTATTCACTAGTCTCCCCCCAAAAAATAAAAATAAAGGGAGAATAATATTGTCAAATCTGTGCATCTGTGCCAGTCGTGTCTGTGGTATCTCTGTCAGTCATTTTGTGCCACAGAAACTATACTGTAATATAGTGGGCCTGATTTATTCACTAGACTCCCATTTAAAAAAAAAATTAAAAATAAAGGGAGAATAATATTGTCAAATCTGTGCATCTGTGCCAGTCTTGTCTGTGGTATCTCTGTCAGTCATTTTGTGCCACAGAAACTATACTGTCATACATTGGGCCTGATTTATTCACTAGTCTCCCATTTAAAAAAATAAAAATAAAGGGAGAATAATATTGCCAAATCTGTGCATCTGTGCCAGTCTTGTCTGTGGTATCTCTGTCAGTCATTTTGTGCCACAGAAACTATACTGTCATACATTGGGCCTGATTTATTCACTAGTCTTCCCCCAAAAAATAAAAATAAAGGGAGAATAATATTGCCAAATCTGTGCATCTGTGCCAGTCTTGTCTGTGGTATCTCTGTCAGTCATTTTGTGCCACAGAAACTATACTGTCATACATTGGGCCTGATTTATTCACTAGTCTCCCATTTAAAAAAAAAAAAAAAATTAAGGGAGAATAATATTGCCAAATCTGTGCATCTGTGCCAGTCGTGTCTGTGGTTGCTCTGTCAGTCATTTTGTGCCACATAAACTATACCGTCATACATTGGGCCTGATTTATTCACTTGTCTCCCATATAATAAAAATAAAGGGAGAATAATATTGCCAAAGCTGTGCTTCTGTGCCTCTCCTGTCTGTGCTATCACTGTCAGTCATTTTCAGCCACAGAAACTATACTGTCATACAGTGGGCCTGATTTATTGAGCACTCACCCACACATAAAAAGGTAGATTTATATTTACAACAAGGTAACATACACCTTCTACCTTGTTTTACTGTACCATATAATGGTTGTTAGTTTGGTTACGTTTTCCCAAGAATGTGGAAGGCTGGTGGAAGAGTTCGTGGCCGTGGGCGGTCATTGACATCTGGTAATGCTGATGGTGGTGGTGCTGGTGCTGGTGGAGCATCGGGTGGTAGAGGGAAAATCAAAATAGCACCTAAGTCTCAAGTTGTTGAGCCAGCGTCATCGTCTGGCTACACAAGGCCTCGAACGCCACCTTTTCTGGGAGTTGGAAAACCGCTTTTAAAGCCAGAGCAGCAGGAAAAAGTTTTGGCTTTCATTGCTGACTCCGCCTCTAGCTCTTTCGCCTCCTCTTCGGATAGTTCAAAATTGAAAAGTAGCCAGTCGTCGGTGGATGCTCCCGGTCAGGAACAAGTTGATTCCTTGTGTCCTTCCCCCAAAACAACAGTGAAGGATGCGTCAGGTGACACAACAGCTTACTCCATGGAGCTCTTTACACATACCGTGCCTGGGTTAGAAAGAGAAATAGTTAACAGCCCACTAGAAGATGATTCGGACACGGAGTGCACAGATGCACAGCCACAGCTAGATTGTCATGCTGTTCCATCGACTAACATCATTACATTGCCCTCCGAGTGTACTGAGCCAGAAACAGAACCTGATGAGATGATGGTGCCCATTCCCGAACGTTATAGCACCTTACACGGTGACACAGAGCTAGCTGAACATGAGATTGAAGAGGAGGTGATAGATAACCCAGTTGTTGACCCTGATTGGCAGCCATTGGGGGAAGAGGGTGCTGCTGGCAGTAGCTCAGAAACGGAGGAGGAGGATTGTCAGCAGCCATCTACATCACATTTGCATTCATCTGGCAGGCCCGTCTCTGACCAATAAAGTTTGGCAAAACCAAAACCTTTTTTCGGACAGCGTGGCCATCCGGTTAAAGTAGCACAGTGTGCACTGCCTGAAAAGTTATTCAATAGTAGGAAGAGTGCAGTCTGGCAATTTTTTAACCAAGATCCGAATGATCAGTGCAAGGTGATCTGTAAGAAATGCTCAAGGACATTTAGCAGAGGTCAGAATGTCAAAAGTTTAAATACAACTTGCATGCATCGACATTTAACCACCAAGCACTTGCAAGCCTGGACTAGCTGCCAAACATCCCTTAACGTTGTTGCACCAGCTCACAAAGAAGCTAGTCAGCAACGCTACATTCCTTCCCTCAGTGTAAGCCCACGGGTTAGAACAACAACAGCAGCAAATGTGGAGGTGTCGTCGCTAGGGAACCACAAGTTTATTGGTAGGAAACACAGCATGTAGGCCTACATCGAGAATACCATCACCACCCCTCTCTCAATCCGCCATGTCCACCACCACCACCGCAAGTCCCACCATATGCACCTCGCCAGTCCAGCTCACCCTCCAAGAGACTCTCATTCTCCAGGTTAGTAGTAGGAAACACTGCATGTAGGGCACCGGCAAGAATACCATCTCCAACCCTCTCTCAGTCACCCATGTCCACCGGCACCCCCGCTAGTTCCACCGTATGCAGCTCTCCAGTCCAGCTCACCCTTCATGAGACTCTCATTAGGAAAAGAAAGTACTCACCCTCTCATCCGCATACACAGGGTTTGAATGCCCACATTGCTAGACTTATATCGTTAGAGATGATGCCCTACCGCTTGGTTGAAAGCGAAGCTTTTAAAACCTTGATGGCCTACGCAGTACCATGCTATGAGCTACCCAGTCGACACTTCTTTTTGAGAAAAGCCATCCCAGCCCTCCACCAGCATGTCAAAGACCGCATTGTCCATGCACTCAGGCAATCAGTCAGTAGAAAGGTGCACCTCACAACAGATGCATGGACCAGTAGGCATGGTCAGGGACATTACGTGTCCATCACGGCACACTGGGTTAATGTGGTGGATGCAGGGTCCACAGGGGACAGCCATAGTGGGACAGTTCTGCCTAGCCCACGGTCTAGGAAACAGTTGGCAGTAGGCGTTCGACACCCCTCCTCTTCCTCCTCCAGAAGCAAAACCTCGACCACAGAGTGCAGTTGCCCTACCACTACATCCGCAGCTGCCAGTGTTGCACACGAGGTGTCCCATTATGGAACAGCTAGTGGTAAGTGTCAGCAGGCTGTGTTGGAAATGAAGTGTTTGGGTGACAACAGACACACCGCGGAAGTTCTGGCCGAGTTCTTACAGCAAGAAACTCAGTCATGGCTGGGCAATGTACATCTTGAGGCAGGGTAGAAAAAAGCAACAATCTATATACTGACTGTAAGTCACATAGGCAGGACCACTATAATTTATATATAACAAAGCAAAAGTGGAAAGAATAAAACGTAACTTTTATTATCTAAAGCCACACAAAAACAAAACCAAAGACCCAAGTGGATAAAAAATGGGACAAAAGTCGTAGACAAATGGTATAATAACCATAAAGACCAATTATCCCCTGACAGGTTTATATGATTTCATCTGTAAACTTATTTTTAGAGAAATCAATATAACACTAGGATATATCCTGTAAGAGAGCTGAAGTCAGGATACGTAAATAACACTCAGCGTCATCATATACCTAGTTACATGTAAAAACAATAGATTGCCAGCAGCAAACGCATATGATATAACCAGTGCCACTGGTGGCTATATACATATAGTAAAAAAGGAACAATCTCACCCCTCACAAGGGCAGTCCACAGCTACCCCTGCCAGGACAGCATAGAGGGTGGCAGGACTTTTTGTCCCTCCTTTTTAGCACATAGGCACTTTATCTCCATGCACAAGCGAGTCCCCTGAAGAATCAGCTTGGATGAAACGCGTCGGGACGGACTATAGAGGGAGAGTGCAGGGCATGTGTATATAGGGGTAGCTGTGGACTGCCCTTGTAAGGGCAGGAGCTCTGGGGATAGTTTACCGATAGCCCCATAGGGACTGACATAGGGACTGTCGTCTCTTCCCTTCCGGATTTTCCCCTGACTAGAGGTGATCCGACGCTCCTCTGCCTACACCTAGGAATGGGTGAGATTGTTCCTTTTTTACTATATGTATATAGCCACCAGTGGCACTGGTTATATCATATGCGTTTGCTGCTGGCAATCTATTGTTTTTACATGTAACTAGGTATATGATGATGCTGAGTGTTATTTACGTATCCTGACTTCAGCTCTCTTACAGGATATATCCTAGTGTTATATTGATTTCTCTAAAAATAAGTTTACAGATGAAATCATATAAACCTGTCAGGGGATAATTGGTCTTTATGGTTATTATACCATTTGTCTAAGACTTTTGTCCCATTTTTTATCCACTTGGGTGTTTGGTTTTGTTTTTGTGTGGCTTTAGATAATAAAAGTTACGTTTTATTCTTTCCACTTTTGCTTTGTTATACATCTTGAGGCAGGCAAGGTAGTCAGTGATAACGGAAGGAATTTTATGGCTGCCATAGCCCTTTCAGAACTGAAACACATTTCTTGCCTGGCTCACACCTTGAACCTGGTGGTGCAGTGGTTCCTGAAAAGTTATCCGGGGTTACCAGACCTGCTCCTGAAGGTGCGAAGACTTAGCTCGCACATCCGCTGGTCGCCCGTACACTCCAGCCATATGCAGATCCATCAGCGATCGTTGAAGCTTCCCCAGCATCGCCTAATAATCGACGTTGCAACAAGGTGGAACTCTACACTGCACATGCTTCAGAGGCTGTGCGAACAGAGGCGTGCTGTCATGTATTTGTGGGAGGATACACATACATGGGCAGGCAGTTGGATGGCAGACATGGAGTTGTCTGCTGTGCAGTGGTCGAAGCTCCAAGACCTCTGTCAAGTCCTTTAGTGTTTTGAGGAATGCACACGGCTGGTCAGTGCGGACGTCGCCATCATAAGCATGAGCATTCCACTAATGTGTCTGCTGATGCAAAGTTTGACGCACATTAAGGAACAGGCGTCTGCAGCCGACGAGGAGGGAAGCCTTGATGACAGTCAGCCATTGTTTGCTCAGGGAAGTCTCGGGGACGAGGTTGCAGACGAAGAGGAGGAGGAGGAGGAGGAAGATGGGGATGATTATTTATGGGAGGAGGAAGCTTCTCAGGTGAATAGAAACTGTTGGTGGTGCAAGGTCAGGTACAGGTTTTTTGCGGGAGACAAGTGAAGTGGATTTGCCAGAAAGTGCTCCCCAACCCAGCACAAGCATTGATTTGACACCTGGAACATTGGCCCACATGGCTGATTATGCCTTGCGTATCCTAAAAAGGGACCCCCACATTATCAAAATGATGACCGATGACGATTACTGGTTGGCCTGCCTCCTGGATCCACACTATAAAGGGAAATTGCAAAATATGCCACATGAGAACCTTGAGCAAATATTGGCTACCAAACAAGCAACTCTTGTAGACCGTTTGGTTCAGGCATTCCCAGCACACGGTGGCGGTGATGGTTCTCACACGAGCTGCAGGGGGCAACATGGCAGAGGTGTTAGAGGGGCACAAATCAGAAGTGGCGTTGGACAGAGGGGTTTTATGACCAGGTTGTGGAGTGATTTCGCAATGACCGCAGACACGACAGGTACTGCAGCATCAATTCAAAGTGACAGGAGACAACATTTGTCCAGTATAGTTACCAACTATTTTTCCTCCCTTATCGATGTTCTCCCTCACACGTCATTCCCATTTGATTACTGGGCATCCAAAATAGACACCTGGCCTGAATTGGCAGAATTTGCATTACAGGAGCTCGCTTGCCCAGCTGCTAGTGTGCTATCAGAAAGAGTATTCAGTGCTGCAGGTTCAATACTGACCGAAAAAAGGACTCGCCTGGCTACCCAAAATGTTGATGATCTAACCTTCATTAAAATGAACCAATCATGGATTTCTAATTATTTTGCCCCACCTTCCCCTGCTGACACCTAGCTTTCCTGTAAAAATATCTTGCTTTTGGACTTGTCTTAATGACTGCTCCAATTTCTCCATTTGCAGCTGCTGTATGTCCAGCATGGGCCATTTTTACACCTCCCTAAATGGGCTGACTCCCCCCACGGGGCCGTGGGCACCACTTGGCGCAAGCACCCGTGCGAGTGCCGTTTGGCTGAACAGGTGGGTGTGCCCACTTTTGGGCGACGGCACTGGCACAGGGTCCTTCATAGTGCAATGAAGTGTCTCTGGCGGTGGTGGTGCACACCCAACGTCAGACACACCGTCGTTACATAAGGGGCCCTGGGCCAGTACCGCCGCCCACGAGAGAGTGTTCCCCCCAGCTCAAACAGTGCTCTACCACTTGCAAAATTACCTCTCACTGCTCCACCACTGTTTAGTCTGTGCTGTTAAATCCTTCAATGGCACTGCCAATACCAATTTCTTGACATGATTGATGCTAGTAAAAATATTCAGAGGCCCTGTCCTATATTTACACCAGTTAATACTTTGCGCCAACTACCACTGTCTGCAAGTCAGCAGAAGAGCCCTGTTATGATCCGGTGACCTTGGAGCCGCATGAGACTTTCTCAGGAGTAGGTGGAACCTGTACTGACCCCAAACCCTAAACTGACACCGCAACTAGAAGTAGCCGTGGGGTGTACCTAACACATCCTAGACACCTCGACACAGCCGGAGGACTAAATACCCCTATAGATGGAAATGGGAATTCTATCTTGCCTCAGAGCAGAACCCCAAAGGATATGCAGCCCCCCACAAATATTGACTGTGAGTATTAGAGGAAAGACACACACAGGCAGAAATCAGGATTTAGCAAAAGAGGCCACGCTAGCTAAATAGTCAAGGATAGGACAGAATACTAAGCGGTCAGTATTAAAACCCTAAAAATATCCACAGCAGATAATACAAAAATTCCACCATCTAACTAAAGACATGGAATGTATATCTGCATCTCCTGAGAATCCAACTTGACTGAAATATTCAAACACAGTCTAAGCTGGACAAGAAAAAACAATGAATAGCACTGAATTGTAAAGCACACAGCATGTGTGCTGTAGAAACAAAAATCAGACACTTATCTTTGCTGATTTGGAAGCAGGGCAGGAGGAACCAGACAGAGATGCAAAACCTCCAAGAACAATGGACAACTGGCAAGGGCTAATGAATCCTGCACACCTAAATACCCCAGTCAGAGCTGCAATCAGCAGGGACACCTGCCCAGGATTGCAACCCAGGGACAACTGCACTACCACCAACAACCACCGGAGGGAACCCAAGAGCAGAATTCACAACAGTACCCCCCCTTGAGGAGGGGTCACCAAACCCTCACCAGAGCCCCCAGGCCGATCAGGACGAGCCAGATGAAAGGCACGGACCAAATCAGCAGCATGGACATCAGAGGCAAAAACCCAAGAATTATCCTCCTGGCCATAACCCTTCCATTTGACAAGGTACTGAAGCCTCCGCCTCGAAAAGCGAGAATCCAAAATCTTCTCAACCACATACTCCAACTCCCCATCAACCAACACAGGGGCCGGAGGATCAACAGAGGGAACAACGGGCACCACATATTTCCGCAATAAAGATCTATGGAAGACATTATGGATAGCAAAAGAAGCCGGAAGGGCCAATTGAAAAGACACCGGATTAATAATCTCAGAAATCCTATAAAGACCAATAAACAGAGGTTTAAACTTAGGGGAAGAAACCTTCATAGGAACATGATGGGAAGACAACCAGACCAGATCCCCGACCCGAAGCCGGGAACCAACACACCGACGACGGTTAGCAAAACATTGAGCCTCCTCCTGAGACAACACCAAATTGTCCACCACATGAGCCGAAATCTGCTGCAACCTGTCAACCACAGAATCCACACCAGGACAGTCAGAAGGCTCAACCTGCCCCAAAGAAAAACGAGGATGAAAACCAAAATTACAAAAGAAGGGCGAAACCAAGGTAGCCAAACTAGCCCGATTATTAAGGGCAAACTCGGCCAATGGCAAGAAAGCCACCCAATCATCCTGATCAGCAGACACAAAGCATCTCAAATAAGTTTCCAAAGTCTGATTAGTTCGCTCGGTTTGGCCATTTGTCTGAGGATGAAATGTGGAAGAAAAAGACAAATCAATGCCCAGGCTAGCACAAAAGGCCCGCCAAAACCTAGAAACAAACTGGGAACCTCTGTCGGACACAATATTCTCCGGAATACCATGCAAACGAACCACATGCTGAAAAAACAACGGAACCAAATCAGAAGAGGAAGGCAATTTAGGCAAAGGCACCAAATGGACCATCTTAGAGAACCGGTCACAAACAACCCAGATAACCGACATCCTCTGGGAAACCAGAAGATCAGAAATAAAATCCATGGAAATATGCGTCCAGGGCCTCTCAGGGACAGGCAAAGGCAAAAGCAACCCACTAGCACGGGAACATCAAGGCTTGGCCCGCGGACAAGTCCCACAGGACTGCACAAAAGAACGCACATCACGCGACAAAGAAGGCCACCAAAAAGACCTACCAACCAAATCTCTGGTACCAAAAATACCAGGATGGCCAGCCAACACAGAACAATGAACCTCAGAAATCACTCTACTAGTCCATCTATCAGGAACAAACAGTTTCCCCACTGGACAGTGGTCAGGTTTGTCAGCCTGAAATTCCTGAAGAACCCGTCGTAAATCAGGGGAAATGGCAGAAAGGACCACCCCTTCTTTCAGAATGCCGACCGGTTCAAGGACTCCAGGAGAATCAGGCAAAAAACTCCTAGAGAAGGCATCAGCCTTAATATTCTTAGAACCCGGAAGATACGAGACCACAAAATCAAAACGGGAAATAAACAAGGACCATCGAGCCTGTCTAGGATTCAGCCACCTGGCAGACTCGAGGTAAATCAGATTTTTATGATCGGTCAAGACCACAATACGGTGCTTAGCTCCCTCGAGCCAATCTCGTCACTCCTCAAACACCCACTTCATAGCCAACAACTCCCGTTTGCCGACATCATAATTGCGTTCAGCGGGCGAAAACTTACGGGAAAAGAAGGCACACGGTTTCATCAAGGACCCAACAGGATCCCTCTGAGACAAAACGGCCCCTGCCCCAATCTCAGAAGCGTCAACCTCAACCTGAAACGGAAGAGAAACATCCGGTTGACGCAACACCGGGGCAGAAGTAAATCGGTGTTTAAGCTCCTGAAAGGCAGAGACAGCCGCAGAGGACCAATTCGTCACATCAGCGCTTTTCTTCGTCAAATCGGTCAAGGGTTTAACCACACTGGAGAAGTTAGGAATGAAACGGCGATAAAAATTAGCAAAGCCCAAAAATGTCTGAAGGCTCTTCACAGATGTGGGTTGAATCCAATCATGAATGGCCTGAACCTTAACCGGATCCATCTCTATAGATGAGGGAGAAAAAATGATGCCCAAAAAAGAAACCTTCTGCACTCCAAAGAGACACTTAGACCCCTTCACAAACAAGGCATTATCACGAAGGATCCGAAATACCATCCTGACCTGTTCCACATGAGACTCCAAATCATCGGAAAAAATTAAAATGTCATCCAAATATACAATCATGAATTTATCAAGATAAGTCCGGAAGATATCGTGCATGAAGGACTGAAAAACAGATGGAGCATTAGAGAGCCCGAATGGCATCACAACGTATTCAAAATGGCCTTCGGGCATATTAAATGCCGTTTTCCATTCATCACCCTGCTTAATACGAACAAGATTATATGCCCCCCGAAGGTCAATCTTCGTAAACCAACTAGCCCCTTTAATCCTAGCAAACAAATCGGAAGGCAGAGGTAAAGGGTATTGAAACTTGACCGTGATCTTACTCAAGAGGCGATAATCAATACAGGGTCTCAAGGAACCATCCTTCTTAGCAACAAAAAAGAATCCCGCTCCCAATGGTGAAGAAGATGGCCGAATATGTCCTTTCTCCAAAGACTCCTTAACATAACTCCACATGGCGGTATGTTCAGGCACAGACAGGTTGAAGAGTCGGCCCTTAGGAAACTTACAGCCTGGAATCAAGTCAATCGCACAATCACAGTCCCTATGCGGTGGAAGGGAACTGGACTTGGGCCCATCGAATACATCCTGAAAATCAGACAAAAACTCTGGAATTTCAGAAGAGGAAGAAGAGGAGATTGATATCAAAGGAACGTCATTATGAACCCCCTGACATTCCCAACTAGTCACAGACATAGACTTCCAATCCAACACAGGATTATGTGCCTGCAACCACGGAAAACCAAGCACGATAGCATCATGTAAATTATGCAACACCAGAAATCGACAATCTTCCTGATGGGCTGGCGCCATGCACATGGTCACCTGTGTCCAGAACTGGGGCTTATTTTTAGCCAAAGGTGTAGCATCAATGCCCCTTAAAGGAATAAGGTTCTGCAAAGAATGCAAGGGAAAACCACAATGCCTGGCAAACACAAAGTCCATTAAGTTCAAGGCGGCGCCTGAATCCACAAACGCCATGACAGAAAATGATGATAATGAGCAGATCAAGGACACAGATAATAAAAATTTAGGTTGTACAGTACTGATTGTAAATGAACTAGCGATCCTCTTTGTACGCTTAGGGCAGACTGAAATGACATGAGAAGCATCGCCACAATAAAAACACAACCTATTCTGATGTCTGAATCCCTGTTGTTCCGTTCTAGACAGAATCCTATCACACTGCATTGACTCAGGCATCTGCTCTGAGGACAACGCCACAGCGCTCACAGTTCTGCGCTCCCGCAAACGCCGATCAATCTGAATGGCCAGAGACATAGAATCACTCAGACCGATAGGCGTGGGAAACCCCACCATAACATCTTTAACGGATTCAGAAAGACCCTTTCTGAAAATTGCCGCCAAAGCATCATCATTCCATTTAGTCAACACTGACCATTTTCTAAATTTCTGACAATACAATTCTGCCACTTCTTGACCCTGAGACAGGGCCAACAAGGTCTTCTCCGCTTGATCCACAGAATTTGGTTCATCATATAATAATCCTAAAGCCAGAAAAAAGGCGTCTACATTAAGCAAGCCCGGATTCCCAGATTCCAGTGAAAATGCCCAATCCTGAGGATCGCCACGCAGCAGGGAGATGACAATTTTAACCTGCTGAATGGAATCACCAGAGGATCGAGGTCTCAGAGCAAAAAACAGTTTACAGTTGTTTTTAAAACTCAAAAAATTGGACCTGTCCCCAAAAAACAAATCAGGAGTAGGAATCTTAGGCTCTAAAACTGGAGTCTGAACAATATAATCAGAAATACTCTGTACCCTGGCAGCAAGCTGGTCTACACGAGAAGATAATCCCTGAACATCCAAGCTAGCACAAGACTCCTCAGCCACCCAGAGAAAAAGAGGGAAGAAAAGACAAAGCAGGCTACAGAAAAAAAAATGGCTCTTTCTTCCCTTCTTCTGAGATGCATTTAACTCATTCTTGGCCAGTTGTACTGTTATGATCCGGTGACCTTGGAGCCGCATGAGACTTTCTCAGGAGTAGGTGGAACCTGTACTGACCGCAAACCCTAAACTGACACCACAACTAGAAGTAGCCGTGGGGTGTACCTAACACATCCTAGACACCTCGACACAGCCGGAGGACTAAATACCCCTATAGGTGGAAATGGGAATTCTATCTTGCCTCCGAGCAGAACCCCAAAGGATAGGCAGCCCCCCACAAATATTGACTGTGAGTATTAGAGGAAAGACACACACAGGCAGAAATCAGGATTTAGCAAAAGAGGCCACGCTAGCTAAATAGGAAAGGATAGGACAGAATACTAAGCGGTCAGTATTAAAACCCTAAAAATATCCACAGCAGATAATACAAAAATTCCACCATCTAACTAAAGACATGGAATGTATATCTGCATCTCCTGAGAATCCAACTTGACTGAAATATTCAAACACAGTCTAAGCTGGACAAGAAAAAACAATGAATAGCACTGAATTGTAAAGCACACAGCATGTGTGCTGTAGAAACAAAAACCAGACACTTATCTTTGCTGATTTGGAAGCAGGGCAGGAGGAACCAGACAGAGATGCAAAACCTCCAAGAACAATGGACAACTGGCAAGGGCTAATGAATCCTGCACACCTAAATACCCCAGTCAGAGCTGCAATCAGCAGGGACACCTGCCCAGGATTGCAACCCAGGGACAACTGCACTACCACCAACAACCACCGGAGGGAACCCAAGAGCAGAATTCACAACAGAGCCCACCCCTGTACCTAGGTATGCCACCAGTTTGTTTCTTAAATTTTTTTTGCCAGACATTAACCTCCCTTTTTTGTTTTGGCCTACTAACTGTGTCAGACACTCCTTACAGTTGTCCTCCACTGAACAAAGCTAGGCCACCTGCGTACTCCTGTAACCGATTTTTAACTGCATTTTGCCTATTCCTTTTTTGGCCCTACTAACTGTGTCTGCCCCTTGGTGCAATCGTCCTCCGCTGACCACACCAATGCTGCCTGTGTACCCCTGTAGCCTAATTTAAACTGCATAGAGCCTGCTTTTTTATTTTAGGCCTAGCAAGTCTGTCTGCGGTCCCTCCTTGCAATCATCCTCCGCTGACCACACCAATGCTGCCTGTGTACCCCTGTAACCTATTTAAACCTGCATAGAGCCTACTTTCTATTGTAGACCTACTACCTGTGTGTCTCAGCCAGTCCACTCCTTACAGTTGTCCTCCACTGAACAAAGCTATGCTGCCTGTGTACTCCTGTTACCAATTTTGAACTGCATTTGCCCTACTTACTTATTTGTGCCTAGTAACTGTGTAAGTCTCTCATAACAGTTGTCCTACCACGCTGAAACAAGCTAGGCCGCCTGGTTAGTCCTGCTAGCAGTTTTGAACTGCATTTAGCCACCTTTCTTTATTGTAGGCCTCTGTCTGTCTGTCTGCACCACACATTACACTTACAACTGTTCCCCGCTGTAAAAAGCTAGGCGGCCTGTGTACACCTCTTACCAGTTTAGAACAGCATTTAGCCAACTTACTTATTTGGGCCTAGTAACTGTGTCAGACTCTCACAACAGTTGTCCTCCACCGCTGAACCCAGCTATGCCACCTGTGTACTCCTTTTACCAATTTTGAACTGAATATAGCCTTCCTTTTTATTTTAGGCCTACTTAGTGTGTCAGAGCCAATAATTACACATGCCCTCCTCCTGTCAGGACTCTGAACATTTTTTACCTTTTATGCATTACTGCCCTTTTTCAAGATGGCGTCCTTGGTCTCATGTGCACTTGTCTTCCTGCTATAAAACTCCACCCCAGCCTTCAGTCTGTGCTAGATTATTCTGCTTTGCATCCAGCTCCTGATTACTCCCTGGCCTTGCACCTGCACCTGCTCCTGTGAACCTGTGTTGGAGATTCTGCCACTCTGCTCTGAGTTCCTGCTGCATACACCAGTGTTCAGTAATCCTCCTTCATCTGCTGCTTGTGTTACTTTCATCTGCATTTGCTGGACATGTAAGCTGTTTTGCTGCTCTGCAAAACCTGAGACTATTAACCAGGCCTCCCTGGTTGAGCTAAGATATGATTTGCACTACCTAATAGTATATCTATCTGTGTCTGGACTAAGTCAAGGATCTATTCGTGTCAAGTTTCCTCAAGAATAACTGTGCTTCATAGACTTTCTGTTTGTTTGCATCTACTTCTGAAGTTTCCTATTGACTGCTAAGCTGCGTTTATTATTTGCACCAAGTGTTGTGGACTTGAGTTTCTCTCTGCACCTGTTTGGATCACCGTGTGATAATATAGACTTTACCACTTATAAAACTGTGTCCTGTTGTCTTGTTCCACGCAAAGAGTCTCCTGAATTATCCCCTATAATTATTACACCTCCGCTGAACCACGCTATGCCGCCTGTGTACTCCACTTACCAATTTTGAACTGCATTTTGCCTAATTACTTATTTAGGCCTACTTATTGTGTCTGTCTCCCATTACAGTTGTCCTCCACTGTACAAAGCTGAGCTTCAGTCTTCAGGCTTTCGGCCTATATTATCAGATATTAAACTGCATTTGGCCTACTTGTCTGGTTGGACCCTACTAACGGTGTCTGCCGCTCCTGGGTTTTCTCCTGTTTGGTTTTCTGGAGCTTCAATCTTCAGGCTCTCATTAAGTAGTTGTTAATAAAACACTGCAGTTGACCTACTAGTTTGGTTGGGGCCTACTAACGGTGTCTGCCGCTCCCTGGTGTTGTCCTTCACTGTCAAAGCTGAGCTTCAGTCTTCAGCCTTTCGGCCTATATTGTCAGATATTAAACTGCATTTGGCCTACTAGTTTGGTTGGGGCCTACTAACGGTGTCTGCCGCTCCCTGGTGTTGTCCTTCACTGTACAAAGCTGAGCTTCAGTCTTCAGGCTTTCGGCCTATATTATCAGATATTAAACTGCATTTGGCCTACTTGTCTGGTTGGGCCCTACTAGTAGTGTCTGCCGCTCCTGGGTTTTCTCCTGTTTGGTTTTCCTGAACTTCAATCTTCAGGCTTTCGGCCTACATTTTAAATATTAAACTGCATTTGGCCAACTCATTTGGTTGGGCCCTAGTAACAGTGTCTGCTGCCCCTCGCTTGTCTCTTCCACTGAATAAAGCTGAGCTTCAATCTTCAGGCTCTCATTAAGTAGTTGTTTATATAACACTGCAGTTGGCCTACTAGTGTGGTTGGGGCCTACTAACGGTGTCTGCCGCTCCAAGGTGTTCTCCAGGTTTACTTGCCTGAGCTTCAATCTTCAGGCTCTCATTAAGTTGTTGTTGTTAATATAACACTGCAGTTGGCCTACTAGTGTGGTTGGGGCCTACTAACGGTGTCTGCCACTCCAAGGTGTTCTCCAGGTTTACTTGCCTGAGCTTCAATCTTCAGGCTCTCATTAAGTTGTTGTTGTTAATATAACACTGCAGTTGGCCTACTAGTGTGGTTGAGGCCTACTAACGGTGTCTGCCGCTCCAAGGTGTTCTCCAGGTTTACTTGCCTGAGCTTCAATCTTCAGGCTCTCATTAAGTAGTTGTTGTTAATATAACACTGCAGTTGGCCTATTGGTGTGGTTGTGGCCTACTAACGGTGTCTGCCACTCCAAGGTGTTCTCCAGGTTTACTTGCCTGAGCTTCAATCTTCAGGCTCTCATTAAGTTGTTGTTGTTAATATAACACTGCAGTTGCCCTACTAGTATGGTTGGGGCCTACTAACGGTGTCTGCCGCTCCAAGGTGTTCTCCAGGTTTACTTGCCTGAGTGTTATGATCCTAGTGGCAAGGATCGCAAGTAGGACTAGCTAAGTAACTAAACCGACTACAAACTCTGGGGAAGTGGTAACTGAATTGACCGCAACCTGATCCTATCCGCAAACAACTATAGGCAGCCGTGGAACGTGACCTGAAAATCCTAGACGTCTCTTCACGGCCTGAGAAACTGACTATTCCTAGAGGGAACGAAAGTCCTCACTTGCCTCAGTGAAATGACCCCAAAGATATAGAATAGCCCCCCACAAATATTAACGGTGAGTTAAGGGGAAAGCACAAACGCAGAGATGAAATTAGATTTAGCAAAAGAGGCCCGCTAACACTAGAAAGCAGAAAATAGAAAGGGAACTGTGCGGTCAATTAAAAACCCTATTCAAAATATCCACGCAGAGATCGCTTGAGCCCCCGCACCAACTAACGGTGCGGGGGAAGCAACTCTGTACCCCAGAGCAAACCAGCAGAAGAAATCACATATTAGCAAGCTGGACTAAACTCATCATACACAGAAATCATATTGCAGACTGATGAGCAAAAAATTATTAAACAGAACTTAGCTTCTCCTGAAGAGACTGAAACCGAAGATAATCAGGAGTAATCAGAATAGCACTGAGTACATTGACAGCCGGCAACAAGTGAAGGTGATGCAGAGCTAAATAGGAAACTCCCTAGTGCATAACAAGGCAGCTGATCCAGCCACAGATCCGCAGGATAACAAAAAAAGCCACCAGGGGGAGCCCAAAAACAAAACTCACACAATACCAACTGTGACCACAAGAGGGAGCCCGAAAACAGAGTTCACAACACCTGAGCTTCAATCTTCAGGCTCTCATTAAGTTGTTGTTGTTAATATAACACTGCAGTTGGCCTACTAGTGTGGTTGGGGCCTACTAACGGTGTCTGCCACTCCAAGGTGTTCTCCAGGTTTACTTGCCTGAGCTTCAATCTTCAGGCTCTCATTAAGTTGTTGTTGTTAATATAACACTGCATTGGCCCGACTAGTGTGGTTGGGCTCTTAAAACGGTGTCTGCCGCTCCTGGGTTTTCTATTCCACTGAACAAAGCAATGCCGCCTGGTTAGTCCTCTTACCAATTTTGAACTGCATTTAGCTCACTTTATTATTTGGGCCTATATCTGTGTTTCCTCCTCATCCTGCCTATTGCCCAGCCAGTGCTAGATGAGTCTTGTGGTACATTGACCAAGACCACTACATTCCCCTTGCATGCTACACAGCCACAATCTGACCCTGCTGAAAGTCAGGTTCCCCTTCCCGCATACTGTACCATCTTACACAGGGACAAAGAGGAAGGTGCAGATGAAAGTGCAGGTTCCTTCATCAGGTGGGGGGGCATACTCGTTGGCGACGTCACTGGCACAGAGCCCCTCAGAGTACGCAAAAGTGTCGCTGCCGGTGGGAGGCGCCCCCGCCGTGCAAACACACCACCGTACTTTGAGGGGCCCTGTGCCTGTGCCAGTGCCAATGCGAACGAGTGGGCCCCCCTGCTTGCTCAGGATCACAGCACTTGCAAACTTGAAATACTTACCTCTCACTGCTCCACCGCCGTGACGTAGTCCACGTTTCCGGGGCCCACTAAAAACTTGAACCAGCCCTACCCCCCACAACTTTAGCCAAATGACCCCCAATTTCCAATGCCTAACTATTATTATAAAGTAAATTAAGATTGACAAGCTTCAGTAACAAGAATGGATGTTTTTACCATTAAAATGGGCACTGTAGGTGTTTTCCTGGCCTCCACTCACTGCCGACTATGCTTCCCCATTGACTTGCATTGGGTTTCATGTTTCGGTCGATCCCCGACTTTTGGTGATAATCGGACGATCACACTCGACTCGACTTTTGACAAAGTCGGATTTCGCGAAACCCGACTCGATCCAAAAAAAGGGAAAGTCACTCAACCCTAGTCTTAATAAGTAGAGATGGGCGGACACCTGGATGTTGTGGTCCGGTGGGTTCGGTCGAACAGT
The DNA here is from genome assembly GCF_051348905.1 of Ranitomeya variabilis. Taxonomy (NCBI): domain Eukaryota; kingdom Metazoa; phylum Chordata; class Amphibia; order Anura; family Dendrobatidae; genus Ranitomeya; species Ranitomeya variabilis. Next base: position 60,570,396 of record NC_135235.1, read on the forward strand.
AGCATAAAGTTTGGGTTCAGGTACCAGAATAGTACCCGGACCTGGACCCGAACCCAGACCCCATTCACTTCAATGGGGACCCTGATGGAAGTATTCATTAGCTGACACCTGCGCTGTAAAAAAATATTAAAAAAAGAACGGTGTGGGTTCCCCTGTATTTTTGGTAACCAGCCAGGCAAATCTCACAACTGGGGGCTGCAACTATCAGCTGTCAGCATCAGCAAGGCTGGTTATCAAGAATAGAGGGGTCCCCATGAGGTATTTTTTAATTATTTAAATAAATAATTTTAAAAAACAGCATGGGTTCTCCCCATTTTTGACAACCATGCTGGTTAAAACAGACAGCTGGAAGCTGGTATTCTCAAGCTGGTAAGAGGCCATGGATGTTGGCCCCCCAGCCTAAAAATAGCAGCATGCAGCCAGTAAGAAAAGGTGCATCTATTAAATGCGCCAATTCTGGTGCTTTGCCTGGATCTTCTCACTTGCCCTGCTGGCTCTTCCCACTTGCAAAAATGAGAGGGGAACCCAAGCTTATTTTTTTATTATTTATTTAAATAACGAAAAAATATGGTGTGGATCCATCTATTCTTGATAACCAGCCTTGCTGAAGCTAATAGCTGAGGGTTGAGGTTTGCTTAGCTGGTTATCAAAAATACAAGGAAAACTACGTCGTTTTTTTAAATTATTTTTTTACAGTGAAGGCATTGGCTGATGAATACTCCTATCAGCCGCTCCTGCTTTCACTGCAAATTATCGGCAGTAGATGTTGGCTGATAGGAGCAGTAGCCCCTTCAACCGACACCAGTGACTGGAGGTAAACTTTATAAATCCAATCACAGCTGCACTCTCACGATGTCTTTTGACAGTATAAGAACCGCAGCTGTCTGACCGGCGGTGATGATTTTACCGCCGATCAGAAGCAGCGTTTCCTGCACTTTCATGCACATGACAGCATGACAAACACCTGGTGTTCGGGGGGCCGAGCCCGAACAGTAACACAGACTTCCTGGTGAAGTCCATGTTCGGTGTCCGTGTCCAAGCAGCAGATGTTCAGTACGGACGCCGAACTTTACTGTTTGGGTTCCCCCATCTCTACTAATAAGGACTCTTGTTGCAGTTGAAACAAATATAACTGTTGTGCAATACCTGCTAATACCCAACTAAAATTCTCTCCCTAATCCACCAGCAGCACCTCTCCCTGTCTCAGAGGTACAGTTGCCAAGCATGATATCAAGTGTCTTATATAGACCGGATGACGCTATCCTCGCATCTTTATCGGCTGTCTAAAAAGCTCCAAACATGCGGAATGGGGACTCGAGCTTGCACTTGAGCATTGAAAAGATACTCGCAGGCTAACGAGTATCTCAAGCACACTCATGCAAGAGTGAGCAACGAGCAGTGATGCTTAACACTAGTATTAACCCTTTAAGCCAGTATTCTGCTGTAAATACATTGATAAAACTTGAGTTCGTGTGAACAATTTATTTGTGAATGTCTCATCTCCCCTTTTTTCCTACCTATAAGAAATCATGGATGGGGTTTTAAATTTTTCTCATTATTCAAACTGAGAGCAACACATACTCTAAACAGCTCATGTGTCATGTCGGACGCCGTTCAGACCAGGTCGTCCGACAGACAGCGGTAGTTCCGCTTTTGACCACTATTTGCTCTTTGGCGTCGGCTAGATTTTGTCTAGCTGTTCCGGGGTTAATTTACCAGATCCTCGGATTGGAAGCCGGGCCATGCCCATTGCCTTTAAATAGCTTTCCTGATCATTGTTCGTCACCGATTATAGCTTCTGTCTTGCATTGTTATCTCGGTCTGGAGTGGAGAGCTGTTTGTTGGAGAATCGTTGCTGGTGGTGTATTTTCCTTTGTCTTATTTACTCCTTCCTATGTTTGTGTTTATTTTGCCCTGCAGATTTATAGTGTATTCCTGAGTGACTGCGGCGTGGTGTATATTTTCCTTTATCCTTGTCTGTGCTAACTGTGGGTATTGGTGTATTGCATTCACCGGGTGGAGGGTAGAGGTTTTCAGCCTAGGGTTGTAACAGGAGGCAGGGTGAGGTTCGAGGCCTGGACATGCACACCATCAGTGTAAACTTCAGGTAGAGGGTCAGTCAGCATTTCCATTATTTCCATTTCCATCCAGCATTATAATCGGCCAAAAAAAAAAAAAAAAAGTTTTGTTTTTTTTTTGTCATGGATCCCATGACTTCCATAACCCGGCAGCTGGAGGCACTGTCCCTACAGGTCACGGAGTTGAGGGGGGCAGTACAGCAACAGGGACTAGCAGTATCTAATGTGCAAGCTAGAGCGACAGAAAGAGTTGCTGAGCCTAAATTTCCTTTGCATGAAAAATTTGCTGGGGAATGCAGTAAATTTTTTTCTTTTCGTGAAGCTTGCAAACTATATTTCCGTATGCGCCTGATCTCCTCGGGTAATGAGGCTCAGCGTGTGGGCCTGGTGTTGTCATTGTTAAGTGGGGATCTCCAAGCATGGGCGTTTTCTTTGCCAACTGATTCTGCTGCATTTGACTCTGTGGAGAGTTTTTTTTCTTCTCTTGGGAAAATCTACGATGAACCTGACAGAATGGCTCTGGCAGAATCTAAGATACGCTCTATTCGCCAGGGGGAGCGAGTAGCAGAGGATTACTGTTCTGAATTCCGCCGCTGGGCGATCGATACCCAATGGAATGATCCAGCATTGCGGAGTCAGTTTATTCATGGGGTTTCTGGAAGGGTTAAAAAAGCTCTTCTGATGTACGAGACTCCTGCTTCTCTAGATTCCACTATGAGTCTGGTTGTCTGCATTGATCGCCGTCTGCGTCAGGGGGAGCATGAGACACCGCCTGTGGGTGAAGGTTTAGGTACACGTGAGGTTGCTGCAGGTGAGCCTACGGAGTGTAAGCAAATCGCAGAGGTGTCACATATAAAGCGTCGAGCCCCAGAGATCAGGAAGCAGGGAGCCTGTTTTTACTGTGGTAAAATTGGTCATTTTATTAACATCTCTCCTCTGTTGACTAAGAAAAACACAACGGCAGAAAACTTCTGAGCTCAGAGGGTGTGGAGGAGACCAATCTGAGCTTATGTATATCCTCCATGGTGGTTTCTCAATGCATGCTCCCTGCTAAGGTTTTTATCGCTGGCAGTGAGCTGCCAATTACTGTTTTTGTGGATAGTTGTTCAGCCACAAATCTCATTGATGAGGAGTTTGCGCGCACAGCAGGTTTTAGGATTGAGAAACTGTCTCATCCTATCCGCGTGGTCACCATCAATGCAGCTCCTCTCTCTCAGGGGGAGATTACTGAATTTGTGGCTGAGGTGAAACTCCACATTGGGGTTCTACATTCCGAGTGGGTTACTTGTAAGGTGCTCAGGAATCTTCCTGCTCAGGTGGTTTTGGGTTTTCCTTGGTTGTCTATGCACAACCCGGTAATTGACTGGAAAACTCAGGACTAGTGTTGAGCGATACCGTCCGATACTTGAAAGTATCGGTAAGTATCGGCCGATACCGGCAAAGTATCGGATCTAATCCGATACCGATACCCGATACCAATACAAGTCAATGGGACTCAAGTATCGGACGGTATCCCTGATGGTTCCCAGGGTCTGAAGGAGAGGAAACTCTCCTTCAGGCCCTGGGATCCATATTAATGTGTAAAATAAAGAATTAAAATAAAAAATATTGCTATACTCACCTCTCTGACGCAGCCTGGACCTTACCGAGGGAACCGGCAGCGTTCTTTGCTTAAAATGCGCGCGTTTACTTCCTTCCGTGACGTCACGGCTTGTGATTGGTCGCGTGCTGCCCATGTGGCCACGACTCGACCAATCACAGCAAGCCGTGACGTAATTTTCAGGTCCTCAATGCCTAATTCTAGGCATTCAGGATTTTAAAATTACGTTCCGGCTTGTGATTGGTCGCGTCGCGGTCACATGGGCGACGCGACCAATCACAAGCCGTGACGTCACGGGAGGCAGGAAACGCGCGCATTTTAAAATTACGTCACGGCTTGTGATTGGTTGCGTGCCGCCCATGTGACCGCGACGCGACCAATCACAGCAAGCCGTGACGTAATTTTCAGGTCCTGAATGCAGAATTAGGCATTCAGGACCTGAAATTACGTCACGGCTTGCTGTGATTGGTCGCGTCGCGGTCACATGGGTGGCACGCGACCAATCACAAGCCGTGACGTCACGGAAGGAAGTAAACGCGCGCATTTTAAGCAAAGAACGCTGCCGGTTCCCTCCGTGAGGTCCAGGCTGCGTCGGAGAGGTGAGTATAGCAATATTTTTTATTTTAATTCTTTATTTTACACATTAATGTTGTTTCGATACCGATACCCGATACCATAAAAGTATCGGATCTCGGTATCGGAATTCCGATACCCGCAAGTATCGGCCGATACCCGATACTTGCGGTATCGGAATGCTCAACACTACTCAGGACATAATTCAGTGGAGCAAGTTCTGCCAGGAGAATTGCCTGGCCACATGTGTGGCTGTGGTGACTTCAAACGTTCCGGAGTCACTTCTGGATTTTGTGGATGTGTTCTCTGAGAAGGGTTATTCAGAGTTGCCGCCACATCGTCCCTATGACTGTTCTATCAGGTTTAAACCAGGGGCCAAATTGCCTAAAGCAAGGATGTTCAACATCTCCGGTCCGGAGAGACAAGCGTTAAAAGATTATATTGCTAAAAGCTTGAGCAAAGGGCACATCAGGCCGTAATCCTCGCTGGTGGCAGCAGGGTTCTTCGTGAAGAAGAAAGATGGCGGATTACGCCCGTGTTTGGATTTCAGGGAGTTGAACCAGATTACGGTTCATGATCCCTAACCTATGCCACTGATACCAGACTTGTTCAACCAGGTGGCAGGTGCTAAGTGGTTTACCAAGCTTGACCTCAGGGGGGCGTACAACCTCATAAGAGTCCGTCAAGGTGATGAGTGGAAGACGGCTTTTAATACCCCTGAGGGTCATTTTGAAAATTTGGTTATGCCATTTGGGGTGACTAACGCACCAGCAGTGTTCCAACATTTCATCAATGATGTGTTCTCGCATGTTTTGGGGAAATTTGTTATTGTATACCTAGATGACATTCTCATATATTCTTGCAACCGTGATGCTCATTTAGATCATGTCAGGCAGGTGTTACAGCTTCTCAGAGAGAATAAGCTGTATGCTAAACTTGAGAAATGTGTATTTTTTGTTCAAGAGTTGCCGTTCTTGGGTTATATTGTGTCTGCTTCTGGTTTTAAAATGGACGCCGCTAAGGTGCAAGCGGTGCTGCATTGGGAATGTCCTGATAACCTGAAACAACTTCAGCGGTTCCTTGGGTTTTCTAACTACTATAGGAAATTTATCAAGGATTTTTCCATCATTGCTAAACCGCTAACTGACATGACTAAAAAGGGTACCAATTTCTCCGTTTGGCCTGAGGCTGCTGTGCGCGCATTTGAATTTCTTAAGAACAGTTTTGTTTCAGCCCCCATTCTTGTGCAGCCAGAGGTATCAAAACCCTTTGTTGTGGAAGTCAATGCGTCTGAGGTTGGTGTGGGGGCGGTACTATCTCAAGGCTCATCTTTGAGTGGTTTGCGTCCGTGCGCCTATTTCTCCAAGAAACTGTCGTCCGCCGAACGTAACTACGATATCGGCAACAGGGAGTTGTTGGCTATTAAGTTGGCCTTTGAGGAATGGCGACACTTCTTGGAGGGGTCGGTACATCAGGTTACGGTTATTACCGATCATAAGAATCTGCTGTATTTGGAGTCAGCCAAGCGTCTGTCCCCCAGGCAGGCTCGCTGGGCATTGTTTTTCACGCAGTTCAATTTTGTTGTCTCTTACAGACCGGGGTCTAAAAACACTAAGGCGGATGCTCTGTCCAGGTGTTTTCCGGGGGGAGAACCTTGGGAGGATCCAGTACCCATCCTCCAAAAGGGTGTTGTTGTTTCGGCTCTCACTAGCGAGGTTGAGGCTGAGATTGCCGAGGCTCAGGAGGAGGTACCATCTGAGCTTCCCATCAACAAATCTTTTGTACCGCTTCATCTCCGCTTAAAGGTTTTGGCGGAGCATCATGATGCTGTCCTGGCTGGCCACCCAGGGGTTAGAGGTACCTTGGAGTTGGTGTCACATCAGTTTTGGTGGCCCAAGATCCGACAGGACGTGGTCTCATACGTGTCAGCTTGTACCACGTGCGCTAGGGCTAAGACGTCCCGCTCCCGTCCTGTTGGCACACTACTTTCTCTTGAGGTACCTAGTAAGCCATGGACGGAAATCTCCATGGATTTCATCACTGATTTGCCCTCATCAGCTGGGAACACGGTCATCTTGGTGATTGTTGATCATTTTAAAAAAATGTTGCACTTTGTGTCTTTGCCTTCATTGCCTAACGCTAAGACTCTGGCTCAGGTATTTGTGCAGGAGGTGGTCAGACTTCATGGGGTTCCGTCTGACATCGTGTCTGATAGGGGGTCTCAGTGTGTGGCAAAATTTTGGAAAGCATTTTGCTCACGGCCGGGGATCAAGTTGTCCCATTCTTCGGTGTTTCATCCTCAGTGAAATGGTCAGACTGAGCGTATGAACCAAAATTTGGAACAGTACCTATGCTATTTTGTCTCTGATAACCAGGAGGAGTGGTCTACCTTTCTTCCTTTGGCTGAGTTTGCCATCAATAATCACCGCCAGGAGTCATCTGGGGAGTCTCCGTTTTTTTGTGTTTACGGGCTACATCCTCAATTTTGTACTTTGAGTCAGAGGGGCTCTTCCGGCGTTCCGGAGGAGTACCAGTTAGGAGCACAATTGTCGTCAGTTTGGAGGAGAGTTAAACAGTGCCTGTTGAGTGTGAGTGCCAGGTACAAACGTGTGGCTGACAGTAGGCGTGTGCCAGGTCTGGACCTGAGTGTGGATGACTGGGTGTGGTTATCCACAAAAAACATAAGACTCAAGATACCATCCCTTAAATTGGGTCCAAGGTTTATTGGTCTATTTAGGGTCACCGCCGTCATTAACCCAGTAGCGTACTGACTGGAGCTCCCTACGGTGTATAAGATACACAACGTGTTCCACAGGTCTCTTCTGAAGAAGGTGGTGGATTCTGTGGACGTGGCACCTATGCCACCTCCAGTTTTGGTGGATGGTAACCTGGAATTTGAAGTCTCTAAGGTGGTTGACTCTCGTGTAGTGCGTCGCACTTTACAGTATTTGGTACACTGGCGTGGTTATGGGCCTGAGGAGAGGTCCTGGGTACCAGCCTCGGACGTTCATGTGGATCGGCTGGTCAGGTTTTTTCATCGTCGCCATCCGGACAAGCCGGGTCCTATAAGCCGTGAGGGCCCTGGGGTCACTCATAGAAGGCGGGGTACTGTCATGTCGGACGCCGTTCAGACCAGGTCGTCCGACAGACAGCGGTAGTTCCGCTTTTGACCACTATTTGCTCTTTGGTGTCGGCTAGATTTTGTCTAGCTGTTCCGGGGTTAATTTACCTGATCCTCGGATTGGAAGCTGGGCCATGCCCATTGCCTTTAAATAGCTTTCCTGATCATTGGGCGTCGCCAATTATAGCTTCTGTCTTGCGTTGTTATCTCGGTCTGGAGTGGAGAGCTGGTTGTTGGAAAATCGTTGCTGGTGGTGCATTTTCCTTTGTCTTATTTACTCCTTCCTATATTTGTGTTTATTTTGCCCTGCACATTTATAGTGTATTCCTGAGTGACTGCGGCGTGGTGTATATTTTCCTTTATCCTTGTCTGTGCTAACTGTGGGTATTGGTGTATTGCATTCACCGGGTGGAGGGTGGAGGTTTTCAGCCTAGGGTTGTAACGGGAGGCAGGGTGAGGTTCGAGGCCTGGACATGCACACCATCAGTGTAAACTTTAGGTAGAGTGTCAGTCAGCATTTCCCTAGTCTGAGGGAAATTGCAGGGGCCCGGGTTATTAGCTCTCGCCCACCTAGTCTCCCCGTGACATCATGCACCCAAAACATTACTGTTGCTTGGGATGATCTTCTGTCTGTTCCAATGGTGCTTCTTTCTGCAGTGACAAGTGCAGGTTTATGATGAAGGTCTCAGTCACATGCTAGCTGTGTTTTTCACGGCTATCACTCATACCTATAAATTGAACCATTCACATATTCGTTATTTTTTGGACAGTGGTCTGTAGGGTTGAGCGACTTTTATTTTTATAGCATCGGGTCGGGTTTCACGAAACCCGACTTTCTCAAAAGTCGGGTCGAGTGAAATCGGACGATCCTATAAAAAAGTAGGGGTCGGCCAAAACACGAAACCCAATGCAGTGCAATGGGATACTATGGTTCCCAGGGTCTGAAGGAGAGGAAACTCTCCTTCAGGCCCTGGGATCCATATTAATGTGTAAAATAAAGAATTAAAATAAAAAATATTGATATACTCACCTCTCCGGAGGCCCCTGGACATCACCGCTGGTAACCGGCAGCCTTCTTTGCTTAAAATGAGCGCGTTTAGGGCCTTCCATGACGTCACGGCTTCTGATTGGTCGCGGACGCTCATGTGACTGCCACGCGACCAATCACAAGCCGTGACATAATTCTCAGGTCCTAAATTCCTCATTCTAGGAATTTAGGACCTGAGAATTACGTTGCGGCTTGTGATTGGTCGCGTGAGCGGTCACATGGGCGGCCGCGACCAATCACAAGCCGTGACGTCATCTAAGGCCCTTCACGCGCTCATTCTTAGGAAGGAAGGCTGCCGGAAAGAAGCCGAGGGTGAGTATATTCCTATTAGGTATATACTCACCCTCGGACGCGCCCTGCTTCTTTCCGGCAGCCTTCCTTCTTAAGAATGAGTGCGTGAAGGGCCTTAGATGACGTCACGGCTTGTGATTGTTCGCGGCCGCCCATGTGACCACTCACGCGACCAATCACAAGCCGTGACGTAATTCTCAGGTCCTAAATTCCTAGAATGAGGAATGTAGGACCTGAGAATTACGTCACGGCTTGTGATTGGTCGCGTGGCGGTCACATGAGCGGCCGCGACCAATCAGAAGCCGTGATGTCATGGAAGGCCTTAAACGCGCTCATTCTTAAGAAGGAAGGCTGCCAGTTATTACCAGGGCGCGTGCGAGGGTGAGTATATCAATATTTTTTATTTTGATTCTTTATTTTACACTTAAATATGGATTCCGATATCGATTTCCGATATCGCAAACATATCGGAACTCGGTATCGGAATTCCGATACCAGATTCAGAAGATCGCCGACCTCATGGCCGACCCCACACAGGGGTCGGGTCGGGTTTCATGAAACCCGACTTTGCCAAAAGTCGGCGACTTCTGAAAATGGCCGACCCGTTTCGCTCAACCCTAGTGGTCTGTGCAAAATCATGGATACATGTCTGATGATACTGGCGTTTGATAAAAATCAGAAATGAATGTCTATGGTTCTGCAAAAAGAATGAACAGCACTCGGATGTCAATAGTTCAATTTTCACAGACTTAGGGAAAAAAACTAATGAAAATCAGACCAAAATTATGAATCTTGGATGACATTCGACATTCTCATGAAAATAACTGATTGAAAGTTTTCTTATACTTAGTAGCTGTCATATGAAAGCTTGCATTTTCATTTTGCAGAATGGAAAGAAATGCTGTCAGATGTGTCGCCATTATTATCCAACAATCGTGCATTAAATTCCCAATTCTTGATCCTTCACTCTTCTAATATCATCAGCCAAGGAGACTAAGGAAACCCCAATACACATTAGAAGCTATTAATTGGTTTGGCCAGATTTAAAAAGGTTTCCCATTACTTAAATTTTGATAGGCTAGGTCATCTAGGTGCTGGAGATTGACGGAACTGCTCAGTTATGGAGCTTATTCGTCTAATATTTGTGGCCACGGCCCGGTAATGCACATCCACCCCCTACTCAAATCAATACGATAGGTCATCAATGTTAAAGTAGGGGACAACCTCGTTACCTCTTTAATCTATTGCATATGGGGAGTTTTATCTCTGTTTACCTGTCACGGTTCCACCCCTCAGTGTGTCTGGAATGCAGCTACTGACAGTTCGGCTGACCAATCTGGTACAGGGGCATGCTGAAGCTCTCAGTACTTTGATTGACAGCATGGCCATCCAATCTGGTACAGGGGCATGCTGAGCTGTCAGTGTGTTGATTGACCGCTTGACTAGCCAATCTGTGACTGGGAGGTGTTGGCTGTCTCCAAGGGGTTCACTATCCCGGGTGATTGCCATGCCTACTTAACTGAGCAGCTTCCCCCAGACCACTGCCAGATGTACATTCTATAAGTGAGGTTTGTGCTCCCTGTGCCTTGAGTTCTGTATGCTTGGTCTGTTGCATGACCTTGGACTTCGTTCTGACCATCTGCCTGTTTAACCCCTTCTGCTCCGATCAGTTATCTTCCCGGTACTCTGACCTCGGAACAGACTATTCTTTTGTCTCTTACTTCTGTTTATGACGTACCCTCCTTGCTTCTGACCTTGAACTCCTTGACCACTCTGACTCACGGCTCGACCATGAGAAGTGACTAGCGTCCCAAAACGCTCTTTCATCCTTGTTCATTAACGTATGAATACACAATGGAAGTTTGTAATTTAACATAAATGAAATGTTAAATAAGACATAAAATATATGAATGTAGTATCATCATAATAAGATTTTGTTTACATCTTATCTTATTTGATCACAATCAATATTTTGCTTTCCAAAATGCAAAAGAATAACATTTTCCTTTTCTTTCTTGTCTACTTTCATTTGTATTTAATTTAGTATCTACTACCACTGGTAAGTTATAACTAAGTATCTATACAATGTAATTGAACTTTTATGCTTCAGTTGTTATTATTGAAAGTTTAAAAATTTGACAAATCCAAATTATTATATTAAACAGTTAAGCCTCAATTAGCTAATATTTAGATTTTCACATTTGTATAGCGATATCAGATCAGGAGGTTCAGTCACTGTAGTTAACCATCTGTAAGTCTGCACTTCATGTAAACTATACCCTAACATAATAAAAAAGAAATAAGAATAACAGCATGGACAGCAGTAGATGAAGGAGGGGAAGGAAAGATTGAGGGAGAAGTGTGGTGTTACAGAAAAAACATTAATATATATTGGAAGGATGTTAATAGGATTTTAGTATTCCCATGTAGGATGCTAGCAGGTACGTAGGATGCAGTGACACACAGGAGGCAGAGCAAGGGTTAACAGGTTCTTTTTTATCAAACACTGATAATGCAAGGATGTGAACTTGCAGATGGGGAACGTGAAATGCAGAAGATAATAACAGGTTAACTTATCAGTCTCGGTGGAGGAAGGTGGCTGGAAAATCCCTCAGCAGCGGTGCAAGATGTCTCCGATCCGGTCCTGCAGAAGGGCAAAGCACTGTCTCCTTGCGATGGTGAATCCTCTGGGTCCTTTGGCACATGATCTCCTGATCCGGGCACACAGAGGGGTAGAGGTGAAGTTTGGCGGCACAGTGGAAGAAACAGAAAGTTCAGTAGATAAGGCCGCAGTAGAAGCACACAGTCCAGCGGACACAGCCATAGGCCGGTCCTTAGCAGGCACCGCAAGGACGGGACTAAGCGGTGCTTCCGCGGTGGTGAGCGGAGCCAAGGTACACACTTTATCCTGGTCACTACCCGGTGCGGATGTCTCTCTACAGGCACAGCTAGCTGGTGTGGGTCTGTCAAGAGGGAGTCAACCGTCTCACTTCTCACAAGCTCATTCCCCACCAAGTCTCCCGTCTTCCCGCTCACACCGCTACTTATGTCAGACCCGCCCCCACCAGTCAGGTGTTCAGAACTGTGGCAGTCAGGAACCTCTTCCCCCTGGAATATTGATGACAGTCCCGACAGTTCTGGCCCAGACATGCAAGAGGGACCGTTGACTTGGTACACCTCCCTACACCCAGTTTGGGGCAAATTTATCTGTGTAGTGTAGAAGAGATCAAACTCACAAATATATATCTGACATTTCCCTTTCTTATGATATCAGTGAGAAGTGGTAAGACCTTAAATTTCCATTTCTGCACTATAAAAGAAATATGTTTTATAAGTTTTTAAATACATTTTGTAAGCTTTTTTGGAATATGCTTACAGGCAGTCTCAATATGCCTAGCACTTGTATGATAATCAGACTTTTTTTTGACATGTGCACCCTTTGTAAAGTAGACAGTTGTGCTTAAATTTCTGGATTATGGAGATTTTTCTTTTGGATTTAAAAAAAAAAAGAAAAATAATATGGATGTTCTGTCTTACACTACAGGTTGCACACTTTCTTTGACACATAAGCCTTGAATTTAGGATTTTATTTTAGTAGTAAAACTAGCACTGAAGGGTTTAATACTGCCTTTTAATACTCCTTTTTGCAGTGTGTGATGAAATAAAAAAGGTGGTTATTAAGGTGCTCTTACTGCAGTATATCAATGATCAATCAATTCAAACTCACACTGAGTGACTATATAATACAGCTCTTCCCTATATATTACTTGAACCCTTGGATTATTATTCACACCCTGAAACTACCACTCCCATTTTCAATCTGCTTGAGTGTTGAATGTAGAACACCAAAATCAGATTAGGTCTTTTTATATCCCTACATGGAATGAGCTGTGCACTCTGACCTCATATTCCTACACCATTGTCACGGCTCAACTCCAGGGCTCAATATGGTGACCTCTGGCTGTGGGTCGATTTCCCTCTCTGTTGGACCACAGCCTGTATTTTCTCTTTCCAACTGCTGTTAGTAATCTTGTCTGTTTTGCTGTATTGCTTCTGTGCAGATGTTTTCACTTCCTCGTTTTGTTTGTGCTATCACATCTTGGAAGGGGTTATTAATACTCTCCTGGCACATGAAGTCTTTTCTGGCTATATTCCAAGTTAGATGGATGTTCGGATTCACAGCTCCCCAGTCAAGTATTATCTTGCTGATGTTTTTTCTATTTCTTCTACTGCTGTTTGTTTGCATGTTCTTCTTCTCAGCACTACTCCCATTTTGTTATTTTTAGGGTCTGGGGGTTGTCATGTATGCCAAAGGTATTTTTGAATTCCTTTCTTTTTCTTCTGTGTTTCATGCATGATTGTATGAACACATGAACACGTCTTTAGCCCTGTGTCTCACCCTATGTCTGTGTGCACTACGTTGAGGTTTTTTTGAATCGTACTCTGGGTATAGCTGAGGGTGCAATTAAGGACATTTTGGGTCAGCTGATATTGAGTGAGGGGCACCATTGCTAATTATAAGGGATACAGTTATGGTTAGGGTTCCTAATTCTCATCAACTATATAGGGGAAGAAAAGAAAAAACTGCAATTCTGGTGTTATTTTTTTAGATTTTAAATTTTACACTCTTCTTGGGGCTTAAAAAAAGTGTGAACTTTATTCCGTGGATCATAATGATTATTGTAATAACATTTTTTTTTTAAAATAAAAAAATACCTTTTTTGTTTTTTTGTTGCACAAATCTTCATTACGTGATCCATAATCTCTATTCTTCTCTTTTACTTTCTTTTTAATACATTTGAAATCAACTTTAGGCTATGTTCATGCAGCGCCCCAGAGTCCTGGTCGTTGCAGTACTGACGCTCCGCCACTAAGGGGGGTGATGGTGCGTCTGTTGGCACTAAAGGAGTCCACCTGACCAGGTATCACAGTCACACATTACACTTCACACTCTGGCCACCAGGGGGAGCAAAGGGTTCTATGTATTAGGCCACTCCTCACAATCTGGTAAAACTGGGGGCTGGATAGGAAGTTAGCCAGAAGCTGACTGGGTTGGATCCAGGCAATCCAGGCGACATCCTGTGGCAGAGGGTGTTGCAGGGGAAGATTCAGGGGGTCCCTGTCAGGGGTGGGATCCTGACAGAGGCCTAGCGAACAGAACGTTACGGAGCTGCGCCTGCACTCGAATGCGGCGGCATCCTAAGAAAGGAAATGAAGCAAGGTTTATTGTGGAGAAGTGAGAAACGAGATCGCAGCACAAAGGAGAATAAAGCCAGTAGGAGTTGTGCCTTAAGATCGTGGCAACATCCTACTGAGGTGCGTAGCCGGTGGCCGGAATGCCGAGGAAGTATTGGGCTCCAAGCAGTACTTCAAACAGTGGCAGGGCAGTTAACTTTAGGTTGGCTGTCTCACCTAAATCACCTAAGCAGACATAGGATGCAATTGTGGGAGAGGGGCGACGCTAGGGTCCCGGAAGAACTCCAGGCCTACCTGTCATACGGGTGCGTCCTAGCCATATCATCTGGGGGACCGAGAAGAACATCAGAACAGATACAAGTTGTGAGAAAGAACATCAGAAACATACACAACAGTTGTGAGGACTATCCCGTGGTGCTCAGCAGGGAGGTACTACCACACACAGGCGCTAGATGGTAGGCACTGATTTCCACCTGCAAAGGGAACTCTGGATGTGCCTTCGGACCGGCTGGTCTCAGCCAGCCCTGTTAGCAGTACTCTGGATTGCGGATCCTGAAGCCTTCAGTAAAGAGGTAAAGAGACTGCAACCCTGTGTCCTCGTTATTCATCGCGACTTGCACCACGCATCACCCTCACACGTTTCATTGGACGCCTGTTATGATCCTTAGTGGTTGAGGATCACAAATTACTCCAGCTAAGTAACAAACATAGGACAAGCTCTAGGGAGGTGGCAAGCTGGACTGACCGCAAATCTGAACCTAACCAAACACACTAGAAGTAGCCGGTGAACGTGCCTGAATTCCTAGACGTCTCGAGCCAGCCTAAGGAACTAACTACCCCTAGAGAGAAAGAAAGACCTCTCTTGCCTCCAGAGAAATAATCCCCAAAGATATAGAAGCCCCCAACAAATAATAACGGTGAGGTAAGAGGAAGGCACATACACAGGGGTGAAAACAGATTCAGCAAATGAGGCCCACTAATACTAGATAGCAGAAAATAGAAAAGGGAATCTATGCGGTCAGTAAAAAACCCTTACAAAATATCCACTCTGAGATTTCAAGAACCCCCACACCAACTAACGGTATGGGGGGAGAAACTCAGTCCCCTAGAGCAACCAGCAAGCGAAGAAATCACATTTTAGCGAGCTGGACTAAAAACATAATGAACACTGATAATCAAAAAGTGATCAAACAAAAACTTAGCTTGTCTTGGAGAGACTGGGAGCAAGGTAGACACATGGAATCTGAAGAGCACTGAATACATTGATAGCAGGCAAGGAACTGAGTATCCAGGTGGGCTAAATAGAAAACCAACCAAGGATAACGAACCAGCTGATGAAGCCAACCTGCAGAAAGACAACACTACACAGTACCGCTTGTGACCACTAGAGGGAGCCCAGAAATAGAGTTCACAACAGACGCCCCTTAGCAGGGTCACGGACCGGGTCTAGCCACCGAGACAACCCCAGGACCGAGACTGAGAGGCCCGGTACCGAGTACCCCGCTGCCCTGCGTCTGGGGGTGCTCCATTCACATCTTGCTTTTTTCCTGTTTCTGCCAGGGGTTCATTTTTTTAACTCAAGAATAGCACAGTGCCAGGAATACCATAAGCATTGCAGCATTTACTGCAAGTAGGGAAGACACTTTAAAAGAGCATAGCAGACATGCATATCTGATAAAAGGCATAAAGAGAAAAGGGGATATAATGAAATAGTATATACCAGTAGTCAGTATCCTTGCGAATGCAACGTACGTTTCGCCTAGTGGCTTTCTCAAGGAGTATAAATAGGCCATTTTCTCTTTATGCTTTTTTTCAGATATGCATGTCTGCTATGCTCATTTATTTGGTGGACTATTTGGGTGGGATTTTTACTATATATGATTATGTTATGTAGCCAGTATACCCATTGTTAATATTTTTGTGCTGTGGTTTCTGTATTTTGTCTTTTGGTTTACCACTAACTTTTTATGTCTTTCACATTTTATTATCAATATTCAATAAAGTTATATATTTTATGTATACTTTGATCTGGTTTATTCACAAATTTTGAGCAGGTAAAATAATTGCTTTCAAGTGAATATCGAAACTAATGTTGCTATATTATAGTGAGTTTGTCTCACTTTAGTTGTTGTTTTTTTACAAATATGGATGTGAAATACTGACTAAAATATTGCTTTGTGAACGTGGCCTTGGACACCTGCTGGACAAACGCTCCTGTTTTTAATGCTGCTGTCTTAAGTGAAAGAAACTGATTGGACCTTTAAATTCACAATAAGGGCTAGCTCACAATGGCGTATAATATGGCCGAGTGCTCTTCGATGTTTTATCAGATAGCACTTGGCTCTTTGTTATGCCATGGGGCAGTACAAGTGCATCTGATAATCTGATCATGGAGACTGAGAGGTAGCAACTGTTGTGATTTGCGAGGGTCGCTATTTGTCCCTTATAATGCGCTCAGAAGCATATTAGACCCCTGGAGTGGTCACAGCAGGACGCTGTGAGTCACAAGGCAGAATAAAAAGTAAGTTGAACCTGGTCAAGTTATTTGGCCAAGGATTTATTCAGGAAAACCTGGTATGGGCTTTTATTTTTGAAACGTACTGCAGGAAGGTAGTGGGGATGGTCCGTTTCCTCAAGCCTGGATCTTACAAGTGGCCCATGGCCACAGAGTTGAGTTTGAGGGAAAAAAAACCTTCAGTGGAGGTTGGGTGTGTCAGTGTTGGAGTTGGCAACCTGTGAAGCAGTCGGCTCTGGAAGAAGGCTCTGTCTGTGTGAGGAAACACAAGGCCAAGCAGATATGGTGGTGCAGTTGCCCTGAGCAACCTCACATTTATGGACTGTTTTTGGTTTCCCGGGTGCAATCCGGAGGTTATCATTTTGGTGCTTCTACTTCGAGTACTCTGAATATTAAAGAGACTTTTGTTTTTGGAACTTTACTGTGGTCATTACCTCCTCACTATATAAGTGAGCTACCGCTGCACTACATATGGTGGAGAATGCGGGCAATGTGAATTGAGGCATACCCCAAAGCGTGCTGCATGTTGGTGATCAGGCCTGCAACTCTGCAGCTTAATCCTACGGACAATATGGATGAAATACTAAGACAGTTGTCTGTCTCTCAAGCGTAAGAGCAGGAGGCGCTGCAGTTGCGGCAGCAGCAGCAATGGCAGCAGGAGCTACCTAGTCAGCAACAGTAGCAGACAAATGAATTGTTGATGCAGCAGATCACAGCCATGCAGGAGGCAGGTCCACCAGCGACAGCATTCCGGTCGAAGGCCCGGTTTAAGGTCTGGTCAGTGCTAAGGAAAATGGCACCTGAGGATGATATGGAGGCCTTCCTCACCATCTTCAAACACACTGCGGAGCAGTAGAGCTTGCCGGTGACCCATTGGGCTGAAGTTGTGGCCAAGTTAATGACAGGAGAGGCACAGAATGCCTACCTGGACCTCAGTTGGGAAGATGCCCTAGACTATGGGAAGCTGAAAGGTGAGATCCGTGCCACACTGGGGGTTAATACATATGTGAGGGCCCAACTGGTGTTCCAGTGGTCCTTTTCTGAGACTCGGCCTGCCCTATCTCAGGCCTATGACTTGCTGCAGCTGGTTAAAAAATGGCTCCAGCCTGAGATATTAACCCCATTCCAGATGGTAGAGAAGGTGGTGGTTGACCGGCTGGTGAGTGCTCTGCCAGCAACCATAAAACATTGGGTGGGGCAAGGAGACCCGGGCACTCTAGACCAGGTGGTAGGACTGGTAGAGCAGTATACAGCCACACAGGACTTTATACGGGATGCTGCTCCACTGTGGTTGTCACATAAGGCCCCGCCGACCCAGGAGACTGGGAAAAGTCCACAATCCTCCACCAGGGCCAATACAGATCATGCCCATACCGAGGGTATATCTCAGAAGGAGAGTGACAACAGACCCATGTCCCCTAAATCAGCCCCAAGGTTCCCTCGTATCGCAGTTGTTAGGTGTTGGCAATGCCAAGGGCCTGGACATGTGGTTGCCATCTGCCCCCTATCAACAGAACCCATGGACTGTGGGCATATGTGCTGCGTGTCTTTGTTTGCCCAGCCAGTCTTCACTGCCACTACAGGCCCTGCCAGTACCGAACCTCAGCTGTGCCAAGTACTCATTAATGGGTACCAGACGGATGCTCTCTTGGACTGGTGGAGCTTGATGACTGGGGCACAGGTCCCTGGTGGCTGGGGACAATCCTAATGGATGGAAGGTGGGGTGGTGTGCATACATGGGGACCTCTGAGAGTACCCAGCCATGGAGGCTATGTTTTCCACCCCGTGTGGAGAAAAAAACATGTGGGAGTGGTAAAGACTCTTCCATATTGGACTGTAGTAGGAAGAGACTTACCCCTGTTCTGGTCCCTGTGGGAAACCAGGGTTAACCTTCCCAGGATAAATGGTATTCCGGGCTCAGAACCCAAAGATCCCAATTCAGGGATACCTGCCGTAGGGAGGTCGCCAACCTAGGGACAGAGTGTAAACTGTTGTGAATTCCATTCTTGGGCTCCCTCTGGTGGTTGTAAATGGCACTGTTGTGAATTCTGCCCTTGGGCTCCCTCCGGTGGTTTTAAGTGGAACTGCTGCTACTTGGATTTAGCTTAGCAGCTGCTTCCACTGATCGTCTCTCCTGCTCTGCTATTTAGCCTGGCTCTGATCTTCAGCCAGTGCCAGCTGTCAATGTTTCTTGGTTGGATTCAGATCTCTCCTTGGATTTCCTTGATAGTCGGTCCTGTTCAGCAAAGATAAGTCCTTGCATGTTCATTTGTTGTCCTCTTGCTGTGGACTTAATCATTCAGCTCATTTTATGTTTGCTCTAGTCCAGCTTGTCAGTATTCAATATTCAGTTAAGCTGGAAGCTCTGGAGAAGCATATTTGCCCTCCACACCGTTAGTCAGGTGTGGAGATCTTTTGTAAACTCTGTGATGGATTTTCTAGCTTTTAATACTGACCGCACAGTATCCTTTCCAATTCTGTCTATCTAGTTAGAAGTGGCCTCCTTTGCTAAATCCTGTTTTCATTCTGTGTATGTCATTTCCCTCTCCACTCACAGTCAATATTTGTGGGGGGCTGTCCTATCCTTTGGGAACTTTCTCTGAGGCAAGATAGCTTTCCTGTTTCCATCTTTAGGGGTAGCTAGTTCTCCGGCTGCGACGAGATGTCTAGGGAGTGACAGGAACATTCCACGGCTACTTCTAGTGTTGTTAGCTTCAGGAACTGCAGTCAGTAAAGTTACCATCTCCTCAGAGCTCGTCCCATGTTGCTCCTTAACCACCAGGTCATAACAGTAAACCCAATAAGTTTCCCTTAGAGGTGTTGGCAGGAGAAGTTGAGGAGACCCCACTGATAAGTGAGCTGGAGGTGTCCCCTGGTAAGTTCGGGACTGCCCAGCTTCAGGATCCCACTCTGACCTGGGCACGGAGAACAGTAATCGAAGTGAATGAGGTGGCACAGCAACCGGGTGCAGAGAGGGAGTTTTTCTGGATGTGATCAACAAGGAGTTACTCCTACAGGGCTGATAAAATCAGGGGTGAGGTGGTAGAACAACTGGTAGTGCCCCAATCCTATCATCGGGCAGTGCTCGACATGGCTCACACATGCTAGGAGGGCATTTGGAGGCCAAAAAGATGCAGGAGTGGTATCTACACTGAGGTCCAAAGGTACTGCAATTCGTGTTCGGAGTGCCAACTAACCTCACCCACCATGAACTACTGGAGTCCGATGGTGCCTCTGCCCATTACAGAGGTACCTTTCAAGAAGATTGTGATGGATCTAGTAGGGCCGATAGAAAAATCGGCCCAGGGCCACCAACACATATTAGTAGTCGTAGACTATGCCACCCAGTACCCAGACGCAATACCTGTCCGCCACACCTCGGCTAAACTAATAGCCCCTGAACTATTTGCCATGTTTTGTCACCTTGGGCTACCGAAGGAGATCCTTACAGATCAGGGAACTTCTTTTATATTTAAGGTGACTAGGGAGCTATGTAAGATGCTCCTAATTAAACAGCTATGTATGTTGGTGTACCATTCACAAACTGACGGGTCAGTGGAGAGGCTTAATAAGACTTTTTAAGCCATGCTAAAAAAGGTGCTCGCCAAGGATGGGAGGGATTGGGACATGTTACTGCCCTATCTAATGTTCACCATCAGCAAGGTACCTCAAGTGTCCACAGGGTTCTCCCCATTTGAGTTACTGTATGGCAGGCACCCGAGGGGACTGCTGGTTATAGCCAAGGAGACATGGGAACAGGAGCCCACTCCACATAAGAGTGTCATCGAGCATGTGGCAAGTATGCAGGATCGGAGTGCGTCACATAATAAAGGAGCATTTGTTGGAAGCCCAGGCCGCTCAGAGCCGCTCATATAATAAAAGGTCCAGAGTCAGGACCTTTAAAGAAGGGGATCACGTGTTGGTACTCATGCTCACACCAGAGAGTAAGGTCATGGCCAAGTGGCAGGGGCCATTTGAGATACAAGGAAAGGTAGATAAAGTGAATTATAGGGTGCGCCAAGCTGGGAAAAGGAAACCCGAGCAGCTGTATCATGTTAACCTGCTAAAAGCCTGGAAGGACCTAGAGTGCTTGGTCACAGAGGCGACTCTGGGCGTACCAACAGGGACCCCTCTGGACCCAGGCAGGAATGTGGCCGGGTGTGAGGTAAAAGTAAATGACGCCTTCACAAAACAGCAGCGACTAGAGGCTCGAGCTTTGGTGCAGCGGGATACGGGCTTAATCTCAGAGCTGTCAGGGCGAATGTCGGTGATCCAACATGACTTCGTCACCGAGCCCCAGGTAAGGGTACGGATGAAACCGTACCAGGTGCCAGAAGCCCAGAGGCAAGCGATAGCAGCTAAAGGGATGCAAATGCTTCAATTGAAAGTCATCGAGGAGTCCCGGAGTGAGTGGGCTAGCCCCAATGTGCTAATACCTAAACCAGATGGCTCGTTACACTTTTGTATTGACTTCAGAAAGTTAAATGAGGTGTCAAAGTTTGACCTCTATCTAATGCCCTGAGTGGATGAGCTAATTGAGAGACTGGGAAAGGCCCAGTACTTCACCAAAGGGTACTGGCAGGTTCCGCTAACAGAATCAGCGAAAGAGAAGACAGCATTCATAACGCCGGAGGGTCTATATGACTATGTCATCTTGCATTTTGAGTTACATGGCCACATTCCAGAGGCTGATGGACAAAGTGTAATAGCCTCATCGGAAATACTCATCAACGTATTTAGATGACATAGTCATCTTTAGTACCAACTGGGAGACCTATCTGTTCCAAATTCAAGCAGTGCTGGAGTCTCTCAGAATCGCGTGGTTAACAGCAAACCCAAAGAAATGCACAATCAGACTCACGGAATTCCGGTACTTAAGATATGTGATCGGCTGCGGAATTATTAAACCCCAAGTGACCAGCTGAGATCATTTTGGTGCTTCTACTTCGTGAGTACTCTGAATATTAAATAGACTTTTGTTTTTTGGAGCTTTACTGTGGTCACTGCCTCCTCACTGCATAAGTGTTCTACCTCTGCACTACAGGACCCATACAAGTCAATTGTGCAGTTCGATTTCTCAGACTCAGATAATGCAGAAGATGGAGAAATTAAGTTCTCTGTTTTCTCCATACCTGTGCTGTGATTTTGTCATGTGAGAGAGTCAGATCACACTAACGTGACGCTCAGCTCTAGCTCTTAAAGCTCTGAGTGTCGTAAGCATAATCGGCCTGATTCTCTTGAATCTGACACCGGCCTAAGGCCATGTTCACACTTTGTGGGTTTTACCGCGGATCCGCGGCGATTTTGATGCTGCGGGTCCGCAGCAGTTTCCATAGGGTTTACATTTACATGTAAACCTTATGGAAACCGCAATCCGCTGTGCACATGCTGCGGGAAAAACCGCGCAGAAACGCAGTGGTTTACATTCCGCAGCATGTCACTTCTTTGTGCAGAATCGCTGCGATTCTGCACCCATAGGAATGCATTGATCCGCTAACTTCCCACATGGGGCTGTGCCCACGATGCGGGAAGTAAGCGGATAATGTGCAGATGGTACCCGGGGTGGAGGAGAGGAGACTCTCCCCCAGGCCCTGGGAACCATATTTGTTAAAAAAAAAGAATTAAAATAAAAAATAATGATATACTCACCTCTCAGCGCTGCACGCGGCCGTCCGGTATCAGGGTTGGTGTGCGAGCAGGACCTGCAGTGACGTCGCGAAGGTCCTTCTCGCACAGCATCTTTGGAACCGGACCGCCGCGTGCAGCGCCGAGGAGATCGGGACATCAGAGGGTGAGTATATAACCATGTTTTATTATTTTTAACATTACTTTTGATGCTGCATATTGCAGCATATGCAGCATCAATAGTATAGGAGTAAACCCGCAGCGGAAACCGCAAAACAAACTGCGATAAATCTGCAGGGATAACCGCAGCGGTTTTGCCCTGCAGATTTATCAAATCCGCTGCGGGAGAACCCGCAGAGGACCCCGCAAAGTGTGCACATAGCAGTTCCTTCTCCTCTCTGGTATCAACTGTCAGGGAGAGTCAAGACACTTGCATATACAGTGGGGCAAAAAAGTATTTAGTCAGTCAGCATTAGTGCAAGTTCCACCACTTAAAAAGATGAGAGGCGTCTGTAATTTACATCATAGGTAGACCTCAACTATGGGAGACAAACTGAGAAAAAAAAATCCAGAAAATCACATTGTCTGTTTTTTTTATCATTTTATTTGCATTTTATGGTGGAAAATAAGTATTTGGTCAGAAACAAAATTTCATCTCAATACTTTGTAATCTATCCTTTGTTGGCAATGACAGAGGTCAAACGTTTTCTGTAAATCTTCACAAGGTTGCCACACACTGTTGTTGGTATGTTGGCCCATTCCTCCATGCAGATCTCCTCTAGAGCAGTGATATTTTTGGCTTTTCGCTTGGCAACACGGACTTTCAACTCCCTCCAAAGGTTTTCTATAGGGTTGAGATCTGGAGACTGGCTAGGCCACTCCAGGACCTTGAAATGCTTCTTACGAAGCCACTCCTTCGTTGAACTGGTGGTGTGCTTTGGATCATTGTCATGTTGAAAGACCCAGCCACGTTTCATCTTCAATGCCCTTGCTGATGGAAGGAGGTTTGCACTCAAAATCTCACGAAACATGGCCCCATTCATTCTTTCATGTACCCGGATCAGTCGTCCTGGCCCCTTTGCAGAGAAACAGCCCCAAAGCGTGATGTTTCCACCACCATGCTTTACAGTAGGTATGGTGTTTGATGGATGCAACTCAGTATTCTTTTTCCTCCAAACACGACAAGTTGTGTTTCTACCAAACAGTTCCAGTTTGGTTTCATCAGACCATAGGACATTCTCCCAAAACTCCTCTGGATCATCCAAATGCTCTCTAGCAAACTTCAGACAGGCCCGGACATGTACTGGCTTAAGCAGTGGGACACGTCTGGCACTGCAGGATCTGAGTCCATGGTGGCATAGTGTGTTACTTATGGTAGGCCTTGTTACATTGGTCCCAGCTCTCTGCAGTTCATTCACTAGGTCCCCCCGCGTGGTTCTGGGATTTTTGCTCACCGTTCTTGTGATCATTCTGACCCCACGGGGTGGGATTTTGTGTGGAGCCCCAGATCGAGGGAGATTATCAGTGGTCTTGTATGTCTTCCATTTTCTAATTATTGCTCCCACTGTTGATTTCTTCACTCCAAGCTGGTTGGCTATTGCAGATTCAGTCTTCCCAGCCTGGTGCAGGGCTACAATTTTGTTTCTGGTGTCCTTTGACAGCTCTTTGGTCTTCACCATAGTGGAGTTTGGAGTCAGACTGTTTGAGGTTGTGCACAGGTGTCTTTTTATACTGATAACAAGTTTAAACAGGTGCCATTACTACAGGTAATGAGTGGAGGAAAGAGGAGACTCTTAAAGAAGAAGTTACAGGTCTGTGAGAGCCAGAAATCTTGATTGTTTGTTTCTGACCAAATACTTATTTTCCACCATAAAATGCAAATAAAATGATAAAAAAACAGACAATGTGATTTTCTGGATTTTTTTTTCTCAGTTTGTCTCCCATAGTTGAGGTCTACCTATGGTGTAAATTACAGACGCCTCTCATCTTTTTAAGTGGTGGAACTTGCACTATTGCTGACTGACTAAATACTTTTTTGCCCCACTGTACATTGAATGGTTGGTGATTGTGACAAAAATTGGCTGGATTTCTAGTGCTTTAACGTGCGTGTTGAAAACGTGAATAGTTTAAAAAAAGAAGGATTATTCCCTTTCACCACCCTTGAAGAACCAATGCAAACTTGATGGAAGGTATGCTCCAGATCTGTCTGCTCTCAGGGGAAGTCACCAGGATCTCTACAGCCTTTGATTGGCTGCAGCAGTTAGGTGACTACAGGAGAGCATCACTGAATGTTGATCACAAATTCTCTGTTTAATGCTCATACCAATACATCCAGTCTCAGCACTCCTGGTAATTTCCAAATGAATCTGTGTGGGTGCTAAAGGGTGAGAATGTTTTTTGTTTATTATTTTAAAATGATTTAAGCCTAAAAATCCTTTTTTCAAATGTTGGACAACTCCTTTAATATGTATGTGGGGCTTTATTTATAAATATACTTTCATCTCTGGTCATTAACATATGTATACACAATGCAGGTTTGTAGTATTTGCATATCTAGTATTGAAATGTTGAATAACACACAAACTTTTGAAGTGAATTATACTCAGTCAGAACATTTGGTAAAGGCTTTTTTGTATCATACTTTATTCTCCAAAAGCAATATTCTACTTTCCAAATTTGAAAGTAATAATATGTTCTTTTCTTTTTATATTTCATTTAGAAACTACAACTGGTAGGTAATAAGAAATTTACACAGTTTTTAGTTATTTTTAACCCATTGAGGATTTGGTCAAACTTGGCTTTAACCCAATCATGGCATATGGCGTATGATTACAATCATTACATTATGTGTTGGTTCCCCTCTTCTTCTTGGCTAATAATCGCTGTGATATACAGCTGCCATCTGCCTATAACAATACTGGTAAACTCCGTAATAAGAAGTGAACTGAAACATCGTAACTTGCTGCAAAATTAGCAAATTAATTGAATAAAATCATCGATAAAAATGTCAGCTCGCCACACATAAAATCAAGCTCTAACACAGCTCCATCAACTGAAAAATATATATAATTTCTGAATTTTTTTTTCACTGCTAAATTAAAAAAATACAGGTTTTGTATGGAAGCAAATCAAACTGTGTTAGGCATCGAGATCCCGCTGCTGCACAGGGGGAATCTCAAGCCATATCCTCTGCGGTCTCCCATTCTCCTTCAGCCACAGAGTGTTCTACTCAGCAAAGAAATCTGTCTCAGCATCTTGCCCAGGCTAATGCTGTGCGTCTGGTTGCTGCTGCTGTCCCAGGTTCAGTTATGGCAACCAGCATTAGTCAGCGGCGACCAGGCGCCCCTGAGACTGCTTTTCTCCATCTGAGCATGCCCGTGAGATTACCGCTCATTGGTGGTCGGAGGTTAGGTTATAGCAAGTCGTGTAGGGGATTCGAGAACCAGTGTGTGATACACCTGGAGCTACTGGTTGCACGTTTCCCCTCTGAGTGGGCTAAAGTGGGGTGTAGTATCTCCCTTCTGTCAGACAGGGCGTTGCAGTGGGCTATGCCGCTGTGGGAGTGCGACGATAATGTGGTGCAGAGTGCTCCGCGGTTTCTGAGCACTCTGAAGCAGGTCTTCTTGGGACCGCGAGTCACCCATGATACAGTGCTCCAACTGCTGGCATTGACACAGGGCTCATCCATGGTAAGTCACTTTGGCATCTACTTCTGGACTTTAGAATCTGAGCTGGAGTGGTCGGATAAAGTCCTCATTAGTGTTGAGCGATACCGTCCGATACTTGAAAGTATCGGTATCGGAAAGTATCGGCCGATACCGGCAAAGTATCGGATCCAATCCGATACCGATACCCGATACCAATACAAGTCAATGGGACTCAAGTATTGGACGGTATCCCTCATGGTTCCCAGGGTCTGAAGGAGAGGAAACTCTCCTTCAGGCCCTGGGATCCATATTAATGTGTAAAAGAAAGAATTAAAATAAAAAATATTGCTATACTCACCTCTCCGACGCAGCCTGGAGCTTACCGAGGGAACCGGCAGCGTTGTTTGCTTAAAATTCGCGCGTTTCCTTCCTTACGTGAAGTCCCGGCTTGTGATTGGTCGCGTGCCGCCCATGTGCGACCAATCACAAAGCCGGAACGTAATTTTAAAATCCTGAAGGACCTAAAATTACGTCACGGCTTGCTGTGATTGGTCGCGTCGCGGCCACATGGGCGACGCGACCAATCACAAGCCGTGACGTCACGGGAGGCAGGACAAGCGCGCATTTTAAAATGCGTGCGTGTCCAGCCTCCCGTGACGTCACGGCTTGTGATTGGTCGCGTCGCCCATGTGACCGCGACGCGACCAATCACAAAGCCGGGACTTCACGTAAGGAAGGAAACGTGCGAATTTTAAGCAAACAACGCTGCCGGTTCCCTCGGTGAGGTCCAGGCTGCGTCGGAGAGGTGAGTATAGCAATATTTTTTATTTTAATTCTTTATTTTACACATTGATGTTGTTTCGATACCAATACCCGATACCACAAAAATATCGGATCTCGGTATCGGAATTCCGATACAGCAAATATCGGCCGATACCCGATACTTGCGGTATCGGAATGCTCAACACTAGTCCTCATCCCTGTCTTTTGGAGGGTGCTGGCTGACCATGTGAAAGACGCTCTGCCCACTAGGGAGATTCCGGCCACACTGGAGGAGCTAGTATCCGTCTCCACTTGCATCGACCTTCGTTTCTCCGAGCGAAGGTTGGAGCGAGCCCAGTGTCGGCAGAGGTTTCGGCTGGCTCCTAATTTCGCCAGACATCTGGAATCCCCAGATCAGGCGTCTGAGCCCAAGAAGCCATGGAGGTGTCATGAGCAGGATCTAAGTCCTGGAACGCTCGTGGACTCATGGTCTGCCATGTCTGCCAGCAGTTAGGACATGTTGCCTCCAGATGTCCTCAGTGGGCAGAAAAACATCCACGTCTAGTGGCTATAGGAGGTGGCTCTCTAGACTCAGCGGTGTTTTCTTCCAAATTGTCTTTCAAGGTGACACAATAGGCCCATCCACTCACATGGTGGAGGTTTGTGTGGATTCCGGGGCGGAGGGCAATTTCATGTCTTCAGCCTTCGCCCAATGGCACGCAATACCTCTGGTGATGCTCACCAAGCCAGTCACCGTTCAAGTGGTAAATGGGTCGACACTACCCTCGCAGATCACACACCAGACTATCCCACTCACTCTCACCATGTCTCCAGCTCATCAGGAAATAATCTCCCTGTTGATCATACCCGAGGGTATTGATGAGATCTTATTAGGGGTATCATGGTTACACCACCATTCTCCTCATATAGATTGGTCCTCTGGGATAATATTGGGATGGAGTAAGTTGTGTAAGGGTAGATGTCAGAGGGAGTGCATTCAGGTGGCCTCTACAGCAATGCATGTAGATCTTTCTTCTCTCACCATACTCTATTGGTAATATGCGGACATGTTCTCCAGGAGATTTTCAGAGACCCTTCGGCCTCAACGCCCCCATGACTGTCCAATTGACCTCTTGCCTGGTACTGAGCCTCCCCAAGGTTGAGTCTACCCGTTATGTCTCCCGGAGAAGGAGGCAATGTCTCAGTTCATCAAGGAGCACCTGGCAAAAGGATTCATCAAGAAGTCAGTGTCACCAACAGGGGCTGGTTTCTTCTTCGTGCAGAAGAAGACCAGGGAATTACATCCATGCATTGACTACAGGGGTCTTAATGCTATTACCATCAAAAATAAGTACCCTCTTCCTCTAATCTCCAAACTCTTTGATAGGTTGCGGAGAGCAAGGGTATTTACAAAATTAGACCTGCGGGGTGCCTATAACCTAATACGCATCCTTGAGGGGGATGAGTGCAAGACGGCATTTAACACCAGGGACAGCCACTATGAATGCCTGGTGATGCCCTTTAGGCTCTGTAATGCCCCTGCCGTTTTCCAAGACTTTGTGAATGATATCTTCCGGGATATGCTCTCCACCTCGGTCGTAGTCTATCTGGATGATATTCTCATCTACTCTCCAGATATAGACTCCCACTGGAGAGATGTTTGCAAAGTCTTTGACCTCCTACGGGCAAACTCCCTGTATGCCAAGTTGGAGAAGTGTATGTTTGAGCAGGAGTCTTTACCTTTCCTGGGCTATATCATCTCCGCCAAGGGATTGGCAATGGATACTGCCAAGCTACAGGCTGTGATGGACTGGCAGTAGCCCCATTCTCTTAAAGCGGTGCAGCGCTTTGTGAGGTTCATTAACTATTATCGCCAGTTCATTCCCCACTTCTCAACTTTGGTAGCTCCCCTGGTTGCCCTCACCAAGAAGAGAGATTATCCTAAATTTTGGTCGGAGGAGGTCTCCAAGGCCTTTTTCTCTATTAAGTCTCACTTCGCTAGCGCTCCCATTTTACAGCACTCCGATGTTGATAAACCATTTATCATGGAGGTGGATGCCTCTTCCGCCGGTGCTGGAGCCGTCCTCTTCCAAAAGGATGCTCAAAGTCGGAAGCATCCTTGCTTCTTTTTTCCAAGACCTTCTCACCGGCGGAGAGGAATTATTCCATCTGGGACAGGGAGTTGCTAGCAATTAAGTTGGTCTTTTCAGGGTGGAGACACCTCCTAGAGGGGGCTAGTTACCCCTTTTCAAATATTCACCGACCACAAAAATTTAGTGTATTTGCAAACTGCCCAGCGGTTGAACTGTCTCCAGGCCAGATAGTCCCTGTTCTTCTCCTGATTTCACTTCACCCTCTATTTTCTCGCCGACGCTCTCTCCTGCTCTGTAGTGTCATCTGAAGAGGGAGTGAAGCCTCGGCTTATTGTCCCTTCAGAGAGCCTGAGAACTGTGCCTCTGGTCAAGACTTTTGTCCCTCCTAATTTGCAACTGGAGGTTCTCTCTTGGGCTCATTCACAGGGTGGGTGAACATTTAGGGACTAAGAGGACATTTGAGCTCCTGGCGAGGACGTACTGGTGGCTGCATATGGCCCGTGATGTTGGAGACTATAATAGGGCGAGTATCTCCTGTGCCAAGAATCGGTCTTCTCGGCAGCACCCTGCTGGATTATTTTACCCCCTGCCGGTGGTGGATAGGCCCTGGGAGATGGTCAGGATGGACTTTGTGGTGGGCTTACCCATGTCCCGTAGCTGCACCATTATTTGGGTAGTCACCCACCATTTCTCTAAAATGGTACATCTTGTGCCTTTTCCCTGAGTACCTTCAGCATGGGCTTTGGTGGCATTGTTCATCAAACACGGTTTTCACCTGCACGGCATGCCTGACAAAATAGTCAGTGACCTGGGTCCCCAGTTCATGTCTCGGTTCTGGAGAGAGCTCTGTCATCTGCTTAGAATAGAGCTAAATCTCCTCGGCTTACCATTCCGAGATGAATGGATTGGTTGAGCGGACCATCCAGACCCTGGTCACATATTTGTGCCATGTTGTCTCCTCCAGGCAGGATGACTGGGTATCTTTGCTACCATGGGTCGAATTTGCACTGAACAATGCCATTGCCAACTCCACTGGGCAGACCTGTTCCTCCTTAATTACAGCCAGCATAAACGTGTCCCTGTGCCTATGCCAACCCTGTGGTCTACCGTCTGGCCCTTCCTCCACGAGTTGGTATCACCAACACCTTTCATGTGTCCCTCCTTAAATCCGTTCACATGTCCCGGTTTTCTGAGTTATCTGCCGGGACATCTGTACAATTATGAGGTGAATGCTATTGTCGAGTCCAAGGTGGTACGTGGCAAAAAGTTCTTTCTGGTGGACTGGAAGGGTCATGGGCCAGAGGACAGGACCTGGGAACCTATTGAGCACATCTGGTCTCCTCAGCTCATTGCAGCATTTGAACATAGTAAGACCCAAGGAGTGGGGCCTGTCATTATTCCCCAATGGCATGGGAACATCAGAAACACAAAATAACAGACTAGCCCTCGGGTGATGGAAACTCAAGCTGACCGTGGCCTAAATCTACCACACAACTAACAGTAGCCAGGAAGCATTCCTACGGCTGCCTAGATGCCATGCGCCAGCCGGAGAATTAACTACGCCTGGAAGAGGAAGGAACAGACCTGGCTTACCTCTAGTGATATTCCCCAAAGATGATAGTAGCCCCCACATATATTAACGGTGAGTTCAGAGGAAAAGACATACACAGTATGAAGGTAGATTTAGCAAAGCGAGGTCCACTTACTAGATAGAGGAAGGATACAAAAGAGGACTTCACGGTCAGCTGAAAAACCCTTTCAAAAACCCATCCTGAAATTACTTTAAGACTCCTGTGTCAACTCATGACACAGGAGTGGCAATTTCAGTCCACAAGAGCTTCCAGTAACAGGAAAAGACAAACTGTAAACTGGACAAAAAATACAAAACAAAAAGGACAAGAGTCCACTTAGCTGATCAGCAGACTGGTAGCAGGAACATGCAACTGAAAGACTCAGGTTACAATGATGACCGGCAAGGAAGTGACTGGAGAGCAAGGCTAAATAGGGAACTCCCAAAACTGATGGAAGCAGGTGAGCTGAGGCAGAAAAGAACACACAAGTCTCCAGTACCACCAGCCACCACTAGGGGAGCCCAAAAAGCGGATCACAACAGTACCCCCCCCTTAAGGAGGGGGCACCGAACCCTCACAAGAACCGCCAGGGCGACCTGGATGAGCCCTATGAAAGGCACGAACCAAATCCGAGGCATGAACATCAGAGGCAGTTACCCAAGAATTATCTTCCTGACCATAGCCCTTCCATTTAACCAGATACTGGAGTCTCCGCCTGGAAATACGGGAGTCCAAGATCTTCTCTATAACGTACTCCAATTCACCCTCAACCAGCACAGGAGCAGGAGGCTCAGCAGAAGGAACCACCGGCACCTCGTATTTCCGCAACAACGACCGATGGAACACATTATGGATAGCGAAAGATGCCGGGAGGTCCAAACGAAAGGAAACAGGGTTAATAATCTCCAAAATCCTATAGGGACCGATGAACCGAGGCTTAAATTTAGGAGAAGAAACCCTCATTGGGACAAAACGGGAAGACAACCACACCAAGTCCCCAACACGAAGGCGAGGACCAACCCGACGCTGGTGGTTAGCAAACCGCTGAGTCCTCTCCTGGGACAAATTCAAATTGTCCACCACTTGTTCCCAAATCCGATACAACCGATCCACCACAGCATCTACTCCAGGACAATCCGAAGACTCCGCCTGACCAGAAGAAAAACGGGGATGAAACCCCGAATTGCAAAAGAAAGGGGAAACCAAAGTGGCCGAACTAGCCCGATTATTAAGAGCAAACTCCGCCAACGGCAAAAAGGCAACCCAATCATCCTGATCCGCAGACACAAAACACCTCAAATACGTCTCCAAAGTCTGATTAGTTCGCTCCGTCTGGCCATTAGTCTGAGGATGGAAGGCAGACGAAAAAGACAAATCAATGCCCAACCTGGCACAGAATGCCCGCCAAAATCTAGAAACGAACTGGGTACCCCTATCAGAAACGATATTTTCAGGAATACCATGCAAGCGAACCACATTTTGAAAAAACAAAGGAACCAACTCAGACGAGGAAGGCAACTTCGGCAATGGCACCAAATGAACCATCTTAGAAAAACGGTCACACACCACCCAGATAACAGACATCCTCTGAGAGACAGGAAGATCAGAAATAAAGTCCATCGAGATGTGCGTCCAAGGCCTCTTCGGAATAGGCAAGGGCAACAACAACCCGCTAGCCCTAGAACAACAAGGCTTGGCCCGAGCACACACATCACAAGACTGCACAAAAACACGCACATCTCGAGACAGAGATGGCCACCAGAAGGATCTAGCCACCAAATCCCTGGTACCAAAAATTCCAGGATGACCCGCCAGCGTAGAAGAATGAACCTCCGAGATGACTCTACTGGTCCAATCATCAGGAACAAACAGTCTACCAGGTGGACAGCGATCAGGTCTATCCGCCTGAAACTCTTGCAAAGCACGTCGCAGATCTGGGGAAATAGCGGATAATATCACCCCATCCTTAAGGATACCTGTAGGTTCCGAATCACCAGGGGAATCAGGCTCAAAACTCCTAGAAAGGGCATCTGCCTTCACATTCTTAGAACCTGGTAGATATGAGACCACAAAATTAAACCGAGAGAAAAACAACGACCAGCGCGCCTGTCTAGGATTCAGGCGCCTGGCAGACTCAAGATAAATCAGATTCTTGTGATCAGTCAAAACCACCACCTGATGTCTAGCACCCTCAAGCCAATGACGCCACTCCTCAAATGCCCACTTCATGGCCAAAAGCTCCCGATTACCGACATCATAATTTCTTTCGGCGGCAGAAAATTTTCGAGAAAAGAACGCACAAGGTCTCATCACTGAGCAATCGGAACTTTTCTGCGACAAAACCGCCCCCGCTCCGATCTCGGAAGCATCGACCTCAACCTGAAAGGGGAGAGAGACATCAGGCTGGCGCAACACAGGGGCAGACGAAAAGCGGCGCTTAAGTTCCCGAAAGGCCTCCACAGCGGCAGAGGACCAATTGGCAACATCAGCACCCTTCTTAGTCAAATCCGTAAGAGGCTTAGCAACACCAGAAAAACCAGTTATAAATCGACGATAAAAATTAGCAAAGCCCAAGAACTTCTGAAGACCCTTTAGAGAAGTAGGCTGCATCCAGTCACAAATAGCCCGAACCTTGACAGGGTCCATCTCGACAGAAGAAGGGGAAAAAATGTACCCCAAAAAGGAAATCTTTTGAACCCCAAAAACACACTTAGAACCCTTTACACACAGAGAATTCTCCCGCAAGACCTGAAAAACCCTCCTGACCTGCTGAACATGAGACTCCCAGTCCTCAGAAAAAATCAAAATATCGTCCAAATACACAATCATAAATTTATCCACATATTCACGGAAAATATCATGCATAAAGGACTGAAAAACTGAAGGTGCATTAGAAAGGCCGAAAGGCATTACTAAATACTCAAAGTGGCCCTCAGGCGTATTAAATGCGGTTTTCCACTCATCCCCTTGCTTAATTCGCACCAAATTATACGCCCCACGGAGATCAATCTTGGAGAACCACTTAGCCCCCCTTATGCGAGCAAACAAATCAGTAAGCAGCGGCAACGGATAGTGATATTTGACAGTAATTTTATTCAGGAGTCGATAATCAATACAAGGCCTCAGCGAGCCATCCTTTTTAGAGACAAAGAAAAACCCAGCTCCTAAAGGTGATGAAGAAGGACGAATATGTCCCTTTTCCAGGGACTCCTTAACATACTCACGCATGGCAGCATGCTCAGGTACAGATAGGTTAAACAAACGACCCTTTGGAAATTTACTGCCTGGAATCAGATCTATGGCGCAATCACACTCTCTGTGGGGAGGGAGAGAACCAATTTTAGGCTCTTCAAAAATATCCCCAAAATCCGACAAAAATGCCGGAACCTCAGAGGGAATAGATGACAAGATAGAAACCAAAGGTATGTCCCCATGAGCCCCCCGACATCCCCAGCTTAACACAGACATAGTTTTCCAGTCCAGTACTGGGTTATGAGATTGCAACCATGGTAATCCAAGCACTAACACATCATGTAAATTATGCAACACGAGGAAGTGAATCATCTCCTGATGGTCTGGAGTCATACGCATAGTCACTTGCGTCCAGAACTGTGGTCTATTACAAGCCAGAGGTGTAGAATCAATACCCTTCAGAGGTATAGGAACTTCCAGAGGCTCCAAATCAAACCCACAGCGCCTGGCGAAGGACCAATCCATGAGACTCAGAGCGGCGCCAGAGTCCACATAGGCATCCACGGTAATAACTGATAATGAACAAATCAGAGTTACAGACAGAAGAAATTTAGACTGTAAAGTGCCAATAGAAACAGACTTGTCAACCTTCCTAGTACGTTTAGAGCATGCTGATATAACATGCGCGGAATCACCACAGTAGAAGCACAAGCCATTTTTGCACCTATAATTCTGCCGCTCGCTTCTTGACAGAATTCTGTCACATTGCATTTTCTCTGGCGTCCCTTCAGAAGATACCGCCAAATGGTGCACGGGTTTGCGCTCCCGCAAATGCCGATCAATCTGAATCGCCATTGTGATGGACTCATTCAGACCTGTGGGCGTAGGAAACCCCACCATGACATCCTTAACGGCATCAGAAAGGCCTTCTCTGAAAATTGCCGCTAGGGCACACTCATTCCACTGACTAAGCACAGACCATTTACGAAATTTTTGGCAGTATATCTCAGCTTCATCTTGCCCTTGAGACAGGGCTATTAAAGCTTTTTCAGCTTGAATCTCCAAATTAGGTTCCTCATACAGCAACCCTAAAGCCAGAAAAAACGCATCCACATTGAGCAACGCAGGATCCCCTGGTGTCAATGAAAATGCCCAATTTTGAGGGTCACCTCGCAGCAAAGAAATCACAATCTTAACCTGCTGAACAGGATCTCCAGAGGAGTGAGGTCTGAGAGAAAGGAATAATTTACAATTACATTTGAAATTCAGAAACCGAGATCTATCTCCGGAAAATACCTCTGGTGTAGGAATCTTAGGTTCAGAAATAGGAGTACGTATAACATAATCTTGTAAATTCTGAACCTTCGTAGCAAGATTATTTAAACCTGCAGCCAAACTCTGAGAGTCCATCCTTAAACCGGAGAGATCAGAGCCATTCAAGGATTAGAAGGAGAGAAAGGCAAGGCTGTAAATAGAGCAGAAATACAACTGAGCCAACTAAGTAGCAAACATGTGAGGAAAAAAAAAAAAAAAATCTACAGACTTCTTTTACTCTCCTTTCTTCTGCCAATTACTTTAACAGTGGCCGGTCATACTATCATGATTCCCCAATGGCATGGGAACATCAGAAACACAAAATAACAGACTAGCCCTCGGGTGATGGAAACTCAAGCTGACCGTGACCTAAATCTACCACACAACTAACAGTAGCCAGGAAGCATTCTTACGGCTGCCTAGATGCCATGCGCCAGCCGGAGAACTAACTACGCCTGGAAGAGGAAGGAACAGACCTGGCTTACCTCTAGTGAAATTCCCCAAAGATGATAGTAGCCCCCACATATATTAACGGTGAGTTCAGAGGAAAAGACATACACAGTATGAAGGTAGATTTAGCAAAGCGAGGTCCACTTACTAGATAGAGGAAGGATACAAAAGAGGACTTCACGGTCAGCTGAAAAACCCTTTCAAAAACCCATCCTGAAATTACTTTAAGACTCCTGTGTCAACTCATGACACAGGAGTGGCAATTTCAGTCCACAAGAGCTTCCAGTAACAGGAAAAGACAAACTGTAAACTGGACAAAAAATACAAAACAAAAAGGACAAGAGTCCACTTAGCTGATCAGCAGACTGGTAGCAGGAACATGCAACTGAAAGACTCAGGTTACAATGATGACCGGCAAGGAAGTGACTGGAGAGCAAGGCTAAATAGGGAACTCCCAAAACTGATGAAAGCAGGTGAGCTGAGGCAGAAAAGAACACACAAGTCTCCAGTACCACCAGCCACCACTAGGGGAGCCTAAAAAGCGGATCACAACAGGGGCCCTAGGAGGGGGATAATGTTAGGCGTCGAGATCCCGCCGCTGCACAGGGGGAATCTCGAGCCATGTCCTCTGCGGTATCCCACTCTTCTTCAGCCGCATAGGATCCTGCTCAGAAGAGACATTGGTCTCCGCGTCTTGCTCAGGCTAATGCTGTATGTTTGGTTGCTGCTGCCTTCCCAGATTCAGCTATAGCAATCAGCATTGGTCAGCGTCGAGCAGACGCTCCTGAGCTAAGTCCTGCTTTTCTCCATCTGAGCGTGCCCGTGAGATGACAAATCATTGGTGGTCAGAGGTCACATGCTCAGGTCCTAAAGTAGCTAGGATTGGGACATCAGCAAGGTCCCGGAAGGCTGCGGCTATAAAAGGATCGCACGGCCACATGGTGATTGGAGTCAGAGACAGCGCCTAGTAGTGGCATTTCCTGTATGCCACTGTGTACTCAGTCCGCACTCCACAGTAGTTAGCATCAGTTTGGCATTCGTCTGTGCGACTCCGAGCGCACAAAGTGCGCTAAATCCACTAGTTAGCATGTGTTAGTGGCGATCGCCAGTGCAGCACCACGCGCATTCTATGCGCTAAATATAATTAGCGGTCCTGTCAAGTAACAGGGCTCACTACAGTACACACCGGGTGATGGTTAACCCATGTGTGTTCGGTATTGTACCGCCATTTGGTGTCCGCGATTACCGAACAGTAGTTTAAAGTCTCTGCACGGTGGACACTGGGCTGCGAGCGCACCTTATTACTCTGAAAGAGTTTGAGCCTAGTGTCATATTAGTGCAATCTGAGTGTCGTTAGCATAATCTGCCTGATTCTCTTGCATCTGACACCGGCCTAACAGTTCTTTCTCCTCTCTGGTATCATCTGTCAGGGAGAGTAACGACACTCGCATATACATTGAATGGTTGGTGATTGTGACAAAAATTGGCTGGATTTCTTGTGCTTTAAAGTGCTTGTTGAATAGTTTAAAAAAAGGATTGTTCCCTTTCACCACCCTTGAAGAACAAATGCAAACTTGATGGAAGGTATGCTCCAGATCTGTCTGCTCTCAGGGGAAGTCACCAGGATCTCTACAGCCTGTGATTGGCTGCAGCATTTCGGTGACTAGAGGAGAGCATCACTGAATGTTGATCACAAATTCTCTGTTTTAATGATCATACCACTACAGCCAGTCTCAGCAATCCTGGTGATTTCCAAATGAATCTGAGTGGGTGCTAAAGGGTGAGAATGTTTTTTGTTTATTATTTTAAAATGATTTAAGCCTAAAAATCCTTTTTTTAAATGTTGGACAACCCCTTTAATATGTATGTGGGGCTTTATTTATAAATATACTTTCATCTCTGGTCATTAACATACTGTATGTATATGCAATGCAAATTTTTAATATTTGCATATCTAGTCTTGAAATGTTGAATAACACACAAACTGTTGAAGTGAATTATCCTCAGAACATTTGGTAAAGGCTTTTATGTATCATACTTTCTTTTCCAAAAGCAATATTCTACTTTCCAAAATTGAAAGTAATAATATGTTCTTTTCTTTTTATATTTATATTAGAAACTACAACTGGTAAGTAATAAGAAATTTACACAGTTTACAGTTATTTTTAACCCATTGAGGATTTGGTCAAACTTGGCATTAACCCAATCATGGCATATAGCATATGATTACAATTATTACATTATGTGTTGGTTTCCCGTCTTTGATTCTAACTCAAGAACTGAGCTTGCCTCTTCTTGGCTAATAATGGCTGTGACATACAGCTGCCATCTTCCTATAACAATACTGGTAAATGCCGTAATAAGAAGTGAACTGAAACATTGTAACTTGCTGCAAAATTTGCAAATAAATTGAATAAAATCATCGATAAAAATGTCAGCTAGACACACATAAAAACAAGCTCTAACACAGCTCCATCAACTGAAAAATATATATATAATTTTTATGAATGTCTGAATTTTTTTTTCACTGCTAAAATAAAAAAATACAGGTTTGGTGTAGAAGCAAATCAAACTGTGTCAGGCATCGAGATCCCGCTGCTGCACAGGGGGAATCTCAAGCCATATCCTCTGCGGTCTCCCATTCTCCTTCAGCCACAGAGTGTCTTGCTCAGGCTAATGCTGTGCATCTGGTTGCTGCTGCTGCTGTCCCAGGTTGAGCTATAGCAACCAGCAATTAGTCAGCAGCGGCGACCAGGCACCCCTGGGACTGCTTTTCTCCATCTGAGCATGCCCGTGAGATAACCGCTCATTGGTGGTCAGAGGTAAGGTGATAGCAAGTCGTGTAGGGGATTCGTGAACCAGTGTGCGATACACCTGGAGCTACTGGTTGCACATTTCCCCTCTGAGTGGGCTAAAGTGGGGTTTATTATTTCCCTTCTGTCAGACAGGGCGTTGCAGTGGGCTATGCCGCTGTGGGAGTGCGATGATAATGTCTTCTTGGGACCGCGAGTCACCTATGATACAGCTCTCCAACTGCTGGCATTGACACAGGGCTCATCCATGGTAAGTCACTTTGGCATCTACTTCTTGACTTTAGCATCTGAGCTGGAGTGGTCAGATAAAGTCCTCATCCCTGTCTTTTGGAGGGGGCTGGCTGACCATGTGAAAGACGCTCTGCCCACTAGGGAGATTCCGGCCACACTGGAGGAACTAATATCCGTCTCCACTTGCATCGACCTTCGTTTCTCCGAGCGAAGGTTGGAGCGAGCCCAGTGTCGGCAAAGGTTTCGGCTGGCTCCTAACTTCGCCAGACCTCTGGAATCTCCAGATCAGGCATCTGAACCCAAGAGGCCATGGA
Organism: Ranitomeya variabilis; assembly: GCF_051348905.1. NCBI lineage: Eukaryota > Metazoa > Chordata > Amphibia > Anura > Dendrobatidae > Ranitomeya > Ranitomeya variabilis. The sequence goes on from NC_135235.1 coordinate 60,608,830, forward strand.
GGTGTCATGAGCGAGATCTAAGTCCCGGAACGCTCGTGGACTCATGGTCTGCCATGTCTGCCAGCAGTTAGGACATCTTGCCTCCAGATGTCCTCAGTGGGCGGGAAAACGTCCCCGTCTAGTGGCTATAGGAGGAGGCTCTCTAGACTCAGCGGCGTTTTCTTCCAAATTGTCTTTCAAGGTGACACAATAGGTCCATCCACTCACATGGTGGACGTTTGTGTGGATTCCGAGGCGGAGGGCAATTTCATGTCGTCAGTCTTCGCCCAATGGCACGCAATACCTCTGGTGATGCTCACCAAGCCAGTCACCATTCGAGTGGTAAATGGGTCGACACTACTCACAGATCACACACCAGACCATCCCACTCACTCTCACCATGTCTCCAGCTCATCAGGAGATAATCTCCCTGTTGATCATACCCGAGGGTATTGATGAGATCTTATTAGGGGTATCCTGGTTACACCACCATTCTCCTCATATAGAGTGGTCCTCTGGGATAATATTGGGATGGAGTAAGTTGTGTGAGGGTAGATGTCAGAGGGAGTGCATTCAGGTGGCCTCTACAGCAGTGCCCGTAGAATTTCCTTCTCTCACCAAACTATTGGTAATATGCGGATGTTTTCTCAAAGAGATTTGCAGAGACCCTTCCGCCTCACTGCCCCATGACTGTCCTATTGACTTCTTGCCTGGTTCTGAGCCTCCCCGAGGTCAAGTCTACCCGTTATGTCTCCCGGAGACGGAGGCAATGTCTCAGTACATCAAGGAGCACCTGGCTTGATCAAGAAGTCAGTGTCACCAACAGGGGCTGGTTTCTTCTTCGTGCAGAAGAAGAACAGGGAATTATGTCCATGCATTGACTATAGGGGTCTTAATGCTATTACCATCAAAAATAAGTACCCTCTTCCTTTAATCTCCAAACTCTTTGATAGGTTTCGAAGAGCAAGGGTATTTACAAAATAAGACCTGCGGAGTGCCTATATCCTAATATGCATCCTTGAGGGGGATGAGTGCAAGATGGCATTTAACACCAGGGACGGCCACAATGAATACCTGGTGATGCCCTTCGGGCTCTGTAATGCCCCTGCTGTTTTCCAAGATTTTGTGAATGATATCTTCCGGGATATGCTCTCCACCTCGGTCGTAGTCTATCCTGATGATATTCTCATCTACTCTCCAGATATAGACTCCCACTGGAGAGATGTTTGCAAAGTCTTCGACCTCCTACGGGCAAACTCCCTCTATGCCAAGTTGGAGAAGTGTGTTTGAGCAGGAGTCCTTGCCTTGCCTTAAAAAATTAATTTGTGGATAATAAATTTGTACAAATTTCAATACTGGAAAGCTTCTAATTGCTCATAAAATACACATACGTGAGAGGAGAGAGATGACCCCAATGACCATAAAAGCTTACTGTAACGCCGCTGGGTTTATACCTTGTTTCTTCGGCGTTACTTTTGCATGTCTCTGCTTTAACCCTTGCTCCTCTCCCCCTAATGTGCAGGGATACTGTTGTCTGTTACCTGTATGGATTCTGCTCAGTTCCCTGCCACCGCTGCGTAGCTGTACATGTGCTGTGATGACTTTGCTCTGCTGCATGGCCACTCGCATGTGCGGTCCCTGGCTGCTGCTTGGAAGCTAGCCACGGCTTGCGAGGTCCTCTGCAGCTGGTGCATGGCTTCTCACGTGTGTCCAGGCTAGCAGCCGCTGCCAGGTGCCCTAAGCCACAGTTCCTGTGCTGTCAGTGCTATAATGGTTTCTGTTTGTGCTTAGGGTGCGCGCGGCCACACCTACCCTACTTTTATCAGGGTTTGAGTGTGCACCTGTGTTGCTTCCTCAGCCTATTGCTGAGGAGCAGCTCTTATATAAACTTCCTCTTTGCTACTGGGCGTTGCCAGAGCATTGCATTGTGTTTCTGTCCTTGTGAGGTATCCAGCTCCCGTTCTGTCTGCAGTATGTTCTGGGAGAGCTGATGCCTGTCTCTCGCCTGTTCTGGGGGCCGAGTACACAGATCCGCCTATCCTGGAGGCCGTATATCCAGATCCGTTTGTGTCTTGTTTACCCGCCTGTTCTGGGGGCAGAGTACCCAGATCCGCCTATCCTGGAGGCTGAATATCCAGTACCTGATCCTGTCTGAACCTGTCTCTGTTATGTTTCTTAAGTCCTATTGTGTCTGGCACCCCGCACCCTGTGACTGAACTATCCGGGCTCATCTTTCAAAGATGGAGTTCGGTGTTCTTGCTGAGTGCTTACTATTCTGTGCTCAGTCTTCCATGCGGTGCTAACCCTGTCTGGCCCAGTTCCAGTCCAGCGGAGCTAGCACCATCACGCTTGAGTTCCTTCCTAGGTCTGATGTCCGGAGCCTGACGGCCGAAGTTATGAACCTGATGACCTCCGCTACCTGGTCCTGTGCCCTCCGTGTCCCAGCCGATGACCTGGGCTGCCACGCCAGTGTCCAGCCTGTGTCTGATGTCCTTCCGGTGTCCGATGTCCTGATTCCTGGGCTGCCACGCCAGTGTCCCAGCCGATGACCTGGGCTGCCACGCCAGTGTCCCAGATGTCTTTCCGGTATTCCCGATGTCCTTTCGGTGTCCGATGTCCTGATTCCTGGGCTGCCACGCCAGTGTCCCAGCCGATGACCTGGGCTGCCACGCCAGTGTCCCAGATGTCCTGCCTGTGTCCAGATTTGCTGTCTATGTCCAGATTTCCTGCCTGTGTCCAGATGTCCTGTCTGTGTCCAGATTTCCTGCCTGTGTCCTGAGGTCCACCCTGAGATGACGTCCTTCTGGGATCGGTGTCTGATGTTCTCCTGCTGAGCCTGTGCAACGCCTGAGGCCTGAGAGATTGGCTGTCCTAGTATGCCCGTGCCAGATGACCCTGGACTGCATCAACCCGTGATGACTCCTGCCATCGTCAGACGTCTATCTAAACCTGTGTTCCTGATGTCCTGCCTGTGTTCCTGATGTCCTGCCTGTGATCCTGATGTTTTGCCTGTGATCCTGATGTCCTGCCTGTGATCCTGATGTCCTGCCTGTGATCCTGATGTCCTGCCTGTGATCCTGATGTCCTGCCTGTGATCCTGATGTCCTGCCTGTGATCCTGATGTCCTGCCTGTGATCCTGATGTCCTGCCTGTGATCCTGATGTCCCGCCTGTGATCCTGATGTCCTGAGGTTCACCCAGTGAAGACGTCCTTCAGGGATCGGTGTCTGATGTTCTCCTGCTGAGCCTGCGCTATGCCTGAGGCCTGAGAGATTGGCTGTCCTAGTATGCCCATGCCAGATGACCCTGGACTGCATCAACCCATGATCACTCCTGCCATCGTCTGACGTCTGAGTCGTGTACCCTTCCTTGACATGTGGAATTGGGATCCTGACATCATTATGTTTTGTTATGTACTGTGCTATCATTTAAGTAAACTTTGTTTCTTCATACCTGAAGTTGTGCGGTGTAGTCTAGTTCTGCATATCTACATCTTGTTCACATGCTCAGCTGCCACAGACCCTGCTCGCTGCCGTTCCCTAGTCTGGGTAGGTCCAGGTTACTCTGTGGTCCAGCGGGTCCACATTGCGTTCCTTTTTGGGACGCTCGCCCCCGTCGTCATGGTCTGGCGATGTGGAGGTGTCGGCTCGGCCACGTTTGTGGTCGCAACCGTAGCACTTACACTCTACTGGAGTGAGCATGAGAACTCCACTGACCATAAGAGCTTACACTCTACAGGAGAGAGCGAACCCTGTTGACCATAAGAGCTCACACTCTATAGGAGAAAGAGAGGACCTTGCTGACCTTAAATCTTTACAATCTACAGAAGAGAGATTTAGGCCGGCGTCACACTAAATGTATGGAAAATCGATCCGAGTCTCCCTGCCGAGAGTCGCACAAGTGTTCTCCGTATGGTCATCCGTGTGTAATGTGTTTGCAATGCGATGATGTGATTTTCTTGCACCTATGTATCCGTATGACATCCGTATGACATCCATATGGCTTTACATTTCTCACTGCTTTTCCCCATTGAATGTAATGGCTCAATGGGCTGAAATTAGGAAAATGTGTGCGTATTTGTAGCAAGCTAAACGAATGGTCTGTGTGGCATTCTAATTTTTCTCGCACCCATAGGCTTGCATTGGTGGGTTTCGGACAATATATGTGTACAATCACAGCATGCTGTGATTTTGCATGCACATTGACATGTTGAATACGCCTGCGAAAAAAATACGGTGATGTGAGCTGCCACATAGACAGGGCTGGCGTTAGTGGCAGGCAGACCAGGCAGCTGCCTGGGGCCCCCACTCCTCCAGGGGCCACCAGCTAGTGTCAAGTCATGCAGCCGCTATAAGGCCCCTGTGAGGCAGGGGGGCCCGCCTACCGCCAGCGCTGACTCCCCCGCCACATTGAACTATACCGGCGTCTGCCGGTACAGTTCAAAGCAATGATGGAGGAGAGAGTGTCACCTGACGCTCCCTCTCCCATCATTTCCCACTCTGCCTCTGACACAGCGGGTGCGCGTCATCGCATACTCACTGTGTGCCAGGCAGTGTTGCGGGCCGACACAGGAGCAGGGACCAGCGCGCAGCGCGAGCTCAGGGAGAGGGGAGGAGCTTGTGTTGTGTTTTTTTTTATTTTTTAGGCTGCTTTCACTCTAGCGTTGTGCACTGCACGTCTCTATGCGTCGTTTTGTAGAAAAAACGCATCCTGCAAAAGTGCTTGCAGGATGCGGTTTTTCTCCATAGACTTGCAGTCGCGATGCTGTGCGACACATTGCCACATGTCGCAACCTTCGTGCGATGGTTGCATCGTGTTTCATCGGTCCGTCGCCACAAAAAATCGTTGCATGTAATGTTTTTTGGTGCGACGAGACCACCCCCGCCTCCCCGTACCTCACAATGGGGCAGCGGATGCGTTGAAAAACAGCATCCGCTGTCCCCGTTGTGCGGCGCTTTCACTGATTGCGTCGGTACGACGCTAGTGTGAAAGTAGCCTTACTGGACTGTGGGGCCATTCTCAGGAGGAGAGAGGCGGGGAGGGAAGGGGGGGATGTGGGCAGTGCTGTATACTACTGTATGGGCAGCAGTGCTGTATACCACTGTGGGCAGTGCTGTATACTACTGTGGGCAGTGCTGTATACTACTGTATGGGCAGTGCTGTATACTTCTGTGGGCAGTGCTGTATACTACTGTATGGGCAGTGTTGTATACTACTGTGGGCAGTGCTGTATACTACTGTGGTCAGTGCTGTATACTACTGTGGGCAGTGCTCTATACTACTGTGTGGGCAGTGCTGTATACTACTGTGGGCAGTGCTGTATACTACTGTATGGGCAGTGCTGTATACTTCTCTGGGCAGTGCTGTATACTACTTTGGGCAGTGCTGTATACTACTGTGGGCAGTGCTGTATACTACTGTGTGGGCAGTGCTGTATACTACTGTGGGCAGTGCTGTATACTACTGTATGGGCAGTGCTGTATACTACTGTATGGGCAGTGCTGTATACTTCTGTGGGCAGTGCTGTATACTACTGTATGGGCAGTGCTGTATACTACTGTATGGGCAGTGCTGTATACTACCGTGGGCAGTGCTGTATACTACTGTGTGGGCAGTGCTGTATACTACTGTGTGGGCAGTGCTGTATACTACTCTGTGGGCTGTGCTGTATACTACTGTGTGGGCAGTGCTGTATACTACTGTGTGGGCAGTGATATATACTACTCTGTGGGCTGTGCTGTATACTACTGTGTGGGCAGTGCTTTATACTACTGTGTGGGCTGTTCTACAAACTACTTTGTGGGCTGTGCTATATACTACTGTGTGGGCTGTGCTATATACTACTATATGGGCTGTGCTATATACTACTATGTGGGCTGTGCTATATACTATGGGGGTATATTATATTCTATGGGGGAGGCTGTGTTTTATACTATGTGGCTGTGTTATATATTTGGGGGGAACATTATACATTATATTCTATGGAGGAGGCTGTGTTATATACTATGGGGGCTGCATTATATTCTGTGGGGGCTTTATTAGATTTTATGAGGGATGATTGCATCATACCCTTTGATGGGGCTACATTATATTCTATGGGGAGGTGGGCTGTTGTTGTGAATTCCGTTCTCGGGCTCCCTCCTGTGGTCATGAGTGGTACTGTGTGAGTTTGTTCTTGGGCTCCCTCTGGTGGCCTTTAGCGATATGGCTGGTCTTGGCTGGGCTCAGCTGCTTCATTTCCTGCTATGCTGGGCCTATTTAATTCACCTGGACCTTCACTTGTTGCCTGCTGTCGGTGTATTCAGTCCTGATTCTGAGCTCTCCTGAATATTCCTTGTGACCAGTCTCCTGCTGGAGAAGCTAAGTTTGCTTGTTCATTTTGCTCATTATTTCCTTGAAAACGTTTCTCAGTATATGATGAGTTCAGTCCAGCTTGCTTTTATGTGATTTTTCGCTTGCTGGTTAGTTCTGGGGTGCAGAGTGCGCCCCTCACATCGTGAGTCGGTGTGGGGGTTCTTGTATTCTCTGCGTGGTTTATTTTTGATAGTTTTTGTACTGACCGCACAGATTCCTATCTATTTTCTGTCTATCTAGTGTTAGCGGGCCTCATTTGCTAAACCTGTTTCATTTCTATGTTTGTATTTTCCCCTTAACTCACCGTTATTTTTTGTGGGGGGCTGTCTAAAACTTTGGGGTTATTTCTCTGAGGCAAGTGAGGTCTTTGCTTTCTCTCTAGGGGTAGTCAGTTTCTCAGGCTGTGAAGAGGCGTCTAGGTTTTTAGGTAACGCTCCACGGCTGCCTTTAGTGTGTGTGGATAGGATTAGGATTGCGGTCAGTATAGCTTCCACATCCCCAGAACTTGTCCTAATATTCTGGTTATATGTGTCAGGTCAGTTTTGAGATCCTACCACCGGATCATAACAGTACAGCAGGCCACAAAGTGTTAATGCAGCAGAAGAGGGAGAAGAGAAATCCTGAAGTCATTTTTTTTTTCTGCACTGTGTTTAGCCTCTCTCCTCCCTTAATCTCTGGGTGGTTCGTTATTCAGCTGCAGATATGGACATTCAGAGTCTGTCTTCTAGTGTGGATCATCTCACTGCAAGGGTACAGGGCATTCAGGATTATGTAGTCCGCAGTCCTATTTCAGAGCCTAAAATACCAATTCCTGAGCTGTTCTCCGGAGATAGATCTAGGTTTTTGAACTTTAAGAATAATTGTAAGTTATTCCTTTCTCTGAGACCTCGCTCCTCTGGTGACTCTGTTCAGCAAGTTAAAATTGTTATTTCTTTGTTACGTGGTGAGTGACCCTCAAGATTGGGCATTCTCTCTGGCGCCAGGAGATCCTGCATTGCTAAATGTGGATGCATTTTTTCTGGCGCTTGGATTGCTTTATGAGGAACCAAATCTGGTAGACCAAGCAGAGAAGGTTTTGCTGGCTCTCTCTCAGGGTCAGGATGAAGCAGAGATTTACTGTCAGAAGTTTAGGAAGTGGTCTGTGCTCACTCAATGGAATGAGTGCGCTCTGGCGGCGATTTTCAGAAAGGGTCTTTCTGAAGCCCTTAAAGATGTTATGGTGGGGTTCCCCATGCCTGCGGGTCTGAATGAGTCAATGTCTTTGGCCATTCAGATTGATCGGCGTTTGCGGGAGCGCAAACCTGTGCACCATCTGGCTGTATTTTCTGAGCAGAAACCTGAGCCTATGCAATGCGACAGGATTCTGACCAGAGTTGAACGGCAAAACCACAGACGTCAGAATGGGTTGTGCTTTTACTGTGGTGATTCTGCTCATGTTATCTCAGAGTGTTCTAAGCGCACAAAAAGGTTCGCCAAGTCTGTCACCATTGGTACTGTACAACCTAAATTCATTTTGTCTGTTACTTTGATTTGCTCTCTGTCATCCTACTCAGTTATGGCTTTTGTGGATTCAGGTGCTGCCCTGAATTTGATGGATTTGTCATTTGCCAGGCGCTGTGGTTTTATCTTTGAGCCTTTACAATTCCCTATCCCACTAAAGGGAATTGATGCTATGCCATTGGCCAAGAATAAACCTCAGTACTGGACTCAAGTGACCATCTGCATGGCTCCTGCACATCAGGAGGTGATTCGCTTTCTTGTGCTACATAATTTGCATGATGTTGTTGTGTTGGGTCTGCCATGGCTGCAGGCTCATAATCCAGTCCTGGATTGGAAAGCAATGTCTGTGTCAAGTTGGGGTTGCCAGGGAATTCATGGCGATGCTCCTTTGGTGTCAATTGCTTCTTCTACTCCTTCTGAAGTCCCTGAATTTTTGTCGGACTACCAGAATGTATTTGATGAGCCCAAATCCAGTGCCCTACCTCCTCATAGGGATTGTGATTGTGCTATAAATCTGATTCCTGGTAGTAAGTTCCCTAAGGGACGACTTTTTAATTTATCTGTACCAGAACATGCCGCTATGCGGAGTTATATAAAGGAGTCCTTGGAGAAGGGACATATTCATTTGTCCTCGTCCCCTTTGGGTGCGGGGTTCTTTTTTGTGGCCAAGAAGGATGGTTCTCTGAGACCCTGTATAGATTATCACCTTCTAAATAACATCACGGTCAAATTTCAGTACCCCTTGCCACTGTTGTCCGATCTGTTTGCCTGGATTAGGGGGGCCAGTTGGTTCACCAAGATAGATCTTCGAGGAGCGTATAATCTTGTGCGCATAAAGCAGGGCGATGAATGGAAAACAGCATTTAATACGCCCGAAGGCCATTTTGAGTACTTGGTGATGCCTTTTGGGCTTTCTAATGCCCCCTCTGTGTTTCAGTTCTTCATGCACGACATCTTCCGAGAGTATCTGGATAGATTTATGATTGTGTACCTGGATGATATTTTGGTCTTTTCTGATGATTGGGAGTCTCATGTGAAGCAGGTCAGGATGGTATTTCAGGTCCTGTTGTTTGTGAAGGGCTCTAAATGTCTCTTCGGAGTCCAGAAGGTTTCCTTTTTGGGCTTTATTTTTTCTCCTTCTACTATTGAGATGGATCCAGTCAAGGTCCAGGCTATTCATGACTGGACTCAACCTACATCTGTGAAGAGTCTTCAGAAGTTCTTGGGTTTTGCTAATTTTTACCGTCGCTTCATCACTAATTTTTCTAGTGTGGTTAAGCCTTTGACAGATTTGACCAAGAAGGGTTCTGATGTGACGAATTGGTCTCCTGCGGCCGTGGAGGCTTTTCAGGAGCTGAAACGTCGGTTTTCTTCGGCTCCTGTCTTGCGCCAGCCCAATGTCTCTCTTCCCTTTCAGGTCGAGGTTGATGCTTCTGAGATTGGAGCAGGGGCTGTCTTGTTGCAGAGAAGCTCTGATGGCTCTGTGATGAGACCATGTGCTTTCTTTTCAAGAAAGTTTTCGCCTGCCGAGCGGAATTATGATGTTGGTAATCGAGAGTTGTTGGCAATGAAGTGGGCATTTGAGGAGTGGCGACATTGGCTTGAGGGAGCCAAGCATCGTGTGGTGGTCTTGACGGATCACAAAAATTTAACTTATCTCGAGTCTGCCAAACGGTTGAATCTGAGACAGGCTCGATGGTCGCTGTTTTTCTGTCGTTTCGATTTCGTGGTTTCATATCTTCCGGGTTCGAAAAACGTGAAGGCTGATGCCCTTTTTAGGAGTTTTGTACCTGACTCTCCGGAAGTTTCTGAACCGACTGGTGTCCTCAAAGAGGGGGTGATTTTGTCTGCCATCTCTCCTGATCTGCGACGGGTGTTGCAGGAGTTTCAGGCCAATAGACCTGACCGTTGCACACCGGAGAGACTGTTTGTCCCGGACAGATGGACCAGTAGAGTTATTTCCGAGGTTCATTCTTCGGTGTTGGCGGGTCATCCTGGGATTTTTGGTACCAGGGATTTGGTGGCGAGGTCCTTTTGGTGGCCTTCCTTGTCGCGGGATGTGTGTTCCTTTGTGCAGTCCTGTGGGATTTGTGCTCGGGCCAAGCCTTGCTGTTCTCGTGCCAGTGGATTGCTTTTGCCTTTGCCTGTCCCGAAGAGGCCTTGGACGCATATTTCCATGGATTTTATTTCGGATCTTCCTGTCTCTCAGAGGATGTCTGTCATCTGGGTGGTTTGTGATCGTTTTTCTAAAATGGTCCATTTGGTACCCTTGCCTAAGCTGCCTTCCTCCTCCGATTTGGTGCCACTGTTTTTTCAGAATGTGGTTCGTTTACATGGTATTCCGGAGAACATTGTGTCTGACAGAGGATCCCAGTTTGTGTCCAGATTTTGGCGGTCCTTTTGTGCTAAGATGGGCATTGAATTGTCTTTTTCGTCGGCCTTCCATCCTCAGACGAATGGCCAAACCGAACGAACTAATCAGACCTTGGAAACTTATTTGAGATGTTTTGTTTCTGCTGATCAGGATGATTGGGTGACTTTTTTGCCATTGGCTGAGTTCGCCCTCAATAATCGGGCTAGTTTTGCTACTTTGGTTTCACCTTTCTTTTGCAATTCTGGTTTTCATCCTCGTTTTTCCTCGGGTCAGGTTGAGCCCTCTGACTGTCCTGGGGTGGATTCTGTGGTGGATAGGTTGCAGCAGATTTGGAACCATGTGGTGGACAATTTAACGTTGTCCCAAGAGAAGTCTCAGCGCTTTGCTAACCGCCGTCGCTGTGTGGGTCCCCGACTTCGTGTGGGGGATTTGGTATGGTTGTCTTCTCATTATGTCCCGATGAAGGTTTCCTCTCCTAAGTTCAAGCCTCGTTTCATCGGTCCTTATAAGATTTTGGAAATCCTCAACCCTGTGTCATTTCGTTTGGACCTCCCAACATCGTTTGCCATTCATAATATGTTCCATAGGTCATTGTTGCGGAGATATGTGGTGCCTGTGATCCCTTCTGTTGATCCTCCTGCTCCGGTCTTGGTCGAGGGGGAGTTGGAGTATGTGGTGGAGAAGATCTTGGATTCTCGTATTTCGAGACGGAAGCTTCGGTACTTAGTTAAATGGAAGGGCTATGGTCAGGAGGATAATTCCTGGGTTGTCGCCTCCGATGTCCATGCGGCCGATTTGGTTCGTGCCTTTCATTCGGCTCGTCCTGATCGGCCTGGGAGCTCTGGTGAGGGTTCGGTGACACCTCCTCAAGGGGGGGTACTGTTGTGAATTCCGTTCTCGGGCTCCCTCCTGTGGTCATGAGTGGTACTGTGTGTGTTTGTTCTTGGGCTCCCTCTGGTGGCCTTTAGCGATATGGCTGGTCTTGGCTGGGCTCAGCTGCTTCATTTCCTGCTATGCTGGGCCTATTTAATTCACCTGGACCTTCACTTGTTGCCTGCTGTCGGTGTATTCAGTCCTGATTCTGAGCTCTCCTGAATATTCCTTGTGACCAGTCTCCTGCTGGAGAAGCTAAGCTTACTTGTTCATTTTGCTCATTATTTCCTTGAAAACGTTTCTCAGTATATGATGAGTTCAGTCCAGCTTGCTTTTATGTGATTTTTCGCTTGCTGGTTAGTTATGGGGTGCAGAGTGCGCCCCTCACATCGTGAGTCGGTGTGGGGGTTCTTGTATTCTCTGCGTGGTTTATTTTTGATAGTTTTTGTACTGACCGCACAGATTCCTATCTATTTTCTGTCTATCTAGTGTTAGCGGGCCTCATTTGCTAAACCTGTTTCATTTCTACATTTGTATTTTCCCCTTAACTCACCGTTATTTGTGGGGGGCTGTCTAAAACTTTGGGGTTATTTCTCTGAGGCAAGTGAGGTCTTTGCTTTCTCTCTAGGGGTAGTCAGTTTCTCAGGCTGTGAAGAGGCGTCTAGGTTTTTAGGTAACGCTCCACGGCTGCCTTTAGTGTGTGTGGATAGGATCATGATTGCAGTCAGTATAGCTTCCACATCCCCAGAACTTGTCCTAATATTCTGGTTATATGTGTCAGGTCAGTTTTGAGATCCTACCACCGGATCATAACAGGCTGTATTATATCTTGTTCGGGGCTACATTATATTCTATGGGGGGGCTGTATTATATTTAAATTCTATGAGGGGTGATTGCATCATACTCTGTGAGGGGGCTACATTATACTATATGGGGGGGCTGCATTATATTCTATGGGGAGGTTACATTATACTCTGTGGGGGGTTACATTATACTCTGGGGTGGCTGCATTATACTCTGGGGTGGCTGCATTATACTCTGTGGGGTGGTGGCTGCATTATACTATATGTGGGCTGAATTGTACTGTATCGAGGACTATGGGGAATACATTATACTATATGAAGAACTATGGGGTGCATTATACTATGGGAAGTGAATTGTACTACATGGATGACTATGGTGGTGCATTATACTATATGGAGCACTGTGAGGAGTGTATTATGCTATATGGAGGACTGAGGAGTATATTTTAATATATGGAGGACTATGAGGAGTGTATTATACTATATGGAGGACTATGGGAAGTGTATAATACTATGTGGAGGACTATGAGGAGTGTATTATACTATATGGAGGACTATGGGGCACATTATATTATATGGAAGACTATGGTGTGTGCATTTTACAATATGGAGGACTGTGGTGCACATTATAATATATGGAGGACTATGGGGTGTATTATACTAAAAAAGCAAAATGCTGCATATTCATTGGGTGATTGGATTGTTAATGCCGGAATAAAAATCATTGTTCTCAGCAGCACATCGCCGGTGTAAATTGTAGATGTGCTGCTGATAACATGATACTGTATGGTGATCTGTCAGTGATCTATTAGTGATCGTTCTGTCCCCCTCATTCTTTCTCAGACGGTGGAAAGAGGCCGGGAAACAAGCGTCCAACGACTTCAGTATTGTCGAACACACTCGTTTAGCGGCCTAAGATCAATGCATGTAAATACAACCGAAATGCTTCTGTATGATGTGCAATATGTTAGCATTTGGGGCCCCATTTTAAACTTTGCCTAGGGCTCCACTTTGCCTAAAACCGGCCCTGCACATAGATTATCACCGGTCCGAGTGCTATAGTGCTATGCGATGTTTTCTCTCATAGCACTCGTCTGTATTTTATGGTAGTGTGACTCCAGGCTTACCCAGTGACTCTAGAGTTAGAAAATGACTCTGCTGTAAAAATTGTGCTGCACTGGGAACCACTGATCTGTGATGGCCCAGGTATTGACCACCATTGTACAAAAGCTCACTGACACAAAAAAAGGACTTAAAAATCCTACAAAAAATTGAAAAAAGTCACAGAGAAAAAAGCAGAGATGTTTACCTGCTGAAGCCTCTAACCAAATGCACTAGCAGGGTGCAGCGGACCCGAATTAATGATGGCAAACACACAGGTGCAAAAAATACCGATGAAACAACCACTTTCAATCCAGTGTTGGCTGTTTGGCATTAGTGCACAAAAAGATAAGCGATAATAGTCTGTATGTGGCGTTGTTCACACAGGCAATGCAGAGCATCTGGTTTACAGCCTGTTACTAATGCACATACAGGCGGGCCGCCCAGTGCTACAAAATGCATGCTTTGCGAACAGAGGCCAACAGTTTTACAGAGCCATCTTGGTCCGACTGCATCCTGCAAGATAAAGTGCAAAAAACCCCCACATATCAATGTATGTAAGGTATTAGTTTATATTGGGGCCTCAATACGTAAGCTGGCAACCCGCGTCAACACTGGATTGAAAGTGGTTGTTTCATCGGTATTTTTTGCACCTGTGTGTTTGCCATCATTAATCGGGTCCCCCGCACCCTGCTAGTGCATTTGGTTGGAGGCTTCAGCTGGTAAACATCTCTGCATTTTTCTCTGTGACTTTTTTCAATTTTTTGGAGGATTTTTAAGTCCTCTTTTTGTGTTGGTGAGCTTTTATTCTATGTTTAGCGTTAGGACTGGCAAAATGTAAGGACCCTTGACGCGGGTTGCCAGCTTACGTTTTGAGGCCCCAATATAAACTATTACCTTACATACATTGATATGTGGGTTTTTTTGCACTTTATCTTGCAGGGTGCAGTCGGACCAAGATGGCTCTGTAAACTTTTGGCCTCTGTTCTCACAGCATGCATTTTGTAGCACTGGGCGGCCCGCCTGTATGTGCGTTAGTAACAGGCTGTAAACCAGATGCTCTGCAGTGCCTGTGTGAACAACGCCACATACAGACTGTTATCACTTATCTTTTTGTGCACTAATGCCAAACAGCCAACACTGGATTGAAAGTGGTTGTTTCATCGGTATTTTTTGCACCTGTGTGTTTGCCATCATTAATCGGGTCCACTGCACCACTGTACAAGGTGTGATAATTCTCTAGATGTCTTAGCTACAAGGCATTATGGGAAAGCCTGCAGGGCCATGCAAAATAACATTTTTTTCTACTCTCTGATGCTTCAGCAGTGTGGGAAGTGGTGTCAGCCAAGTTTTATTTGTTTTTTTTTTAGAACAGTGTATCGAATCACAAAATGTCGAATTTGCAGAAACCACAAATTTCAGGGAATTCCACCCAAACTTGATCCTCCTCGAATTAATCTGCTCATCTTTAATGAATACATAAATACAAACCCTCAAAAAACTATTGTGGAATTGCATTTTTTTTTTTACAATTTCAGCGCACAAGGAATATTTTTCTTATTTTTCAGGGTTTTTTTTATTTCAAAGTGAACGGTGCCACTCAAAGCTACAATTTGTTCTCCTAAACACAAGGCCTCATGCGGCCTTACCAATAGAAAAATGAATAAACTACAGCTCTTGAAAAATGGGAGGAAAAAACAAAAACAGAAAAGTTACCTTGTCAGGAATGGGTTAAAGAAGTTGTCTTGTATTCTTAAATAGGTACAGTTGCAAAGTACTGGTAAAGAAATCATGCAACCATAGAATTTAAGTCTTATTAAAAGTCCTCTTTGTTGTAAAAAAAGAGAGCTTTTTACTATTAATGTTTACTGCTTATTGCCATGGCTACCAGCCACCTATGCTGTCATTTAACAGTGGCAGGTATCCTAGACAAGGAGTGTGCAAGTTCTTTGCTATGCAGTTTGGAAGCCAGACAGCTTGATATTGAAAGTCAGTGAAATCCTTTAGAATTCATAGAAAATGATTAAAAAACAATTAGGGTCTACCAATCAGGATACCATTATAAAAGTCAGTAGTCTGAAAATAATTTTACTACCTTCAATACCTCTTTGAAAGACATAGTTCATTTGTGTTTTTTTTAATGTGCGTCTTAGCCACCTGCATTTTATTTTCTATTTGGAAGCCTCGGGAAGAATGGTCAGATTACTTCTTTCAACCACTTTACGGCTTTTGAAGTCTGAATTGAATTGCCATTTTTGCAATTACTATGTACAGCTATGGCAAAAAGTAAGAGACCACTGCAAAATGTTCAGTTTGGCTGATATTTGGTATATTTGGTATATTTTTGAGTAAAAATGTAAATTGTTCTTTTAGTCTATAAACTTCTGACAACATGTCTCTGAAGTTCCAAGCAATACATTTTGGGGTTTTTTTTCTGAAAAAGAAAAATGGTAAAAAAAACAGTGCTTTCAGACCTCAAATAATGCAAAGAAAACAAGTTAATAATCATTTAGAAACAACAATACTAATTGTTTAACTCAGGAAGAGTTCAGAAATCAATATTTTGTGGAATAACCATGATTTTTAATCACAGCTTTCATGTGTCTTGGCATGCTTTCCACCAGTCTTTCAGGCCTGTCTCACATGTCCAGATAATTCCGGTACCGGAAAAATCCGTACCGGAGTTAACCGCGTCCATGTGCTCACGTGGCACATCAGTGTGGCACCCGTGCGGTAGCCGTGTGCCGACTGAGGACCACACGGACCATGCAGGAGACAGTGCTAGAGTTAAGCGCTGTCCCCTGCTTTAGGTGCTGAAGCCGGCATTCATTCCTTCTCCCCAGCAGCGTTCACTGGAGAGAAGGAATGAAAAATCAAGGTTTTTGGGTTTTTTTGTGTATAAAATAAAGTTCCTGGTCACCTCCAGCCTCCCACCCCCTGTGCGCCTGCCCGCTTGCATTAAAATACTCATCCAGCTCCCGCGAAGCCTCCTCTCAGCGCCGCAGCTTGTCCTGTGTGAGCAGTCACATGGTACCGCTCATTACAGGGATGAATATGCAGCTCCACCCCTATGGGACCTCTATGTTTACTCTGCAGAAGCATCGCTGACCCCCGATCATGTGACGGGGGTCAGCAATGCGCTCATTTCCTGCCGCCCGGCCGGAAGCGCCGCTTAAATGCCGCTGTCAGCATTTGACAGCGGCATTTAACTAGTTAATAGGTGCGGGAGGATCGCGATTCTGCCTGTGCCTATTGCTGGCACATGTCAGCTGTTCAAAACAGCTGACATGTCCCGGCTTTGATGCGGGCTCACCGCCGGAGCCCGCATCAAAGCGGGGGTTCTGACCTCGGATGTACTTTCCCATCCGAGGTCAGAAAGGGGTTAAAAAAGAAAGTAACCTATTTTACTTAATAAGTGCAGAAAATCTGCAATATCAAAAACTCACCAAAAACTCATCGTGGAAAGTTAGCTTTAAAGTGCCCGTACACATTGAGGACATTTGCCCCCTTGCAATCATCCAGTTTTTTCAGATGTCTACACCAAAGTACACAATAAAAAATTGTTCTGATAATTGGATTTTTTATGAAATTTTGGTGCAGATTTGTCACTGTCTTTTAATGCAGTTTTAATACAGAAACAAAGGGCTTCTGCATTTGAAAATTGTTTTTTAACATACATCTTTTCATGCTCCCTATAGAAACAAAAACCTAAGAATTCAACAGTGTCTTTAAATGCACAGTGATAATCAGATTTCACAAACTCGCATCCATGTTCCCTAAACTGCTAAATGCAGTAGATTCTCTGCACCAAAAATAGCAGAAAAGTTGCAGCATTTACACTGTATAGGAACATGAGCTAAATTCCTTACATTTTTATTACAGAGTGGAGAAATTGTAAAGTGCTGCAAACATATTGGTGCTATAGAAATAAAATTATTACTAAAGTCAATACCAGATATGTCTCCCTTGGAAAAAATTGGACCTTTAAGGTCACAATTCTTAATCCTCCTCTCTTTTAATATCATCTGTAAATAAAAAAAGAGGAGGCATCGATACACATTAGATGGTTGGCTGATCAAATTGGTCTACTGTGTATGGGGGTCTTTCGTTGATAAATAGTTTTGCCTCTTTGCTCAATACCATATGAATACACAAGCAAATCTATGCATTTTCTAATTTCACATAAATCATACTGAAATATAAAATAACCAACACCAAATGTCCCAATAGATTATTCTTATAACATATAGTAAAGATTTATTTGTATTGTATTGCATTTTATCCTTGTCAATATTATGCTTTTCAAAAATCAAAATAATATTTTCTTTTCTTTTTTTTTGTATTTATATTTAATTTAGCAACTCCTTCCACTGGTAAGTTCTATAAGGTTTCTATGTAATATATTGGATGTTTTAAGGACAAGGACAAATTTGATCCAAGTGACCAAACATCTTATTTTTGTTTATTGCTTTAGCATTCCAATATTATTTATTTTTGTCATGTCATTTTTTTTTCTAAGGATCAGCTCTATTTGTGTGTGAAATCATTTAAGGTTAGGAGAAAGGTTCTGAAAGCTGCCGATAGTGGAGCTCATAAATCACGAACCGTGATTAGAAATGAGGGAACCCAAACTTAAACGTTTGGCATTCCTACCAGTTAGTGTCCAATGTTGAACGCCGAACAATGACTTCTGGAAGTCTATTGCAATGTTCGGCGTTCCTGAGGAAGTCAGGGAGGAGGAAGAGAGAGAATTTTCCTGTTCACAAGTTCAGGTCTCCGTTGTTTTCAATGGGGTTCAGGTTCTTGTTCGAGTATAGGTCTGGTACCCAAACCAAATTTTGGAATAAAGTTTGGGTCGGGTGCCAAATCTCGAACTTTCATGGGTCTGCTCATCCCTAGTTTTGATTTTTACTATTTTGTAACAGCACCTTGTCAGGAGTTTGGAGGGAGGGGAAAGAAAGTGAGCTGATAGCTGATATTTAGAGATAAATAGATTTCCTGGAATGTAGCTACTGTGCACACTTGGCCAGGGTCTGAGCAGTCATTTATGGCCAAACTCCATGGAAACCAACTGTTTTAGTCTTTGTTGTAGATAAACTACTTAAAACTTTCTGCTGACTGCAGTTATCTCCCTTTATTCTAGCATTTAATTGTGAGTTTAGACTGACTGAGACATCAGGATATATAAACAGTTATTGGTATTCAAATTGGTGTGTCTGGACAATTGAGATCCCATATGGTCGTGTTGGAATATTTTTCAATTACATTTTGTAAGTATTGTTTGTGTGTACTAACTTTTATCTTACAAACTCTATCTATGGCATCATCTTGTCCCTCTACCCAGGATGACTCTTTAGGATTCCATTAATTGTCTATAGCTAGCCATTTATCATATCATTTATTAGGAATATCTTCTCTTACCGACAGTATGCATACCAATGGTGAAAATTGCCAATTTGAATTTGTGAAAATTTATGATGGACCTCTTTGGAATTCAGTGGAGATAGCAACAATTTGCCAACCTACAAGCCGATGGTTTTTCTCATCACTCAATGTCATGACCTTGGTATTTGTTCACATGGACTTCGGTGGAAGCTTTTCAGCATTTTATCAATCATACAGTCTATCCACGAGAGGTAATATGAGTAATAAAATGGTTTGAACAAAGCTATTTATATTTCTTTTTTCAGAGGTTGTTATAAAATGAACCTAACAGAGAATGATCAGACCAAATATTTTTCCAGTCAATTTACCTCTGCTGCCAAGATTTTAGAAGTCCTATGACATTTGGGTGGCACAGTCATTGGAGGCAGTGCCAATCATCTGAGTGGCCTGTCCAGGATGCCCAGGGGTGACAGCATATGAGTATGCCTCCATGGTTATTCAATAAATTACCCATGTCTAAGCATTCATAGCTATTTCCATGGACCTTGGTCCTATCATGGACTGGCTGCTGGTCTCCCAAGCTGAGCATAGCAGCTTTATATATTTCTATGAGGCCGACATGCTTGGGTCGAGAGACCCATGGCCAGTCTGTGCATTATGGTCCATGATCGGACCAAGATCCACGGTCATCTGCATGACCCTTAAGAACAACAGGCAACCCATTTACGATATTCGTGGTGTTACATTTTGATAAAAAATAATTGCCTACCAGTTCTCTATAATAGTTCAGATATTTTATCATTACACATGGCAAGCTTCTTCAAAAAAAGCTTTGAAAGATCAGTCTCAATCCAGTGTCAACATGTAATAATTACATGTAGATGCAAAATTGACCCAAAATATATATTAGGTGTCCGCCTATAGACACTGGTGTGAGGGGGATGGAAAATAACAGCTATTGTGAAAAATGATAAAAAACCGCACCAAACAACTTAAGTATACCTTTTCAAGCTTACTTGGTGGACCAGCAGTGTGTGGCTTGCAAAATCCCGGGTGCAACACCTGAAACGATCAGTATTGTACAAAGTCCAGGCCAAAGAGGAAAAAATAGGTGGCACTCCGTGATGCAGTAAAACAATCCTTTCTTTATTCAATGCAAGTAGTCCATGGATGCAGGGGAGCAGGTGCAGTGAAGGACGATGGCCGTTTAGCGTCAATCAGGCACTTTAACGAGTTCAGGTAACTGGATCCGTTGAAGCGTCTGATCAGAGCGAAACGGCCGTCATTCTTTGCTGCTCCTGCTCCCCTGCATCCATGTACTACTCGCATTGAATAAAGAAAGGATTGTTTTACTGCATCACGGAGTGCCACCTATTTTTCCTCTTTGACCGGGAAATAACAGCTACCCTAGGCACATTTTGTCACATTGTTATTCTAATATGGTACATTATATACATAAAATACATTATATTACATTGTATTATATAATATTTGTAATGTAAACCTCCAAAGAGCAAACTTATCATCCGATCTACACTTATTGGCTTGCATGCATATTGTCTGAAAGCATTTTCCTCATAGTGTGCAGTGAAGGATTTATTTATTACAGACTGGTCTTACCATGGTTAATGTGTGCTTCCCAAAAGCAATAAAGATTTTCCTCTCTCTCGTTCTATTTTTATCTATGTTTTATGCAGCGACTACAACCTCTACAAGTAAGTAATAATAATAATAATAAAGCTTTTATAGACTATACTGGGGAAGATTTGCTAAGCAAAATGTAGAAATGTGGCAAGCAAAAAATAACTTTTTTGCAGCATGTTAAATATTATATTTTGGTATTGTCCATGTTTTACAATGAGTGTTAGTGAAAAGTAGCAGAGAGGTGGTTTACATTTAAAAGGCGATACTGCTTAACAAGTTATGCCAAATTTATCACGTTGTGCGCACTGTGTAGATAATTTTGTAATACCAAAATGACATTTTTCAGGAAAATATTGATAATTTTCTACCATTTTATATTCAACATGGTCAGCACAATGTTTTTCATTATTCAAAGTAATGCAGTATTCCTTTTTTATTCATTTCCATGTATCTACTAGCTTTTTATTGTAGAAATGCACCACAAAATAAATACCTACCGTAATCAATGACAGAGGTGGTTATTCGCGAAAAACACAATGACTATGCGAAAAGGGGGGAGTGACTAACCACTGGTAGGTAAATATATCATAAAAATAGATTGTTTTATTGAAGAATCACAAACAATAAAAATAAATACATTAAAAGGATGGGGGCAAATGACCAAGAAATAAGCAAATCGTATCAGAAAGAGGGTATTAATAATAGATAGTGTTGAATTCTCAAAGTAACAATCTGTGCAGGAAGAATATAACAAAAAGTAAGTGATATAAAGAAATTTAGATATATATATATAGATAAATGTCAGGTAAATGAATAAATAATTACTACCATCTAAACATAGTTAATATATAAAAATCAGACATACCATAAAAGAGATCAACACTTAAGTAACAAGCACAAAATTTCTAAATATAATGTATATATATATACAATACAGACCAAAAGTTTGGACACACCTTCTCATTTAAAGATTTTTCTGTATTTTCATGACTATGAAAATTGTAAATTCACACTGAAGTCATCAAAACTATGAATTAACACATGTGGAATTATATACTTAACAAAAAAGTGTGAAACAACTGAAATTATGTCTTATATTCTAGGTTCTTCAAAGTAGCCACCTTTTGCTTTGATGACTGCTTTGCACACTCTTGGCATTCTCCTGATGAGCTTCAAGAGTACACCTAGAACATGTTATGTTAATATTTATCATAATTTGTATTTCCAGTGATTCACTGTTCTCAATGTTTCTTGGTCTGCTTAACAAACTATAGATGCCCACACACCTTAAACGGGCTGTCCACTATATCAAGGCATGCCAAAATGCCCCATGTAAAATAAAAAATAAATCTACACTCGCCTCCCGGACCAGTGCCACTCCAGAAATGTCAGCTCTGTGACTACTGGCACTAATGTGATGTAACAGTGTCATATTATCACTAGGAATCAATGTTGATATTGCTGGAATGGCGCCAGTCTGAGAGGTGAGTATCCTTTTTTATATTAAACGGGGAAACTATAGCATTGAAGAATAGATTTTCAAGTAGCGGAAAACCTTTGTGAAAGGAAAATGTCACCAGCTTTTTGCTATCCAGCCGAGAGCAGCATGATGTAGACACAGAGATGCGCACAACACTGATTGGCAGCTTTCTGTGTACATTGTGACATCTGCCAATCAGTGTTGGTAGTGTGGCGCCCCTAGGGGTATTTGCCACAAAAATAGTTATTGACACCAAATACAAATACTAAAATAGCAAGACTGCACTACCATCTCCGGCCAGAAGGGGGAGCTCCAGAGACTCCCCTTGATCTATTCCGGTCTGAGAAAAGGACTGGCAGTTGGGCTGAGGAGCTGAAAGTGAGAGGTCGTATAACTGAACTCCTAACAGCCCTATGACGGATTATAGGCCCGTAATACCCATAGTAGGAAAAGAGGAGTAGAGAAAAAGGACATTGTGAGAACCGGGTAGCAATAGATATAGATACCGGATCCGTGGCTATATTCATTATATATAATACAGCAACCGGAAGGACGTGAGGTGATATCAGCTTCACCAGGGTAAGACGCAGCAACAGACACAGAGTTCAGCGGTACTCCCAGAGGGGGTAAGCCGACAAAAAGGACTCGGGTTGTCCGTCGAACTAGAGCATAGAAGAGACAGATTGGGTCGGCAGCCAGTTCATATACAGCAGCAGGGCCATACAGAAACTGCGCATTATAAGAGGTGGAAATCCTGACAGGGTCAAAGTAATTTCAGAGTGCTCATACAGACTCCGGTGACAGTGTTGGTCACAAATCCCTTTTTGTTGAAGTAAACTGGTTAAACGTTTCAGCGCCTCAGTCTTTCATTTGGACAATAGCCATCAATCCAGGATCGGGGTCATCACAGCTGAGAGGACCTGCTGCTGATCAAGTAAGTGTCTGTTTCTTCATGATATCCCTTACACTGTGCATCGCCTGAGGCCACAGCACCTGGTCAAGCCACTAGTGACATCCCCCTCAAGAGACGGACCTCATTGATCTGGTGCTGGGTACCTCGGTCTCCCGGGCGTCACAACTGGCGTCACGAACAGGATTGGGCCAACCCGTACACCGGGTATTGTGTGCCGTAATTGGAGTCTGAAACTGAAAATTTGGATGAAAAATCTTGGAAACTGACTTTGTTAAAGAAAATCCCGTTCCCCATTGAAAACTATTGAAAGTGACTTTTCTCCATTGGTTATAATGGGGTAAAAATGGCCACCATCCCCTGATGTAATCATCTCATAACCGTTAAGCACAAAGCTGTTAATCGAGCTACGTTATTACCCAAGCCCCAGTCTAACTGAAAAACTTCAAAGTCCATCATCACAGAGCGTGCGGCAGTTAGAGGCAGCAGGGGGCGTGTCATTGTCATCCTGCTGCACAGAGGAACGAATCTACATTATCTAGACGGAAGCTGGGACCGGAGAGGTCTGGATTAACTAAGGGGGTACAGTATGTCGCAGCACGGAGACACCGCAGCACCCGGCGACGCTAATGCAGCTGAAAGACAGTGTCGATAGAGAGCCTGGCAGCGCAGCAGTGCAAGGAGTGCTGCCCATCATGCCGGTGTTGATGCCATATACCCCGGGTGGCCCGTGGCTTCCAATGTATGAAGGTAAACCTAACACCCTTGACGGTTTCAGGGAAAAGATGCTGGCTCATTTTGATATGTTCCCCGTGGGTGAAGCTCAGCATGTTAGTCTCCTGATGATGCAGTTAAGTGGCCATGCTAAGCGAGAAGTCACGGCATGGGCAACTGATCTAAAAGGTACTGTTGAACGCATATTTGCTGGATTAAAAGCTACATTTGAAACCAGTACCAGCAGCAAAGCTAAAGTACGATTCTTTAATTGCAAACAAAAAGCTAATGAGGGCGTGAGAGATTTTGCCTTAAACCTGCAGGAAGCCCTTAAATCACTTACACTGGCTGAACCCATTTTTAACACAGGAGCCGATAAACTGCTAAGAGATCAATTTATTGAGGGACTCTACACCCCTTCTCACCGGGGGCATGTGAGCATGCTTGTTTTTAAGAACCCTGAATTGATATTTGCCCAAGTAAAGGAGAGCGCTATACGTCTCCAGCTGGCAGAGGCACCTCGGGATCAGGATCTCACACAACCCATGGCAGATGCACTTCAGCAACGGGGAATGCCAGTGACATCAGCTATGTCCGGTGCCAGTGCTAAGTCCCTGGGGCCCATTACTAATGAGGCTCTTCAGCAAAAGCTTGACTCTTTAACTGATGTTGTTGCTTCAATGGCTAAAACCATGCAGGAGATGAGAGAACCCAAGATGGAGTTGGCAAACCGTAGAGAGGATGTTCCATGGATGAGGTCCCGGAGATACCCGACATGGAGAGGATGACCCCGTGACCGCTACCAACCGGATGGACAGCCCATTTGCTGCCGTTGCCAGCAGCCAGGCCACTTTGCACGAAATTGTGATTTAAACGGGAATCCCCTGGGAATGCGGGCCGCTTCGCAGGAATGAATTTTCAAGGCCCAACACCCTGGCATGACAGGTACATCGGAGGACGACCCATCATCCCTATCGTGCTGGACGGAATTCCCCTCAACGCTTTGCTGGATACAGGTTCCCAGATTTCATCTATACCATATATCCTTTATAAGAGGTACTGGGCTGAGGTAGATATTGATAAAGGACCCTCTGATGTTGAACTAGATATATGGGCCAGTAATGGTAAGTTGGTACCAAAACTAGGATTCAGGGAGATGACCATAAAGATTGGTAAAGCAGAATTGAAGAAACAGGGTATAATTGTCGTTGATGTTGACCGACAGAACTGTGAACCAACTGTATTGATAGGAATGAATGTGTTAGAGAACTGCTTTTCCGAAGTTATTTCTGTCTTACAACAAATTGCTGAAACTGCCCGATCCTGCCAGCAGAGAGTTCTCCGGAGGGAAATAAAAGTATTAATGTTAAGGCAACAGATAGAAGTTGCAGGTGGAGAAATCGGCAGTGTGAGGGTGAGTGATCCAACGTCTATTGTAATCCAGCCCAAAAAAAGAAATGCTAGTATGGTGTAGAGCGGCCATTGGTACTAAAGGATGAGACTATCAAGCCTTAATAGAACCAGCGTACACCGACAGCAGGCCCACTATACTCACGGCACGAGGGGTGGTCGAGGTACACCGGGGATGGGTGCCGGTACAACTTTTGAACTATGAAGAGGAAGAGGTCACTTTGCCAAGGTACGCTACAGTGGCAAAGTTATATACTGTTGACAACAATGCCATCACAACCGTTGAGCCCTTAGAATCGACCTGTCAGGTGGAAAATAACGGCTCAGATGGAGAATCAGAGGATTGGTGCCAACAGCTAGACGTGGGTGTAGATTCAACACCTACCCATCAAAGACAAGGGGTGTATAGATTAGTGACGGAATATGAACAGGTCTTCAGTAAACACCTATTAGACTTCGGACGGATAGAAGGGGTGGAACATACAATCCCCACCGGTGACCATCCCCCGATAAAAGAAAGATATAGACCCATACCGCCCACTCACTATCAATGCGCGAAGGACATGCTGAGAGAGATGAAACAGGCCGGGGTAATAAGAGATAGTTGTAGCCCTTGGGCGGCCCCTCTGGTGATTGTCAAAAAAAAGGACGGAACCATGAGAATGTGCGTAGACTACCGGCAGATTAATAACATCACCCATAAAGACGCCTATCCCTTGCCTAGGATAGAAGAGTCCTTGACTGCTTTGAAATCTGCTAATTATTTTTCCACCTTAGACTTAACAAGCGGGTATTGGCAAGTCCCTGTGGCTGAGAGAGATAAAGAAAAAATGGCATTCACCACACCAATGGGTCTAAGCAAATTTAATCGCATGCCATTCGGACTCTGCAACGCATCCGGTACTTTCCAGCGACTGATGGAATGTTGCCTCGGACACAAGAACTTCGAGACCGTCCTCCTGTACTTAGATGATGTGATCATCTACTCAAAGACTTACGAACAGCACTTAACAGACCTGGCAGAGGTGTTCGAAGCCTTATCCAAGTATGGTATGAAAATCAAACCATCCAAATGTCACCTTCTCAAGCCAAAGGTACAATACTTAGGGCACATCGTGAGTTCGGAGGGAGTAGCACCGGATCCCGAGAAAATAACTGCCATAAGGGATTGGCCAAGACCTACCAACGTAAAAGAAGTGAGGCAATTCTTGGGATTAGTGGGTTACTATCGTAGATTTATAAAAGGATTTACCAAATTGGCAGCGCCCTTGCAAGATGCTTTGATAGGGCAGACGAAGAAACCTTCAAACCGAAACCCTCCTTTTCAGTGGAACGACGAAAGAGAAGACTCCTTTGAACAACTAAAGAAGGCACTAACCGGAGAAGAAGTTCTGGCGTACCCGGATTACCATCAACCTTTCATCCTCTACACCGATGCCAGTAATGTGGGATTGGGTGCGGTGCTGTCACAAAAGCAAGAAGGTCAGGAGAAAGTCATCGCCTTTGCAAGTAGAAAACTCCGGCCTACTGAAAGAAATTCTGAAAATGATAGCTCCTTCAAATTGGAGCTACTGGCAGTAGTTTGGGCTGTGACTGAACGTTTCAAACACTATTTGACCGGTGCAGAATTTATTGTCTATACTGACAACAATCCATTGACTCACCTAGACACGGCTAAATTAGGTGCGTTAGAACAGCGATGGATAGCCCGATTATCTAATTACAACTTTGTGATCAAGTATCGAGCAGGTCGCAAAAATGGAAATGCCGATGCCCTATCCCGGATGCCACACTTGAGAGATGTAGAAGAAGAAACGGGGAAGCTTGAAGAAATTGAACTACCAGCCTTTCATCAGCCCAAGGTAAAACATTGTCAGTCAAATACCTATCAGAAACAACAAGAAGTGAATTTTAATCCGTTAGCACACCATAGATGGGCTGACACCCAAGATAGCAATCCGGCTGTGAAGCTAGTGAAGGAACTATTGACTGAGCAAAGTGCATATCCCGATGAGGATGCCCAAGAAGAGATGCATCAACTCTGGAAAGAGAGAGGCAAAATTTTCCTGTATCAAGGGAAACTCTGTAGAAGATACACCAATCCGAAAACACATGAATTGGTTTGGCAGATTATCGTGCCTAAACAAGATGTGAGGATGGTCCTCGAGGCTTACCACAATGGTGCTGGTCACTTTGGTTGGAAAAAGCTAGAAGTACTTCTGAGAGAAAGATTTTATTGGGTCGGGATGAGAAAATCAATCGAACAGTGGTGTAGAAACTGTGGCCCGTGCAACCTCAGAAGGAACGATCAAAAGAGCCAAAGAGCACCACTGCAGCCCATAATCACCAAACAACCACTTGAACTGGTAGCCATGGATCACGTGAAGTTGACACCGAGCCGGTCCGGTTATGTCTATGCCTTGACCATCGTAGATCATTATTCGCGCTTCTTGGTAGTAGTACCTGTAAAAGATCTGACTGCAAAAACAGCAGCCAAAGCGTTCCAAACGTACTTTTGTAGACCCCATGGATATCCGGAACAGGTTCTCACTGACCAGGGTACAGCCTTTGAATCAGAGATCTTCAGAGAATTCTGTAATATGTATGGTTGCAAAAAGATCCGGACGACGGCCTATCATCCGCAAACAAACGGCTTATGTGAGAAGATGAACCATATTGTGATAGACCTACTAAAGACTTTACCTGAAACGGAAAGGAATCAATGGCCAGAGAAATTGCCTGACTTGGTGGATCTGTATAATCATGTCCCGGTGAGCTCTACCAACTGCACCCCAGCTTATCTTATGCGTGCAAGACCCGGCCAATTGCCAATCGATCTAGAAATGGGAATTCTGAAACCAGACGCAGAAGTTCAAGACTCCAATTGGGATGTCGTACGGCAAAAGCAGTATCGCCAAGTACAAGAGAGTGTGGAAAGAAGCCTCCAGCAAACCAGAGAAAGACAAGAGCGAACTTTCAACCAGAATGCTCTAGCAACTCCATTAAGACCGGGTGACCAAGTACTCAAGAGGAATCGTCGAACCAATAAACTGGATAATCAGTGGTAAGCCGTACCCTACACAGTTTTACCAACAAGAATGGATAATCCTAAAATGTGTCTCATTAGCAAAAATGGAGGTTTAACATCTGTACTAGTGTCAAGAGACAATCTTAAATTATGTCCGGAAACGTTGAAAGAGCCAGAAGTTGTCCAGCCAGAATCAGAAGTTATTCAACCCATACAGGTTCAACCAGTAAAGGATAAAGAGGAGGAAATGTATCACACCTGTATAGGAGACTTTACCAAAACCCTACTAACATACCATGGTGCAGTAGTGATTCCCATGGTGGCATTTTATCCAACACCGAACCCAATATTAGAAGTCCCAAGACAGGAAGAGGCTGACCCCGTACTACAAGAGGTTCCAGGTCAGGAAGAACAGATTCCTGATCAGAGTGATCCCATTCACGGTGGACTTGCGAACCCCATAGTGGTGGAATTATCTTTTGCAGAGAGGGCAGATACTATATCCGCAGTAGACAGTAGTACACCACATAAAGAGACACCGCTATTACGTAGATCCCAGCGTAGTACCCAGGGTCAATTACCGGCCAGGTATGCAGATTACCAACTATAAGACTATAGTCATTGTTATCGTTCTGTAACGTTTAAGCTCAGTACCTACAGAGACTTACCTGTATGAACTTTTTGCATATTCTTGAACTTTTTATCAGCCCGGAAACACTAAATCAAAGCTCCGGAAAGACTGCTTTGTGAACTTTGCTTCCTAGTACCTTCAAGGATAGAACTGTATTAATGGACGCTATTTGAAGTGACTTTTTACAGAATTCCATTTTTTTTTTGTTTCTTTGAGTGGTTTTTGTAACTTTTCATTTTTAAGACTCTGTACATATCAATTGTTATTTCAAAATGTTATCGTCCCACAGTCCCGGAGTACTGTTCTTAACTAAGGGGGAAAATGTGGCGCCCCTAGGGGTATTTGCCACAAAAATAGTTATTGACATCAAATACAAATACTAAAATAGCAAGACTGCACTACCATCTCCGGCCAGAAGGGGGAGCTCCAGAGACTCCCCTTGATCTATTCCGGTCTGAGAAAAGGACTGGCAGTTGGGCTGAGGAGCTGAAAGTGAGAGGTCGTATAACTGAACTCCTAACAGCCCTATGACGGATTATAGGCCCATAATACCCATAGTAGGAAAAGAAGAGTAGAGAAAAAGGACATTGTGAGAACCGGGTAGCAATAATCACTACCCATAATAGGCGCAGAGACGGATACCGGATCCGTGGCTATATTCATTATATATAATACAGCAACCGGAAGGACGTGAGGTGATATCAGCTTCACCAGGGTAAGACGCAGCAACAGACACAGAGTTCAGCGGTACTCCCAGAGGGGGTAAGCCGACAAAAAGGACTCGGGTTGTCTGTCGAACTAGAGCATAGAAGAGACAGATTGGGTTGGCAGCCAGTTCACATACAGCAGCAGGGCCATACAGAAACTGCGCATAATAAGAGGTGGAAATCCTGACAGGGTCAAAGTAATTTCAGAGTGCTCATACAGACTCCGGTGACAGTGTTGGTCACAAATCCCTTTTTGTTGAAGTAAACTGGTTAAACGTTTCAGCGCCTCAGTCTTTCATTTGGACAATAGCCATCAATCCAGGATCGGGGTCATCACAGCTGAGAGGACCTGCTGCTGATCAAGTAAGTGTCTGTTCCTTCATGATATCCCTTACACTGTGCATCGCCTGAGGCCACAGCACCTGGTCAAGCCACTATTGACATCCCCCTCAAGAGACGGACCTCATTGATCTGGTGCTGGGTACCTCGGTCTCCCGGGCGTCACAACAGCAGGGTTCCGTAAAACAGGAGTAATACATGGCATGAGATAACTAGCCCTCTAGGGATAAAACACTTATTTTATTGAAACCAACCAACACAAGCAGCCCATTAAGTGATATATTGCTGGAATCTGGGTCACTGCCCATATAGTGACTTGAGAAAGTATTCAGCCCCTTGGCTTTTTACCTATTTTATTACATTACAATCTGTGTTTAAATGTTTTGGTAATCCAATTTGTGTGTGATGCATCAGAACTAAAAAGTCTAAGTTGGTGAAGTGAGATAAATATTGCCATAAATTAAATTTATGGGATCAAATAACTAAAAATTGGCATGTGCATATGTATTCATCCCTTTTGCGATGAAGCCTCTAAAAAATTTTGGTGCAGGTAATTACCTTCATAAATCACATGCTTAATGAAAGGAAGTCCACATGTGTGCGATCTAAGTGTCACATGTCTGTCAATATATACACTTTAACTTTTCCATAAGGCCACAGAGGCTGCAACACCATTAACAAGAGGCACGACTAACCAAACACCATGAAGACCAAGGAGACCATCAAACAAGTAAGACACAAAGCTGTTGAGAAGTACAAGTCAGGGTTGGGTTATAAAAAATATATGTATTCTAAACTCTCATGATCCACCAGAGCACCAACAAATCCATTATCATCAAATGGAAAGAACATGGTACCTCAACAAACCTGCTAAAAGTGGGCCACCCACCAGAACTCTCAACCCGGGCAAGGAGGGCATTAGTAAGCGAGGCAGCACAGAGACCAAAGGTAACCCTGAAGGAGCTGCAGAGTTTCCAAGCAGAGACTGGAGTATCTGTCTATATGGCCCCAATAAGCATAGAGGTGGCTTTTATGGATGAGAGGGCAGGAAAAAGCCTTTACTTGCACATAAACATTTCCACCTAACATGGAAATCTTCAAAAGAAACCTTAAGATCCTTCTTTTCTGACAAGCGCACAACCTGCAGAACAATCGCTTCAATATACTGCTGCATGACCAGCTTTCCCCTCACCTACTGTATCATCATCCATCCTTTGTAGACTATGAGCCCTGGTGGGCAAGGACTTTTTTCTCTTCCTGTACCAGTTGGTGACTTGTATTGTTTATGATTCTTTTACTTGATTTTTATTATGTATATCCTTTTTGCATGTAAAGTGTCATGTAATAAATGGCGCTATAATAATAAATAATAATAAGGCTAATTTTGTCTTCAAAAGACATGTGGGAGATTCCCCAGATATATGTAGGATGGTGGTGTGGTCAGAAAATACCAAAATTGAACTTTTTGGCCACCAAGGTAAATGCTATGCCTCGCACCAAACCAACACAGCTCATCACCCTAAGAACACCATCCATACAGTGAAACATGATGGTGGCATCGTCATGCTGTGGGGTTGTTTTTTTTACAGCAGGGACAGGGAAAACAGTCCTACTCAATAGGAAGATGGATGGCGCGAATTACGAGGATTTGCCTTGAGGAATGGGCAAAAATGTTATTGCCAAAATGTGGAAAGCTGAGAGAGCTTTATCCAATGCAACTTAAACCTATAATTGTCTCAAAAGGACATTCTGCAAAGTGCTGACTTTAGAGGGGTGAATAGTTATGCACACTGAAGTTTTCAGTCTTTTGTACTATTTGTTGTTTGCTTCACAATAAAAAGAAAAGCACATTTTTACAATTGTAGGCATGTTCTTTACATAAACTAAAGCAAACCTTAAAAAAAAAAGTGAAATTCCAGGTTGTGAGGTAGCAAAACACAAAAAATGCCTGGGGTAGAGAATACTTTTGCAAGACACTGTATATTATTCTGCTCTCAAATTTAACAGGACCTTTCACCAAATGTTTCATGTTGAACTGGAAACAAGATGTAATATTGACTGCAGAGCATAATAAATTATTGTTATTATTTTTTTAAATTTAAATTTTAGCTATCAATGTATTTGGCATCAAGTTAATTAGTCCAAGTTGGTGTTATCAGACAGCTTTCACAAGGGGTGTGCACTTTTTCTCCATGTGTGATGCTGACCAAGCCTAAGCAGACAAGAACACTCAAAAGACAGACGAACCCACCCCCACTATAGCTTAGAGCAGATTCCAGTGTGAGATGTATGACAGACAGTTCTGATCTCCTGGTCTAAGGGTACCGTCACACATTGAAATTTTCATCGCTGCGACGGCACGATTCGTGACGTCGCAGCGTCGTATAATCATCGCTCCAGCGTCGTAGACTGCGGTCACACGTTGCAATCACGGCGCTGGAGCGATGCCGAAGTCCCCGGGTAACCAGGGTAAACATCGGGTAACTAAGCGCAGGGCCGCGCTTAGTAACCCGATGTTTACCCTGGTTACCAGCGTAAACGTAAAAAACAAACAGTACATACTCACCCGTCGGTGTCCTTCAGGTCCCTTGCCGTCTGCTTCCTGCTCTGAGTGCAGCCGTACAGTGAGAGCAGAGCGCAGCACCGCTGCGCTCTGCTCTCACTTTCCGGCCGGCACTCAGAGCAGGAAGCAGACGGCAAGGGACCTGAAGGACACCGACGGGTGAGTATGTACGGTTTGTTTTTTTACGTTTACGCTTGTAACCAGGGTAAACATCGGGTTACTAAGCGCGGCCCTGCGCTTAGTTACCCGATGTTTACCCTGGTTACAAGCGAAGACATCGCTGGATCGCTGTCACACACAACGATTCCAGCGATGTCAGCGGGTGATCAAGCGACGAAAGAAAGTTCCAAACGATCTGCTACGACGTACGATTCTCAGCAGGGTGTCTGATCGCAGTAGCTGTCAGACACAGCGATATCGTAACGATATCGCTAGAACGTCACGAATCGTAACGTCGTAGCGATGGAAATTTCAATGTGTGACGGTACCCTAACCTCCTTCATGATTAGAAAGCACAGGTAACTAACACGTTTCAGATAAGGTCCCTGTGGTGGTGGTGGGGGTCAGCATAGCTAAATTTAGCTTTAGCTGCCTAACATTACAAACCCTGCTATCATCTCTCATCCTTTTATAGCACTGTTAACTCTGCTGTAATGCCCCTCCCCCACACTGCCTGCCCAGAGATGACTGTTCAAAGTGTCAGTATCACACTTACATTCTGTGCTGAATTATTAGGCAGGTTAGTATTTTTATGCAGATTTCCCAACTCCAAGATGAAAAAACTTGAATGATTGCTGGTGTGAAGCAGATCAAGAGATGTGTATTTGTGTAATAAGGAAGGTGCGGCCTAAGGAAATCAGCTCCCTTTATAAAGGTGTAAAAGAGATGTGAATGCATTAGCACTTGGTATTCAAATCTATCAATTTCCATGTTTTGCTGATAAATAAAAGCTATAAATAAAATTTCTTAAACCAAATAGCAATATGAGAAGATTACACATGGGGTAAAACAATGTGTGCTTGCATTTTACTTGTAAGTATTACAATGCACACATAAATAAGGTGAGGTTATACCAATAAATATTTTTTATATACTGTATATTCGTAAATTATAATGGAAGTTCAATAACATTGACTATGCAAAGATGAATATGAAAGTCAAGCTTAGATATAAAAGTTTAACTTCCATTTTAACAAACAAGGGAATTTGTTGAAAAAAATACTGGCCCAAATGACTTTAAAGCGTAAATTGAGCCTTTATTTCTAAATACTCTTGACTCTTTGCTCATCACCTTATCAATACACAAACAATTTTGTGTACTTTTGAATTTCACATACATTATTTTACAATGTTATAACTCACATAAAATGTCCCAGTGGATTATCATCATAATATATACATTAAATGTTTGATTTATATCATAGTGTATTTCATTTCAGTCAATATTCTGCTTTCCAAAATTCAAAGTAACAGCATTTTCCTTTTCTTTCTATTTTCATTTATATTTCATTTAGCAACTCCTACCACTGGTAAGTTACAGTAAGATATTTTTTTTACAGTTTACTCAGATTTTTTGTTTCATTTGTTTTTATTGAATGTTTTAAAATTTGACATATCAAAATGGCGTATTAACCCTTTTCTGCCATCTGACGGAATAGTACATCACCTGACAGTATCTCCCGCTTTGAGGTGGGATCCGGTGGTTTTAAAACAATGGGATATGTTTTAATGGTTTTATGTTTTAACTAACAATGGTTAGTTTTAAAACAATGGGATAATCATCAGGTGTGAGTGGACATCCTATTTTATTTAAGACACTGGAATCTATAAAAGTCTTATTTTCACAACACAATTCTGTATCATGTCATGTCATGAACAAAGCAGATTTCTGAGATCTTCAGAAAAAGACTTGTTGGTGCTGATCAGCCTTCAAAAGATTTCAAAACCATCTATTAACAGTTTGTATGCCAACAATTCACAGACAGATTGTGTACATCTCTGGTTCTACAGACCCCTTGTTTTTGTCTTCCCTTGTTGAAAGCACACCCTCTATGGCCTGCTTTAATTAACAATGAACAAGTGCCAAAGAGTGCATTGCAGACTTCAGGGGTGGTGGGCTAGGTGAGGAGAATATTATTTTCATTTTTTCTTAACCTTTTGCCAGCCCTCTATGGTTCAGCAAAATGGCGGTCACATCTGGATGCTGTATTGTTGAATTTGCGCTGTAAAGTACACATTTTTTGTAAATTAGAAGAGAATATACAGTATATATATGTATACCTATAGATATAGATATACACTGCTCAAAAAAATAAAGGGAACCCTAAAATATCACATCCTGGATATCACTGAATACTGTAAAATATTCCAGTCATAAATCTTTATTCACTACATAGTGGAAAGCGTTGAGATCAATAAAACATAAAAATTATCAATGTAAATCAAAATTAATATCTCACGGAAACTTGGATTTGGAACAATACTCAAAATCAAAGTGGAAAATTAAATTACAGGCTGATCCAACTTCAGTGGAAATGCCTCAAGGCAAGGAAATGATGCTCAGTAGTGTGTGTGTGGCCTCCACATGCCTGTATGACCTCCCTACATTGCCTGAGCATGCTCCTGATGAGGCGGCGGATGGTCTCCTGTGGGATCTCCTCCCAGACCTGGACTAAAGCATCCGCCAACTCCTGGACAGTCTGTGGTGCAATGTGATGTTGATGGATGGTGCGAGACATGATGTCCCAGATGTGTTCAATTGGATTTAAGTCTGGGGAATGGGCGGGCAAGTCCATAGCTTCAATGCCTTCATCTTTCAGGAACTGCTAACACACTCCAGCCACATGAAGTCTGGCATTGTCCTGCATGAGGAACAACCTACACCAGCATATTGTCTCACAAGGGGTTTGAGGATCTCATCTCAGTACCTAATGGCAGTCAGGCTACCTCTGGGAACACATGGAGGGCTGTGCGGTCCTCCAAAGAAATGCCACCCCACACTATTACTGACCCACTGGCAAACCGGTCATGCTGAAGGATGTTGCAGGCAGCAGATTGCTCTCCACGGTGTCTCCAGACTCTGTCATGTCTTTCACATGTGCTCAGTGGTAACCTGCTTTCATCAGAGAAAAGAGCACAAGGCTGCAGTGGCGAATTTGCTAATCCTGGTGTTCTGTGGCAAATGCCAAGCGTCCTGCATGGTGTTGGGCTGTTAGTGCAACTCCCATCTGTGGATGTTGGGCACTCAGACCATCCTCATGGAGTCGGTTTATAACCGTTTGTGCAGACACATGCACATTTGTGGCCTGCTGGAGGTCATTTTGCAAGGCTCTGGCAGTGCTCCTCCTGTTCCTCCTTGCACAAAGGCTGAGGTACCACTTGTGTGGGTTGTAGAAGTCGTCTCATGCTACCACGAATGTGGAAGCACAACCAACATTCAAAAGTGACCAACACATCAGCCAGAAAGCCTTGGTACTGAGATCATTGGCACTGTCTAACAATGTTGCTTCCTAAGTGGACAGTTTGATTTCACAGAAGTTTGATTTATATTCTGTTGTTTAAGTTTTCCCTTTATTTTTTTGAGCAGTGTATATACCAAAGATAAGTGAACTTATTCAAGTAAGTTTGAATTCTCCTCTAATTTTGTAATAATGATCTCCTGGTCTAACCTCGTGCAGGATTAAAAAGCACAGATGATGAACACCCTTCAGATACATTCTCTGTGATGGGAGGTTCAGCACAGCTAACTTTAGCTGTGTAGCATTACAAACTCTGCTATCAACTCTCATCCTTTCAGAGCACTTAGCTCTGCCGTACTATCCTTCCCCCAAACTGCCTAACCAGAGATGAGAGCAGTATCACACTTACATCATGTGTAGAATTGTTAGGCAATTGAGTATTTTTATACAGATTTTCCAACTCCAAGGTGTGTATACTTGAATGGTTACTGGTTTAAAGCAGATCAGATGTTGTGTAATTGCATATTGCGGAGGGTGTGGCCTAAGGAAATCATCTCACTTTATCAAGGTGTGCAGAATTATTAGGCAGCTTGTTTCCCTCAAGGAAAATGGGCCAAAAAAGAGATTTAACTGACTCTTAAAAGTAAAAAATTGTGAAACATATTACAGAGGGGATATTGGGATGTGATCACAGAACCATCAAATATTTTGTTGCAAATAATCAATAGGGTCGCAAAAACATGGTGGGAAAAAAACGCACATCAACTGCCAAAGATCTGACAAGAATCAAACGTGAAGCAACCAGGAAGCCATTATCCTCCAGTGCTGTTATATTCTAGAACTGCAACCTCCCTGGAGGCCCAGAAGTGCAAGGTGTACATAGACATGGCCGATGTGAGGAGGCTGAAACCCGACCACTGCTGAACAATATACATAAGTTGAAACGTCAAGGAATATCTGAAGACAGATTTTTCAAAGGTTTTATGGACCGATAGAATGGGAATGACTCTTGACGGACCAAATGGATGGACCCATGGCTGGATCAGATAGGCTAGGTTCACATTGCGTTATTGGGTGATCGCTAACGGACAGCGTTGCACGGCGAAAATGTCGCAATTAACGCCGTGCAACAGGTCCGTTAGCGCACCCATTGACAGCAATGTTGTTCCTGCCTGAAGTGCTTCGCTAGCGTGTGCCTTTTTCAGCTCGCGCTAGCGATGTGCCGTTCTTTTGTGGCGCGCCTCGGACGCTGCTTGCAGCATCCGCGGCGCGCACGAGGTCTGTTCCCCGCTCTCCTAAACGCGGCCCCTACAAATACATTGCGTTAGCGCAATCCGCTAGCGCTAAACGGATTGCCCTAACGCAATGTGAACCTAGCCTAACAGGCACAGTCCTCTATTTGGACTCAGACCCAAGCAAGCTGGGTGGGACACTGCTATGGGCTGGTATTAATAAAGATGAGCTAGTTGGACCTTTTTGGGTTGAAGATGGCTCATACCATGGCCGCCAATGTTGGCATCATGGACATTGATTCCAAAAGTTAATACCATAAATAGTCTCCTGATGTGCCTACCAATAATAAAATAAAAATGATTAGACTAATGAACAATGAGTGACAATACTGTAATAAGGAATCGTATGCCACATTAGTGTTCATTAAATAGCAGCTCATTACATTATAATAGCTGCTACAATCTGTGCTAGGAGATTTCATCTAATACCAGTGATAATAATAATATGAAGTGACAGTATCTTGCTAATATCCACGCACATAGTGCATGGTATTTCACTGTGTTCCGGGACATAGTGCGCCGGCGCATGCACACTAATGCTTTTTGGCTTTGCCCGCAGTTGGGCAAAGTATACTGCGCATGCGCAAGGCAAGATTGCCTTGCGCAGGCGTGTACTCCGGAAGACAGAGAATGTACTTCAAGCCAATATTGCGGCCAGCATGCAGCCAGCGGGTAAGGAAAGGGTGAATCAAACACCCGAAAACCCCGCCCATATGACCGAAAACCGGTCCCGCCAAATTCAGGTGACAGGTTCCCTTTAAACAGCAGCACTTAGAATGAACTCTGATTGCTTCTGTTAGAAGGAGATGCTGGCTAAGCAACACAGCTGACACCAACTCAACACCCCCCCACCCTATCTTTGACATTGATCTACAACACATATCAGGGAGGAGTTAACATTCTTACACAGGTTGCTGTCAGTGTAACAAGACAGAGGTCATTTTCATGTACTACAATGACCAACTCTGTAGACAAAACAATAATCTTTTTAAATAATAATAATCTTTTATTTTATATAGTGCCAACATATTCCGCAGCGCTTTACAGTTTGCACACATTATCATCACTGTCCCCAATAGGGCTCACAATCTAAATTCCCTATCAGTATGTTATCAATATCACAATAAATTCCCTAACAGTAGGGTTTTGTTAATTAAAGGTAATTAGGATTTAATTTATTTATTAATGGCATTATCTATCATTCTAAATATTGAAACGATAAAGACTGAGTTTGTGGGGAATAGGAATTTACAACTTTTCTGAGCACACTTTGTCACGCCTTCTTTTATATGTTGTATTGTATTATGATTCGTCACTAGAGATGTTCGTGTTTTTTGGGTTCAACTAAAATCTCTCTTCTCTCGGAAGTCCGAACACTAAATTGGACTTCGGGATAAGTCCTTGTTTGGAGTTCAGCAGCAGTACAAACCCTGAACTATACAGTTCAGGTTCGCTCATCTCTTTTCGGGACCTCTCCATATAGCAAGCATATCAATGTTGAATTTCTCTTTACTTTCTAC
Organism: Ranitomeya variabilis; assembly: GCF_051348905.1. Taxonomy (NCBI): domain Eukaryota; kingdom Metazoa; phylum Chordata; class Amphibia; order Anura; family Dendrobatidae; genus Ranitomeya; species Ranitomeya variabilis. Next base: position 60,646,894 of record NC_135235.1, read on the forward strand.
AGGAAAGATATATATCTTTGCACCGTGTTAGCCAGTAGATAGAATAATATTTGGAATTGAGAGTCCTCAGTGGTTGATACCTTTCGAGACTACTCAGGCTTCTTCATCAGGCATAGACTAATACTGTATTAGTATTGTATTAGTCTATGCCTGATGAAGAGGCCTGAGTAGTCTCGAAAGCTTGCAATTTTTTTACCATCTTTTCAGTTAGCCATTAAAATGTATCAACCACTGAGGACTCTCAATTCCAAATATTATTCTTTACTCTCTAAAATCGCACTTCTCATAGCATAACTCTGAGTGTATAGTAATTCATTATGTATTGTTTTACCATGGTCAAAATTATGTTTTCCATAATTTTCTGATCTTTTTCATGTGTTTTATACAGAATATACTTCTACTGGTAAGTTGAAATGATGCCTTATTTTCTAGTTGGTTTGTATTGCAGCATTTATATAATGTACTTACTTTTAATATGGTCAGAGTTACACTTTCCAAGCAGCTGAAGGAAATTTTTGAAATAAAGTGCAGGCAGAATATATATACGTATGCAATACATAGTGGCAGTGGTAATAGCAGCAGCTGCAAAAGCACAATATGGAACATAATGGACAAGCAGGAGATTGTAGGCTGTTTAGTGGCAGTCGCAATAGTTCTTTCAATGGTAGCAGCAATACAGTATGAAACATAATGGACAGGCAGAAGATATCTGGCTGTCAGGATATAACTACAATAGGTGCTTGGGCTGCAGTCGGCACTGAAAGTTAAGAGGTTTATGGGTCCCTTTGGCCCTTATCAGAAGATCAATGCTATTTAAGATGGTGGACAGTGATATATATGTCAGCATCCTCTTGAATATTTTGCATTGGGTCCAATGTGCTTAAAATTAAGCAATTTCTGTCTATTTAGGGACAGTGGCAATAGCAGCAACAGTACAGTATGGAATATAATTGAGGAGAAGAATGACATGTTTGACTGTTTAGGAGCAATAGCAGAAGAAAATAATTGAAATTGATAGACTGGCAGGTAGTGGCTGCAAAATCATCATTAGGCTAGTGATGAAAAGTTAGGGGGAGCAATGGCAGATTTAATTATTGGCATCCTACGGAGATGTGAAATCCTCAAGGATCTATATCTTATTCATTTTTCCAAATGAAAAATGTTCGACACCTGTTGATGGCAATCGTGTCTGTTTTGTTGTCATAATGCCACCTGACACCTTCAACACCATATCTAACATTACGCTGGGGGGTGACAAGTCAGTATACTGTTTGCAAACTCTGCTGCTTTCTGCCTCTGGTTCAAGCTGCTGGCCCTGAAGTCTATGGGGGTCAAGGATCAGGGTATTTGCCGTAGGAAGGACTTAGTTCAGGTATGATTGAACTTGGTTGTGACTCTGTTTGCTAATGGGTGTTATGTTGGGGCAGATGAAAAAACTGCTGGTTGTTGCTTTGGTTATTATGGGTTGGTTGGTTGTTATATATATACATATATAGATCAATTATCGATATATAGATAGAATCTGCCAAAATAATGCACATTTTTAAAGAAAATTCATTTTGCAGCAAAGATATTCTTTGCTAATTTAACGTTCTTTACCATGCTCTCTTGTTTCCAGAGGCCAAAACATAATAAAATAGGATGAAAAAAATCTCACCAATTACCGGTCCCCCTCCTCCACCCACTCTCTCTGGTCCTCCAGACCTTTTGCTTTTGCCTTCTCTTGTTGAAAGCATATCCTCTTTGGCATCCTTAACCCTATTCTGAAGAAGTGTGGGGGAGTAGATTGCAGGCTGAGGGGGTGATGGGCTAAGTGAGGTGAATATTATTATCATTTCTCTTAACCTTTTGTCAGCCCCCTATGGTTCATCAAAATGGCAGACACAACTATATATATATATATATATATATGAGTATATACTGTATGTGTATATATACACATGTATAAAAACTAATATTTGTTAAAAATAAACTATCAACAGTTGTATTTTAAAGACATTTTATTTTACAGCATTTTTCCACAGATGAAAATCTATAAAGGGTCAAACTGTAAAAATAAGTAACCTTTATTAATAGCATAACATAACACACATAATAAAATGAATAAAAGAAAAAGGGAAATGTAGAACACAAAGATCTCACTTTTCCAGTCAATTAGTAAAAGAGTCAATATCTATGCGTTGTACGAAAATACAAGTCTATATATATAATTGTCTAAGGGGTACTTTCGTCTTTCTGTCGGCAACTTCCGTCACAGATATTCATTCGCTGATTGGTCTCGCCAGCTGCCTGTCATGGCTGCCGTGACCACGACAGGCACAGTCCGATTAGGGCCTCCCTACTCCCCTGCAGTCAGTGTCCTGCGCCCGCTCCATACTCCCCGCCATCACGGCTCACACAGGGTTAATGCCAGCGGTAACGGACCGCGTTATGCCGCGGGTAACTCACTCCGTTACCGCCGCTATTAACCCTGTGTGACCAAGTTTTTACTATTGAGGCTGCCTATGCAGCCTCAATAGTAAAAACATCTAATGTTAAAAATAATAAAAAAAATAACAAATCATTATATACTCACCTTCTGCCGCCTTTCCGACGCTCCAGTGACCGGTCCATGCAAGCGGCAGGTTCCGGTGCTAAGGTTGGTGTGCGACAAGGACCTGCCATGATGTCACGGTCATGTGACCGCGACGTCATCGCAGGCCCTGTACGCCTGCGTGGGAAGGACCTGCCATGACGTCGCAGTCATGTGACCGCGACGTCATCGCAGGCCCTGCACGCCTGCGTGAGAAGGACCTGCCGTGACGTCACGGTCATGTGACCACGACGTCATCACACCCTCGGACCGGAAGCTGTTGCCTGAACTGAACACAGGCGACAGAACTACAAGGGGCCCCTCAGAAGGTGAGTATATGTTTATTTTTTTTTAACCTGTGACATACATAGCTTGGCAATATACTAAGTGGCTGGGCAATATACTATGTGGCTCTGTGCTGTATACTATGTCGCTGTGCAATATACTATGCGGCTCTGTGCTGTATACTACATCACTGGGCAATATACTACATCACTGGGCAATATACTACATAACTGGGCAATATACTGCGTGGCTGGGCAATATACTACGTCACTGGGCAATATACTATGTCACTGGGCAATATACTATGTAACTGGGCAATATACTACGTGGCTCTGTGCTGTATACTACGTAACTGGGCAATATACTACGTCACTGGGCAATATACTACGTAACTGGGCAATATACTAGGTGGCTGTGCAATATACTACGTAACTGGGCAATATACTACGTGGCTGTGCAATATACTACGTCACTGGGCAATATACTACGTCACTGGGAAATATACTACGTCATTGGGCAATATACTACGTCACTGGGTAATATACTACGTGGACATGCATATTCTAGAATACCCGATGCGTTAGAATCGGGCCACTGTTGTGAATTCCGCTCTTGGGCTCCCTCCGGTGATTGTAAGTGGCATTTTTGCGAGTTCTGCTCTTGGGCTCCCTCCGGTGGTTTTAAGTGGTACTGCTGCTCCTTGGATTTAGTAGTCAGCAGCTGCTTCCACTGATTGTCTTTCTGGCTCGACTATTTAGCCTGGTTCTATCCTTCAGCCTGTGCCAGTTGTCAATGGTTCCTGGTTGGATTCACATCTCTGCTTGGATTTCCCTGATATTCTGACCAGTTCAGCAAAGATAAGTCCTTGCTTTGTTCTTTTGCAGTCCACTTGTTGTGAACTTAATCTTTCTGCACTTTCTATGTTTTTTCTAGTCCAGCTTGTCAGTATGGATTTATTCAGTTAAGCTGGAAGCTCTGGGAAGCAGATTTTCCCTCCACACCTTTAGTCAGGTGTGGAGATTTTTGTAAACTCTGTGGTGGAATTTTCTAGTTTTTAATACTGACCGCACAGTATTCTTTCCTGTTCTATTTATCTAGTTAGACTGGCCTCCTTTGCTACATCCTGGTTGCATTCTGCGTATGTCATTTCCCTCTCCACTCACAGTCAATATTTGTGGGGGGCTGTCCTATCCTTTGGGGATTTTCTCTGAGGCAAGATAGCTTTCCTGTTTCTATCTTTAGGTGTAGTTAGTCCTCCGGCTGTGACGAGGTGTCTAGGGAGTGACAGGAACATCCCACGGCTACTTCTAGTGTTGTGTTAAGCTCAGGAACTGCGGTCAGTACAGGTACCACCTCCTCCAGAGCACGTCCCATGTTGCTCCTAAACCACCAGCTCATAACAGTACAACTGGGCCAAAAATGAATTAAATGCATCTCAAAAGAAGGAAAAGGAAGTTCTAAGCCATTTTTTTTCTGCAGTCTGTTTTGTCTTTTTTTTCCTCTTAATCTCTGGGTGGTTCAGGATTTTGGCGCTGGCATGGATGTTCAGGGTTTGTTTTCTCTTGTGGATCAACTTGCTGCAAGAGTACAGAGTATCCAAGATTATGTTGTCCAGACTCCGGCTTTAGAGCCTAGAATTCCAACCCCTGATTTGTTTTTTGGGGACAGATCCAAGTTTTTGAACTTTAAAAATAACTGCAAATTGTTTTTTGCCTTGAAACCCCGTTCCTCTGGTGATTCCATTCAGCAGGTTAAAATTGTCATCTCTCTGCTGCGTGGTGACCCTCAGGACCGGGCATTCTCCCTTGAATCAGGGTATCCGGCATTGCTTAATGTAGACGCATTTTTTCAAGCGCTCGGATTATTGTATGACGAACCTAATTCTGTGCATCATGCAGAAAAGACCTTGTTGGCCCTGTGTCAGGGTCAGGAAGCGGCAGAAGTATACTGCCAGAAATTTAGAAAATGGTCTGTGCTCACTAAATGGAATGAGGAGGCTCTGGCAGCAATTTTCAGAAAGGGTCTTTCTGAAGCCCTTAAAGATGTTATGGTGGGGTTCCCCATGCCTGCTGGTTTGAGCGAATCTATGTCTCTAGCCATTCAGATTGATCGGCGCCTGAGCGAGCACAAAGTTGTGCACCATATGGCAGTGTCCTCTGAGCAGAGTCCTGAGCCTATGCAATGTGATAGGATTTTGACTAGAGCAGAACGGCAGGGATTCAGACGCCAGAATAGGCTGTGTTTTTACTGTGGTGATTCTGCTCATGTTATTTCTGATTGCCCTAAGCATACTAAGAGGGTCGCTAGGTCTGTTACCATCAGTACTGTACAGCCTAAATTTCTCTTATCTGTGACCTTGATTTGCTCATTATCGTCCTTTTCTGTCATGGCATTGGTGGATTCAGGCGCTGCCCTGAACTTGATGGACTTGGAATTCACCAGGCGCTGTGGTTTTTCCTTGCAGCCTTTGCAGAGCCCTATTCCTTTGAGGGGCATTGATGCTACGCCGTTGGCCAAGGATAAACCTCAGTATTGGACTCAGCTGACCATGTGCATGGCTCCAGCACATCAGGAAGATTGCCGTTTTCTGGTGTTGCATAATTTGCATGATGTTGTTGTACTGGGTTTTCCATGGTTACAGGGACATAATCCTGTGCTGGATTGGAAATCTATGTCTGTGACTAGTTGGGGTTGTCAAGGGGTACATAATGACGTTCCTTTGATGTCAATTTCCTCCTCCCCCTCTTCTGAAGTTCCTGAGTTTTTGTCGGATTTTCAGGATGTATTTGATGAGCCCAAGTCCAGTTCCCTTCCTCCACATAGGGACTGTGATTGTGCTATTAACTTGATTCCTGGCTGTAAGTTCCCTAAGGGCCGACTTTTCAATCTGTCTGTGCCAGAGCATGCCGCTATGCGGAGTTATGTTAAGGAGTCTTTAGAGAAGGGGCATATTCGGCCTTCTTCGTCACCATTGGGAGCGGGATTCTTTTTTGTTGCCAAGAAGGAAGGCTCCTTGAGACCCTGTATTGATTATCGCCTTCTTAATAAGATCACGATCAAATTCCAATACCCTTTACCTTTGCTTTCTGATTTGTTTGCTCGGATCAAGGGGGCTAGTTGGTTTACAAAGATTGACCTTCGAGGGGCATATAATCTTGTTCGTATTAAACAGGGTGACGAATGGAAAACTGCATTTAATACGCCTGAAGGCCATTTTGAATACCTTGTGATGCCTTTCGGGTTCTCTAATGCTCCTTCTGTATTTCAGTCCTTCATGCATGATATTTTCCGCAATTATCTTGATTTATTCATGATTGTGTATTTGGATGATATTTTGATTTTTTCCGATGATTGGGAGTCTCATGTGAAGCAGGTCAGGATGGTATTCCAGATCCTTCGTGATAATGCTTTATTTGTGAAGGGGTCTAAGTGCCTATTTGGAGTTCAGAAGGTCTCTTTTTGGGGTTTTATTTTTTCTCCCTCGTCTATAGAAATGGATCCTGTTAAGGTCCAAGCCATTCATGACTGGATTCAACCCGCATCTGTGAAGAGTCTTCAGAAATTTTTGGGCTTTGCTAATTTTTATCACCGTTTCATTGCCAACTTTTCCAGTGTGGTTAAGCCCCTGACCGATTTGACGAAGAAAGGCGCTGATGTGACGAATAGGTCCTCTGCGGCTGTTGAGGCCTTTCAGGGGCTTAAACGCCGATTTACTTCTGCCCCTGTGTTGCATCAGCCGGATGTTTCTCTTCCTTTTCAGGTTGAGGTTGACGCTTCTGAGATTGGGGCAGGGGCCGTTTTGTCTCAGAGGAGTTCTGATGGTTCTTTGATGAAACCGTGTGCCTTTTTTTCCAAAAAGTTTTCGCCTGCGGAGCGCAATTATGATGTCGGCAATCGGGAGTTGTTGGCCATGAAGTGGGCATTTGAGGAGTGGCGACATTGGCTTGAGGGAGCCAAGCACCGCGTTGTGGTCTTGACCGATCATAAGAATCTGATTTACCTCGAGTCGGCCAAGCGGCTGAACCCTAGACAGGCTCGATGGTCCCTGTTTTTCTCCCGTTTTGATTTTGTGCTCTCGTATCTTCCGGGATCTAAGAATGTTAAGGCTGATGCACTCTCTAGGAGTTTTTTGCCTGATTCTCCTGGAGTCCTTGAGCTGGTTGGCATTCTTAAGGAAGGGGTGATTCTTTCTGCCATCTCCCCTGATTTACGGTGGGTGCTTCAGGAATTTCAGGCTGATAAACCTGACTGCTGTCCTGTGGGGAAGCTGTTTGTTCCTGATATATGGACAAGTAAGGTAATTTCTGAGGTTCATTGTTCGGTGTTGGCTGGTCATCCTGGGATTTTTGGTTCCAGAGATTTGGTTGCTAGGTCCTTTTGGTGGCCTTCCTTGTCGCGGGATGTGCTTTCTTTTGTGCAGTCCTGTGGGACTTGTGCCCAGGCCAAGCCTTGCTGTTCCCGCGCTAGTGGGTTGCTTTTGCCTTTGCCGAGAGGCCCTGGATGCATATTTCCATGGATTTTATTTCAAATCTTCCTGTTTCCCAGAAGATGTCTGTTATCTGGGTGGTTTGTGACCGGTTCTCTAAAATGGTCCATTTGGTACCTTTGCCTAAATTGCCTTCCTCCTCTGACTTGGTTCCATTGTTTTTTCAGCATGTGGTTTGTTTGCATGGCATTCCGGAGAATATTGTGTCTGACAAAGATTCCCATTTTGTTTCTAGGTTTTGGCGGGCCTTTTGTGCTAGGATGGGCATTAATTTGTCTTTTTCTTCGGCATTTTATCCTCAGACAAATGGCCAAACTGAGTGAACTAATCAGACCTTGGAAACCTATTTGAGATGCTTTGTGTCTGCTGACCAGGATGATTGGGTGGCTTTCTTGCCGTTGGCCGAGTTTGCCATTAATAATCGGGCTAGTTCGGCTACTTTGGTTTCGCCTTTCTTTTGTAATTTTGGTTTTCATCCTCGTTTTTCTTCGGGGCAAGTTGAGCCGTCTGATTGTCCTGGTGTGGATTCTGTAATGGACAGGTTACAGCAGATTTGGACTCATGTGGTAGACAATTTGATGTCTCAGGAAAAGGCTCAACGTTTTGCTAACCGCCGTCGGTGTGTTGGTCCCCGGCTTCGGGTGGGGGATTTAGTCTGGTTATCTTCTCGTCATGTTCCTATGAAGGTTTCTTCCCCTAAGTTCAAGCCTCGGTTTATTGGTCCTTATAAAATTTCTGAGATTATCAATCCGGTATCTTTTCGTTTGGCCCTTCCAGCCTCTTTTGCCATCCATAATGTTTTCCATAGATCTTTGTTGCGGAGATATGTGGTGCCCGTTGTTCCCTCTGTTGATCCTCCTGCCCCGGTGTTGGTTGATGGGGAGTTGGAATATGTGGTGGAGAAAATTTTGGATTCTCGTTTTTCGAGGCGGAGGCTTCAGTATCTTGTCAAGTGGAAGGGTTATGGCCAGGAGGATAATTCTTGAGTTGTTGCCTCCGATGTCCATGCCGCCGATTTGGTTCGTGCTTTTCACTTGGCTCGTCCTGATCGGCCTGGGGGCTCTGGTGAGGGTTCGGTGACCCCTCCTCAAGGGGGGGTTACTGTTGTGAATTCCGCTCTTTGGCTCCCTCCGGTGGTTGTAAGTGGCATTTTTGCGAGTTCTGCTCTTGGGCTCCCTCCGGTGGTTTTAAGTGGTACTGCTGCTCCTTGGATTTAGTAGTCAGCAGCTGCTTCCACTGATTGTCTTTCTGGCTCGACTATTTAGCCTGGTTCTATCCTTCAGCCTGTGCCAGTTATCAATGGTTCCTGGTTGGATTCACATCTCTGCTTGGATTTCCCTGATATTCTGACCAGTTCAGCAAAGATAAGTCCTTGCTTTGTTCTTTTGCAGTCCACTTGTTGTGGACTTAATCTTTCTGCACTTTCTATGTTTTTTCTAGTCCAGCTTGTCAGTATGGATTTATTCAGTTAAGCTGGAAGCTCTGGGAAGCAGATTTACCCTCCACACCTTTAGTCAGGTGTGGAGATTTTTGTAAACTCTGTGGTGGATTTTTCTAGTTTTTAATACTGACCGCACAGTATTCTTTCCTGTTCTATTTATCTAGTTAGACTGGCCTCCTTTGCTACATCCTGGTTTCATTCTGCGTATGTCATTTCCCTCTCCACTCACAGTCAATATTTGTGGGGGGCTGTCCTATCCTTTGGGGATTTTCTCTGAGGCAAGATAGCTTTCCTGCTTCTATCTTTAGGGGTAGTTAGTCCTCCAGCTGTGACGAGGTGTCTAGGGAGTGACAGGAACATCCCACGGCTACTTCTAGTGTTGTGTTAAGCTCAGGAACTGCGGTCAGTACAGGTACCACCTCCTCCAGAGCACGTCCCATGTTGCTCCTAAACCACCAGCTCATAACAGGCCACCATCTAGTATTTATATAATGACAGAGGACAAAGCAGGCAAATGTCAATCAACAAGAAAAAAATAGAGTTACAAATAGTGTATACTGTATCTATGTCCAATAGTGGCAATGATGGAACAGTTAAATCATGAAATTATACAGTATTATTACAGTACGAAGACATAAAATGATAAGTTATATAAAAATAATGTCCAATAGTGGCAAGATCAAATAAGGTGTACAACAGTAGTAAAGTAGCAGTAGAGACCTTTATAAGCTTTAGGACTTGGACAAATTACTTAGGCACACGTTTCACGTGTTCTTCCAGGGGTAAAGAAGCTCACGCGAAACACGCGTCGGGGTTATGTTCAATTTTTTTTCACGGACACAGTACGTACTCATTATAACCTATGGCGCTTTGCACATGTCTACATTTTTACATTGACTGTCCGTGTAAGACACATGGATACTTGTGATTTTTTGGCAGCGGAGATGGGAAGGGTCAATACAAATCTATGGGTCCGTGTAAAACACGTACAGCACACGGATGGCATCCATGTGCCATTCATGTGCTGTCCATGCTGAAAATTGCAAAGTATAGGAGAAGCTTTAAAATTGTATTATTTCTTTATCCAGACCAAAAAAAACCTGATGACACACTTATAGTAAAAACAGACACACTGATGGCATAATGATGGTAAACACAGACACATGGATGACACTGATGTTAAATATGGACATACTAATGGCACAATGATGGAAAACACTGAAAACGCCGGTACCATTTTTTCACATACATGTTTTATATGGATGTGTGAAGGAAGCGTAAGTGATCAGGTGAAGTAAAAAAAATTGTTTTAAATATAATACAAAAAAAAAATATAAAAATGTGACTTGCCCCTTTTTTCACCTACTAAGAATAAGGAAAACAAAATTAAAAACAAACAAATTTGGTACCTCTGCATCCATGAAAGTCTGATCTATTAAAATGAACCTTTAGTTAACTTCATCCATAAACACTGTAACAAGTAAAAAAACTGAAATGCCAGAATTGCATTTTTTGTCACCACAACTCCATTATAAAATACATTATGAAGCGATCAAAATACAGGTGCTTCTCACAAAATTAGAATATCATCAAAAAGTTAATTAATTTCAGTTCTTCAATACAAAAAGTGAAATATATAGAGTCTTTACAAACAGATTGATCTATTTCAAGTGTTTATTTCTGTTTATGTTGATGATTATGGCTTACAGCCAATGAAAACCAAAAAGTCATTATTTCAGTCAATTAGAATAATTAACAAAAAACACCAGTAAAGGCTTCCTAAGGCTTAAAAAGTCCCTTAGCCTGTTTCAGTAGGCTCAACAATCATGGGGAAGACTGCTGACTTGACAGACCTCCAGAAGGCAGTCATTGACACACTCCACAAGGAGGGTAAGGCAGAAAAGGTCATTTCTAAAGAAGCTGGCTGTTCACAGAGTGCTGTATACAAGCATATTAATGGCAAGTTGAGTGGAAGGAAAAAGTGTGGTAGAAAAAGCAACCGGGATAACTGCAGCCTTGAAATGATTGTTAAGAAAAGGCAATTAAAAATTTGGGGGGAGATTCACAAGGAGTGGACTGCTGCTGGAGTCATTGCTTCAAGAGCCACCACACACAAAAGTATCAAGAAATGCCATGCTAATACAGTGTATTAAAGAAAAAAATTGAATGTTTTTTAAAATGCGCGCGTGTCCAGCCTCCCGTGACGTCACGGCTTGTGATTGGTCGCGTCGCCCATGTGATCACGACGCGACCAATCACAAGCCAGAACGTAATTTTAAAATCCTGAAGGACCTGAAATTACATCACGGCTTGCTGTGATTGGTCGCGTCGCGGCCACATGGGCGGCACGCGACCAATCACAAGCCGGGACTTCACGTAAGGAAGTAAACGCGCGAATTTTAAGCAAACAACGCTGCCGGTTCCCTCGGTGAGGTCCAGGCTGCGTCGGAGAGGTGAGTATAGCAATATTTTTTATTTTAATTCTTTATTTTACACATTAATATGGTTCCCAGGGCCTGAAGGAGAGTTTCCTCTCCTTCAGACCCTGGGAACCATCAGGAATACCGTCCGATACATGATTCCCATTGACTTGTATTGGTATCGGGTATCGGTATCGGATTAGATCCGATACTTTGCCGGTATCGGCCGATACTTTCCGATACCGATACTTTCAAGTATCGGACGGTATCGCTCAACACTAACCATGAGTTGAGAAAAAGTTTTGATGTTATCATTCATATTCTCTTAAAAAAAGGCCAGGAAAGCAAAAATTCTGCTGGGGTATGTAAACTTTTGAGCACAACTGTTTATCATATACATAGAAATCTCAACCATTGCCATTTGTACAGTACTAGCATTCAATCTCTAAAACGATGAAGTGTGGAATACTGAATTGTATAGATTTATTTATTCCATTTTTAATTATTCTCTAGCATGTTTAAAATAAATATAAAATGTAATATTTTCCATTTATTATTCTTTTCAAGTCATAATTTTATAGTAATTTGAATACGTAATGTCTAATTTTTACAAAAGAATTATTGATACAATATCTATCTAAACATAATATCTAAGTTTTTTTTACATTTCTGACATTACAGGTGAACAGAGCACCGACAGTAAGAGAACGTTTTTATAATATACATAAATGAATAAACCAAACATTATATATATACAGGTCCTTCTCAAAAAATTAGCATATAGTGTTAAATTTCATTATTTACCATAATGTAATGATTACAATTAAACTTTCATATATTATAGATTCATTATCCACCAACTGAAATTTGTCAGGTCTTTTATTGTTTTAATACTGATGATTTTGGCATACAACTCCTGATAACCCAAAAAACCTGTCTCAATAAATTAGCATATCAAGAAAAGGTTCTCTAAATGACCTATTACCCTAATCTTCTGAATCAACTAATTAACTCTAAACACATGCAAAAGATACCTGAGGCTTTTAAAAACTCCCTGCCTGGTTCATTACTCAAAACCCCCATCATGGGTAAGACTAGCGACCTGACAGATGTCAAGAAGGCCATCATTGACACCCTCAAGCAAGAGGGTAAGACCCAGAAAGAAATTTCTCAACAAATAGGCTGTTCCCAGAGTGCTGTATCAAGGCACCTCAATGGTAAGTCTGTTGGAAGGAAACAATGTGGCAGAAAACGCTGTACAACGAGAAGAGGTGACCGGACCCTGAGGAAGATTGTGGAGAAGGACCGATTCCAGACCTTGGGGAACCTGAGGAAGCAGTGGACTGAGTCTGGTGTGGAAACATCCAGAGCCACCGTGCACAGGCGTGTGCAGGAAATGGGCTACAGGTGCCGCATTCCCCAGGTAAAGCCACTTTTGAACCATAAACAGCGGCAGAAGCGCCTGACCTGGGCTACAGAGAAGCAGCACTGGACTGTTGCTAAGTGGTCCCAAGTACTTTTTTCTGATGAAAGCAAATATTGCATGTCATTCGGAAATCAAGGTGCCAGAGTCTGGAGGAAGACTGGGGAGAAGGAAATGCCAAAATGCCTGAAGTCCAGTGTCAAGTACCCAGTCAGTGATGGTGTGGGGTGCCATGTCAGCTGCTGGTGTTGGTCCACTGTGTTTCATCAAGGGCAGGGTCAATGCAGCTAGCTATCAGGAGATTTTGGAGCACTTCATGCTTCCATCGGCTGAAATGCTTTATGGAGATGAAGATTTCATTTTTCAGCACGACCTGGCACCTGCTCACAGTGCCAAAACCACTGGTAAATGGTTTACTGACCATGGTATTACTGTGCTCAATTGGCCTGCCAACTCTCCTGACCTGAACCCCATAGAGAATCTGTGGGATATTGTGAAGAGAAAGTTGAGAGACGCAAGACCCAACACTCTGGATGAGCTTAAGGCCACTATTGAAGCATCCTGGGCCTCCATAACATCTCAGCAGTGTCACAGGCTGATTGCCTCCATGCCACGCCGCATTGAAGCAGTCATTTCTGCCAAAGGATTCCCGACCAAGTATTGAGTGCATAACTGAACATTATTATTTGATGGTTTTTTTGTTTGGTATTAAAAAACACTTTTATTTGATTGGTCGGGTGAAATATGCTAATTTATTGAGACAGGTTTTTTGGGTTATCAGGAGTTGTATGCCAAAATCATCAGTATTAAAACAATAAAAGACCTGACAAATTTCAGTTGGTGGATAATGAATCTATAATATATGAAAGTTTAATTGTAATCATTACATTATGGTAAATAATGAAATTTAACACTATATGCTAATTTTTTGAGAAGGACCTGTATATATATATATATATTTATTCTACAAAACTGTGTATATGATTGTCTATGAATTGTGAAAGCCATAGGTATTGTACTGTTGTAACAATTTGATGAGTATACCCAGAACAAGGCAAAAACTGCAAAAGAGGCTAGTCGTTAAAATTAGTGGACCATAATATTCTGCTTATTTCGAAGAACTAACAAACATTTAAAAAACCTAGGTGACTTGGTAGCCTGATTAATTGGGCATTCCCTAAATCAAATGCTATCTGTTATCCACAAGATAGGGAATAACGTATTGAGTGCTGCCAGTCTTACAGCTGGGAACCTCACTGATCTTGAAAATGCACTCTGAATTCTGTGACAACTCTGTATTTTCTGGTCTATCAAGGAGCACACATGAGCATGATCAATTACCTCTCAAATAATAGTATATTGAACTGCTGGAAGTGCTGTATTCAGCTTCCTTCATCAGTTTTATAGACAATGAGGGGAGAGGAGGTCACTCATGAACATCTCCACTCCATTCAAATAGAGAACCCCATTCTTGGGTTCGCTGGACTTGCCAGCAGTCGGACCCACAGTGATTAGTAATTTATCGCCAAACCTGTGGGATAAAATAATTTTCTATTTTGGAAATACCATTTTAATAAGCGCCTAGGATGCCAGATATTTTAATCAATAGATCTCGTAATAAAAATAATTTCCACAATTGAATGTGTTAAAAAAGAATGTTCCTGTGCTGAGATAATCTTATAAATGTGCCCTTGCTGTGAACTGTGTAATGGCTGTGTCTGACAGGAGCATAGTTTTAAAATAACATAGCCCCTGGCCATGAGAGGATGCAAAAGAGAGTATACAGACAGGACAGCATGGGATGACAGCTGCTGGTTTCTGCAAGGAAAAACATTTCTCATACTGTTAAACAACTTGTTTTACCTCAAAGAAAGTCAGCTGTGATCCCATGCTGTCATGTGTGTACACTCTTTTGTTTCCTCACCTGTCCAGGAGCTGTGGTATGATTTGACCATGTTACTGCACGGTCAGACACAGCCATTACACAGGGGATCACTTATAAGATTGTCTCAGCACAGGAACATTTTTTAACACATCCAATTATGAAAGGTATTATTATTTTAAGATCTATTAGTTGAAATGAACTTTGCTTCTGAGACAACCCCTTTAAGGGCTCTAGAAATTTAAATTCAGTACCAATTAGTCTAAATAATTTTAAAAACTTGAATGTTACACAAAAAGCACAAAATGTTCTATCATATTTACAGAAGCCTATTACATAATCAGAGAGTTTCTGTTTTCTGTAGAATACACTGTATTTACAGCAATTTCATTTTCCAATTCATCAACATTGTGCATGATGTTCATAAATTGGTCACACAATAAAAAAATGGGCTTCTTTCCACCATTAAACATTCATATGACTTTTTGAGCCAAAAGTTGCATCAACATCAAAATATTGTGACTTTTTGAAAAACATGCATAAAATCCCAAATTTTGCAACTTTTAAAAAAGTCGCAATTAATGAATCGGGTGAAAAACATCTAGAATCACTAAACTCTACCCACGAGGCAGAAAAGAACAAAACAAACAGATAAATATATATAAAATTAACTTAAAAAATGGTGTAAAACACACAAAATGTAGGAAAAAATAGGCATAAAGGCAATGATGAATCAGGTCATAGTTTTGTGGGCTCTTAACGTGTTTAATTAAAATATTAACATAAGAAAAAAATGTAAATCCTTTGTCAAATAAACCTTTTAATTTTTACTCTTTGCAGATACATGCGGGAGCATTTTGACAAATTTAAATGGGAACTTTTCATTTGATTCCGATTTTTCCTCTGAGTGTGATTCCTGCATTTGGTACATTAATGTCCCAAACAATTATATAATTAATCTTAATTTTGAAACATTTATGTAAGTATAAGACAAACCATTTATCAATTTGTACAGAGTTTTTTCAATGTTTTTCCTTAGGCAAAATTGACCCATAAAGTGATTTGACTGACTAAAATATCAAAACATTTTAAAAGACTCCATGGATGGAAGACTTATGCATTTTGTTGAAAAGAAACGTCGCAATATTGGTCACGGACATTTATTTTGAAATATCAGAAAATATATTTTTGCATATTTTTAGATGTTTGGCTATTATTTCCCTTTAATAGATGAAAATAAATAACTTAGAGAAAATGTACATTTTTAATTTAGTTGAATAACTGCTACATACTTAGGCAGTTAACTGTTTCATGCAGCTTTACATGAACACCCGAGCCTTACACTATGGCTGGTCCAAATAACTAAAGCAATTGTTACCATCCACCTCTCGTGTCTCCCCTTTTCCTCATAGTTTGTAAGCTTGTGAGCAGCAGGGCCCTCATTCCTCCTGGTATCTGTTTTGAACTGTGATTTCTGTTATGCTGTAATGTCTATTGTCTGTACAAGTCCCCTCTATAATTTGTAAAGCGCTGCGGAATATGTTGGCGCTATATAAATAAAAATTATTATTATTATAATAACAATTCTGCAAACTAATAGATGCCTAATAATTCTGCATGCATTGATATTCTCCAAAGAAAGACAGATCCTCACTTTTACATTTGTAAATATTCAGGTTTCAGGATTAATAACCTTTTGGATGTACCGACATCAGTGGGTTTGTTCAATAATAAAATTAATCATCAAAAATACAAATCGCTGAATAATTCTGTACACAGTGCATGTTAATACAATTATTACCAAATTATTTGTCCCCAAAATAGACTTTGATAACATGTAAGGAAATTTCAACTGATGCTTTGAATTGAAGTTCAGCAGCCTTTGGTCTTGTCCCTAAAAAACAGAAAGATGACTACTATTATTTGGTCACTTTTGGCTGACATTAATGGAAGCTATTTATTATTGATATTTCACAGTTTTAAGTCTTAGGTTTGAAATTGAAAATTACCTTCAATAACAAATTTTATGGTTTATGGTTGTGCTCCCCTTCAAAAATTCCACATGAACCATGAATTACTAAGTGCCTAATGCATAGAAGCATTTAATATTACATTTTGTTTTCTTAAATTGCATTGCTGAATTTCTCATAACTAGAATGAAGAGTCCACAGTCCTGCCAGTCATCGTCTTTGTCAGTTTATGATGGAACGCCTAATGAGCCAGATTTACTTGGAGACCTCTGCAGAACAAATAAAAGAGATTTCTCCTCCACAACTAACAGCATAAGCATTGTGATCAAACTGGCTAATAGAGAAGGATTCTATTTCTTTGCAACATACCTGTCTATCTTTACCAGCAATCAAAATGGTATAATTTATTTTTAAAACTTTTTCTAGTTTTTGGTCAAATAGTCATAAGCCTGTAATTACTGTACTTTATAAATGTTAATGCTTTGTAATGCAAAAGTAATGTACTGTATTTTATTAAAATAATTAAGAGAAAAGATAATTAAGAGACTTTTGGGGGAAAAAATCGATAAATAACATAGATATTGCATGTTACTGAAGCTTATTTTCTCTCTCTTATATTTTCTAACAAGTTGAGCAAAAAGTTTTGCAGGACTCTAGTCCAACCACCATATTTGTAGTCCATGGTCAATGGACTAAAGCCATGAGAACCTCCTCCTACCTGCCTAACTCCCGGAGGAGAAGCGAGTGAATAAAACTAAAGTTAGAGCTAATCTTCACAGAAAGTTGCTACAAGTATTTATGTTTACAAGGTTATGGACTTCTAAGCTGATGTGGGCAGTGTCTGGTATTGCAACACATTCCTGTGACTGAAATGCAACACTCAACACAGACCATGGACAAAAAAGTTTTTGTTTATAGGGGAAATAAACTGTTCTCTATTAGTGATGATGATGAGCGAACATGCTCGGTGATACTCGGATATTTCTCGAGTGTCTGGGTGCTCGGATGTGCTCAACACTTGGCGAGCATTGGCTGGTGTTCGAATTTAATGCTCAAATCTCTACTCCGCATGTTTTTCACCCATAACTGTAATGTCGTAGCCATCTTGGTAGTGGCATTGCTGTGATAGGCTGGTCGCATTACCTCAGCAGAGGTTATAAAAGGACCGGCACCACCATGCTTGGCACACTGATGCCATTGCACAGCTCACAGACAGTTCCAATTCAAGGGAGATTGTAGTTGTCCAGGCCTATGTGCTCAGCTTTTGGAATCAGAGTCCTCTTGTAGTGTTACTTTGATGAACCATGATACTAAAAGTCCTTCTAAGGCCAGAGTCACACTTGCGAGCATTCAGCTGCATGTATTTCTATGCAGCCGCATGCTCCAGTCCCGAGTGCCAGTGGCAGTGCCGGGTATTGATGCGAGAGACTCGTGTGAGTTTCTCGCATTGCACTCGCATGTGTGACCCCGGTCTAAGGGCTAATCTTGTGCTTTGCTGTTTCTATGCAATACATTCTGCATTTAGCCTAAGGACAGCTGCAGGAGCAGAGAAAGTGGCTGAATACAGCTTACCCTGCTACAGGTGATCACATTTTTTGCTCCAAAAAATTTACTATTTTTATCATTCAGTTTAACCTGCTTTGGGTGAAATTACGGTGGTTTGAAATAAAAAAAAATGCTTGACCTGCTACAGGGAGTCAAATAAAAAAAAAAGACTATTGTCATAGATACAGTTTAACCTTTTTTGCGTAAAATTACGGTGCTTTGATATTTTTTTACAGAAAAAGCTTGGCCTGCTACAGGTGAACACGTTTTTTTGTTCTAAAAAATGTATTTTCAATCAATCAAGGAAAATTGGTTTCCAGAGACCAAGCAATTAGAAAGTGTGTCAGCGTACGGTAAGGGACGAGGAAGTGGAAATACTGGTTATGTTGCAAGCAGATAGCGAGTATGTGGGGAAGGTGCAACTGTGCCTGTTGCTGGACCACAAGCAACATGCCCATCCACAACACCACATAGGATCCTAGTACCACTTTGCTGGGAGGCACCGGACACCACTTCTGAAGCCATCCATGTATGGAAGCGAGGCTGCGACCACTGGCCAGGAGTATGTATAGCACAGAAACTGGCGAATCACTGCAGCACACAGTGGTTGGTTGATGGGATTCATTAGTCTGCAGTTGCACAGAGTTACTACCGACTTATCGATTTGGACCGGACAACCTCTTTAAGGGGTTAGGTATATCCTAATACTGTCTTAAACCTTGCAACTACATATATGTCGATGTCTAATTTAACTGATTAATTTGTTTAGATTTCTTTGTGTAACCACATTGTCAGACTTGCAATGTCTTAACAAAAATCTTTTTTTGCCTTTTTTATAGTTGAACTCTATTGTCATCCAAACTACATGAGACTACAAATCTCACCTTGGTACCTTCTGTCACTTGGATATTCTACAAATAATATGTTTTTGAATGATCCTCAGTGTCGTCCTCAAGTTGTAGCAAATTGGCTGGAGTTTTACATTCCTTATGATGGATGTCTGACAGTAAGACAGGTATGAAAATGTATCTATTGAGAACCACCGACAGGACGAAAATGGTTGCACCACTGTCAGAGACCTAAGGAAATAGCCCCAAATTTATCTGTGTACCATCTGCAATATTTGTTAGGCAGTGAGGTAAAAAAACAAATTCTCAATTTGGTATCTATCATTTTACATAAGTGTAAATGTAAAATTAGTGTTAATAGACCTAAATTAGTATTCTGTGACATCATGGACATCTAAATATATGGTAAGGACTATATAGCATGGCAAAAAAATATTTTGTTAACTTTATTTTAAAAATTAGTTACTGTGCTTGATGACAACAGCCTTCCTAATGTACCACTGAATGGTACAAAATGAGTACACAATGTTGAAGTTGGTAGACATAGGGACTTGAAATATTCTAACTAGAGATGAGAAGATCTGTGAAAATTCAAATTTTCCAAATTGTGAAGATTTTCCTGGGAAATTTGATTTACAGCAAAAATTAGGGTATGTGCACACGTATTCTGGTACACTGCAGATTTTTTTGCAGCGGATTTGATAAATGTGCAGGGCAAAAATGCTGCGTTTTTGCTGCAGATTTATTGCGGATTTACCGCGGTTTTTCTGCGGTTTTCACTGCGATTTTACAACTGCGGTTTTCCATAGGAGCAGCTGTAAAACCGCTGCAGAATCCGCAGAAAGAAGTGACATGCTGCGGAATGTAAACCGCTGCGTTTCTGTGCATTTTTTTCCGCAGCATGTGCACAGCATTTTTTGTTTCCCATGGGTTTAAATTGTAATGTAAACTCATCGGAAACTGCTGCGGACCCGCAGCTCCGGAAATGCTGCGGATCAGTGGCAAAATCCGCAGCGTGTGCACATACCCTTATTCTTGATGAATCAAACATATCTTTTTATTCTCTGGGGTTTTTAGAAAGTATGATGTAAAAAATAATTATATTGACCAACCCCCTCTGTTGCCATCTGCTCCTCAGAGCCATGTCTTCTTATCCCTGTCACAAGCCAAAAGTTGTTCTCCGCAAATGTCTCTTATTATGTATTTTAGAGTATAATAGGCATAACATGTGAAAAAAACCCACACAAACAAAAAAAATATAATCTCCACATTTCTACGCTACAGATATAAGTTCACGTGCATTCAGCCCTTAGCGGCAGTGATAGGAAGAAGAGCTGAGGTCCAGACAGGGAATAGTGAGGAGTGGAGGGGCCTGAGAGGCAAGCTGTGACTTGAATATATGTATTTTTTTAAAATTTCTTAACCTTTAGATGGACCTTTATGATTTAGGAAAATGTTGGCCAACCAGCTTCCATTTTGCTGAATCCATGCGGAAGCAACTTACAAAAAATTTCACATCTTGGCAAATGTAGGTTTGTGTCATAGTCGGGTAGAATTAAATCCACTCGAATATACTCACTCATCTATTATTCTAACCATTTTGTTCTGATGCCATACCTATCTATGTATTGTTCATTTTATAAAGGACATCATCATAAGAAGACCAGAAGATATATGTTTCTATGTAATTGCTTATTTCCAACAGTCTATTTTCTTTCTTACAGGATGAAAATGACATAATAAGTTATACAAACAGCTTGACTACCCAATCAGCCAACACAATCGTCATTTACAAAAAAAAATTATGCCTAACTTTTAAATGTCGGTTCTACCAAAACACTCTAGTGGAAGGCATGTACACGGCAAATGACTTTATAAAGAGCACAATAATCCAATATGGCCAGTATTCTGCTGATCTGATATTCTTCCAGTCCTCAAATTATATCTATCCAGTAAATCAGCATCCATACTATGTGGAGCTAAATCAGATATTATACCTACAAGCCACCTTGCGTACATCTGACCCTTCCCTGGTCCTTTTTGTAGACACTTGTGTGGCATCCGCTGATGAGTTTGACTTTACAAGAAATATTTTTTATATTATTCGCAATGGGTAAAGTAGTGTTCTTTTTTTTATAATTTTATAATTATGCCTTATTATATGTTTTTCATTTATGCAACAAATACATGATGATAATACCACTAATATTGCACCGTACAATCATGAGAGATCAATGTGCAAAATTTCACTGGAAGAGCTCAGACACACTGGTTCCAGGATGCAAACACAAAACAATATAGTAAACACTCAAACTTCCACCATTCAGAGCTGTAGTGGGGGGATACTGACTGGTATACCATTTGTGCACATAATAAGGCCAGACCTATTCTTTCCCACTTTGCACACTAAAGGTTTCTTCAGTCTCCTGCTCGTTGGGATTGTGGGTTCGAACTTTAGTGCATGTACATTGACTCTCAAAGCTAATTTTTTTTATTTTGTAATAAATAAACGTAATTGTGTATGCACGGACGAGGAGCGTTTGCAATCGCTTGCTTGACACAGCAAAAAAAATCACAGAAAAAAGGCTGATGTGTTTATCAACACTAAGACACAATATTAATGCACTGCATGATGTAGCAGTCCCCCATGATAAAACCAGAGGCAGCACAGGTGCAAAATACTGATGAAACAACCAGTCACATATAGGGTTGAGCGAAACGGATCGTTCATTTTCATAAGTCGCCGACTTTTGGCAAAGTCGGCGTCTCATGAAACCGAGCCGATCCCTGTGTGGGGTCTGCCATGCGGTACGCGACTTTCGTGCCAAAGTCGCGTTTCAATGATGCTAAAAGCGCCATTTCTCAGCCAATGAAGGTGGACGCAGAGTGTGGGCAGCGTGATGACATAGATCTCAGTCCCCACCATCTTAGAGAAGGGCATTGCAGTGATTGGCTTGCTTTCTGCGGCGTCACAGGGGCTATAAAGGGGCGTTCCCGCCGACCGCCGTCTTACTGCTGCTGATCTGAGCGTAGGGAGAGGTTGCTGCCGCTTCTTCAGAAGCAGGGATAGTGATAGGCAGGGTACATAAAGCTACAAACCGCTTGTTCTGTAGCGATTTCCACTGTCCAACACCACCTTTTGTTTGCAGGGACAGTGGAAGCTAAAATTTTTTTCCTCAGCGCTGTAGCTCATTGGGCTGCACTAGAAGGCTCCCTGACCCTGATAGCTGCGTTGCTGTGCCTGTGTGTACGCCGCTGTGCAAACCAACTGCTTTTTTCAAAGCACAAATCCTGTTTTTCCTTCCTTTCTGCACAGCTATCTTGTGTGTTTGTCCACACTTTTGTGTGCAGCAGTCCTTTTTATAGCTGCCTGCCATACTTTTCTGAGATAACTGCAGGGAGATAAATATTGGCAAGTCTGCCTCCATGCCATTGCTGTGTGTGGCATCTGTCTCTCATTGTGTGCCACCAAAAACCACTGTGTAATACTTGGCCATTTTTTTTTGGGGGGGGTACATTCTCCCTTTAAAAAAAAAAAAAAAATTAGTGGGAGATAAATATTGGCAAGTCTGCCTCCGTGCCATTGCTGTGGGTGGCATCTGTCTCTCATTGTGTGGCACCAAAAACCACTGTGTAATACTTGGCCATTTTTTTTGGGGGGGGTACATTCTCCCTTTTCAAAAAAAAATAATTAGTGGGAGATAAATATTGGCAAGTCTGCCTCCGTGCCATTACTGTGGGTGGCATCTGTCTCTCATTGTGTGCCACCGAAAACCACTGTGTAATACTTGGCCATTTTTTTTTTTGGGTACATTCTCCCTTTTCAAAAAAAAAAATTAGTGGGAGATAAATATTGGCAAGTCTGCCTCCATGCCATTGCTGTGGGTGGCATCTGTCTCTCATTGTGTGGCACCGAAAACCACTGTGTAATACTTGGCCATTTTTATTTTTTTGGGTACATTCTCCCTTTTAAAAAAAAAAAATTAGTGGGAGATAAATATTGGCAAGTCTGACTCTGTGCCAGTCCTGTGTGTGGCATCTGTCTCTCATTGTGTGCCACCGAAAATCACTGTGTAATACTTGGCCATTTTTTTTGGGGGGTACATTCTCCCTTTTCAAAAAAAAATTAGTGGGAGATAAATATTGGCAAGTCTGCCTCCGTGCCATTGCTGTGTGTGGCATCTGTCTCTCATTGTGTGCCACCAAAAATCACTGTGTAATACTTGGCCATTTTTTTGGGGGGGTACATTCTCCCTTTTCAAAAAAAAATAATTAGTGGGAGATAAATATTGGCAAGTCTGCCTCTGTGCCAGTCCTGTGTGTGGCATCTGTCTCTCATTGTGTGGCACCGAAAACCACTGTGTAATACTTGGCCATTTTTTTTTTGTGTGGGTACATTCTCCCTTTTCAAAAAAAAATAATTAGTGGGAGATAAATATTGGCAAGTCTGCTTGAGTGCTGGTCCTGTGTGTGCCATCTGTCTCAAATTATTGGGGCACAGAAAACCTAGTGTGTAACATTGGGCCTGATTTTCCTTTCAGTGTCAGGCACCTATAAAGGTATATATAAATCCTACAGAAGTTTGAGTTCACCTTTTAAGTTGTTTTACAGTAACAAATAGCGTTACTTTGGTTACGTTTTGCAAACAATGAGGAAGTCTAGTGGAAGAGGTCGTGGCCGTGGGCGGTCATTGTCAGCTGGTAATGATGGTAGTGGTGGTGGAGCATCAGGTGGTCGTGGTAAAAGCAGTACAGCACTTAAGTCTCGAGTTGTTGAGCCAGGTTCGTTGTCTGGCTACACAAGGCCTCGAACGCTCTCCTTTCTGGGAGTAGGAAAACCACTTTTGAAGCCGGAGCAGGAGGAACAAGTATTGGCTTTCATTGCTGCCTCTGCCTCTAGCTCTTTCGCCTCCTCCTCGGAAAGTGCCAAATGTCAGAGCAGTGCATCATCAGTGGATGCTCCCGGTCAGGAACAAGTCGCTTCCTTGTGTCCTTCACTAAAAACAACAGTGAAGGATGCGTCAGTCGACACAACAGGTTACTCCATGGAGCTCTTTACACATGCCGTTCCTGGGTTAGACAGTGAAACAGTTAACAGGCCATGCCCATTAGAAGTTGAATCGGACATGAAATGCACAGATGCACAGCCACAGCCAGATTACTATGCTGTTCCTTTGACTCAGACCAGAACATTGCCCTCGCAGTGTACTGAGGCAGAATCAAAACCAGCGGAGACTATGGTGCCCTGTCACGAACGCTATACCACCGGCTTACACGGTGACACAGACGAAGTTGCACACGACATAGAAGAGGAGGTCATAGATGACCCAGTTGTGGACCCCGATTGGCAGCCATTGGGGGAACAGGGTGCAGGCGGCAGTAGTTCTGAAGCAGAGGAGGAGGAGCCGCAGCAGGCATCAACATCACAACAGGTTCCATCTACCGGGCCCGTATCTGGCCAAAAATGCGTGGCAAAACCAAAACCAGTTGGAGGACAGCGTGGCCATCCGGTTAAAGAAGCTCAGTCTGCAATGCCTGAAAAGGTATCCGATAGTAGAAAGAGTGCAGTCTGGCATTTTTTTAAACAACATCCAAATGATCAGCGCAAAGTCATCTGTCAAAAATGTTCAACTTCCTTAAGCAGAGGTCAGAATCTTAAAAGTCTAAATACAACTTGCATGCATAGATATTTATCCACCATGCATTTGCAAGCCTGGACTAACTACCAAACGTCCCTAAACGTTGCAGCACCCTCGGCCAATGAAGCTAGTCAGCAACGCTACATCCCTTCCCTCCCTGTAAGCCGACCATTTCCCACACCACCTGCAGTATCTGTGCAGCTTTCGTCGCCAGGCCAAAGCAGTCAGGGAATCACCAGGTTAGTAGTAGGAAACACTGCATGTAGGGCACCGGCAACGGCGGCAAGAATACCATCTCCAACCCTCTCTGTCACCCATGTCCACCGGCACTACCGCTAGTTCCACGATCTCCAGCTCTCCAGTCCAGCTCACCCTACATGAGACTCTTGTTAGGAAAAGGAAGTACTCATCCTCGCATCCGCGTACACAGGGTTTGAACGCCCACATTGCTAGACTAATCTCATTAGAGATGATGCCCTACCGGTTAGTTGAAAGCGAAGCTTTCAAAGCGCTGATGGACTACGCTGTACCACACTACGAGCTACCCAGTCAGCACTTCTTTTCTAGAAAAGCCATCCCAGCCCTCCAACAGCATGTTAAAGACCGCATCGTCCATGCACTCAGGCAGTCTGTGACTACAAAGGTGCACCTGACAACAGATGCATGGACCAGTAGGCATGGCCAGGGACGTTACGTGTCCATCACGGCACACTGGGTGAATGTGGTGGATGCAGGCTCCACAGGGGACAGCAATATTGGGACAGTTCTGCCTAGCCCACGGTCAAGGAAAGAGTTGGCTGTAGGCGTTCGCCCCCCCTCCTCCTCTTCCTCCTCCTCATGCAGAAGCGAGAGCTCGTCCACAGACCGCAGTCGCACATCCACTCCATCTGCAGCTGCCACTGTTGCACACCAGGTGTGCCATTATGGGACAGCTATTGGCAAGCGTCAGCAGGCTGTATTGGCAATGAAGTGTTTGGGCGACAACAGACACACCGCGGAAGTTCTGTCCGAGTTCTTGCAGAATGAAACTCAGTCATGGCTGGGCACTGTACATCTTGAGGCAGGCAAGGTAGTGAGTGATAATGGAAGGAATTTCATGGCTGCCATAGCCCTTTCCCAACTGAAACACATTCCTTGCCTGGCTCACACCTTAAACCTGGTGGTGCAGTGCTTCCTGAAAAGTTACCCGGGGTTACCCGACCTGCTCCTCAAAGTGCGCAGACTTTGCTCGCATATCCGCCGTTCGCCCGTACACTCCAGCCGTATGCAGAACTATCAGTGGTCTTTGAACCTTCCCCAGCATCGCCTAATCATCGACGTTGCAACAAGGTGGAACTCCACACTGCACATGCTTCAGAGACTGTGCAAACAGAGGCGTGCTGTTATGTTTTTGTGGGAGGATACACATACACGGGCAGGCAGTTGGATGGCAGACATGGAGTTGTCAGGTGTGCAGTGGTCGAAGCTACAAGACCTGTGTCAAGTCCTTCAGTGTTTTGAGGAATGCACACGGCTGGTTAGTGCAGACAACGCCATAATAAGCATGAGCATCCCCCTAATGCGTCTGCTGATGCAAAGTTTGATGCACATAAAGGAGCAGGCGTCTGCAGCCGAGGAAGAGGAAAGCCTTGATGACAGTCAGCCATTGTCTGGTCAAGGCCGGTAGCGGGCGAAGAGGAGGAGGAGGACGAGGAGGATGATGGGGATGAGTACTTTTTTAATGAGGAAGCTTCTCCTGGGCCAACAGAAATTAGTGGCATTGCAAGGCCGGGTTCTGTTTTTTTAAGGGAGACAAGTGACGTAGATTTGCCTGTAACTGCCCCTCCAACCAGCACAACCGCAGATTTGACAACTGGAACTTTGGCCCACATGGCGGATTATGCCTTACGTATCCTGAAAAGGGACACACGCATTATTAAAATGATGAGCGATGATGATTACTTGTTGGCCTGCATCCTTGACCCTCGCTATAAAGGCAAATTGCAAAATATTATGCCACATGAGAACCTCGAACAAATTTTAGCAACCAAACAAGCTACTCTTGTAGACTGTTTGATTCAGGCATTCCCAGCACACAGCGCCGGTGATGGTTCTCACACAAGCTGCAGGGGGCTACATGGCAGAGGTGTTAGAGGTGCACAGATCAGAAGTGGCGTTGGACAGAGGGGTTTTCTGACCAGGTTGTGGAGTGATTTCGCAATGACCGCAGACTGAATAGATGCTGCAGTACCTGTCCTAAGTGACAGGAGACAACATTTGTCCAGTATGGTTACTAACTATTTTTCATCCCTTATCGATGTTCTCCCTCAACCGTCATTCCCATTTGATTACTGGGCATCCAAATTAGACACCTGGCCTGAATTGGCAGAATATGCATTGCAGGAGCTTGCTTGCCCAGCAGCTAGTGTGCTATCAGAAAGAGTATTCAGTGCTGCTGGTTCAATATTAACCGAAAAAATGACTCGTCTGGCTACCCAAAATGTGGATGATCTCACCTTCATTAAAATGAACCACTCCTGGATTTCAAATTATTTTGCCCCACCTTTCCCGGCTGACACCTAGCTTTCCTATAAAAATTGCTTGCTTGTGGACTGGTGTTACTGAGTGTTCCAATCTCTTAATTTGCAGCAGCTGTTTGTCCAGCATATGACATGTTTACACCTCCCCCAATAGGAAAACTCCCCCCACGGGGCCGTGGTCTCGCCACTTGGCGCAAGCACCCGTTACAGTGCTGTTTGTCTGAAGAGGTGGGTGTGCCCGCTTTTGGTCGACGGCACTGCCACTGGGTCCCTCATAGTACAATGTAGTGTCTCTGGCGGTGGTGGTGCGCACCCAACGTCAGACACACCATTGTAACATGAGGGGCCCTGGGGCGGTACCGCCGGCCACAAGAGAGTCCCCCCCCCCAGCTCAAACTGTGCTCTACCACGTTCAAAATTATCTCGCACAGCTCCACCAATGTTTAGTCTATGCGCTGACATCATTCAATGCCTGGCCCTGACAAACAATACCAATTTGTTGACATCTATGATGCTAGTTAAAGTAGTCTCGGTCAGTGTCCTATATTGACACCAGTAAATAGTAATTTACTGCCAAATTACTTTATCATAAACTCTGCAGATGAGCCCACCCCTGTACCTAAGCATGCCACCCTTTTTTCATTTATTGTTGTTTTGTGAGACATTAACATCTATTTATTTTTTGGGAGTACTAACTGTGTCAGACACTCCTTGCAATACTCCTCCACTGACCACAATGCTGCCTGTGTATCCATGTAACCGATTTAAAACTGCCATGCCTGCCTATTGTTTGTTATTTTAGGCCTTTGATAGCCTGTCTGCGGTCCCTACTTGCAATACTCCTCCACTGACCACAATGCTGCCTGGAGTGCCTGCCTGTGTATCCATGTAACCGATTTAAAACTGCCATGAGCCTATTGTTTGTTATTTTAGGCCTTTGATAGCCTGTCTGCGGTCCCTACTTGCAATACTCCTCCACTGACCACAATGCTGCCTGGAGTGCCTGCCTGTGTATCCATGTAACCGATTTAAAACTGCCATGAGCCTATTGTTTGTTATGTTAGGCCTTTGTTAGCCTGTCTGCGGTCCCTACTTGCAATACTCCTCCACTAACCACAATGCTGCCTGGAGTGCCTGCCTGTGTATCCATGTAACCAATTTCAAACTGCCATGAGCCTATTGTTTGTTATTTTAAGCCTTTGATAGCCTGTCTGCGGTCCCTACTTGCAATACTCCTCCACTGACCACACCAATGCTGCCCGTGTACCCCTGGAACCTATTTAAAAGTTCATAGAGCCTAGTTATATATTTTATTTACTATTAATAAGGCCATGATGGACTACGCTGTACCACGCTACAAGCTAACCAGTCGACACTTCTTTTGCGAGAAAAGCCATCCCAACCCTCCACCAGCATGTAAAAGACCGCATTGTCCATGTACTCTGGCAAACTGTGAGTACAAAGGTGCACCTGACAACAGACGCATGGACCTGTAGGCATGGCCACGGAAGATTACGTGTCCATTACAATGGGTTAATGTGGTGGAAGCATGGTCCACAGGGGACAGCCTACTAAGTCTGTCTGCAGTCCCTAATTCAAATTGTCCTCCACTGTCTAAATCGGAGCTTCAACCTTCTGGCTTTCGGCCTATAGTATCAGATATTAAACTGCATTTGGCCTTCAACTTTGGTTTCGGCCTACTAACGGTGTCTGCCGCTCCCTGGTGTTTGCCCTCAACTGAATAAAGCTGAGCTTCAACCTTCTGGCTTTCGGCCTATAGTATCAGCTATTAAACTGCATTTGGCCTTCAACTTTGGTTATGGCCTACTAACGGTGTCTGCCCCTCCCTGGTGTTGACCTCCACTGTATAAAGCTGAGCTTCAACCTTCTGGCTCTCATTAAGTGCTGTTTTTTAAAAACTTGGTGGTTAGGGCCTACTAACGGTGTCTGCCGCTCCCTGGTGTTTGTCCTCAACTGAATAAAGCTGAGCTTCAACCTTCTGGCTTTCGGCCTATAGTATCAGATATTAAACTGCATTTGGCCTTCAACTTTGGTTACGACCTACTAA
This sequence comes from Ranitomeya variabilis, assembly GCF_051348905.1. Taxonomy (NCBI): domain Eukaryota; kingdom Metazoa; phylum Chordata; class Amphibia; order Anura; family Dendrobatidae; genus Ranitomeya; species Ranitomeya variabilis. The sequence goes on from NC_135235.1 coordinate 60,675,991, forward strand.
CGGTGTCTGCCCCTCCCTGGTGTTGACCTCCACTGTATAAAGCTGAGCTTCAACCTTCTGGCTCTAATTTTTTTTTTTTTTTTAAGTGCTGGTTGGGGCATAATACCTCTGTTTGCTGCTCCCTGGTGTTTGCCCTCAACTGAATAAAGCTGAGCTTCAACCTTCTGGCTCTCATTAAGTGTTGTTTTTTAAAAACTTGGTGGTTAGGGCCTACTAACGGTGTCTGCCGCTCCCTGGTGTTTGTCCTCAACTGAATAAAGCTGAGCTTCAACCTTCTGGCTTTCGGCCTATAGTATCAGATATTAAACTGCATTTGGCCTTCAACTTTGGTTACGGCCTACTAACGGTGTCTGCCCCTCCCTGGTGTTGACCTCCACTGTATAAAGCTGAGCTTCAACCTTCTGGCTCTAATTTTTTTTTTTTTAAGTGCTGGTTGGGGCATAATACCTCTGTTTGCTGCTCCCTGGTGTTTGCCCTCAACTGAATAAAGCTGAGCTTCAACCTTCTGGCTCTCATTAAGTGCTGTTTTTTAAAAACTTGGTGGTTAGGGCCTACTAACGGTGTCTGCCGCTCCCTGGTGTTTGTCCTCAACTGAATAAAGCTGAGCTTCAACCTTCTGGCTTTCGGCCTATAGTATCAGATATTAAACTGCATTTGGCCTTCAACTTTGGTTACGGCCTGCTAACGGTGTCTGCCCCTCCCTGGTGTTGACCTCCACTGTATAAAGCTGAGCTTCAACCTTCTGGCTCTAATTTTTTTTTTTTTTAAGTGCTGGTTGGGGCATAATACCTCTGTTTGCTGCTCCCTGGTGTTTGCCCTCAACTGAATAAAGCTGAGCTTCAACCTTCTGGCTCTCATTAAGTGCTGTTTTTTAAAAACTTGGTGGTTAGGGCCTACTAACGGTGTCTGCCGCTCCCTGGTGTTTGTCCTCAACTGAATAAAGCTGAGCTTCAACCTTCTGGCTCTCATTAAGTGCTGTTTTTTAAAAACTTGGTGGTTAGGGCCTACTAACGGTGTCTGCCGCTCCCTGGTGTTTGTCCTCAACTGAATAAAGCTAAGCTTCAACCTTCTGGCTTTCGGCCTATAGTATCAGATATTAAACTGCATTTGGCCTTCAACTTTGGTTACGGCCTACTAACGGTGACTGCCCCTCCCTGGTGTTGACCTCCACTGTATAAAGCTGAGCTTCAACCTTCTGGCTCTCATTAAGTGCTGTTTTTTAAAAAACTTGGTGGTTACAGCCTACTAACGGTGTCTGCCCCTCCCTGGTGTTTGCCCTCAACTGAATAAAGCTGAGCTTCAACCTTCTGGCTTTCGGCCTATAGTATCAGATATTAAACTGCATTTGGCCTTCAACTTTGGTTATGGCCTACTAACGGTGTCTGCCCCTCCCTGGTGTTGACCTCCACTGTATAAAGCTGAGCTTCAACCTTCTGGCTCTCATTAAGTGCTGTTTTTTAAAAACTTGGTGGTTAGGGCCTACTAACGGTGTCTGCCGCTCCCTGGTGTTTGTCCTCAACTGAATAAAGCTGAGCTTCAACCTTCTGGCTCTCATTAAGTGCTGTTTTTTAAAAACTTGGTGGTTAGGGCCTACTAACGGTGTCTGCCGCTCCCTGGTGTTTGTCCTCAACTGAATAAAGCTGAGGTTCAACCTTCTGGCTTTCGGCCTTTAGTATCAGATATTAAACTGCATTTGGCCTTCAACTTTGGTTACGGCCTACTAACGGTGTCTGCCGCTCCCTGGTGTTTGCCCTCAACTGAATAAAGCTGAGCTTCAACCTTCTGGCTTTCGGCCTATAGTATCAGATATTAAACTGCATTTGGCCTATTAGTGTGTTTGGGCCCTTAAAACAGTGTCTGCTGCTCCTGGGTTTGCTACTCCACTGAACAAAGCAATGCCGCCTGTTTAGTCCTGTTACTAGTGCTGAGCATTCCGATACCGCAAGTATCGGGTATCGGCCGATATTTGCTGTATCGGAATTCCGATACCGAGACCCGATACTTTTGTGGTATCGGGTATCGGTATCGAAACAACATTAATGTGTAAAATAAAGAATTAAAATAAAAAATATTGCTATACTCACCTCTCCGACGCAGCCTGGACCTCACCGAGGGAACCGGCAGCGTTCTTTGCTTAAAATGCGCGCTTTTCCTTCCTTCCGTGACGTCACGGCTTCTGATTGGTCGCGTGCCGCCCATGTGGCCGCGACGCGACCAATCACAGCAAGCCGTGATGTAATTTTCAGGACCTTCTAGGCATTCAGTATTTTAAAATTACGTTCCGGCTTTGTGATTGGTCGCGTCGCGGTCACATGGGCGACGCGACCAATCACAAGCCGTGACGTCATGGGAGGCTGGACACGCGCGCATTTTAAAATGCGCGCGTGTCCTTCCTCCCGTGACGTCCCGGCTTGTGATTGGTCGCGTCGCCCATGTGGCCGCGACGCGACCAATCACAGCAAGCCGTGACGTAATTTTAGGTCCTTCAGGATTTTAAAATTACGTTCTGGCTTGTGATTGGTCGCGTCGCGGTCACATGGGCGACGCGACCAATCACAAGCCGTGACGTCACGGGAGGCAGGACACGCGTGCATTTTAAAATGCGTGCGTGTCCAGCCTCCCGTGATGTCACGGCTTGTGATTGGTCGCGTCGCCCATGTGGCCGCGACGCGACCAATCACAAGCCAGAAAGTAATTTTAAAATCCTGAAGGACCTAAAATTACGTCACGGCTTGCTGTGATTGGTCGCGTCGCGGCCACATGGGCGGCACGCGACCAATCACAAGCCGGGACTTCACGTAAGGAAGTAAACGCGCGAATTTTAAGCAAACAACGCTGCCAGTTCCCTCGCTGAGGTCCAGGCTGCGTCGGAGAGGTGAGTATAGCAATATTTTTTATTTTAATTCTTTCTTTTACACATTAATATGGATCCCAGGGCCTGAAGGAGAGTTTCCTCTCCTTCAGACCCTGGGAACCATCAGGGATACCGTCCGATACTTGAGTCCCATTGACTTGTATTGGTATCGGGTATCGGTATCGGATTGGATCCGATACTTTGCCGGTATCGGCCGATACTTTCCGATACCGATACTTTCATGTATCGGCCGGTATCACTCAACACTACCTGTTACCAATTTTGAACTGCATTTAGCCTACTTTATTCTTTGGCCCTATATCTGTTTCCTCCTCATCCTGCCCATTGCCCAGCCACTGCTAGATGAGTCTGCTGGTACATTGACCTAGACCACTACATTCCCCTTGCACTCTACACAGCCAGAATCTGACCCTGCTGAAAGTAAGGTTCCCATTCCCGCATGTTATACCACCTTACACAGGGACAAAGAGGAAGGTGCAGATGAAAGTGCAGGTTCCTTCATCAGGTGGGGGGGGCATACTCGTTGGCGACGTCACTGGCACAGGGCCCCTCAGAGTACGCAAAAGTGTCGCTGCCGGTGGGAGGCGCCCCCGCCATGCAAACACACCGCTGTACTTTGAGGGGCCCTGTGCCAGTGCCAATGCGAACGAGTGGGCCCCCCCTGCTTGTTCAGGATCACACCACTTGAAACGTTGAAATACTTACCTCTCCCTGCTCCACCGCCGTGACGTAGTCCACGATTCCTGGGCCCACTAAAACCTTGAACCAGCCCTACCCCCCACAACTTTTACCAAATGACCCCAAGTTCCAGTGAACAACTATTATTATAAAGTTAATTAAGATTGACAAGCTTCAGAAACAAGAATGGATGTTTTTGGCATTAAAATGGGCACTGTAGGTGTTTTCCTGGCCTCCACTCACTGCCGACTTTGCTTCCCCATTGACTTGCATTGGGTTTCGTGTTTCGGTCGATCCCCGACTTTTAGCGATAATCGGCTCGACTCGACTCTGGACAAAGTCGGGTTTCACAAAACCCGACTCGATCTTTAAAAAATGAAAGTCGCTCAACCCTAGTCACATACATTCCATTCATAAATGAAGTGCATGCCTAGTATTATAAATGCACATGGATAAGGCGCCAATCACACAGATACGTTGTTACGCCGCCTAATACGCCGCCTAATACTTACCTTTCTGGCCGGTGTGCTCCCAACGCTCCTCCTCGCTCCTCTCATCTGGATTCTCTGGTGCTCGTCTCTTTGGCGGTCCACGCATGTGCAGACGTGCTCCTCATGACCTTCTGGGAGGTCATGACCCAGTGGCTCCACCCCCAATATGGCGGAGCCTGTCGGGTATTTCTTCCCTGCGTCTTCCCAGGTAAGACGCCTTAGTGTCTATGGTCTTCGCTAGTTTTGGCTGGCGTTTCCTTAGGTTCCTTGGCACCCTGTCTCTGTTCTCTTCGCTGTGACTCTGCTTTGATTTCAGGCCGTCCCTGCCAGTCCTGTGTCTCTGTCATCCAAGCCAGTCCTATGTTTCTGCCGTTCCTGCCAGTCCTGTGTCTCTGCTATCCCAGCCAGTCTAGTGTCTCTGCCATTCCTGCCAGTCTTGTGTCTCTGCCGTCCCTGCGAGTCCGGTGTCTCTGCCGTCCCTGCAGGTCTTGTGTCTTTGCCATCCCTGCTGGTCCTGTGACTCTGCCATCCCTGCCGGTCATGTGTCTCTGCCGTCCCTGCCAGTCCTGTATCTCTGCCGTCCCTGCCGGTCCTGTGTCTCTGCCATCCCTGCCACTCCAGTGTCTCTGCCGTCCTAGCCACTCCTGTGCCTCTGCTGTTTCTGTCTCCTCTGAGGTCCTGACTTCATCTCGTCTTCTCCACTTCCTTAGTCCAGTCCTTGGTTGCCCCTTTGGCTCCGGCAGTTGGGGCTTCATCCTCCTTGGGCCTGTTCCAAACATTCCCTGTATAGGGGGTGACTCTATCTGGTCCACTCGTCCTCGGAGGCTCTGCAGCCATGTCCAAGGGGGTCCACTTCTTGGGTTTCTCTCACCGAATCCTAATAGTACACTAAGGCCATGGATCCCGCTGGAGCTTCGACTGCCCAGAAAGAACTTGTTTTCTTGGAAAAGAATCAGACTCGAATGATGTCCTTTATAAATCCATGGACTCTCGTCTCTCCACTCTTCAGTCCTCTGATCCGGGGAATGCCTCCCAGCTGGCCAGTTTACAACAAGAACTGGCAAAGCAGCGAGATACCCAGTCCCATATCCTTGGTTATATGGCATCTGTCGACAGCCGACTTCTCTCTTTACAGTCAGCCAGCCACCTCTGGTCCTCCTCCTGTCTCTGCTCCTCATCCTCCTCCCCATTTGGAGATGTTTTGTCGAGTTTTCGATGAACCGGGTCACTTGGCCTCTACTACTGAGGCTTTGTTTAATTTACAGCAGAGATCCTTAACTGTTGGGTAATACGCTATTCAGTTTCTGACTTTATCTTCTGACTTAGGTTGGAATAATGATGCGTTAGTAGGGACTTTCTGGCGGGGGCTATCCGGACGTATCAAAGATGAATTAGCTGGTCGAGATACTCCAACCACCTTGGAAGATTTAATTGCTTTGGCCACTCGTATTGACCTTTGCTTTCAGGAACGAGCTGAGGAGAGAAGATTTCCTCGTTCTTCTGCATCTTCTCGTAGACCTCTCAGTCCACGTCTCAGAGCTTCTGCTTCTATATCAGTGCCAGAGCCAATGCAAGTTGATTGTCTAAAGCTTAATGAACAACATCGCAAGGAAAGACGCTCCCAGGGTCTTTGCTTTTACTGTGGAAGCTCCTCTCATCTCCTCTGAGCCTGTCCTGAGCATCCGGAAAACTCCTCCACCTAGGACAGGTAAGAGAGCATGTGAAACCTCTCTACCCCTCACTTTGTCTGTTTTGTTGCATGCTCTTGATAAGCGTTTTTCTCTGGAGGCCTATGTAGACTCAGGGGCCGTGGGACATTTTATTAAGCTAGAGGAGGTTATTACATTTTCTGTCCCTGTTAGGACTCTAGAGAACCCTCTCTTTCTCGCTTCCATCGGCGGAAAGCCTCTGCAAGAGACCGTAACTCAAGTTATGCAGTTGGTAGAGCTTCAGGTAGGGGCTCTTCATAGGGAAAGAATTTCATTTTTTGTCTTGGCCAATATCTCTCATCCTATTCTTCTAGGTCTTCCGTGGCTGCAGGTTCATGAACCCTTCTTAGATTGGCATAAAGGCAATATTCTACGATGGGGAGAATCCTCGTTATCTGCTGCCAGTGTGTCCTGTTGGTGTCCCCTGTTCCCCTTCCATTCCTTCTGGGTTGCCCTCTGTTTATTCTTCCTACGTGGATGTTTTTGACATGAAAGTGGCTGAGAGTCTTCCACCACATTTTCCCTACGACTGTCCTATAGACCTCATTCCTGGTACCACTCCTCCAAGAGGAAGAATCTATCCTCTCTCTCCTGCAGAGACTCAAGGTATGTCGGAGTATGTTTAGGAGAACCTCGCCAGAGGTTTCATTCGTAAATCTTCATCTCCTGGTGGGGCGGGTTTCTTTTTCGTTAAGAAGAAGGATGGTACTCTTCGTCCATGCATTGACTACAGAGGGTTAAACAATATCACTGTCAAGAATAAATACCCATTGCCTCTCATTCCAGAAATTTTTGACCGCCTGAGGGGAGCACAAATTTTTACCAAGCTTGATCTTTGAGGGGCCTATAACTTGATCCAAATCCATGCAAGAGACGAGCGGAAGACCGCATTTAACACCTGGGAAGGTCACTATGAGTATTTGGTTATTCCATTCGGTCTGTGCAATGCTCCTGCCGTATTCCAAGAATTCGTTAATGATATCTTTCGAGATTGCCTTTATACCAGTGTTGTAGTCTACCTAGACGATATCCTCATCTTCTCTCCAGATTTATCTACTAATTGACGAGACATGCGCCAAGTCTTACTACATTTAAGGGAGAACCATCTCTTCTCAAAGATTGAGAAATGTGTCTTTGAACAGTCTGCCGTGCCCTTCCTGGGTTATGTCGTCTCGAAGGATGGTCTGAAGATGAATCCTGAGAAGGTATCTGCCGTTCTTAAGTGGCCATGTCCTCTCGGAGTAAAGGCTATTCAGTGATTTCTTGGCTTTGCCAATTTTTATAGGCAATTTGTCCCTCATTTCTCCTCCTTAACTAAACCAATCTCAGCTCTTGTTTGCAAGGGAGTCGATCCTAATCTCTGGCCTCCGGAGGCCGAGGTCGCCTTCTAAACCTTGAAACAAGAATTTGCTTCTGCACCAGCATTACATCGACCCGATACCAATAGACCTTTTATTCTGGAAGTGGATGCGTCCTCTATTGGAGCCAGAGCGGTACTTTTACAGAGGTCTAATTCGGGCCGTTTAGTCTCTAGTCTCTTGTGGGTTTTTCTCCAACGCATTTTATTCTTCTGAGCGTAATTATTCCACTGGGGACAAGGAACTATTGGCCATTAAATTGGCTTTGGAGGAGTGGTGGTACCTTCTTGAAGGGGCCGTTCACCCTATCATCATTTTTACGGATCACAAAAATCTGGCCTACATTCAGTCCGCCCAAAGGCTGAATCCTCGTCAAGCCAGATGGTCCTTGTTCTTCAGACGTTTTGATTTCGAGTTGCATTTCCGACCAGGTAATAAAAACATCAGGGCTGACACTCTATCAAGGTCTTTTTAACCACTGGATGAGAAGGAGAGACCTGCGCATATTGTCGATCCAGCTAAGATTGTCTCCATAGCCCCCCTGAACTTAATCACTCCTCCTCTGGTAAAAACCTTCGTGTCAAATCATGACAAGATGAAAGTCCTGCATTGGGGCCATTCTTCCCGGTTAGCCGGAGACGTTGGGGGCAAGAAGACTCTCTCCATATTTTCTTGCCACTATTGGTGGCCTTCACTTCATCAAGATGTCCTGGATTTCGTTGCTTCCTGTTCCTCGTGTGCCAGAAACAAAGTTCCTTGACAGCTACCTTCGGGATTTCTGCATCCACTTCCTGTGCCTTCTGTTCCCTGGAGCCATATAGCGATGGACTTTGTCACCGATTTACCACAGTCCTCAAATTGCAGTTATTTTAGTGGTTCTGGATAGATTTTCCAAAATTACCCACTTCATCTCTTTGCCTGGTTTACCTTCTGCTCCTGACATCTTATCTTCGCCATTTTACCAATGCTCATCATAATGACTGGGTGTCTCTTCTTCCCTGGGCAGAATTTGCCTATAATAATCACACTAGTGAATCTTCGTCTAAGTCTCCTTTTTTTATTGTTTTTGGGCAACATCCCAGCATTCCTTTCCCTGTTATCCCCACCTCGGGTGTACCGGCGGCGGATTTCTTGTCCTTGGAATTTTCCAAGATTTGGCAGGAGACTAAAGAGGCGCTTGAAACGGCTAGTAACAGAATGAAAATATATACTGATAAAAGGTGTTTAGATGTTCCTCCGTATCATCCTGGCAACAAAGTCTGGCTATCCTCACGCTACATCAGACTCAAGATTCCCTCTCAAAAGTTAGGTCCACGTTACATTGGTCCCTTTGAGGTTTCTAGCCGTATTAATGACGTAGCCTCCAAATTAAAATTGCCTACTTCATTGCGCATTCCCAATGATTTCCATGTGTCTCTTCTCAAACCCACAATTTTTAATCATTTTAATTCTGCTCCTTCTCGCTCTCCTCTACCCAGTACTTCTGATGATTCTATTGAAATTAAGGATATTCTCGCCAGGAAAACTGTTAGAGGTAGAACCTTTTATTTGATTGATTGGAAGGGTTTCGGTCCTGAGGAGAGATCTTGAGAACCTCTAGAGAATGTCAATGCTCCTCTTATTTTGAGGAGGTTCCTTTCCAGTTCTAGAGGGAGGGGAAGTAAGAGAGGGGATACTGTTACGCCGCCTAATACTTACCTTTCCGGCCGGCGCGCTCCCGACGCTCCTCCGCATTCCTCTCCATCTAGATTCTCTGGTGCTCATACCTTCAGCAGTCTGCGCATGCGCAGACGTGCTCCTCTCACTGCTGGGGCTTCACCCCCAATATTACGGCACCCGTCGGGTATTTCTTAGTGTCTATGGTCGTCGCTAGTTTTGGCTGGCACTTCCTTAAGTTCCTTGGCTCCCTGTCTCTGTTCTCTTTGCTGTGACTCTGATTTGATTTCAGGCCATCCCTGCCAGTCCTGTGTCTCTGCCATTCCAGCCACTCCTGTGTCTGCCGTTCCTGCCAGTCCTGTGTCTCTGCTGTCCCTGCCAGTCCTGTGTCTCTATAAGGTACAATGGTGTGCACTCAGTCAATTTGGAAAGTGAGGTGCAGGTGTCATGGACTGAAGAGTCCCCGTACAAGTAATATCTAGAACACACCACACACTCTTAATAGATATTTATGCAAATTGTGCAAAATTTATTAAATATCACACTACACATTAGTGACACATGGGAGCAATGTACATTTCAGGGATAAGCGACCACTTGTAGTAACAATTCAATTGACGTTTTGGCTCTCTTGAGCCTTAATCATAATATCGCTTGTTATAGCAATGATAGATACACATAGCGAGAAAAGCCATCCCAACCCTCCACCAGCATGTAAAAGACCGCATTGTCCATGTACTCTGGCAAACTGTGAGTACAAAGGTGCACCTGACAACAGACGCATGGACCTGTAGGCATGGCCACGGAAGATTACGTGTCCATTACAATGGGTTAATGTGGTGGAAGCATGGTCCACAGGGGACAGCCTACTAAGTCTGTCTGCAGTCCCTAATTCAAATTGTCCTCCACTGTCTAAATCGGAGCTTCAACCTTCTGGCTTTCGGCCTATAGTATCAGATATTAAACTGCATTTGGCCTTCAACTTTGGTTTCGGCCTACTAACGGTGTCTGCCGCTCCCTGGTGTTTGCCCTCAACTGAATAAAGCTGAGCTTCAACCTTCTGGCTTTCGGCCTATAGTATCAGCTATTAAACTGCATTTGGCCTTCAACTTTGGTTATGGCCTACTAACGGTGTCTGCCCCTCCCTGGTGTTGACCTCCACTGTATAAAGCTGAGCTTCAACCTTCTGGCTCTCATTAAGTGCTGTTTTTTAAAAACTTGGTGGTTAGGGCCTACTAACGGTGTCTGCCGCTCCCTGGTGTTTGTCCTCAACTGAATAAAGCTGAGCTTCAACCTTCTGGCTTTCGGCCTATAGTATCAGATATTAAACTGCATTTGGCCTTCAACTTTGGTTACGACCTACTAACGGTGTCTGCCCCTCCCTGGTGTTGACCTCCACTGTATAAAGCTGAGCTTCAACCTTCTGGCTCTAATTTTTTTTTTTAAGTGCTGGTTGGGGCATAATACCTCTGTTTGCTGCTCCCTGGTGTTTGCCCTCAACTGAATAAAGCTGAGCTTCAACCTTCTGGCTCTCATTAAGTGTTGTTTTTTAAAAACTTGGTGGTTAGGGCCTACTAACGGTGTCTGCCGCTCCCTGGTGTTTGTCCTCAACTGAATAAAGCTGAGCTTCAACCTTCTGGCTCTCATTAAGTGCTGTTTTTTAAAAACTTGGTGGTTAGGGCCTACTAACGGTGTCTGCCGCTCCCTGGTGTTTGTCCTCAACTGAATAAAGCTGAGCTTCAACCTTCTGGCTTTCGGCCTATAGTATCAGATATTAAACTGCATTTGGCCTTCAACTTTGGTTACGGCCTACTAACGGTGTCTGCCCCTCCCTGGTGTTGACCTCCACTGTATAAAGCTGAGCTTCAACCTTCTGGCTCTAATTTTTTTTTTTTTAAGTGCTGGTTGGGGCATAATACCTCTGTTTGCTGCTCCCTGGTGTTTGCCCTCAACTGAATAAAGCTGAGCTTCAACCTTCTGGCTCTCATTAAGTGCTGTTTTTTAAAAACTTGGTGGTTAGGGCCTACTAACGGTGTCTGCCGCTCCCTGGTGTTTGTCCTCAACTGAATAAAGCTGAGCTTCAACCTTCTGGCTTTCGGCCTATAGTATCAGATATTAAACTGCATTTGGCCTTCAACTTTGGTTACGGCCTGCTAACGGTGTCTGCCCCTCCCTGGTGTTGACCTCCACTGTATAAAGCTGAGCTTCAACCTTCTGGCTCTAATTTTTTTTTTTTTTTTTAAGTGCTGGTTGGGGCATAATACCTCTGTTTGCTGCTCCCTGGTGTTTGCCCTCAACTGAATAAAGCTGAGCTTCAACCTTCTGGCTCTCATTAAGTGCTGTTTTTTAAAAACTTGGTGGTTAGGGCCTACTAACGGTGTCTGCCGCTCCCTGGTGTTTGTCCTCAACTGAATAAAGCTGAGCTTCAACCTTCTGGCTCTCATTAAGTGCTGTTTTTTAAAAACTTGGTGGTTAGGGCCTACTAACGGTGTCTGCCGCTCCCTGGTGTTTGTCCTCAACTGAATAAAGCTAAGCTTCAACCTTCTGGCTTTCGGCCTATAGTATCAGATATTAAACTGCATTTGGCCTTCAACTTTGGTTACGGCCTACTAACGGTGACTGCCCCTCCCTGGTGTTGACCTCCACTGTATAAAGCTGAGCTTCAACCTTCTGGCTCTCATTAAGTGCTGTTTTTTAAAAAACTTGGTGGTTACAGCCTACTAACGGTGTCTGCCCCTCCCTGGTGTTTGCCCTCAACTGAATAAAGCTGAGCTTCAACCTTCTGGCTTTCAGCCTATAGTATCAGCTATTAAACTGCATTTGGCCTTCAACTTTGGTTATGGCCTACTAACGGTGTCTGCCCCTCCCTGGTGTTGACCTCCACTGTATAAAGCTGAGCTTCAACCTTCTGGCTCTAATTTTTTTTTTTTTTTTAAGTGCTGGTTGGGGCATAATACCTCTGTTTGCTGCTCCCTGGTGTTTGCCCTCAACTGAATAAAGCTGAGCTTCAACCTTCTGGCTCTCATTAAGTGCTGTTTTTTAAAAACTTGGTGGTTAGGGCCTACTAACGGTGTCTGCCGCTCCCTGGTGTTTGTCCTCAACTGAATAAAGCTGAGCTTCAACCTTCTGGCTTTCGGCCTATAGTATCAGATATTAAACTGCATTTGGCCTTCAACTTTGGTTACGGCCTGCTAACGGTGTCTGCCCCTCCCTGGTGTTGACCTCCACTGTATAAAGCTGAGCTTCAACCTTCTGGCTCTAATTTTTATTTTTTTTTTAAGTGCTGGTTGGGGCATAATACCTCTGTTTGCTGCTCCCTGGTGTTTGCCCTCAACTGAATAAAGCTGAGCTTCAACCTTCTGGCTCTCATTAAGTGCTGTTTTTTAAAAACTTGGTGGTTAGGGCCTACTAACGGTGTCTGCCGCTCCCTGGTGTTTGTCCTCAACTGAATAAAGCTGAGCTTCAACCTTCTGGCTCTCATTAAGTGCTGTTTTTTAAAAACTTGGTGGTTAGGGCCTACTAACGGTGTCTGCCGCTCCCTGGTGTTTGTCCTCAACTGAATAAAGCTAAGCTTCAACCTTCTGGCTTTCGGCCTATAGTATCAGATATTAAACTGCATTTGGCCTTCAACTTTGGTTACGGCCTACTAACGGTGACTGCCCCTCCCTGGTGTTGACCTCCACTGTATAAAGCTGAGCTTCAACCTTCTGGCTCTCATTAAGTGCTGTTTTTTAAAAAACTTGGTGGTTACAGCCTACTAACGGTGTCTGCCCCTCCCTGGTGTTTGCCCTCAACTGAATAAAGCTGAGCTTCAACCTTCTGGCTTTCGGCCTATAGTATCAGATATTAAACTGCATTTGGCCTTCAACTTTGGTTATGGCCTACTAACGGTGTCTGCCCCTCCCTGGTGTTGACCTCCACTGTATAAAGCTGAGCTTCAACCTTCTGGCTCTCATTAAGTGCTGTTTTTTAAAAACTTGGTGGTTAGGGCCTACTAACGGTGTCTGCCGCTCCCTGGTGTTTGTCCTCAACTGAATAAAGCTGAGCTTCAACCTTCTGGCTCTCATTAAGTGCTGTTTTTTAAAAACTTGGTGGTTAGGGCCTACTAACGGTGTCTGCCGCTCCCTGGTGTTTGTCCTCAACTGAATAAAGCTGAGGTTCAACCTTCTGGCTTTCGGCCTTTAGTATCAGATATTAAACTGCATTTGGCCTTCAACTTTGGTTACGGCCTACTAACGGTGTCTGCCGCTCCCTGGTGTTTGCCCTCAACTGAATAAAGCTGAGCTTCAACCTTCTGGCTTTCGGCCTATAGTATCAGATATTAAACTGCATTTGGCCTATTAGTGTGTTTGGGCCCTTAAAACAGTGTCTGCTGCTCCTGGGTTTGCTACTCCACTGAACAAAGCAATGCCGCCTGTTTAGTCCTGTTACTAGTGCTGAGCATTCCGATACCGCAAGTATCGGGTATCGGCCGATATTTGCTGTATCGGAATTCCGATACCGAGACCCGATACTTTTGTGGTATCGGGTATCGGTATCGAAACAACATTAATGTGTAAAATAAAGAATTAAAATAAAAAATATTGCTATACTCACCTCTCCGACGCAGCCTGGACCTCACCGAGGGAACCGGCAGCGTTCTTTGCTTAAAATGCGCGCTTTTCCTTCCTTCCGTGACGTCACGGCTTCTGATTGGTCGCGTGCCGCCCATTTGGCCGCGACGCGACCAATCACAGCAAGCCGTGATGTAATTTTCAGGTCCTTCTAGGCATTCAGTATTTTAAAATTACGTTCCGGCTTTGTGATTGGCCGCGACGCGACCAATCACAGCAAGCCGTGACGTAATTTTAGGTCCTTCAGGATTTTAAAATTACGTTCTGGCTTGTGATTGGTCGTGTCGCGGTCACATGGGCGACGCGACCAATCACAAGCCGTGACGTCACGGGAGGCAGGACATGCGTGCATTTTAAAATGCGCGCGTGTCCAGCCTCCCGTGATGTCACGGCTTGTGATTGGTCACGTCGCCCATGTGGCCGCGACGCGACCAATCACAGCAAGCCGTGACGTAATTTTAGGTCCTTCAGGATTTTAAAATTACTTTCTGGCTTGTGATTGGTCGCGTCGCGGTCACATGGGCGACGCGACCAATCACAAGCCGTGACGTCACGGGAGGCAGGACACGCGCGCATTTTAAAATGCGCGCGTGTCCAGCCTCCCGTGACGTCACGGCTTGTGATTGGTCGCGTCGCCCATGTGACCGCGACGCGACCAATCACAAGCCAGAACGTAATTTTAAAATCCTGAAGGACCTAAAATTACGTCACGGCTTGCTGTGATTGGTCGCGTCGCGGCCACATGGGCGGCACGCGACCAATCACAAGCCGGGACTTCACGTAAGGAAGTAAACGCGCGAATTTTAAGCAAACAACGCTGCCAGTTCCCTCGCTGAGGTCCAGGCTGCGTCGGAGAGGTGAGTATAGCAATATTTTTTATTTTAATTCTTTCTTTTACACATTAATATGGATCCCAGGGCCTGAAGGAGAGTTTCCTCTCCTTCAGACCCTGGGAACCATCAGGGATACCGTCCGATACTTGAGTCCCATTGACTTGTATTGGTATCGGGTATCGGTATCGGATTGGATCCGATACTTTGCCGGTATCGGCCGATACTTTCCGATACCGATACTTTCAAGTATCGGCCGGTATCACTCAACACTACCTGTTACCAATTTTGAACAGCATTTAGCCTACTTTATTCTTTGGCCCTATATCTGTTTCCTCCTCATCCTGCCCATTGCCCAGCCACTGCTAGATGAGTCTGCTGGTGCATTGACCTAGACCACTACATTCCCCTTGCACTCTACACAGCCAGAATCTGACCCTGCTGAAAGTAAGGTTCCCATTCCCGCATGTTATACCACCTTACACAGGGACAAAGAGGAAGGTGCAGATGAAAGTGCAGGTTCCTTCATCAGGTGGGGGGGGGGCATACTCGTTGGCGACGTCACTGGCACAGGGCCCCTCAGAGTACGCAAAAGTGTCGCTGCCGGTGGGAGGCGCCCCCGCCATGCAAACACACCGCTGTACTTTGAGGGGCCCTGTGCCAGTGCCAATGCGAACGAGTGGGCCCCCCCTGCTTGTTCAGCATCACACCACTTGCAACGTTGAAATACTTACCTCTCCCTGCTCCACCGCCGTGACGTAGTCCACGATTCCTGGGCCCACTAAAACCTTGAACCAGCCCTACCCCCCACAACTTTTACCAAATGACCCCAAGTTCCAATGAACAACTATTATTATAAAGTTAATTAAGATTGACAAGCTTCAGAAACAAGAATGGATGTTTTTGGCATTAAAATGGGCACTGTAGGTGTTTTCCTGGCCTCCACTCACTGCCGACTTTGCTTCCCCATTGACTTGCATTGGGTTTCGTGTTTCGGTCGATCCCCGACTTTTAGCGATAATCGGCTCGACTCGACTCTGGACAAAGTCGGGTTTCACAAAACCCGACTCGATCTTTAAAAAATGAAAGTCGCTCAACCCTAGTCACATACATTCCATTCATAAATGAAGTGCATGCCTAGTATTATAAATGCACATGGATAAGGCGCCAATCACACAGATACGTTGTTACGCCGCCTAATACGCCGCCTAATACTTACCTTTCTGGCCGGTGTGCTCCCAACGCTCCTCCTCGCTCCTCTCATCTGGATTCTCTGGTGCTCGTCTCTTTGGCGGTCCACGCATGTGCAGACGTGCTCCTCATGACCTTCTGGGAGGTCATGACCCGGTGGCTCCACCCCCAATATGGCGGAGCCTGTCGGGTATTTCTTCCCTGCGTCTTCCCAGGTAAGACGCCTTAGTGTCTATGGTCTTCGCTAGTTTTGGCTGGCGTTTCCTTAGGTTCCTTGGCACCCTGTCTCTGTTCTCTTCGCTGTGACTCTGCTTTGATTTCAGGCCGTCCCTGCCAGTCCTGTGTCTCTGTCATCCAAGCCAGTCCTATGTTTCTGCCGTTCCTGCCAGTCCTGTGTCTCTGCTATCCCAGCCAGTCTAGTGTCTCTGCCATTCCTGCCAGTCTTGTGTCTCTGCCGTCCCTGCGAGTCCGGTGTCTCTGCCGTCCCTGCAGGTCTTGTGTCTTTGCCATCCCTGCTGGTCCTGTGACTCTGCCATCCCTGCCGGTCATGTGTCTCTGCCGTCCCTGCCAGTCCTGTATCTCTGCCGTCCCTGCCGGTCCTGTGTCTCTGCCATCCCTGCCACTCCAGTGTCTCTGCCGTCCTAGCCACTCCTGTGCCTCTGCTGTTTCTGTCTCCTCTGAGGTCCTGACTTCATCTCGTCTTCTCCACTTCCTTAGTCCAGTCCTTGGTTGCCCCTTTGGCTCCGGCAGTTGGGGCTTCATCCTCCTTGGGCCTGTTCCAAACATTCCCTGTATAGGGGGTGACTCTATCTGGTCCACTTGTCCTCGGAGGCTCTGCAGCCATGTCCAAGGGGGTCCACTTCTTGGGTTTCTCTCACCGAATCCTAATAGCACACTAAGGCCATGGATCCCGCTGGAGCTTCGACTGCCCAGAAAGAACTTGTTTTCTTGGAAAAGAATCAGACTCGAATGATGTCCTTTATAAATCCATGGACTCTCGTCTCTCCACTCTTCAGTCCTCTGATCCGGGGAATGCCTCCCAGCTGGCCAGTTTACAACAAGAACTGGCAAAGCAGCGAGATACCCAGTCCCATATCCTTGGTTATATGGCATCTGTCGACAGCCGACTTCTCTCTTTACAGTCAGCCAGCCACCTCTGGTCCTCCTCCTGTCTCTGCTCCTCATCCTCCTCCCCATTTGGAGATGTTTTGTCGAGTTTTCGATGAACCGGGTCACTTGGCCTCTACTACTGAGGCTTTGTTTAATTTACAGCAGAGATCCTTAACTGTTGGGTAATACGCTATTCAGTTTCTGACTTTATCTTCTGACTTAGGTTGGAATAATGATGCGTTAGTAGGGACTTTCTGGCGGGGGCTATCCGGACGTATCAAAGATGAATTAGCTGGTCGAGATACTCCAACCACCTTGGAAGATTTAATTGCTTTGGCCACTCGTATTGACCTTTGCTTTCAGGAACGAGCTGAGGAGAGCAGATTTCCTCGTTCTTCTGCATCTTCTCGTAGACCTCTCAGTCCACGTCTCAGAGCTTCTGCTTCTATATCAGTGCCAGAGCCAATGCAAGTTGATTGTCTAAAGCTTAATGAACAACATCGCAAGGAAAGACGCTCCCAGGGTCTTTGCTTTTACTGTGGAAGCTCCTCTCATCTCCTCCGAGCCTGTCCTGAGCATCCGGAAAACTCCTCCACCTAGGACAGGTAAGAGAGCATGTGAAACCTCTCTACCCCTCACTTTGTCTGTTTTGTTGCATGCTCTTGATAAGCGTTTTTCTCTGGAGGCCTATGTAGACTCAGGGGCTGTGGGACATTTTATTAAGCTAGAGGAGGTTATTACATTTTCTGTCCCTGTTAGGACTCTAGAGAACCCTCTCTTTCTCGCTTCCATCGGCGGAAAGCCTCTGCAAGAGACCGTAACTCAAGTTATGCAGTTGGTAGAGCTTCAGGTAGGGGCTCTTCATAGGGAAAGAATTTCATTTTTTGTCTTGGCCAATATCTCTCATCCTATTCTTCTAGGTCTTCCGTGGCTGCAGGTTCATGAACCCTTCTTAGATTGGCATAAAGGCAATATTCTACGATGGGGAGAATCCTCGTTATCTGCTGCCAGTGTGTCCTGTTGGTGTCCCCTGTTCCCCTTCCATTCCTTCTGGGTTGCCCTCTGTTTATTCTTCCTACGTGGATGTTTTTGACATGAAAGAGGCTGAGAGTCTTCCACCACATTTTCCCTACGACTGTCCTATAGACCTCATTCCTGGTACCACTCCTCCAAGAGGAAGAATCTATCCTCTCTCTCCTGCAGAGACTCAAGGTATGTCGGAGTATGTTTAGGAGAACCTCGCCAGAGGTTTCATTCGTAAATCTTCATCTCCTGGTGGGGCGGGTTTCTTTTTCGTTAAGAAGAAGGATGGTACTCTTCGTCCATGCATTGACTACAGAGGGTTAAACAATATCACTGTCAAGAATAAATACCCATTGCCTCTCATTCCAGAAATTTTTGACCGCCTGAGGGGAGCACAAATTTTTACCAAGCTTGATCTTTGAGGGGCCTATAACTTGATCCAAATCCATGCAAGAGACGAGCGGAAGACCGCATTTAACACCTGGGAAGGTCACTATGAGTATTTGGTTATTCCATTCGGTCTGTGCAATGCTCCTGCCGTATTCCAAGAATTTGTTAATGATATCTTTCGAGATTGCCTTTATACCAGTGTTGTAGTCTACCTAGACGATATCCTCATCTTCTCTCCAGATTTATCTACTAATTGACGAGACATGCGCCAAGTCTTACTACATTTAAGGGAGAACCATCTCTTCTCAAAGATTGAGAAATGTGTCTTTGAACAGTCTGCCGTGCCCTTCCTGGGTTATGTCGTCTCGAAGGATGGTCTGAAGATGAATCCTGAGAAGGTGTCTGCCATTCTTAAGTGGCCATGTCCTCTCGGAGTAAAGGCTATTCAGTGATTTCTTGGCTTTGCCAATTATTATAGGCAATTTGTCCCTCATTTCTCCTCCTTAACTAAACCAATCTCAGCTCTTGTTTGCAAGGGAGTCGATCCTAATCTCTGGCCTCCGGAGGCCGAGGTCGCCTTCTAAACCTTGAAACAAGAATTTGCTTCTGCACCAGCATTACATCGACCCGATACCAATAGACCTTTTATTCTGGAAGTGGATGCGTCCTCTATTGGAGCCAGAGCGGTACTTTTACAGAGGTCTAATTCGGGCCGTTTAGTCTCTAGTCTCTTGTGGGTTTTTCTCCAACGCATTTTCTTCTTCTGAGCGTAATTATTCCACTGGGGACAAGGAACTATTGGCCATTAAATTGGCTTTGGAGGAGTGGTGGTACCTTCTTGAAGGGGCCGTTCACCCTATCATCATTTTTACGGATCACAAAAATCTGGCCTACATTCAGTCCGCCCAAAGGCTGAATCCTCGTCAAGCCAGATGGTCCTTGTTCTTCAGAGGTTTTGATTTCGAGCTGCATTTCCGACCAGGTAATAAAAACATCAGGGCTGACACTCTATCAAGGTCTTTTTAACCACTGGATGAGAAGGAGAGACCTGCGCATATTGTCGATCCAGCTAAGATTGTCTCCATAGCCCCCCTGAACTTAATCACTCCTCCTCTGGTAAAAACCTTCGTGTCAAATCATGACAAGATGAAAGTCCTGCATTGGGGCCATTCTTCCCGGTTAGCCGGAGACGTTGGGGGCAAGAAGACTCTCTCCATATTTTCTTGCCACTATTGGTGGCCTTCACTTCATCAAGATGTCCTGGATTTCGTTGCTTCCTGTTCCTCGTGTGCCAGAAACAAAGTTCCTTGACAGCTACCTTCGGGATTTCTGCATCCACTTCCTGTGCCTTCTGTTCCCTGGAGCCATATAGCGATGGACTTTGTCACCGATTTACCACAGTCCTCAAATTGCAGTTATTTTAGTGGTTCTGGATAGATTTTCCAAAATTACCCACTTCATCTCTTTGCCTGGTTTACCTTCTGCTCCTGACATCTTATCTTCGCCATTTTACCAATGCTCATCATAATGACTGGGTGTCTCTTCTTCCCTGGGCAGAATTTGCCTATAATAATCACACTAGTGAATCTTCGTCTAAGTCTCCTTTTTTTATTGTTTTTGGGCAACATCCCAGCATTCCTTTCCCTGTTATCCCCACCTCGGGTGTACCGGCGGCGGATTTCTTGTCCTTGGAATTTTCCAAGATTTGGCAGGAGACTAAAGAGGCGCTTGAAACGGCTAGTAACAGAATGAAAATATATACTGATAAAAGGTGTTTAGATGTTCCTCCGTATCATCCTGGCAACAAAGTCTGGCTATCCTCACGCTACATCAGACTCAAGATTCCCTCTCAAAAGTTAGGTCCACGTTACATTGGTCCCTTTGAGGTTTCTAGCCGTATTAATGACGTAGCCTCCAAATTAAAATTGCCTACTTCATTGCGCATTCCCAATGATTTCCATGTGTCTCTTCTCAAACCCACAATTTTTAATCATTTTAATTCTGCTCCTTCTCGCTCTCCTCTACCCAGTACTTCTGATGATTCTATTGAAATTAAGGATATTCTCGCCAGGAAAACTGTTAGAGGTAGAACCTTTTATTTGATTGATTGGAAGGGTTTCGGTCCTGAGGAGAGATCTTGAGAACCTCTAGAGAATGTCAATGCTCCTCTTATTTTGAGGAGGTTCCTTTCCAGTTCTAGAGGGAGGGGAAGTAAGAGAGGGGATACTGTTACGCCGCCTAATACTTACCTTTCCGGCCGGCGCGCTCCCGACGCTCCTCCGCATTCCTCTCCATCTAGATTCTCTGGTGCTCTTACCTTCAGCAGTCTGCGCATGCGCAGACGTGCTCCTCTCACTGCTGGGGCTTCACCCCCAATATTACGGCACCCGTCGGGTATTTCTTAGTGTCTATGGTCGTCGCTAGTTTTGGCTGGCACTTCCTTAAGTTCCTTGGCTCCCTGTCTCTGTTCTCTTTGCTGTGACTCTGATTTGATTTCAGGCCATCCCTGCCAGTCCTGTGTCTCTGCCATTCCAGCCACTCCTGTGTCTGCCGTTCCTGCCAGTCCTGTGTCTCTGCTGTCCCTGCCAGTCCTGTGTCTCTATAAGGTACAATGGTGTGCACTCAGTCAATTTGGAAAGTGAGGTGCAGGTGTCATGGACTGAAGAGTCCCCGTACAAGTAATATCTAGAACACACCACACACTCTTAATAGATATTTATGCAAATTGTGCAAAATGTATTAAATATCACACTACACATTAGTGACACATGGGAGCAATGTACATTTCAGGGATAAGCGACCACTTGTAGTAACAATTCAATTGACGTTTTGGCTCTCTTGAGCCTTAATCATAATATCGCTTGTTATAGCAATGATAGATACACATAGCGAATTCCTTGCTTACGGGTATAGGTAGTGCTATTAGCAGATAAGGCGGTATGTGGCCAATCGTGGTATGCTGCCCTGTGTGCTGAACCTCGGGTGGATGTCTTGTAAGGCGGCACTCCCGCGCCTTGCTGATGTTGGCATCAGCAAGGCGCGGGAGCGCCGCATTACAAGACATACCCGTAAGCAAGGAATTCACTATATGTATCTATCATTGCTATACCAAGCGATATTATGATTAAGGCTCAGGAGAGCCGAAACATCAATTGAATTGTTACTACAAGTGGTCGCTTATCCCTGAAATGTACATTGCTCCCATGTGTCACTAATGTGTAGTGTGATATTTAATAAATTTTGCACAATTTGCATAAATATCTATTAAGAGTGTGCGGTGTCTTCTAGTCCTGTCTCTGCCATCCCAGCCAGTCGTGTGTCTCTGCCGTCCCAGCCTTTCCTGTGTCTCTGCCATTCCTGCCAGTCCCGTGTCTCTGCCATCCCTGCCGGTCCTGTGTCTCTGCCATCCCTGCCGGTCCTGTGTCTCTGCCGTCCCTGCCGGTCCTGTGTCTCTGCCGTCCCTGCCGGTCCTGTGTCTCTGCCGTCCCTGCCGGTCCTGTGTCTCTGCTGTCCCTGCTGGTCTTGTGTCTCTGCCATCCCTGCCGGTTCTGTGTCTCTGCCGTCCCTGCCGGTCCTGTGTCTCTGCCGTCCTATCCACTCCAGTGCCTCTGCTGTTTCTGTCTCCTCTGAGGTCCTGACTTCATCTCGTCTTCTCCACCTCCTTAGTCCAGTCCTTGGTTGCCCCTTTGGCTCCGGCAGTTGCGGCTTCATCCTTCTTGGGCCTGTTCCAAACACTCTCTGTATAGGGGGTGGCTCTATCTGGTCTACTCGTCCTCGGAGGCTCTGTAGCCGTGACCCAGAGGGTCCACTTCTTGAGTTTCTGTCACCAAATCCTAATATACGTATAGTGCACAGCCTTACTATTAGATCAGGTGGACTAGCCAGCACTATGTCAGTGCACCCCAAATTCCCTCAGCCAACACTAAAGGGACTGGTTGCAGCCACCAAAGCTGAAAAAATGTGCAACAAAAAATGATGCAAAAAATGGATCAGGTGGTGGATAAGTGATGAGTGAATGTGTTCTGATAATGTCTTATCGGAGCATGTTTGGGTGTTATTTGAGTATCTTGGGCTTGCTCGGATATTATGTTCAAGTCACCGTGGCTGCTAGACAGTCGGACAACATGCAGGGATTGTCTGTTTGTTAGGGAATTCCCACACTCCCACATGTGTTCAGGGCTCGAACATAATATACGAGCAAGCCCAAGATAATCGATAATACCGATAAGATGTGATACAAGCACGTTCGCAGATCACTAGTGTTGGTCAAAGTTTTTGCGAAAATTCACAAGCCAGGTCAACGTTCCTTATCAGAGTCCCAGCACTAACATTAAAAGCAACTCACTGAAAACAATGTAAAATTCAAAAACATCACAGAACATCAGCGTGCTGCATACTGTAGTGCATTATATTGTGACCTGGTGTTAGTAAATTCAGCTGCCTTCTTTTTGTGATATTTTGAATTTTTTTTTCTGGCACAGTCCTTTAATAGTGCTGCCATATGCTTACTGCCATTGCCTCTGCCAGTGCCAGTTATCACAGATTTTCTCTATGTATGTGAACACAAACAGGGTCAAATTACGCTGAGAGTGGAGCATATAAGTAGATAAAAGTAAACTGAGTTCTAACATAGAAACATAATGAACACACACCCAGATATAAGAAAGCCAAAGGCAATAGTGTATATAAATAACATGGGGTAGTTAGTAAACACTGTTTTTGATTTAAAAAAAAAGCATAAAAGCCATCCCACCAGTGTCAAGGTATACCCAGAATGGACAGTCCTAAACTCTAGTATTAAAACCTTACTATGTGTCAAGAATGACCTCAATGTGAATAAGGACTGAGCAGGACCAAGGTCCACCTGTGAATATCAAACAGTGGGAAGCAATATGAATGCATTGCCCAGCAAATTATATTCTGTAGGAACTAGCAGCAGACTATTCTCTCTGTCTGACATGCAGCTGCAAGTTATTATTAGAGTTATCATTTTGTGTTATCTGTGACGTTACATAAAAATACAAGTAACAGTGCAATTACACTATAAATTGTAAATGGTGCCAATAACTTCACAAATGAGCAAAGCACTTGTTCATCATGTGAAATGATCCTTTGATTTGCTTAAGGTCATTGTTCTCAGCAGCACATCATCAAAACAGGAACTGTAGCTGTCAAGAACAATGCAACTTATGTTAACAGAACAATTAATTCCTGATTATTATTTGTTCTTATTAAATGTGGCACTTGTCTTAAACAATCAATTGAACAATCAGCAAAGAAACAGCCTATTGGTGGCCAAATGCAGCAGGTTGGAAAGTGTAAACCCATCCAATATCTATTACAATGCCTGTACTCAGAGAGCTCTCACTGTGTTATCTGTGGCATCAAAACATTTGCTTCAGGGCTTGTGTTTCACTTATGATTAATTCAAAGATAAAATTTATTAATTTTTTATCTATCATAATAATAAACATTAATGTTGTTCCATGTTATTTCAGGTGTAGTAAAGTCCCGGATTACAATCGCTACCAGTCCCCGTCAAAGAACATAGTCCGCTTTGGATTTAAAGCCTTCACCTTTTTAAAAAAACATTCCAATGTATATATTCAGTGCAAGCTTGTGGTGTGCAAGGAGGGCAGTGCCAAATCTCGTTGCCGTCAAGGATGTATAAGAAGACGCAAGAGAGCAGCTAACGCCTATCACCTTGAGGAAGTTAATGTGATGGCTGGACCTTTTCAGCTCCAGAATGCATAAAACACAAAAAACACAAAATCAATTAAAAAGATTACAGCGAATCTTATGGTTATTACATTTTTATAATCTATGTAGAAAATAAGTATGAAACCAACAACTCTGTATGATTTTTAGGAAATAGTAAAAGTGCACTTTCAAAATGCCTTATGTGTGAGTATTCTTTGTCTAGCACATTGAAAGATCTATAGGCAAATATAATGGCAAGCAATTACAAGAAGTCTCCTGCCGTATTTCCTACATGCCCCTGATAGATGCACACATTAAAACAAAAAGGGAATATATGTTAAGATATTCAGCACTGGGGACGGATCACTCCAGCTCTGTAATGTTTTTGGTGCACATTAGAGATGAACAGATCAATCTGTGGAGGATCGAGTTTGAGTGAAATTTCCTGAAATTCACGATTTCAAGTGAATTTAAACGATTTGAGATTTGGTTTGTGGTTATGAACAAAGTATAGATCTCAACATATAGCAAAAAAAATCATCTTTTAGTGTGTGACAGCAGCCAAGAATAAAAATAATATATAAGTCTGGTATTGCTGTAATCGCACTGACCCGAAGAACAAAGTCATCTAATCACAATCACTTATACCGGACGAGGAACAACGTAAAAAATAAATAAAACCAATTTTTCACCTGCTGTTGATTTGTTCATTCTGCCTCTGTTATGATCCTTAGTGGTTGAGGATCACGAATTACTCCAGCTAAGTAACAAACATAGGACAAGCTCTAGGGAGGTGGCAAACTGGACTGACCGCAAATCTGAACCTATCCAAACACATTAGAAGTAGCCGGTGAACGTGCCTAAAAAATCCTAGACGTCTCGAGCCAGCCTGAGGAACTAACTACCCCTAGAGAGAAAGAAAGACCTCTCTTGCCTCCAGAGAAATAATCCCCAAAGATATAGAAGCCCCCAACAAATAATAACGGTGAGGTAAGAGGAAGGCACATACACAGGGGTGAAAACAGATTCAGCAAATGAGGCCCACTAATGCTAGATAGCAGAAAATAGTAAGGGGTCTGTGCGGTCAGTAAAAAACCCTAACAAAATATCCACACTGAGATTTCAAGAACCCCCGCACCAACTAACGGTGTGGGGGGAGAAACTCAGTCCCCTAGAGCAACCAACAAGCGAGGAGATCACATCCTAGCAAGCTGGACAAGAAACATGATGAATGCTGATAATCAAAAAATGAACGGACAAAAACTTAGCTTGTCTTGGAGAGGCTGGGAGCAAGGTAATCACAAGGAATCTGAAGAGCACTGAATACATTGATAGCAGGCAAGGAACTGAGTATCCAGGTGAGTTAAATAGGAAACGAACCAAGGATAACGAACCAGCTGATGCAGCCAACCTGCAGAAGACAACACTACACAGTACCGCTTGTGACCACTAGAGGGAGCCTAAAAATGGAGTTCACAACAGCCTCCAAAAGATCACAGCAAGGCTTGACTCTCACATTTATCCTGCTCTCTACACTCCCTGTAAGATCCCTGTAATGGGGCAGATGGAAACTGGAGACACTGTGAATGCCATCTGGCTTTTGATTCGGGGGTGACTGTCTTTTCAGTCATGCAGAAAAATGCTGTCCGCCACACTTTTGTGCACTTCTGAATAGAAGGACAAAGCTGAACAGAGGCCTCAGTATAGTGAATGGATACCTCTGGGATATCATCTGAATCACGTCATTCTGAGATTCAGATGGAAACCCCGATGTAAGTGCTCAGCGCCGAATAAATGTGATCCCAAATGTTATGTAAAATGTTCCCAATAAAAGCTTCAACTCAATACACGAAAAAACAAGTACCTACTTAAGTCCGTTATCTGTTACTGGTAGTACAAAGGCTCTGGAAAAGCTAAATGGCTCATTGCCCCTTAAGAGAAATTCAGCAAATTTTGAGCTCCAAATCCAAATTCTCCCCTCCCTTTCTGAGCCCCACAGTGTCTCTAAACCACCTTTAGCCACCACATGTTTGGTTGAGGTATAATTTCCAAAATAGTCATTTGAGGGGGTATTCTATTTTTCTAGCACTTAAGGGCTCTATATATGATGTCTTTAAATTATTCCAGGAAAATCTGTGATCCATAGCTCTTCAATCTGCCTGTATCTTGCTGTGTGGCTAAGCAGTACTGTACAGCCACATATGGGATATTGCCACATTCAGCAGAAATTATGTGACAAATTTTGGTGCCATTTTTTACCCATTTCCATGGGTGAAAATGTAAAATCTGGGGCTAAATCTAAATTTTCTAGGTAAAAATGTAATTACCGTATTTTCCGGCGTACAAGACGACTTTTTAACCCCTGAAAATCTTCCTAAAAGTCGGGGGTCGTCTTGTACGCCGGGAATCGCCTTGTACGCCAGGTGTATATGGTGGGTGGGGGGGGGAGTGGTCCTGATGACGACGAGGGGGCGTCTCACAGGAAAGTGAGTATCCCCCATTACCTTATCATAGCGCTGCAGCGTGGGGTCTCTGTGCTGGGAGCGGCGGCTGCTGTGCTGTGGTGCAGCGGCTCCTCTTCTGCAGTGTGGGGCCTCTGGTGCTGTGGGGCGGTGGCGGCGGCGTATCTTCATGCAGTCGGGGCTCCTCCGGCATCTGGATGGAGTTGCCTGGAAGCCCCGCCGGCAACTCCATCGGTGTAATGCGGTGGCCTCCGGGAAAATGGCCGCTGCTTAGATTCAGATCTCGTGTCCCGAGATTTCGGGACGAGATCTGAATCTGAGCATGCGCAGCCCCCAGCGGCCGGGCCACCGCATCGCACCTATTGAGCTGCCTCCGGGAAAATGGCCGCTGCTCAGATTCAGATCTCGTCTCCCGAGATCTCGGGACGAGATCTGAATCTGAGCAGCGGCCATTTTCCCGGAGGCCACCGCATTGTACCGATGGAGTTGCCGGCGGGGCCTCCAGGCTTTAATGAGATGCCGGAGGAGCCCCGACTGCATAAAGATACGCCGCCGCCGCCACCCCACAGCACAGAGGCCCCACACTGCAGAAGAGGAGCCGCCGCACCACAGCACAGCAGCCACCGCTCCCAGCACAGAGACCCCACGCTGCAGCGCTATGATAAGGTAATGGGGGATACTCACTTTCCTGTGAGACGCCCCCTCGTCGTCATCAGGATCACTCCCCCCCCCCCCAAAAGGCACATATTCACCGGCCCTATAAGACGACATAAGGTGTATAAGAAGACCCCCAACTATTAAGAAGATTTTATTTTTTAACTGTTAAAGTTGGGGGGTCGTCTTATACGCCCAGTCGTCTTATACGCCGGAAAATACGGTTCTTTTTCTTCACTGCTCAATGGTATGAAATTCTGTCACTCAACCGTGCTGTCAATATGATCACTGCACCACTAGATGAATTTATTGAGAGGTATAGTTTGTAAAATGGGGTCACTTATGGGGGAGTACTGGTGTTCTGGAACCTCAGGGCTATGACACCCACAAACCATAGCAGTAAAATCTGCACTATAATATGGCACTCATTCCCTTCTGAGCTTTGCACTGTGGCTCAAAATTAGTTCCTGATTACATGTAGAGTATTGGCACAATCAGGAGAAATTTCACAACAAACTGTGAATTCAATTTTTTTCCTATTAGCCCTTATAACATTTTAAAATTTGGGGCTTAAAGCAACATTTTTGTGGTAAAAGCGTAATTCTTCTGTCTTCAACATCCAACAGTATACATTTTTGTGAAGCACATGTGATGTCAACATGCGCACTGCACCTCTAGATCACTTAACCCCTTAGTGACAGAGCCAATTTGGTACTTAATGACCAGGCCAATTTTTACAATTCTGACCACTGTCACTTTATGAGGTTATAACTCTGGAACGCTTCAACGGATCCTGCTGATTCTGAGATTGTTTTTTCATGACATATTGTACTTCATGTTAGTGGTAACATTTCTTCGATATTACTTGCGATTATTTATGAAAAAAATGGAAATATGGCAAAAAACATTAAAATTTTGCAATTTTCAAAATTTGTATTTTTATGCCCTTAAATCAGAGAGATATGTCACAAAAAATAGTTAATAAATAACATTTCCCACGTGTCTACTTTACCTCAGCACAATTTTGGAAACAAATTTTTTTTTCTTAGGGAGCTATAAGGGTTAAAAGTTGACCAGCAATTTCTCATTTTTACAACACCATTTAGGGACCACATCACATTTTAAGTCATTTTGAGGGGTCAATATGATAGAAAATAACCAAGTGTGACACCATTCTAAAAACTGCACGCCTCAAGGCGCTCAAAACCACATTCAAGAAGTCTCCTTTACGTGCATCACAGGAACTGAAACTTTTTTTTGCCAAACACTTTACTTCAGAACCATTTTTTTTATTTTCACAAGTGTAAAAACTGAAATTTAACCATAAATGTTGTTGTGCAATTTCTCTTGAATACGCCGATACCCCACATGTCAGGGTAAACCACTGTTTGGGCGCACCGCAGAGCTTGGAGGAGAAGGAGCGCCGTTTGACTTTTTCAATGCAGAATTGGCTGGAATTGAGATTGGATGCCATGTCGCGTTTGGAGAGCCCCTGATGTGCCTAAAAAGTGGAATACCCCCACACGTGACACCATTTTGGAAACTAGACCCCTTATGGAACTTATCTAGATGTGTGGTGAGCACTTTAAACCCCCAAGTGCTTCACGGAAGTTTATAGCGTAGAGCTGTGAAAATAAAAAAGTCGCATTTTTTCTACAAAAATTATCTTTTTGCCCCAAATTTTTATTTTGACAAGCGTAACAGAAGAAATTAGACCACAAAAGTTGTTTTGCAATTTCTCCTGAGTACGTCGATACCCCATATGTGGGGTTAAACCACTGTTTGGGGGGTTAAACCACTGTTTGGGCGCATCGCAGAGCTTGGAAGAGAAGGAGTGCCGTTTTACTTTTTCAATGTAGAATTGGCTGGAATTGAGATCGGACACCATGTCGCGTTTGGAGAGCCCCTGATGTGCCTAAACAGTAGAAACCCCCCACAAGTGACCACATTTTGGAAACTAGACCACTTAAGGAACTTATCTAGATGTGTGGTGAGCACTTTAAACCCCCAAGTGCTTCACAGAAATTTATAAAGTAGAGCCATGAAAATAAAAAATCCTTTTTTTTCCTAAAAAATGATTTTTAGCCTGCAATTTTTTATTTTCTCAAGGGTAACAGGAGAAATTGGACTGCAAAACTTATTGTGCAATTTATGCTGAGTAGGCTGATACCCCATATGTTGGGGTAAACCACTGTTTGGGCGCATGGCAGAGCTCGGAAGGGAAGGAGCCCTGTTTTGGAGTGCAGACTTTGATAGATTGGTCTGCGGGCATTATGTTGCGTTTGCAGAGCCCCCGATGTACCTAAACAGTAGAAACCCCCCACAATTGACCCCATTTTGGAAAACTAGAGCCCCCAAGGAACTTATCTAGATGTGTGGTGAGAACTTTGAATGCCCAACTGCTTCACAGAAGTTTATAATGCAGAGTCGTGAACATAAAAAATATTTTTTTTCCGCAAAAAAGATTTTTTAGCCCCCAAGTTTTTATTTTCACAAGGGTACAAGAGAAATTGGACCCAAATAGTTGTTGTCCAATTTGTCCTGAGTACACTGATACCCCATATGTGGGGGGGACCACTGTTTGGGTGCACGGCAGAGCTCGGAAGGGAAAGAGCGCCGTTTTGGAATGCAGACTTTGATAGAATGGTCTACGGGCGTTATGTTGCATTTGCAGAGCCCCCAATGTACCTAAACAGTAGAAACCCTCCACAAGTGACCCCATTTTGGAAAATAGAGCCCCCAAGGAACTTATCTAGATGTGTGGTGAGAACTTTGAATGCCTAAGTGCTTCACAGATGTTTATAATGCAGAGTTGTGAAATAAAAAATTTTTTTTTTTCCACAAAAAAGATTTTTTAGCCCCCAAGTTTTTATTTTCACAAGGGTAACAGGAGAAATTGGACCCCAAAAGTTGTTGTCCAATTTATCCCGAGTACGCTGATGCCCCTTATGTGGGGGTAAACCACTGTCTGGGTGCACGGCAGAGCTCGGAAGGGAGGGAGCACCATTTGACTTTTTGAGTGCAAAATTGGCTGTGGCGTTTAGAGACCCCCTGATGTACCTAAACAGTGGAAACCCCCCAAATCTAACTCCAACCCTAACCCCAACACACCCCTAAGGCTTCTTTCACACTTCAGTTGTTTGGCGTCAGTCAGCTCTGACATAGTGACGGATCGACGGATCCGTCACAATTGTTGAGAAAATGGTTTTAACGGAACCATTTTTTTGACGGATCCGTTACTTGGGGGTTGTCTGGGAAAAGTATCTACTTTTTGGAGCATGCGCAATTGAAAAAGCGGATTGTGGTGACGCATCCACCGAAATGACGGTAACGACAGATCCGTCGCCCATAGGCGGCCATTCTATGGAATGACGAACGCGATGGATCAGTCGCGAACCGCCATTTCGGCGCAGACAAAAAACGTTACAATGGCCGTCAGTGTCTAGATGATGTCTGCCAAATCTCAACGGATCCGTCGCATGGCGGATGGAACGGACGACCATCCACCACAATCCGTCGCTAATGCATGTCTATGGGAAAATAGCGGAAAAAAAAAAATTGGCGGATCCGCTATTTGACCAAAATAGCGGTTTCAGACTGACGCCAAAAGACTGAAGTGTGAAAGAGGCCTAACCCTAATTCCAACCCGATCCATAATCCTAATCACAACCCTGAGGATAATCGCAACCCTAACCCCAAAACAACCATAACCCTAATCAGAACCCTAAATCCAACACACCCCTAATCCTAATCTCAAACCTAACCTCAAACCTAACCCTAATCCCAATACACCCCTAATCCCAAACCTAACCCTAATCCCAAACGTAACCCCAATGCCAACCCTAAGGCTAGGTTCACATTGGGTTATTGGGTGATCGCTAATAGACAGCGTTGCGCTGCGAAAATGTCGCAATTACCGCAGTGCAACGGGTCCGTTAGCGCACCCATTGACAGCAATGTTGTTTCTGCCTGAAGCGCATCGCTAGCGCGTGCCTTTTTCGGCTTGCGCTAGCGATGTATCGTTCTTTTGTGGCATGCCTCGGACGCTGCTTGCAGCTTCCGCGGCACGCCCGAGGTCCATTCCCCGCTCTCGCAGATCGGGGATTTGCGAGAGCGGGGACGTTAACGCGACCCCTAAACGTGACCCCCAACAAATACATTGCGCTAGCGCAATCCACTAGCGCTAGCGCTAAACGGATTGCCCTAACGCAATGTGAACCTAGCCTAATCCAAACCCTAATCCCAACCCTAACCCTAACTTTAGCTGCAACCCTAGTCCTAACTTTAGCCCCAACTCTAACTCTAGCCCTAACCCTAAATTTAGCCCCAGCCCTAACCCTAGCCCTAACCCTAGCCCTAACCCAAACCCTAGCCCTAACCCTAACCCTAACCCTGGCCCTAACCCTAACCCTAGCCCTAACCCAAACCTTAACCCTAATTTTAGCCCCAACTCCTTTCTTCTGCCGGCCGGCAGATGGCAGCAAAGAGCGGGCGCATGCGCCCGCCATTTTCTTTCCATAGGAAGAAGTCAGCGGGCAGGAGAGGACGCAGGAGGACCCAGTGACACCGGTAAGTATGATAGGGTCCCCGAATCCCCCTATTTCTCTGTCCTCTGATGTGCGATCACATCAGAGGACAGAAAATTACACATCGCTTTTTTTTTTGCGGTCGCCGGTAAACAGTTAATTACCGGCGATCGCAAAACAGGGGTCATGTTCTTTAGGGTCTCGGCTACCCCCAGCAGCCGAGACCCCAAAGATCTCCCGGGTGCCGGCCGGCCGGCGCACTGTGCATGCGCCCGCCATTTTTTTGCTTGAAGAAGATGGCGCCGCCCATCGGGAGCCACGAGGAGCACCGGGGGAGACAGATGAGTATCGGGGGGCCATCGGGGGCGATCGGGGACCCCATTTCTCTGTCCTCCGATGTGCGATCACATCGGAGGACAGAGAAATTAAATGGGAAATTACGTTTATTTATTTTTTTGCGACCGCCAGTAAACGGTTAATTACCGGTGATCGCAACTCGGGGGTTGGTAAAAAAACCCTGAATCATGTTCTCTGGGGTCTCGGCTACCCGCAGTAACCGAGACCCCTGAGAAAATCCAACTCTGGGGGGCACTATTCACTTTTTCCACAGCGCCATTAATTAACGGCGCTGTGGTTTAAGTACCCTTAGCGGCCGCCGTTAAAAGGCGTATCGGCGGTCGTTAAGGGGTTAATTTAGTTTGAAAATAAAGGAACTTATGGGGGGTTTCTGCTGTTCTGACACCTCAGCGTCTCTGCCAATGTGACATAGCACCCTCATACCATTCCAGCAACATCTGAACTCCAATATGGCACTTCTTCCCTTCCGAGCTTTGCACTGTACCTCAAAAGTAGTTTTCAACCACATATGGGGCATTGGCGCACTAAGGAGAAATTGCAAAAAAATAGTATGGTGCATTTTCTCCTGTTACTCTTGCAAACATTTTGGGCTAAAATAACATTTTTGTGGGAAAAATATGATTTTTTATTTTCATGACTTTAGGTAATAAAGTTCTGTGAAGCACCTGGGAGTCCAATGAGCTCATTACATATAAAGATTACTTGAGGGGTCTCATTTCCTAAATGGGAGGGTGGAAGTTTTCATTGTTTGGCACATCAGGCACTCTTCAAACGCGACATGGTGTCCACTCTTGATTACAGACATTTTTTAATTAAAAAAATCAAAATGTGGTCCTTCCTTAGCCCTGCCGTGCACCTAAACAGTAGTTTTCCCCAACATATGGGATATTGACATACTCAGGAGAAACTACACAACGTATTTTGAGGTTCATTTTTCCTGATACCCTTGTGAAAATAAAAAATTGGGACTAAAGTAAAATTTTTGTGAAAAAAAAGTAAAATGTTCATTTCCTTCAAATTGCTTTAATTCATGTGAAGCACCTGAAGCATTAATAAACTTCTTGAATGGGGTTTTAAGTAGTGTTGAGCGATACCGTCCGATACTTGAAAGTATCGGTATCGGAAAGTATCGGCCGATACCGGCAAAGTATCGGATCTAATCCGATACCGATACCCGATACCAATACAAGTCAATGGGACTCAAGTATCGGACGGTATTCCTGATGGTTCCCAGGGTCTGAAGGAGAGGAAACTCTCCTTCAGGCCCTGGGATCCATATTAATGTGTAAAATAAAGAATTAAAATAAAAAATATTGCTATACTCACCTCTCCGACGCAGCCTGGACCTCACCGAGGGAACCGGCAGCGTTGTTTGCTTAAAATGCGCGCTTTTACTTCCTTCCGTGACGTCACGGCTTGTGATTGGTCGCGTGCCGCCCATGTGGCCGCGACGCGACCAATCACAGCAAGCCGTGACGTAATTTTCAGGTCCTCAATGCCTAATTCTAGGCATTCAGGATTTTAAAATTACGATCCGGCTTGTGATTGGTCGCGTCGCGGTCACATGGCCGACGCGACCAATCACAAGCCGTGACGTCACGGGAGGCAGGAGACGCGCGCATTTTTAAAATTACGTCACGGCTTGTGATTGGTTGCGTGCCGCCCATGTGACCGCGACGCGACCAATCACAGCAAGCCGTGACGTAATTCCTGAATGCAGAAATAGGCATCAGGACCTGAAATTACGTCACGGCTTGCTGTGATTGGTCGCGTCGCGGTCACATGGGCGGCACGCAACCAATCACAAGCCGTGACGTAATTTTAAAAATGCGCGCGTCTCCTGCCTCCCGTGACGTCACGGCTTGTGATTGGTCGCTTCGCCCATGTGACCGCGACGCGACCAATCACAAGCCGGAACGTAATTTTAAAATCATGAATGCCTAGAATTAGGCATTGAGGACCTGAAAATTACGTCACGGCTTGCTGTGATTGGTCGCTTCGCGGCCACATGGGCGGCACGCGACCAATCACAAGCCGTGACGTCACGGAAGGAAGTAAAAGTGCGCATTTTAAGCAAACAACGCTGCCGGTTCCCTCGGTGAGGTCCAGGCTGCGTCGGAGAGGTGAGTATAGCAATATTTTTTATTTTAATTCTTTATTTTACACATTAATGTTGTTTCGATACCGATACCCGATACCACAAAAGTATCGGATCTCGGTATCGGAATTCCGATACCCGCAAGTATCGGCCGATACCCGATACTTGCGGTATCGGAATGCTCAACACTAGTTTTAAGGACTTTGATGGGTGCAATTTTTAGAATGGTGTCACTTATGGATATTTTCTCTCATACAGGCCTCTTAAAGTCACTTCAGATGTGATGTGGTTTCTAAAACAAATTGTTTTGTAAATTTTGATTGAAAAATTAGAAATTGCTGATAACATTTTAACCCTTCTAACTTCATAACTAAAAAAAAATATGTTTCAAAAATTGTGCTGATGCAGAGTAGACATGTAGTAAATGTTATTTATTAACTATTTTGTGTGACAGAATTCTCTGGTTTAAGGGCAAAAGAATTAAATTTTGAAATTTGTGAAATTTTCAAAACTTTTCGCTAAATTTCCAATATTTTCACAAATAAAAGCAATATATAGCAATCAAATTTTACCACTATATTGAAGAACAATATGTCTTGAGAAAACAATCTCAGAATCACTGGGATTCCTTCAAGCCTTTCAAAGTACTTACCTCAAAAAGGGACACTGGTCAGGTTTTAAAAAATGAGGCTTGGTCATTAACAGATTCACACTCGGCAGTAGCAACTCCTGATTTAAGTAATAGTTTGTATACACAACAATTTGTTTAGCAAGCCCAGTGAACAAAATAGAGATGAGCACATTTATTTAACTGTAATTGAATTCTACTAGAATATGCAAAATAACAACATTTTTGAGAATCTGGATTTTTTGCAAACTCACTTCATTCGGCCTGCAAAAGTATAAATAATAAAAAAAACCCTAACATGTCTGGCCCCTCTGCTACTGGCTGCCCATTGTCCAGCCCTCAGAACCACCTCTTTCATTCGTTGCAAGCTTTTTCTCCTGGCATTGTTCTCTCTAGGCCTGGACTTCCAGCCATGACCAGGCCTCTGATGTCACTGCACATCGCACATAGTGGCATCAAAGACATGTGAGGCACAGTGATCTCTAAGTCTTGGTCACAGACTGATGTTCCAGCCTACAGTGAAAAAGCCAAGACTTGCGGCACTGGAACGAAGAGGACCACATAGCGAACAGCACTATTTGCTGCCCACCATCTGGTCCTTAGGGCCTCTTGTTTCTGCCACTTCTTCTGCCAACATAACGCTGGCCTGGATTTTCAGGCCTCAAAGGTCATTGCACATTGCATGTCCCTGACCTCATGATGTGTGATTTGTAGTGACCTCAGAGGCCTGGTCGCTGCCAGAAGTCATAGAATAAAGTGAACGACCAAACCTCTGAAGACAGATAATGTTGCACCTCGATTAATTCACCACCAACATGCAGTAACATCAGAGAACTGGTGTGGGCATAGGCATAGCTAGGGTTTTTGATCTGGGAGGGGGCGAAGCTTCTGAGTGGGCCCCTAACCAGGTAAAGGCCCCGTCACACATAGCGAGATTGCTAGCGAGATCGCTGCTGAGTCACAAGTTTTGTGACGCAACAGCAACCTCAGTAGCGATCTCGCTATGTTTGACACGTACCAGCGACCAGGCCCCTGCTGCGAGATCGCTGGTCGTGTCGGAATGGCCTGGACCTTTTTTTGGTCGTTGAGGTCCCGCTGACATCGCTGAATCGGTGTGTGTGACACCGATCCAGCGATGTCTTCACTGGTAACCAGGGTAAACATCGGGTTACTAAGCGCAGGGCCGCGCTTAGTAACCCGTTGTTTACCCTGGTTACCAGCGTAAATGTAAAAAAAAACAAACAGTACATACTCACCATCTGATGTCCGTCAGGTCCCTTGCCGTCTGCTTCCTGCTCTGACTGAGTGCCGCCGTACAGTGAGAGCAGAGCACAGCAGTGACGTCACTGCTGTGCTGTGCTCTCACTGTACGGCCGGCAGTCAGTCAGAGCAGGAAGCGGACGGCAAGGGACCTGACGGACATCAGATGGTGAGTATGTACTGTTTGTTTTTTTTGGTAACCAGGGTAAACATCGGGTTACTAAGCGCGGCCCTGCACTTAGTAACCCGATGTTTACCCTGGTTACCCGGGTGCTGCAGGGGGACTTCGGCATCGTTGAAGACAGTTTCAACTATGCCAAAGTCGTTCCCCTGATCGTTGGTCGCTGGAGAAAGCTGTCTGTGTGACAGCTCCCCAGCGACCACACAACGACTTACCAACGATCACGGCCAGGTCGTATCGCTGGTCGTGATCGTTGGTAAATCGCTATGTGAGACGGGGCCTTAACCCTGATTACAACTGGGTGACGCACCTAATAGTGGAGGAAAACCTCAGCAGATGGCAGTGATGTTACTGAAGATAATCTCTATAAGAAGATCAATATTGATATTACCACCATATGGTCAATGGTAAATATCAGCCCTACAAAACATATAAGAGATGACAGCACAGTTACAGATAATGACTTACTGCTGACGTTCTTCATGATGGAATTGTCCATTTTTCTCGTCTTTTCCATCTGGCCCAAACCAACATGACAACTTCTTCCAGCCAGGACTCGTCTGCAGAGAATACAACAAAGACACATTTCACTTCTCACATTCCAGCCCCATCACCATCTAATTCCAGCCTGCACAAACCCCTTATCCTGCTGATATCCCAATACTGAGCCGCTGCTGCCATATGTGTCTCTATTACTGCACCTGCTGTGTGGATCTCTGTGCCCTCCAAATTCTAAAGCAAACCCTCTATAATATAGTAATGCCGGGTGCAAGTGCCCTAGAAATCAGTACCCATATTTTGCCCCCTAGAAAGTAATAATGTCCTGTGTGTGCCCCTTTGATAGTAGCAGTAACCTGAGTTCTCCTATAACAATAAGTGCCCACTTTACATTTAATAATGTCCCGAATCTCCCCCTGTACAGTTCCCCTATACACAGTATGATGCTCTCTTATACACTAATAAATAATGCCCCTCACTGTATAGTACCACCCACACAGTATACTGACCCCTTAGTAGCCTCCAAACTGTTTGATGGCTCCAACACTGTATGATGGCCTCTTCACTGTAATCCCCATACTGTACGATGGCCCCCTCACTGTAATCTCCAGACTGTATGATGAGCCCCTAGATAGCTTCCATATAGTATAATGCACCAGATAGTTCTAAATGTAGTATAATGCACTACCCATAGGCCTCCATATAGTATAATGCACTACACAACTACACATAGGCCTACTATATATATAATACACCCCCCATAGGCAGACTCTATGGGACAAGGCAGCCCTCATAGGCAGACTCTATACTATATAATGCATTCCCCATAGGCAGACTCTATTGCACAAGGTGACACCCATAGGCAGACTCTATAGCACAAGGCAGCACCCATAGGCAGACTCTGTAGTATCAGGCAGCACCCCATAGGCAGACCCTGTAGTAAAAAGCAGCACCCCCATAAGCAGACCCTGTAGTATAAGGCAGCACCCCTATAGGCAGACCCTGTAGTATAGGACAGCTCCCCCATAGGTGGATCCTGTGATCTAAGGCAGCACCCCATGTGCAGACCCTGTAGTATAAGGCAGCACCCCTACAGGCAGACCCTGCAATATAAGGCAGCACCCCTATAGACAGACCCTGTAAGATAAGGCAGCACCCACATAGGCAGATCCTGTAATATAAGGCAGCACCCCTATAGGCAGACCCTGTAATATAAGGCAGCACTCCTATAGGCAGATCCTGTAGTATAAGGTAGTAAAATAGCAAAAAGAAAAGTCCAGCTCACCATAGTCGTTGTCCCAAGAAACTCGGAGCACGGAAACGCTGTGTCAAGGCGTGAAGAAACCAAAAATGAAGAAAGAATTCCAGCTCAACGAGACGGTGAAAAAGTAAAAACTGGGTACTTTATTCACTTCATATCAGAAGCAGAGGATAAAACATAAGCACAATGTAATAAAAACACTATCTACGCGTTTCAGGTGGCACAGCACCCTTAATCATGATATGATATCATGATTAAGGGTGCTGTGCCACCTGAAACGCGTATATAGTGTTTTTATTACATTGGGCTTAGGTTTTATCCTCTGCTTCTGATATGAAGTGAATAAAGTACCCAGTTTTTACTTTTTCATCGTCTTGTTGAGCTGGAATTCTTTCTTCATTTTTAGTATAAGGTAGTACCTCTATAGGCAGACCCTGTAATATAAGGCAGCACCCCTATAGGCAGATCCTGTAGTATAAGGCAGCACCCCTATAGGCAGACCTTGTAGTATAAGACAGCACCCCATAGGCAGACCCTGTAATATAAGGCAGCATCCCTATAGGCAGAGCCTGTAATATAAGGCAGGCAGCACCCCCATAGGCAGATCCTGTAGTATAAGGCAGCACCTGTAAAAAAATAAATAAATACTCACCTCTCTTCCTCCGCAGCTCTGAGCACCCGCTCATCTCCTGACAGCGGGTGCCAGCTAGTGACATCATCGCGCCCCCTGTCAGTGTCTGCGTTGGTAAGGTCAAACACTGACAGGGGGATGATGGGAGAAGGAGCGTAGCTCTCCTTCTCCCATCAATGCAATCAGCTGTATCAGCTAAATGCCGATACAGCTGACCTTTCGATGATGGGTGGGGGGCCCACTGCTGGCACCCGCGCCCCCCGCCTGCTCAGGGGCCCCATAACTGCCGGGTGGCAGAGCAGGGAAATCGATTCTCCCTGCTTTACCGCAGAGTGCATGCTGTGCACACCGATCCAGTTACAGTAGCGTTACATAGCTCCGGGTGGGCCCCCTCAGAGAGCGGGGCCCTGGGCGACCACCCCCTTTGCCCCCCGGTAGCTACGCTACTGGGTGTGGGGTAATACGCATGCATCATATTGTGTATTGGGGACAATATGAGGCATCACATTGTGTGTGGCGAGCATTGTGGAAACCATGAAAAGAACATTATACTATGTGGAGAAACTAATGTGTCACAAGGAATATTTAAGATATAAATAACTAAATGAGATTAGTGAAATGGCTTAGTAAGTACCGATCTTTCAAAATTGTGACATATAGTAGAGGACAATACTTATAGCAGCCCTTCTCTATAAAAAAGTTAGCAAAAGTCAGACTGCACAATATACGGCAATTATCTGTTAAGTGAATAAAACTTATAGTACTAAAACACATACAGTGGGTAAGGAAAGTATTCAGACCCCTTTAAATTTTTCACTCTTTGCTTCATTGCAGCCATTTGGTAAATTCAAAAAAGTTCATTTTTTTTCACACTAATGTACACTCTGCACCCCACCTTGATTGGAAAAAAAAAGAATTGTCGACATTTTTGCAAATTTAATAAAAAAGAAAAACTGGAATATCACATGGTCATAAGTATTCAGACCCTTTGCTCAGACACTCATATTTAAGTCACTTGCTGTCCATTTCCTTGTGATCTTCCTTGAGATGGTTCTACTCCTTCATTGGAGTCCAGCTGTTTTATTAAACTGATAGGACTTGATTTGGAAAGGCACACACCTGTCTATATAAGACCACACAGCTCACAGTGCATGTCAGACCAAATGAGAATCATGAGGTCAAAGGACAGCTCAGGAGCTCAGAGACAGAATTGTGGCAAGGCACATATCTGGCCAAGGTTACAACAGAATTTCTGCACTACTCAAGGTTCCTAAGAGCACAGTGGCCTCCATAATCCTTTAATGGAAGAAGTTTGGGACCACCTGAAGTCTTCCTAGACCTGTGTTAGGGCACACGGGATGCATGTGTTCTCATCTTAGTTGTCTGCTGCCAAATTGAATGTGAGATGTTACGGCCGGAGGAATCAGGACACAAATGCAAGCAATTGTCTCGAAAGAATTCCTGATCTTTATTGGTCGGACCGCTCTTTTATAAGAGAAATCGGGCGGTCTCAGCACATTACATCATGGGTTTTTCCAACTTATCAATTATCACAAAACTCTTTTGATCTTACATGTTCTATGTTATTATCTTTATTACTATAGTATCATTATTCTAATGATTATTGCTTTTAGTCTAATTCTGTACCGCTATCGCCCTAATGGCTGTTTTGGGTCAAGCTGACATCTGTCTATGCACGCATTCTACTTATCTTTGGTTTATTGGGGATCAATTCACCTACGTGCAGGTACATTTACTCGCGATAAGACTAGGGGATTTACACGGATCTTGGTACATCCTGGTACAGAGTAACAAACAGAATTTAGTCTTATAACAGTGAATTAGAAAACCTTAAAGCGACATGAATCTAATATTCAGCAAAGCGTCCATATAAGTTTGATTCAAGTATATCTTCATATGCCATACATTCTCCCCTTAACAGTCCCCCCTTTGGAGATATACAAAATCAAACTCTGATCTCGTCGAGCCTATCGATCTGTCCTCCCGGCCTACCTGACTCAAAATGCTGGACCCTAACTAACTAATCTTCACCATATAGATGAGACGACCCATCTCTAGTAGATGGACCCCCTCCTAACGGACTTTGCAAAGGAGGAAGTCAGATCCTGGTCTTTCCCTCATCGGTGTGTTTCAGGCAGACGTATTCCGGGGGATGTGGATATGACATTCCTCTCGTGGTTTCACAGCAGCATCTTTCATCTAGGGGATCTTTGAAATCAGCATGTATGGCCATCATCACTTTGGTTTCCATGGTCCTCATCATCATTTTCTTAAGGCATGTAGCTATGCTGGTAAATAATTAAGGCTAATACAGTTAAAACAGATAGAATAGTTATTGAAAACTTAATGGGTCAATAAGTGCCTTTATGGCATCACCAGTGTATTCTATAAACCGTTGTTGGTTATAGTATAGGTAGTTTATTCACTGTATGTTCCTATTTATGGGAATGATAGGTTTAAGCCCAACTGCTGTCTCGTTCCCCGCTTTGAATGTATCAGGTACCCCCTGTGTGCCCCCACTGGTATCTATGCTTCTTAGACAAAATGTACCTTTTGTGCCCTCATTCTCCCTCCCAAGTTTAGTACTTGAGCCTAGTACATATAACCCTTGGTCATTCTCTGAGGGATTGTCAATGGTGAGGTACAGGACTATGCATCCCTCCTTGGGGCAATGAGTTGCAGGGATGTGGAGTATTGAAACTGGAAATGGGGCTTTGGACAGGGTCATGCGGGTTAATAGGCTGATTCCCCATTTGTCTCTATGTTGTAGGGCCTGGACTGGTTGATATCCCCAGTCACTTTCACCAATGTGCCACCCAACAATGGTGACACAGATGAATTGTGTGTTTAGCCATATGTCAAACTGTGCCATAAGGCCTGGGCATTTTACTATGACACAATAGTCAAATCGATATGTTACTCTTGGGGTGAAGATATTATACCAAAATGTCACTATACCCTCCTCATGAGTGACTACCTCTTGGTGACTGGCTACCCCTTGGACTAGGTGCAGGTACATTTACTCTCGATAAGATTAGGGGATTTACACGGATCTTGGTACATCCTGGTACAGAGTAACAAACAGAATTTAGTCTTATAACAGTGAATTAGAAAACCTTAAAGCGACATGAATCTAATATTCAGCAAAGCGTCCATATAAGTTTGATTCAAGTATATCTTCATATGCCATACATTCTCCCCTTAACACCTGACCATCCAGTCAAACTGCGCAATCGTGGGAGAATAGCCTTGGTGAGAAAGGTAAAGAAGAACCCCAAGATCAATGTGGCTGAGCTCCAGAGATGCAGTATGGAGATGGGAGAAAGTTCCACAAAGTCAGCTATCACTGCAGCCCTCCACCAGTGGGGCCTTTATGGCAGAGTGGCCCGACGGAAGCCTCTCCTCAGTGCAA
The DNA here is from genome assembly GCF_051348905.1 of Ranitomeya variabilis. Taxonomy (NCBI): domain Eukaryota; kingdom Metazoa; phylum Chordata; class Amphibia; order Anura; family Dendrobatidae; genus Ranitomeya; species Ranitomeya variabilis. The sequence goes on from NC_135235.1 coordinate 60,717,604, forward strand.
GACATATGAAAGCCCGCATAGAGTTTGCAAAAAACACATGAATGATTCCCAGACTATGAGAAATAAGATTCTCTGGTCTGATGAGATGAAGATCGACCTTTTTGGTGATAATTCTAAGCGGTATGTGTGGACAAAACCAGGTACTGCTCATCACCTGCCCAATACAATCCTAACAGTGAAACATAGTGTGGCAGCAACATGCTATTGAGGTGTTTTTCAGCTGCAGGGACAGGACGACTGGATGTAATGGAAGGAAATATGAATGCGGCTAAGTAGAGCGATATCCTGGATGAAAACCTCTTCCAGAGTCCTCTGGACCTCAGACTTGGCCGAAGGTTCACCTTCCAACAAGACAATGACCCTAAAGGTACCGTCACACTAAGCGACGCTGCAGCGATAGCGACAACGATGCCGATCGCTGCAGCGTCGCTGTTTGGTCGCTGGAGAGCTGTCACACAGACCGCTCTCCAGCGACCAACGATGCCGAGGTCCCTGGGTAACCAGGGTAAACATCGGGTTGCTAAGCGCAGGGCCGCGCTTAGTAACCCGATGTTTACCCTGGTTACCAGAGTAAAATGTAAAAAAAACAAACACTACATACTTACATGCGTCCCCCGGCGTCCGCTTCCTGCAATGACTGAGCGCCGGCAGTAGCAGGGCACAGCGGTGACGTCACCGCTGTGCTGTAGTTTCACTTTCACTTTGCGGCGCTCAGTCAGTGTGGGAAGCGGACGCCGGGGGACGCATGTGAGTATGTACTGTTTGTTTTTTTTTACATTTTACGCTGGTAACCAGGGTAAACATCGGGTTACTAAGCGCGGCCCTGCGCTTGGTAACCCGATGTTTACCCTGGTTACCAGTGTAAAATATCGCTGGTATCGTTGCTTTTGCTGTCAAACACAACGATACACGGCGATCGGACGACCAAATAAAGTTCTGAACTTTATTCAGCGACCAGCGACATCACAGCAGGATCCTGATCGCTGCTGCGTGTCAAACTAAACGATATCGCTAGCCAGGATGCTGCAACGTCACGGATCGCTAGCGATATCGTTTAGTGTGACGGTACCTTAAGCACACAGCTAAAATAACAAAGGAGTGGCTTCAGAACAACTCTGTGACCATTCTTGACTGGCCCAGCCAGAGCCCTGACCTAAACCCAATTGAGCATCTCTGGAGAGACCTGAAAATGTCTGTCCACCAACGTTCACCATCCAACCTGACAGAACTGGAGATGATCTGCAAGGAAGAATGGCAGAGGATCTCCAAATCCAGATGTAAAAAACTTGTTGCATTATTCTCAAGAAGACTCATGGCTTTTCTAGCTCAAAAGGTGCTTCTACTCAATACTGAGCAAAGGGTCTGAATACTTATGACCATGTGATATTTCATTTTTTTATATATAAATTTGCTAAACTTTCTACATTTCTGTTTTTTGCAGTCAAGATGGGGTGCAGAGTGTACATTAATGAGAAAAAAATGAACTTTTTTGAATTTACCAAATGGCTGCAATGAAGCAAAGAGTGAAAAATGTTAAGGGGTCTGAACACTTTCCGTACCCACTGTAGTAGTATCAAAGCATTGGCATGTATAGCATGGTATTAATATTCTAACAAAATCTGAACATAAATTGCCACTATGTCTAAATCTGTAGTTATTTAAAATTTCAATGAAGTAGCATGATGGGGGGTTACTATTATCTAACACCTTCCTGGTCCTAAAACACATGAAGTAAGATAGAGGCCAATAGGCCGCCATTTTGCTTTATTTGGGAAAATCAAATTGAAAATAATTCAAGCTCGAATATATCTGTTTTTGTTTTGTGAAAATAAATTCCAATCAATTTACTCATCTTTAGCATTATGTAATCATACATCATAAGTGAGCATGCAAAAACATGTCTGCATAAATAGATGATATTCTATTGTGTGCAAAAGATAATCTACTTACAAACCAAAGCCCATTATGCTTAATTCACGGCTCCATAATTAAGCTCTGAATGGACTGCAAGGTATTTTTAAGTGACATGACAGGCAGAGCTGCTTTACAAGCTGTCGTGCTGCCAATATATAGTTTACAGATAACTTAATGTAACTTAAAAAAGCTTAGCTGTCTATTAGCACAATATAAAGAGAGGCTCTTATTCCACATTGTTTCCAATATGTACTCTTGGGTATCATATTTTTGATTTATTCAAGGTAAAAGCTGAGATGGGGGTATGGGGCGCCATTTTATAGCAGAAGAGGAGGGGCATCACGTAAACAGAAAATTTTAGAGAAAGAAAAAAGAATTTCCTATGGTGATGTCCCAACAGTGCCATAACTGAAGCAATTATTAAGCAATGATCGCTTTGATCAGTCTGAGTGAGGATAGATCAGTGTTCGTTTGAATGGACTGAGACTGCTCCAAAGGCCACATTCACACCTTCAGTATTGTTGAGTCTTTGGTCAGTATTTTTCCTCAGTATTTATAATCCCAAACCAGGAGTGGATGAAAAGTGCAGAAGTGGTGACATGTTTCTATTATACTTTTCCTCTGATTGTTCCACTACTGGTTATGGCTTGCAAATGCTGAGGTAAAACACTGACCAAATACTGAACCTGTGAACGGGGCCATACACAGTGGGTCCCAGGGGTAGCATACAGTTAGCACCTGCCTCTAATAGTACCAATTGGGGCTGCCTCCAAAGAAACCAATGAAAACTACAGCTCATTGGTAGTGTTGAGCGATACCTTCCGATACTTGAAAGTATCGGTATCGGATAGTATCGGCCGATACCCGAAAAATATCGGATATCGCCGATACCGATACCCGATACCAATACAAGTCAATGGGACACCAAGTATCGGAAGGTATCCTCATGGTTCCCAGGGTCTGAAGGAGAGGAAACTCTCCTTCAGGCCCTGGGATCCATATTAATGTGTAAAATAAAGAATAAAAATAAAAAATATTGATATACTCACCCCTCCGACGGAGCCTGGTCCTTACCGATGTAACCGGCAGCCTCCGTTCCTAAGAATGAGCGCATGAAGGACCTTCGATGACGTCGCAGCTTGTGATTGGTCGCGTGAGCGGTCACATGACCGCTCACGTGACCAATCACAAGCCACGACGTCATCGAAGGTCTTTCACGCGCTCATTCTTAGGAACGGAGGCTGCCGGTTACAGCGCTAAGGTCCAGGGGCCTCCGGAGAGGTGAGTATATCAATATTTTTTATTTTTATTCTTTATTTTACACATTAATATGGATCCCGATACCGATTCCCGATATCGCAAAAGTATCGGAACTCGGTATCGGAATTCCGATACTGCAAATATCGGCCGATACCCGATACTTGCGGTATCGGAATGCTCAACACTACTCATTGGGCAAAAGCTCCATGGGTGGAAAATAAACAGAAATAGCTACAGGTCTCAGAAAATTCCGACACACACCAAATTTCACCGCAATAGGAATTATACAAAAAAAATAATGGTGTAAATTAAAGCAACTCTTCCTGAAAAAAACAAACTCTGATACACTGTTCTGATGGAAAATGAAGACGTTATAGCTCTTGAAAAGAGGTCAGGAAAAAGAAAATTACCTAGATAGGAACAGATGTTGTCTTCATCAGTGACATAACAACTAAGAAACAATAACGTATGTTTCAGTTTGCAGTTAAGGCTAAAGTTAAAATAATATTTTGTTGTGGAAGATTAAGGGAATACTGATACTAAGATATAGCATGATTTATGCCAATGTTCACCATTTATATTTGACCATCAAACCAAACTGTCAGCTTACCGGATGCCAAATTAAAGACTCCTCCTGTGCACATATGCCTGGAGCAAGGTCCAACAATGCAGAAACATGTAACCTTGAATCGGAGGATATGTTTCGATTTAAGACCCAATTTTTAGTTAAAAATTATTAGGAGTCCATACAATAGAGACCATGCCTCAATGCATAACCTCAATGCCAAATTGCCTAAGGCAAATAAAGATCCCTTATGAAGACCCCAAAATAGAACTTACTTAACTTTTATTAATACAGTAATAAGTACGGAAACAAAAAGCCTTTAAATACACATAAGCATAACACTTGATTTGAACGGTCGTATATTTTTAAAGTGCTCGTGCTAATATAATTTCTATTTCTTGGCAGCAGAATTCAGTATCACAAAGACTCACTGCTCAAAACAACATAAGACTTCCAATTGCCTTCACTACTAAATCGCTGATTAGGCAAGAGGGTATGGATTTCTAATGTGGCTACAATCATACATAGTGAGTTATACCAGCTCTAAAGAATCGGCAGGCTCATTATCAATGACTCTGCTGATACCTTCCAAATAATTAGACCAGCATACCAGGCATGCTGTTTGTTTCTTAGTAGCTATCTGTACCACAGGATCAGAAGGCTCATCGTCAATGCCTCTTCCAAAACCACATTAAACAATAAGTCTGCATAGCAACCATGCTGCTTATCCACTACCAGCTCCCTTAGTCCTTAAACTAAGGAGTACATAGTACAGTCTATACTACTGCCTACATGTCATAGGCTTAGTTCAGAATCAGGTGCATGCTGTAAAAAAAAAACCGATTAAGCAGCCATTAGCCTCCCCAACATGTTTCATCTTGCGGTGTCATCAGGGGAAAGAGCTAATAATTAGCTGGCTGTGTACAAACACATCTCATCAAAGCTTGGCTCTAACATCACCAATGCAAATTAACCATTCAGACTATCAGTAATTGAAAAACTGCATTTGCCAATCCAAGAATATTTCATACTGGCCAATACTGACTCATTTCTTACCTTGAGGTCATGAAATAGGTGAGTCCATAGGTGTCCTTTAGAGATGTAACAACAACTCCCCTGTGGGAGGTAACCCAGTTGAATCCCCAATTGAATATATGTTAGAGTTACCCATACCTCTCTATATATCACGCATGCGCCATGACCTCGCTGTCAGGTGGCTATCGTGCGTCATCATCATGCACATTCATTTGTGCAGATATCTAACTACATGTACGTGCATGCGTGGCTTTCTTCTTTAACCATGGTTAGTGCCTGTACAGAGGGGCAAGATCTCTGCATACAGGGCCACAATGTGCAAGCTCCACTTCCCGGACCCGTGCCTGTGCATTAGGCAGCAAATCGCCTATAAGTGCGATATAACAGCCAGAGGAGGGAGAGGGAGTTACATTGTTACAATTGAGACCATCTCAAGAGATACCCCAATCACACTACCATCATTATTTCTTATAAAAAGGTAGCAAGGCATGTTCAGTACCTGAATTCTGATCTCAATCAAAGGAGGAAAGCTAACTAGCTAAACTATTACCAATATTAATCCTCCATTATGGTATAACATATTAACTAGCCAGTAGCCACCAATTCTGGTGGACAATCAGTTAGATAACTATTTATTACCCTAGCTAAGGAGATCAGCCAGAAACATCATTGTCAGAAACGTCCATTTACATATCTTTATTATATTCATGAAATTTATAGTAGGCAGGTTCATATTTCTATGATATCATATTCCATGAAATACTAATTCATATGTAAATAGACTCTTAGAATTCTTTTAAGGTGTCAACAGACAGTAGTAAACCCCATGGGGAGAAAAGATTGCTATATACTTTTATAGGGTTAATAACCCTCACAAAATACCCCTTTATAGGGTATATGTCACTCTCAGGGTTCCATCTATTAGTTAATACCATATAAATGTCAACATACAGTACAAACATGCCATGGTGCTCTCCAAGTGGAAACAGATGTTATAACTTTCATAAGGCTGATAGTCCTCGCAGAGTGGCCCTCTATAGGGTATATATACCACACAAAGAGTTCCATTTACATATACATGAAGATCTCATGTATTACTATGAAAATGCTGTAAATGTGAAGCCTTCATTAAGCCCTATAGGACTACATGAGTTTAACCGGAAAATCGACTTTGCTTCTTCTCATAGCAAAAGTTTATCCAGATCTCCCTTCCTTGGTTCTAAGGTCATATGCCTTATTCCCCAGATTCTGAAGTCAAGGGGATTCTCAATATGGGAGGTTCGCATATGAATCGATAGGGAGGTATTCAATTTTGTATTGATAGAGCTTATGTGTTTTGAAAACCTCCTTCTTAGCTCTCGTATGCGTTTACCCATGTAGATTTTTTTCCAAGGGCACATAATCATGTATACCACCCCCTTGGTCTTACAGTTTTTGTGATCTCTAATGGAATACTTTCTACCATCATATGGGTTGATAAATTATTTTAATTTTGTTAAGCACCCACATTAGCTGCATCCTCCACATGGGTAGTATCCCCCCTGCAATTTGTCCAGCCAGTTGCCACCTCTCTCATGTCTCTTACCACTTAAGTGACTGTGAACAAGGTGGTCTCTTAGATTCTCTGCCCTTCAATAAGTGACACTAGGGTAGTCAACAATCACACCTCCAATGTCAATATCAGCTTTTAAAATTGACCAATATCTCTTTATGATTTTAAATGCATTAATGAGCTGCTCATCGTACATGCCGACAAACCGGATGACTTTATCCTCAACTTGATCCTGTCTATCATTCAATAGGGACTCACGATCGGTTTTCTTGGCCCTATTGAAGGCCTTCCGAAGCACTTTTCTTGGATAGCCATTAGTCATGATCCATCCAAACAGCTTGTTACTCTCCTGTCCAAAAGTACTATCATCCGAGAAATTCCTTCTAGCTTGTAAGTACTGACTGACAGGGATGCCAGTTTTAAGAGCAGGAGGGTGCTAGCTGCTCCAGTGTAGAAATTATTTGTAGCCATAGGTTTACTGAAGATTTTAGTGTGGATTTTCTCTCCTCATTTATCGAGATCATGAGATTAAGGAACTGAATCATCTTGTCACCAATCTTATTTGTGATGAACATCCCTATTGATTTGTTATTTAAAATTGAAATCAAGAAAAATGCTGATATCCCTCTCCCACAAAATTAGCACATCATCAAGATACATCCCAAAATAAAATGGACTAGTAAAGAAAGAAAGATGCTCACCAAAAACCAAGGTGTCCTCCCACCACCCAAGAAAGAGGTTAGCAAACTTCGGGACGCAAGATGTACCCATGGCAGTGCCCCATATCTTTCACTGTCAAAGGCAAAGTAATTGTGTTGGAGCATGAATAGTAACAAATTTAGAAGAAATATATTGTGTATTCAAAATTATCTCCCCTTTGTTCTCAAATAGTGAGGTACAGCCTTTATACCCAACTCGTGTCTAGCACCTCAATGTCTAAACTAACAAGTTTGGTAGTTCTGGATATGGGAAGTCTATTCATTATGACTATATTTCCACCCTTATGGTATCAGGATAATCTCATCATTATCTTCTAGCTCTTTTAGAGCTTTAATTTTATCAACATTTAGGTTACTCTTGTTATTCATCCTTGTTTTTTAGGCCATTAGTAACCATATTGACAAATGTGTCAATATGATGGCATTGCGAGAATGGTGGGACATTTTTGCTTTTAGGTTTCAAATCTGAAAGTGAGGGATAAAATAGACCAGAGTTGTCACACATGCCCATTTCCAACTCTTCCAGAGTCTGTATAGCCTCCTCATCCCAACTTCTAAGTAAAAGAGGATAACGCACTCTCATCGCGTGATATTTATGGAGGGGTAGTTTGCGGGCAAAGAGGTTGACATCTTTAGTTCATGTGAAAGAGTCAAATCTTGGGATTGGTGTAAGCAACATGCCTTTTTTCAAGAGTGCTATTTGTGCATTACTTAAGTTGTATTTTGACAAATGAAAAATTTGTAAATCCCTTGGGAAATCTTTCTCCTTTTTAGGGCATCTTATTTGTTCCCTAAAAAAAACTAAAAGGTTGAACCAACATTGTCATGGGGGTATTGAGGTAGACATAACCATGGGCATAGGGGTCAAAGACATTGGCACATTGCCAAACAAGGTTGGTATTGTCAATTGCACCTTTTCGGGAGCACATGGTCAGTTCCGATCTTATATTCACCAGAGTGGATGAAAAAATAAATGAGGAGGAAATGAAAAATAATTTTGACTTCTTCCCAAATTGGGTTGTCCCACTGATTGTCCCCCCAAGACTTGGGGAAAGACGATTTCCTTTGTTTTTGGTTCCTTTTATAACCGCTCTTCCTCTTTGTCCGTGTTCTATTATCAACAGGTTCGCTGAGAGAACTCCCTGACAAAGCGGTAGCGAAACACACTTTGGAGTGCAGTGAGGGGGCGGTGTGTGCCATCTGGTCAGTATTCTAACATGTCATCATTATTTTTTTGACTTCAGTTGTCTCTTGGCTAAAGCTGCCTATGTTTATTTATTGGATTGGTAATATTGTATATTCAGTACTATGCACTTTTTATTGTATATATACTGTAGATATGGATATAAATTGTACGAGTTACTGTAGACAGCTTTGCCAATGACGGATGTGGTTATTTAATAACTTATTTACCCTATTCTATTGATTTATTGTATTGGCTATGTGGCATACTATGCCCCCTCATCTCATTATTGGTTTTATCATGTCTTAGCATGCCAAGCATGCTTTTTTTAATTATCTTTGTGCACAATCATGTTGTTTTCTTTTGATTATGTAAAAAAATTGATTATATTGTTATTTGGGTTTTTTGTGGATGCTTTTTTTGTGGTTTTGGATTGTCTTCAGTATCCAATTCTTTGTACTTATTAGTATATTTGGTATTTTTTTTCTATGTAGGTTTTCTCGCTGAGAGAACAGTCAGATCCTGAAGGATCAGTCCCTGATATATCCATAAATTTAGATCTTATTTGTTTTTGGTGATTTTAGTTGGTTTTATATACTTCACTTATTTCAAAATCTTTAAGATCATTTACAAATTTACTATCTTTAATCCTTTTTCCTTTTTTTTGTAACCTAAATGCAAGGTTTGCAAAATCAGGTTGGCACATTGCTGTATTTTTCCGATCTCTTTTTCCAATCTCTGATTTATTATCAACAGATTTTATTTTTCATATTCCAGTAAGTAATTAATCATCCAACAAGTAATCATTAGTAAGGGATTCTCTGTGAGTAGGTCTTCCCAATCTTTCATAAATGTGTTGTCCTCTCCTGTCCTATGTGCATTAAGAATGATTGGGATTCTCAGACCTCTGTATACTATTCTTTTCTGAAGATATGTTTTGAAACTGGCAATTTCTCACCAAGCCCTTGTTTGTAGTTTAAAGGTTTTACAAATGCTATTAAGTGCAATATTTAGATTTCCCTGTGAGAGCGAACCACAGTCTTTTGAAAACACTTGTGTTGTCTCCAACCTGAGGCTTTCTAGATTATATTTATTAGAAAGAAAACCTGCCATTCTCTTTTGACAGATACAAATCTAACCACTAGTCTCATTCTCTTATTAACTACAGAACAAAAGCTGTATAGGGTCAGTGCAGCGCCCCAGAGTCCTGGTTGCTGCAGTAATGTCATTCTTCCACCAGGAGGAGTGATATTACGTCTGTTGGCACTAAAGGAGTTAATCTTTCCAGGTATCACAGCATCACAACACACTTCACACTCCAGACCACCAGGGGGAGCCATGCTCCAATCTAGTAGGGCACTCCTCACAGAAGGGTAAAACTGGTGGTTTGGATAGAAAGTTAGAGAGAAGCTGGCTGGGCTTTGCCCAGGCAACACCTGGCAGGCAGACAGGGGGAAAAGAGGAACATCTGAGCTGCAGACAGAGGGTCCCTGTCAGGGGTGGGATCCTGACAGGGACCTAGCACGAGCACAAGAAAGACACAGAGCTGCGCCTGCCCCACGTGCGGCAGCATCCTAAGAAAGGACATGAAGAGAAGTGTATTGTAGAGAGTGAGAAACGAAGTCACAGCACAAGGAGAAAACACCAGGAGGAGTTCTGCCCTGAGAAAGTAATTGACTCTATGCATTACTTCAGAGACCGGCAGGACAGTCAATTCCAAGTTGGCTGCCCGACCTTAATACCTAAGAAGACACGGTGGCAAATTGTGGGGGTCGGGGTGTCTCTAGGGTCCCTATAAACAAGCCTCAGGCCATCCCAGTCAAACGGGTTTGTCCTATCCATACCATCTGGGGGACAGAGAGAAAGAAATAACATCTAGAAGATCTACAAAGGTTGTGAGGACTATCCCATGGTGCTCAGCAGGGAAGTACTACAACACACAGGCGCTAGTAGGAAGGCTACTGATTTCTACCTGGATAAGAGAGCTCTGGATTTGCCTTCAGACCGGCCGGACTCTGCCTGCCCTGTGATTGGTGCTCTGGGCTGTGGATGCTGAAGTCTTCAGTAAAAGGCAAAGAGACTGCAACCTTGTGTCCTTGTTATTCATTGCGCCTTACATCGTCCACCATCACTACCTACACTTCTGGGAAGCCCTGGGGATACACTTCACCTGTGGGAAGGTATACCATCTAGCTGCCATAACATCACCCCAGCGGACCCCTAAGCAGCGTCGGTCACCCTGACCGAACATCACAGGTGGCGTCACGAACACTAGACAAACTACACCTTTAATTGGACGCCCCTCAAAAGGGTCACGGACCGGGTCAGGCCACCGTGACATTTGAAGAACCGAGAAGGACCCAGTACCGAGTACCCCATTGCCCAACTCAGGGGGCGCTCCAAGTTTGGCGTCACGAACAGGATCTACTTAAGCCTGAAAAATCGGGTCATGTGCACCTAAGAACTTTGCCAGAATTGTGATTGGAACTGTGATTTGCTTAAAGACTGTGTATTGCCATTTGCCGCCAAAATTCCCGCCAAAACCTCCGCCACTACCGTGCCATGAGGAGTGCAAGAGAAGAAGAAGGGCGTGGAGTTGTGGGCGTGAATGAACTGAGAAGCGTGAAAAATAATGGCCGCCCACTCCAAATATTTCTGTACCTTGAGGATGTGTCCGTCAGCAGCCGAGATCCGCCTCCTGATCCTCAATGGCAGGCGGAGACAACGAAAACGAAACCGCCCACGAAGAAGAGAGCAGGAAAAGGAGGAGGAAGAGGCGAACCACGTGGAGGACGCCATGGCGAGCTGCCCAGGACCAGGGCGTGGGGTCGGAGCAGAGGACTCCCCCAGCTACCCGGAAGGGCACCGTAACCAGGCCTCCACCGCTGATGCTGATTTCCTGCAGGCCGGAATGGAGGAGTTGATTGACCAGCTCCTGCAGATGCGGGTAAACACCAAGACCGCATACCGGACGACACCTGCGGAAATTCCTCGACACCAACACCACTCCCTGCACCGCTCCAGGAGCCGCTGCCAGCACCATCGCCGATGACGCCGCCGACAGAATCAGTCAACACCGGGGACACCGCTGAGGCTGGTAAGCGCTCCGACCCTGCCCCGGTGACTGAAGGACTGTTGATAGGCCCCGTAGCAGCACTACCTACTGCCATGACTAAGACTAACTCTGAACTGACAAGTCCCAATACGACCACCACTGTGTGTATCATTTCTACTACTGAATCTGCTACCAAAACTGACATTCGAACCCAGACCGCTAATGACTTGACCACACCTGAGGGACAAGCCCAAGACACTGCTACCGCATCAGACGAGGACATGGAACCAAAGCTTCCCCGGTCAGGAAGTGTTCATTACTGACTGATGTCTTGCAACCTGCTATGAGAATAAACCTCGAAACCATGGCTTGTAAATAGTTAACTGTTCATTTCTTCTTTGCTGCTTTAACACCCGTCTAGGGTTAACTCTTAAAGGGATCCCTTTGTTTACCCGGGATCCCTATTGTTTCTAGTTTGCACAAGTTTTCCTGCTTTTATACTAAAGAACATTGGAATCATGGACGGTGAATGATTCACAAACTGCTTCTGTACATAGTTTGCACCTTCTTAAAGTTGCTCCCTACTGGTTTTACATAGGAGGCTTTTACAGAGACTGCCTCCTAACAGAAACTGCTGTTAATTATGCTGTAAAAATAACTGCTTTGCTTCACAGACCTGAAGAAAAACCCGTTGGTGTGGCAGAATTCCGGGTCAGGATTACACGTCTTGTAGCACACCCAAGACCAACGTTTGGGGGTTCGTAACGGGTCCCTCATATCACGTCATACTGCTTTAAACAAACTTGGAAAATTAATGATGTGATTATTTGCACTACCTCTGAAAAGACTTGGAGTTTCCTCTTAAAGGGAATGTTTAAAAGTGATAAAGTTGCTTTAAGAAGTTGAATAGCAGTAATGTTTTACATAGTGATAGTATGTAGTTAGAAAGCTAGTGATAAGAAATGTTTGATAAATGTTGAGAGAGAAATGTTTAATGATGTACTTTAAATAAAATTGAGGACAAAGGAAGTTGGAAGAAAGATACAGTCTAGCCCGTAGTGGGGGTGAAACCAGTTCTGCATTTCAATAAAGTGAACCCGTAGGGGTTAGTGAGTCCTCTAGAGAGCCATAGATATATGGTTAGTAGACTTTGCACTTAGAGAAAAATAACGGTTTTATGCTTGAGTAAAGAAATGTTAATTTATTGTTGTGAGATAGCACTTAGTAATTAATAGATAGAATACCTGTACGGGTAATTGTGTTACATAGATAGATAATAACTGTTTTCCCATTTGCCTGATGCACAATGTAAATATGTTCTTGTTTGCAACGTACAAGCGTTCTCACCTCCCATAATGGGAAACATTGTTATATTAATTTGTTTCATAGCATTTAAAAAATGTTGTATGTCTTTTGCTAACATGTATTGTTGTTCTTCTTTTCCCAGTCCTGGTTGCTGCAGTAATGTCATTCTTCCACCAGGAGGAGTGATATTATGTCTGATGGCACTAAAGGAGTTCATCTTTTCAGGTATCACAGCACCACAACACACTTCACACTCCAGACCACCAGGGGGAGCCATGCTCCTATCTAGTGGGGCACTCCTCACAGAAGGGTAAAACTGGTGGTTTGGATAGAAAGTTAGAGAGAAGCTGGCTGGGCTTTGCCCAGGCAACACCTGTCAGGCAGACAGGGGGAAAAGAGGAACATCTGAGCTGCAGACAGAGGGTCCCTGTCAGGGGTGGGATCCTGACAGAGGCCTAGCACGAGACAGAAAGACACAGAGCTGCGCCTGCCCCACATGCGGCAGCATCCTAAGAAAGGACACGAAGAGAAGTGTATTGTAGAGAGTGAGAAATTAAGACACAGCACAAGGAGAAAACACCAGGAGGAGTTCCTCTGCCTGCCCTGTGATCGATGCTCTGGGCTGTGGATGCTTAAGTCTTCAGTAAAAGGTAAAGAGACTGCAACCTTGTGTCCTTGTTATTCATTGCGCCTTACATCGTCCACCATCACTACCTACACTTCTGGGAAGCCCTGGGGATACACTTCACCTGTGGGAAGGTATACCATCTAGCTGCCATAACATCACCCCAGCGGACCCCTAAGCAGCGTCGGTCACCCTGACCGAACACCACAGGTGGGGTCACGAACACTAGACAAACTACACCTTTAACCCCTTCCCGACATTTGACGTACTATCCCGTCGAGGTGGGGTGGGCCCGTATGACCGCCGACGGGATAGTACGTCATAGCCGATCGGCCGCGCTCACGGGGGGAGCGCGGCCGATCGCGGCCGGGTGTCGGCTGCATATCGCAGCTGACATCCGGCACTATGTGCCAGGAGCGGTCACGGACCGCCCCCGGCACATTAACCCCCGGCACACCGCGATCAAACATGATCGCGATGTGCCGGCGATGCAGGGAAGCATCGCGCAGGGAGAGGGCTCCCTGCGGGCTTCCCTGAGCCCCCCGCAGCAACGCGATGTGATCGCGTTGCTGCGAGGGTCTTACCTCCCTCCCTGCCTGCTCCAGACCCGGATCCAAGATGGCCGCGGATCCGGGTCCTGCAGGGAGGGAGGTGGCTTCACAGACGCCTGCTCAGAGCAGGCACTGTGAAGCAGCCTGCACTTCTCTCAGATCGGTGATCTGTCAGAGTGCTATGCAAACTGGCAGATCACCGATCTGTATTGTCCCCCCTGGGGCAAAGTAAAAAAGTAAAAAAAAAAATTTCCAAATGTGTAAAAAAAAATAAAAAAAAATATTCCAAAATAATGAAAAAAAAATAAATATATTATTCCCATAAATACATTTCTTTATCTAAATTAAAAAAAAAAAACAATAAAAGTACACATATTTAGTATCGCCACGTCCGTAACGACCCAACCTATAAAACTGCCACACTAGTTAACCCCTTCAGTAAACACCGTAAGAAAAAAAAAAAAAAAAACGAGGCAAAAAACAACGCTTTATTACCATACCGCCGAACAAAAAGTGGAATAACACGCGATCAAAAAGACGGATATAAATAACCATGTTACCGCTGAAAACGTCATCTTGTCCCGCAAAAAACAAGCCGCCATACAGCATCATCAGCAAAAAAATAAAAAAGTTATAGTCCTGAGAATAAAGCGATACCAAAATAATTATTTTTTCTATAAAATAGTTTTTATCGTATAAAAGCGCCAAAACATAAAAAAAATGATATAAATGAGATATCGCTGTAATCATACTGACCCGACGAATAAAACTGCTTTATCAATTTTACCAAACCCGGAACGGTATAAACGCCTCTCCCAAAAGAAATTCATGAATAGCAGGTTTTTGGTCATTCTGCCTCACAAAAATCGGAATAAAAAGCGATCAAAAACGGTCACGTGTCCGAAAATGTTACCAATAAAAACGTCAACTCGTCCCGCAAAAAATAAGACCTCACATGACTCTGTGGAGCAAATGTGGAAAAATTATAGGTCTCAAAATGTGGAGACGCAAAAACTTTTTTGCTATAAAAAGCGTAGCTGGTTTCACACTTGCGTTTTTGTCTGCAGCGTTTTTTGCACAAAAAAACGCATGCGTTTTTTCCCTATATTTAACATTGAAAACGCATGCGGTTTTTTTGTACGCGTTTGGTCGCGTTTTCAAACGCATGCGGGTTTTTTCTGCATGCGTTCATTTTCAGAAATACAACCTGCAGTATTTTCTTGCGTTTTTAAGCACATGCGTTTGTTTGCGTTAAAAACGCATGCATTTTTATCGAAAAAAACAGAAAACACACTGAAAAGCCACCCACCACCATCAAGGTGATAAAGGGATCCAAACCCTAACCCTAACTCTACCCCTAACCTCACCCCTAACCGTTTAATGAACATTTTCTGACAGTCATAGTGCCACGTATTTCAGTGCCACGTATTTCAGTGCCACGTATTTCAGTGCCACGTATCACGTATTTCAGTGCCACATATTTTAGTACCACGTATTTCAGTTGCACGTATTTCAGTGCCACGTATTTCAGTGCCACGTATTTCAGTGCCACGTATCACGTATTTCAGTGCCACGTGTTTCAGTGCCACGTATTTAAGTGCCACGTATCACATATTTCAGTGCCACGTATTTCAGTGCCACGTATTTCAGTGCCACGTATTTCAGTGCCACGTATTTCAGTGCCACGTATTTCAGTCACGTTTAGGGTTAGGGTTAGGGGTAGGGTTAGGGTTAGGGCTAGGGTTGGAGGTAAAGTTAGGGTTGGGGCTAAAGTTAGGGTTGGGGCTAAAGTTAGGGTTAGGGTTTGGATTACATTTACGTTTGGATTAGGGTTGGGATTAGAATTATGGGTGTGTCAGGGCTAGGGGTGTGGTTAGGGTTACCGTTGGGATTAGGGTTAGGGGTGTGTTTGGGTTAGGGTTTCAGGTAGAATTGGGGGGTTTCCACTGTCCAGGCACATCAGGGGCTCTCCAAGCGCGACATGGCGTCCAATCTCAATTCCAGCCAATTCTGCGTTGAAAAAGTAAAACAGTGCTCCTTCCCTTCCGAGCTCTCCCGTGCGCCCAAAAAGGGGTTTACCCCAACATATGTGTTATCAGCGTACTCGGGACAAATTGAACAACAACTTCTGGGGTCCAAGTTCTCTTGTTATCCTTAGGAAAATAAAAATTTGGGGGGCTAAAAATCATTTTTGTGGGAAAAAAAAGATGTTTTATTTTCACGGCTCTGCATTATAAACTGTAGTGAAACACTTGGGGGTTCAAAGTTCTCACAACACATCTAGATAA
This sequence comes from Ranitomeya variabilis, assembly GCF_051348905.1. Lineage (NCBI taxonomy): Eukaryota > Metazoa > Chordata > Amphibia > Anura > Dendrobatidae > Ranitomeya > Ranitomeya variabilis. Next base: position 60,733,656 of record NC_135235.1, read on the forward strand.
GTTCCTTGGGAGGTCTAGTTTCCAATATGGGGTCACTTGTGGGGGGTTTGTACTGTTTGGGTACATCAGGGGCTCTGCAAATGCAACGTGACGCCTGCAGACCAATCCATTTAAGGCTGCATTCCAAATGGCGCTCCTTCCCTTCCGAGCTCTGTCATGCGCCCAAACAGTGGTTCCCCCCGACATATGGGGTATCAGCGTACTCAGGACAAATTGGACAACAACTTTTGGGGTCTAATTTATCCTGTTACCCTTGTGAAAATACAAAACTGGGGGCTAAAAAATCATTTTTGTGAAAAAAAAAAAAGAATTTTTATTTTCACGGCTTTGCGCTATAAACTTTAGTGAAACACTTGGGGGTTCAAAGTTCTCAAAACACATCTAGATAAGTTCCTTGGGAGGTCTAGTTTCCAATATGGGGTCACTTGTGGGGGGTTTGTGCTGTTTGGGTACATCAGGGGCTCTGCAAATGCAACGTGACGGCTGCTGACCAATCCATTTAAGTCTGCATTCCAAATGGCGCTCCTTCCCTTCCGAGCTCTGTCATGCGCCCAAACAGTGGTTCCCCCCCACATATGGGGTATCAGCATACTCAGGACAAATTGGAAAACAAATTTTGGGGTCCAATTTATTCTGTTACCCTTGTAAAAATACAAAGCTGGGGGCTAAAAAATCATTTTTGAGAAAAAAAAAAATTATTTTCACGGCTCTGCGTTATAATCTGTAGTGAAACACTTGGGGGTTCAAAGCTCTCAAAACACATCTAGATAAGTTCCTTAGGGGGTCTACTTTCCAAAATGGTGTCACTTGTAGGGAGTTTCAATGTTTAGGCACATCAGGGGCTCTCCAAACGCAACATGGCGTCCCATCTCAATTCCAGTCAATTTTGCATTGAAAAGTCAAATGGCGCTCCTTCCCTTCCAAGCTCTGCCATGCGCCCAAACAATGGTTTACACCCACATATGGGGTATCAGCGTACTCAGGACAAATTGCACAACATTTTTTGGGGTCCAATTTCTTCTCTTACCCTTGGGAAAATAAAAAATTGGGGGCTAAAAAGATCATTTTTGTGAAAAAATATGATTTTTTATTTTTACGGCTCTGCATTATAAACTTCTGTGAAGCACTTGGTGGGTCAAAGTGCTCACCACACATCTAGATAAGTTCCTTAGGGGGTCTACTTTCCAAAATGGTGTCACTTGTAGGGAGTTTCAATGTTTAGGCACATCAGGGGCTCTCCAAACGCAACATGGCGTCCCATCTCAATTCCAGTCAATTTTGCATTGAAAAGTCAAATGGCGCTCCTTCCCTTCCAAGCTCTGCCATGCGCCCAAACAATGGTTTACACCCACATATGGGGTATCAGCGTACTCAGGACAAATTGCACAACATTTTTTGGGGTCCAATTTCTTCTCTTACCCTTGGGAAAATAAAAAATTGGGGGCGAAAAGATCATTTTTGTGAAAAAATATGATTTTTTATTTTTACGGCTCTGCATTATAAACTTCTGTGAAGCACTTGGTGGGTCAAAGTGCTCACCACACATCTAGATAAGTTCCTTAGGGGGTCTACTTTCCAAAATGGTGTCACTTGTAGGGAGTTTCAATGTTTAGGCACATCAGGGGCTCTCCAAACGCAACATGGCGTCCCATCTCAATTCCAGTCAATTTTGCATTGAAAAGTCAAATGGCGCTCCTTCCCTTCCAAGCTCTGCCATGCGCCTAAACAATGGTTTACACCCACATATGGGGTATCATCGTACTCAGGACAAATTGTACAACAACTTTGGGGGTCCATTTTCCCCTGTTACCCTTGGTAAAATAAAACAAATTGGAGCTGAAATAAATTTTGTGTGAAAAAAAGTTAAATGTTCATTTTTATTTAAACATTCCAAAAATTCCTGTGAAACACCTGAAGGGTTAATAAACTTCTTGAATGTGGTTTTGAGCACCTTGAGGGGTGCAGTTTTTAGAATGGTGTCACACTTGAGTATTTTCTATCATATAGACCCCTCAAAATGACTTCAAATGAGATGTGGTCCCTAAAAAAAAATGGTGTTGTAAAAATGAGAAATTGCTGGTCAACTTTTAACCCTTATAACTCCGTCACAAAAAAAAATTTTGGTTCCAAAATTGTACTGATGTAAAGTAGACATGTGGGAAATGTTACTTATTAAGTATTTTGCGTGACATATGTCTGTGATTTAAGGGCACAAAAATTCAAAGTTGGAAAATTGCAAAATTTTCAAAATTTTCGCCAAATTTCCATTTTTTTCACAAATAAACGCAAGTTATATCGAATAAATTTTACCTTTAACATGAAGTACAATATGTCACGAGAAAACAATGTCAGAATCGCCAAGATCCGTCAAAGCGTTCCAGAGTTATAGCCTCATAAAGGGACAGTGGTCAGAATTGTAAAAATTGGCCCGGTCATTAACGTGCAAACCACCCTTGGGGGTGAAGGGGTTAATTGGATGCCCCTCAAAAGGGCCATGGACAGGGTCAGGCCACCGTGACATTCCCAGAACCGAGAAGGACCTCGTACCGAGTACCCCATTGCCCTACTCTGGGGGTGATCCATCAGCTTAGTACTATCACTTAACACCAAATTGCCTAAGGCAAATAAAGATCTCTTACAAAGACCCCAAAATAAAACTTAACTTTTATTAACACAATAATAAGAACAGAAGTAAAAAAACCTTTAATAACATGCATAGCCTCAGGCTCAGTAATAGGTTGGTCATGACAATACCAGAAGTCAAAAACCAAAATTACACTTAGTAATCAAAGTAATAAATGTATCCTCATATTCAATGTGGACCAAAACTGCTATATACAGTATAGATACAACTAAAACTCTTTAGGTAAAAGAAAATGTTATAAAAACATATGAAAAAATGTGTATATCCCATTTTGATCACTATGAATTATAAGCAAAAAATCTCAAGATGTTTTCTACATAATATCATTTTATATCATTTTTGAGTACCGTACGTGTGAGTATCTTGGTTCATATATTTGTATTGGCAACATCATCCTTTTGCTTCTTGAGTCTTGACACTTTATCTTGTAATGACATATTAAACATTAAATGCATTCATACATAAGAATTCCAGTGAAGCCTGTTTGCGTAAGTGCAAATATTGAGAAAACTTTCACACTCCAAACAAAACATTCATATGTGCACTTTTGTATCAGCCTCATAAAGAACACTTCCTTGTTGGTTTGATGAAAGCATAATTAGGCTTTTGCATAGTATTTATGGTATTTAAATACTCTATATTCAGAGCCTGATTCATAGTTTAATTTGTGCCTGTTTTTACTTAGATTTTTCACTTTTGGGAGGCTTTTTGGGGTTTTCTGTATATACATCTATGCATATATGTCTTTTTTAAAGTCACTTTTTTATGTGTTTGTCTGTTTATTTTTTAAAGTTGCTCATTAACCCCTTGATGACATAAGATGTATATTTACATCATATATAGTGTCCCTGATTTGTCTGTGGTCTCACGCACTGAGCCCGCATCTTTCCCAACACATGATGGCTGATTTAATCAGCCATGGTGTATATTTTACAGCCATGGATGGAGCAGTGCTTCACCCATGGCTGTTGACTTGGTAAATCCTGCTGTCAATCTGTTATGGGTGTTCTAACCATCCATTTGTCTAATCCTTTTGCACTGGTCTGATATCCTCTTGGTATTTTGACCTTCGACAATTACTTGAGCATGCCTTTGTGTTTTCCCTGTTTTATGACGTACCCTCCTGACTATTGACCTCAGACTCCTTGACTATCTCGACTGATGGTTTGTCCATGAGAAGTGGCTCAGCGTCACAACTGTATCTGCTTTTTACCCTCCAAATAGGCAGACTGACAGATTATAAGTTGTAATGTGATGTCAAGTTATTTTAGATTTTTTTCAAAAGGTATCATCATTTTTTGTCCAAGCCACTTTCATTAGTTTGCTTTTATCTGTTGAACCACAATTCCAAAGCAATAACTAATTTTTATTATTTGATTTTCAATAAATTTGAAAATTACTTATGACGGCTTCAAGTTATTTCAGTGACCAATGTGGGAGTTTTATACTTTAACAGAATAGTACCAACAATTTTGTCCAGTAACAATCATTGTATTTAATATAATTGTTACTAAATTATTGCTCCCAAATGCAATTGTAATAATTCCTCCTCTGCTTTCTCTATTTTTTCTATCCCAATCCTGGTGCCACGATAGGACTGGCGAGTAAACTGGAACCAGGGGCACCTTGCCATTCCCGAGCACTAGGGGGCACCCTAGTTCGCCCTGTTCCCAGGGATACCTCAGATGGTGAGATGCCAGGGCCTCCGCCATTGCTCTGTCTCCTAGCTGCAGCCCTGCCCCCTTCCCCCACCTGGGGAAGAGAGTCGCTACCGTGTACCGCACTACACCAACCTGACAGTCAGGGGAACAAAGACAAGGGTAAAAGAAAAATCCACTCACACAAATATACTCTCAGAAATAACAGAGGTATTCACCAGGGTGTGAAGGACAGGGGAGATAATACCTATCCAAGGCAAGGGATCTCTTCAACCAAGAACATACACTACTCGGGTTTGACATACAATTTATTGTCATGTAATATGTGTAGGACTTGTCTGACATGTCGCTGGTGTGACTCAAGGTCAGGTGAATACACAGGAATATCATCCAGGTAGATAATAACAAACCTACCTACTAGGTGACTAAAGATGTCATTAATAAAGTGCCGGAAGACTGCAGGCATCAACCCAAAAGGCAACACCAGATTCTCCTAGTGTCCTTCTGCCGTATTGAATGCAGTCTTCCACTCATCCCCTTCCTTAATGTGAATGAGGTTGTACTCCCCCCTGAGTAGTGTTGAGCATTCCGATACCGCAAGTATCGGCGGATATTTGCGGTATCGAAATTCCGATACCGAGTTCCGATACTTTTGTGATATCGGGAATCGGTATCGGGATCCATATTAATGTGTAAAATAAAGAATAAAAATAAAAAATATTGATATACTCACCCCTCCGGCGGCCCCTGGACCTTACCGATGTAACCGGCAGCCTCCGTTCCTAAGAATGAGCGCTTGAAGGACCTTCGATGATGTCACGGCTTGTGATTGGTCGCGTGAGCAGTCACATGAGCGGTCACGCGACCAATCACAAGCCGCGACGTCATCGAAGGTCTTTCACGCGCTCATTCTTAGGAACGGAGGCTGCCGGTTACATCGGTAAGGTCCAGGCTCCGTCGGAGAGGTGAGTGTTATGATCCTTAGTGGTTGAGGATCAAAAATTACTCCAGCTAAGTAACAAACATAGGACAAGCTCTAGGGAGGTGGCAAACTGGACTGACCGCAAATCTGAACCTATCCAAACACACTAGAAGTAGCCGGTGAACGTGCCTAAAAATCCTAGACGTCTCGAGCCAGCCTGAGGAACTAACTACTAGTGTTGAGCGATACCGTCCGATACTTGAAAGTATCGGTATCGGAAAGTATCGGCCGATACCGGCAAAGTATCGGATCCAATCCGATACCGATACCCGATACCAATACAAGTCAATGGGACTCAGGTATCGGACGGTATTCCTGATGGTTCCCAGGGTCTGAAGGAGAGGAAACTCTCCTTCAGGCCCTGGGAACCATATAAATGTGTAAAAGAAAGAATTAAAATAAAAAATATCGCTAAACTCACCTGTCCGACGCAGCCGGGACTTCAGCGAGGGAACCGGCAGCGTTGTTTGTTTAAAATTCGCGCTATTACTTGGTTACGTGAATTCCCGGCTTGTGATTGGTCAGGTCGGCCATGTTGCCGGGACGCGGACCAATCACAGCAAGCCGTGACGAAATTACGTCACGGCTTGCTGTGATTGGTCCGCGTCCCGGCAATATGGCCGCCCTGACCAATCACAAGCCGTGACGTCACGGGAGGCTGGACACGCACTTATTTTAAAATGGGCGCGTGTCCAGCCTCCCGTGACGTCACGGCTTGTGATTGGTTGCGCCGCGGTCAACCAATCACAAGCCGGGAGACTGGACGCGCTCATTTTAAAATGGGCGCGTGTCCAGCCTCCCGTGACGTCACGGCTTGTGATTGGTTGCGCCACGGTCAACCAATCACAAGCCGGGAGGCTGGACGCGCTCATTTTAAAATGGGCGCGTGTCCAGCCTCCCGTGACGTCACGGCTTGTGATTGGTTGCGCCGCGGTCAACCAATCACAAGCCGGGAGGCTGGACGCGCTCATTTTAAAATGGGCGCGTGTCCAGCCTCCCGTGACGTCACGGCTTGTGATTGGTCAGGGCGGCCATATTGCCGGGACGCGGACCAATCACAGCAAGCCGTGACGTAATTTCGTCACGGCTTGCTGTGATTGGTCCGCGTCCCGGCAACATGGCCGACCTGACCAATCACAAGCCGGGAATTCACGTAACCAAGTAATAGCGCGAATTTTAAACAAACAACGCTGCCGGTTCCCTCGCTGAAGTCCCGGCTGCGTCGGACAGGTGAGTATAGCGATATTTTTTATTTTAATTCTCTCTTTTACACATTTTAACATTAATGTTGTTGCGATACCCGATACCCGATACCACAAGAGTATCGGAATCCCGGTATCGGAATTCCGATACAGCAAGTATCGGCCGATACCCGATACTTGCAGCATCGGAATGCTCAACACTACTAACTACCCTTAGAGAGAAAGAAAGACCTCTCTTGCCTCCAGAGAAATAATCCCCAAAGATATAGAAGCCCCCAACAAATAATAACGGTGAGGTAAGAGGAAGGCACATACACAGGGGTGAAAGCAGATTCAGCAAATGAGGCCCACTAATACTAGATAGCAGAAAATAGAAAAGGGAATCTATGCGGTCAGTAAAAAACCCTTACAAAATATCCACTCTGAGATTTCAAGAACCCCCGCACCAACTAACGGTGTGGGGGGAGAAACTCAGTCCCCTAGGGCAACCAGCAAGCGAGGAAATCACATTTTAGCAAGCTGGACAAGAAACATGATGAATGCTGATAATCAAAAAATGAACAAACAAAAACTTAGCTTGTCTTGGAGAGACTGGGAGCAAGGTAGTCACAAGGAATCTGAAGAGCACTGAATACATTGATAGCAGGCAAGGAACTGAGTATCCAGGTGAGCTAAATAGGAAACCAGCCAAGGATAACGAACCAGCTGATGCAGCCAACCTGCAGAAAGACAACACTACACAGTACCGCTTGTGACCACTAGAGGGAGCCCAAAAATAGAGTTCACAACAGGTGAGTATATCAATATTTTTTATTTTTATTCTTTATTTTACACATTAATATGGATCCCAGGGCCTGAAGGAGAGTTTCCTCTCCTTCAGACCCTGGGAACCACCAGGATACCTTCCGATACTTGGTGTCCCATTGACTTGTATTGGTATCGGGTATCGGTATCGGCGATATCTGATACTTTTCGGGTATCGGCCGATACTATCCGATACCGATACTTTCAAGTATCGGACGGTATCGCTCAACACTACCCCTGAGGTCCATCTTAGAGAACCATTTTGCCCCAACAATTTGGTTAAAAAAGTCAGGGATCAGAGGTGACGGATATGGATCACGGACAGTGATTGCATTAAGTTCCCGGAAATCCAGGCAAGGACGTGGATTTTTCTTGACGAAAAAGAACCCGCAGCAAGGGGAGAAGAGGATGGTCAGATATGACCTTTAGCCAGACTTTCCATAATATAGTCCTTCATGGCCTGCCTTTCTGGACGTGAGATGTTATAGAGTCTGCTCTTGGTCAGCTTGGCACAAGGAACCAGATAAATGGCACAATCATTAGGATGATGAGGGGGAAGCTATTGGCTCCCTTGCTCAGAACATTCTTGAAGTCTGACAGGTAATGAGGCACAGACTGGGTATCCACCCTTGCCAACTGGGTACCCAAACAGTGTCCTTGACACCATTTACTCCACTTTACCACTTCCTGTATCTGCCAATCAATTACCGGATTGTGCAGAGTGAGCCAAGGAACTCTCAGTACCACAGATGAGGGCAGGTCCTCAAGCACATAGCAGTTTAACACCTCAGAGTATATGGCCCCCACCTGTAGCTGTAAGTCATGGACCACCTGCGTGAAGGGCCCCTTTTTTAGAGGGACGAAATCGATAGCTATAATGGGTATCAGTCTGAGCAAGGTTTGTGAGACAAGGCCTTGGTCCCGAACGAACCTAGCATCGACCAAAGTAAACTCCGCCCCACTGTCCAAGAAGGCCGAAATGTCCACCTTATTTTCACCCACGTATAAAATAGCTGGAAGGAAAAAATGAGTCTTTCCCACCGAGGTTATGAGTACACCCGAGTTGCCAACCTCCCCGCAACCCGCGCCCTCCAGTTTCCGGTGGTATTTTAAACAAGTGACGGATAGGACTTGTGCTCATGAAATGATCCTTCTTGCCACAACAGAAATACACTTCCCCCTTACGCCAGATTAATGCATGTTTGCTAGGTTGGGATGCTGCACCCACCTGCATGGGTTCCACAGTGGAATACTGATCATGCTCAGACTTGGACCTCCTGCCCCCAAAGGTGTCTCCCTATGTCTCTGGCAAAGAACGCGATCAACCCGGACTGCCAGAAACATGGCTGCCTCAATGAAGGCTAATGCATCCTTTACTCCCACAGAGAGACCCTTGTAGAACTGATTACAGAGGGCCGGGTCATTCTAACTACTGTAAGTGGCCCACCGCCAGAACTCGGAGAAGTATTTATCTGCCAGACAGTCTCCTTGCTGAAGTTGGCACAGAGACACCATCATACACCAAGCCGAAAGCCTAAAAGAAGCCCTTTACTGTCTGGAGTAACTGTGAGTGATATCTGAGTAAAATGCCCATGCTTGCGGGTCCCCCTGCAGGAGCAAGATAACAATCCCCACCTGTTGCTCATCTGTACTAGAGGATACTTGATGCAGCGGAAATAAAGTTTTCAGGCCTCACGGAACACAACAAACTTGTCCCACCCACCAGAGAACCTGTCTGGCAGTGCGATCTTGGGCTCCACAATAGTTTGCCTGGAGGGCGAGATCACCACACCAGATATAACAGGGTGCTGTGTAACCACTGTGAGGAAATCTGCCACCTCCAAACTGAGCTGTTGCAACTGCCCTGTCAGCTCTATGATACTATCCATCATAGATCCGAAAAAGTCTTTTGGTCTGAGTTAATGTCATGATAGGACTGGCGAGTAAACTGGGACCGGGGCACCTTTCCTGGCCCTAGCACTAGGGGCACCCTAGATCACCCTGTTCCCCAGGATACCTCAGATGGTGAGGATGCTGACCTCAACCCTTACCCTGTCTCCTAGCTGCAGCCCTGCGTCTGTCCCCTTTCCCCACCCAGGGAAGAAAGACGCTACCGTGTACTGCAGTACACCAACCCAACAGACAGGGGAACAAAGACAACGGTAAAAGAAAATTCCACTCACACAAATATACTCTCACAAATAACAGAGGTATTCACCAGGGTGTGAAGGACAGGGGAAGAAAATAAGGCAGGTAAAGATGAGGAATTTCCAAGCGTATGAACCAAACAACAGTCACACAATAAACTCATCCAGCTCTCCTGACACCAGCTCCGCACTCTCCAGGTCTACCTAGCAAGTGCTAACTCAGACAAGGATCTGACCAGAAGGCCTTGTTTTTATAGGAGACAGGAGTGGCTAATGGAGCTCAGCTGAATGCAGGGATTTCCACATGGCCAATTAACCCTTATCCTGCTGAAAGAAAACAAACACATTTAATACAACAGAGAAGTGTTTCTTCTCAGCGGCAAAGCAGGAGCCATCAGACGCTGTGGTCTTCTGGCACTTCTTTGTCGTGGTAACTCCATGACACCTGGTGCTTGCATAAATCTGAAAACAACTTAACAATAATTCAATTGAACCTTCAATGCCGAAAGATAAAGATGTTGACAGCTCATTAACTCCAATGCCAGATAAGAAAACTTATAGCTCTTAAAAATGTCACTACACTTTGCCAGTTTCCTCATTGTTTAGTGGATTATGATAAAATGTCACAACCATTTCCGATACATATAAGCAGTGTAATGTACTCATCTATTCATTAGTCAACATGAAGACCTTGATGATCATACTTATCGTTACGCATCTGACCTTGAACCTTCCTTCTGTTACAGGTGAGAAAAGACTACTTTCATATCCTGTAACTATTCTTATAGTCTACTAATATTACAAAATAGTAACAGGAGTTTTCAGGCCACATAGGTAAATCTTAATTGATTAACAAACATAATAAAAACAGTTAAAAGGAGAGACAACACAGAAGGTTATTCCACCAGGTTAGACAAAGCATTATTACCATAGAATACACATGGGTTGTAGTTGTGGTAAAATATAGCACCATTGTGAGTGAAAATTTACCATAGTATAACCAAAGGAAACAAAATATCCAATCAGAATAAAAAGGTAAATAAAGTATGTAAAGAAATGCCCTGCGGCTATTCATCCAAAGTTCAGCCAAGTAGATGAAGAAAACAATATAAGTACTTAAAAAAAATTAAAAGAGTGCCAAATTGCACATTAGCCCAAGTAGGATATTAGGAAACTGTCAAATGACTAATTGGAAGAGTTGCAACCTGAAGAAGCTATTTGCAAAACATGCATCAGGGAGTGGGTACCTGGAGACTGGTATGAGTTATGCATCATTTCTTATATTCATTTGTCTTTATAATTTAGAAATATGTTCATTTGAGGGGTCATGAATGATGCTTTTTTCCTATACTAATATGATATCATATGATAACATATTTATGCACTTGGACTTTATGGATATTTTTTTCATGATCAGGTCCAAATATGCTAATGACCTTGCAATTCATATTTAGGATATTTAAGGTTTTTGTTTGTATATATGGGATGGCTACCCATGTTATCTAGATTCCCTTTCTCTGTACATCCTGTCAGTCCTATATTCTCAGTCCTCCTGTGACTCGCTTACTGTGTGGACTTTTCTGGAACTTCTTATGATATGATGACATGTTTTTAGTATGATTTAATAAATATAATATTTTTATTCTCCTTAACCCCTTCATGACCTTGGGATTTTCCATTTTCCCGTGTTCGTTTTTCACTCCCCTCCTTCCCAGAGCCATAACTTTTTTATTTTTCTGTCAATTTGGCCATGTGAGGGCTTATTTTTTGCGGTATGAGTAGTACTTTTGAACGCCATCATTGGTTTTACCATGTCGTGTACTAGAAAACAGGAAAAAAATTCCAAGTGCAGTGAAATTGCAAAAAAAGTGCAGTCCCACACTAGTTTTTTGTTTGGCTTTTTTGCTAGGTTCACTACATGCTAAAACTGACCTGCCAATATGATTCTCCAGGTCAGTATGAGTTCATAGACACCTAACATGACTAGGTTATTTTTCACCTAAGTGGTGAAAAAAAATTCCAAACTTTGCAAAAAAAAAATTAAAAATTGCGCCATTTTCAGATTCTCGTAGCGTCTCCATTTTTCGTGATCTGGGGTCAGGTGAGGGCTTATTTTTTGTGTGTTGAGCTGGCGTTTTTAATGATACCATTTTGGTGCAGATACGTTCTTTTGATCGCCCGTTATTGCATTTTAATGCAATGTCGCGGCGACCAAAAAAAACGTAATTCTGGCGTTTCGAATTTTTTTCTCGTTACGCCATTTAGCAATCAGGTTATTGTTTTTTTTATTGATAGATCGGGCGATTCTGAACACGGCGATACCAAATATGTGTAGGTTTGATTTTTTTATTGATTTATTTTGATTGGGGCGAAAGGGGGGTGATTTAAACTTTTATATTTTTTTAATTTTTTTCACATTTTTTCTAACTTTTTTTTTTTTTACTTTTGCCATGCTTCAATAGCCTCCATGGGAGGCTAGAAGCAGGCACAGCACGATCGGCTCTACTACATAGCAGCAATCTGCTGTTCGCTGCTATGTAGCAGAAAATCAGGTGAGCTGTGAGCGCCGACCACAGGGTGGCGCTCACAGCTGCCAGAGATCAGTAACCATAGAGGTCTCAAGGACCTCTATGGTTACCATTCTGAAGCTTCGCCGACCTCCGATCATGACGTCATTTCCAGCCGCCCGGCTGGATGTGGTAGTTAAATGCTGCTGTCTGCGTTTGACAGCGGCATTTAACTAGTTAATAGCGGCGGGTGAATCGCGATTTCACCCGCCGCTATTGCGGGCACATGTCAGCTGTTCAAAACAGCTGACATGTCCCGGCTTTGATGCGGGCTCACTGCGGAGCCCTGCATCAAAGCAGGGGAGCTGACCTCGAACGTACTATCCCGTCCGAGGTCAGTAAGTGGTTAAAGTGATTTATTATTCATTAACAAAGATGAAACTTTCACTATTTGACCTGAAAACTCCAGTTACTATACAAGGTTTTCATGTTTTTTTAAGGAGGGACCTGTTGTGAATTCCGTTCTTGGGCCCCCTCTTGTGGTTGTGAATGGTACTTTTGTGAGTTCTGCCCTTGGGCTCCCTCTGGTGGTTTCGAGTGGAACTGCTACTCCTTGAGTTTGGCTGTAGCAGCTGCTTTCACTTATCGTCTCTCCTGGCTTTGCTATTTAACTTGGCTCTGGTCTTTAGTTCATGCCACCTGTCAATGTTTTCTGTGTTGGATTCAGATCTCTTCTTGGATTTCTCCTATGGCCTGTCCATTTCAGCAAAAGATAAGTTTTTGCTAGTTTTTTGGTTGTCCATTTGCTGTGGACTTAATTGCTCTGCTCATGTTATGTTTCTTTTTGTCCAGCTTGTCATCATGATATTTTCAGGCTAGCTGGAAGCTCTGGGGAAGCAGATTTGCCTCTCTACACCGTGAGTCGGTGTGAAGATCATTTTTGTAAACTCTGCGTGGATTTTTAGTTTTTAATACTGACCGCACAGTAACCCTTCCTATTCTGTCTATCTACATTAGTTTGGCCTCCTTTGCTAAATTCTGTTTTCATTTCTGTGTATGTCATTTCCCTCTCCACTCAAGTCAATATTTGTGGGGGGCTATCTTTCCTTTGGGGGTTTTCTCTGAGGCAAGATAGCTTTCTGTTTTCCATCTTTAGGGGTAATTAGTTCTCAGGCTGTGACGAGGTGTCTAGGGAGTGACAGGAACATCCCACGGCTACTGCTAGTGTTGGTGTTAGGATTAGGAACTGTGGTCAGTACAGATACCACCTCCTCAGAGCTCATCCCATGTTGCTCTTTAACCACCAGGTCATATCATATCAGTGTTGCTCCTCAACCACCAGGTCATAACAGGGACCCATACTACTGTGGTCAAATATAAGTATTTAATATTTCAAAATGTTTAAATATATGCATGTGACAAGGCTCATTAAAGGGTTGACATTGACTGTTAGGATTGCTACTTCCAATAGGTGGCACTAGAGTTCTAGTCCTCTTCCTCTCTGAAGAGACTATTTGCATATTTCCCAGAGGAGCATGGCGGCTTTAAGTCTCCTCATCTCGGTATGCTTAACATGTCACTCTCCACAAGGAGAAATGTTACTACTTGGATCACGGTCAGACGCCTCTCACACAGCCAAACAAGATCTCACACTTTACACTGACCAGGGGCAGTACTCTGAAACACAGTGTATGCAAATTGAGATTCTGGTTTGGCTTTTATCCTAAGTCACGAGACAAGGTTCGTTAAAGGGTCGACATTGACGTTTAGGATTGCTACTTCCAATAGGTGGCACCAGAGTTCTCGTCCTCTTGCTCTCTGAAGAGACTATTTGCATATTTCCCAGAGGAGCATTGCTGCTTTAAGTATCCTCATTTCGGCATGCTTAACATGTCACTCTCCGCAAGGAGAAATGTTACTACTTGAATTACTTTTATGATTATAAAATTCCAACTGTTATGAGACATACAACTTGATTATCTCATTTGACAAGTAAACTAACTTTGATTTTTGTCCTTACAGATGCACAGACGACAAGTAAGTACAGAATACTTATTCCTAACAGTACAGATTTATGTTTTAATGCATACTTTTTTACTCCATGTACAATATAGTGAAATCTCATTAATTTTGGTTATATAGCCACATCGTAGAGGGCCTGTCTTATGAGGATAGCCCTATTAGGGTGTTTGGATCTCACAGAGAAGGATTACCAGCTCAGGACATATAAACCAGAGTGGAGAGCCATATCTCTCTTTCTGACATATTCCTATTTGCAGGGGCGGACACTGACAGTGCAGTGTCCATGTGCGAGACTTGTGTCTATGCCCCCTCCTTATAAAGCCACACCCAAAAAACACATGCAGATTTAGGGCTCACTCACACTGATGTTTTATCGGATAGCACTTGGTCCAATATTATACCATGGGCCAGTGCAGATCTAAAAATTTTTTTTAGAATGCTGTACGATGAACACACACAGAGACAATAGAGAAGATGACAAAATTATGTGCTCAGTCTTCTCTGCACCTGTGCTGCTATTTTGTCATGCTAGAGAATTGGATGACAATCAGATGACACTCAGATCAAATTCTGATTTTGATCCGAGTGTCATCAGCTTAATTGGGCTGATTCTCTTCCATGATAGAATATATGGCAGAGTAAGCGAGACCTAGTAAGTGAATTCACATTAAGCACAATAAAATAAAATATATACACACCCATTATTATTGTACAGCTGCTTCTTGAAATAGTGCTCTCCTTGCTTGAGATGTCAGTTTCGGTGCACAGCCATGTCATGATGGGTTTATAGTTGTGCCAAATTCCTTTCATTTTTGGATGATGGATCGATCGGTGCTCTGTGACATGTTCAGATTCTTCTCCATAACTTTTTTTTATCTGACCTGTCTGTTGTGTTCTTTGGTTTTCCTGATGCTGTTGATCCCTAATGTTCTCAAACAAACCTCTAAGGCCTTTACAGTACAGCTGTTGTTATACAGAAATTAAATTACATATAAGTGGACTCAATTTACTACTTATGTGACTTCTGGAGGCAACTGGTCACTCAGGATTTTATTTACGGGTATCAGCCTACAGGGGGCTGAATACATGTTCACTAGTGATGAGCGAGCATGCTCGTCCCTCCTCGTCACTGGATGGATCATCATGTTGCTCAAAATGCTCATTACTCAGCAAGTATTTTTTGAATGCTTGAGCGGGAGCTTCATTCCCTGCCCCACTTTTTTGGCACTTTCTAAACAGCCAACAAATGTGAGGATTGCCTGCCAGTAACCGTAGTGCTGTAGCCATCTTGGTTGTGGTATTACTGTGATTGGCTGGCCGTATAGTGTAATCAGGTCTATATAAGACCCATAATGCCATACTCGGCACACTGTAACATGGAAACAGGCAGAGTCGGGAGAGATGCTGGTGAAAGGTGTACAGAATTGTGGCTGCCTATCAGCCAGGGATTCAAACACATTTACATTTCTTTTACATCTTAGGTCTAATGGTAATAAATAGTGAAACTGCTATTAGCAGCACTTAGGGAGAGATTGTGCTGAAGGAGCGTGTAGGACAGGATAGGGTTGCACATCCTTTATGCTGCAGCCTGCCACTCATACCAAAACCCCTTATCAGGACTAATAATATTTTTTTTTGCTCTTAATCCTACAAATTGTTTTGAACAGGGAAACATTGTACACCATTTTTACTGTGGGAGTTGTGCATCAAAAGCATACAGCCAGACTTAGTTGGATTTCAATAGCATTGCTATATTACTCTTGCAGTGTAATCAGTCCATCTGAGATGGGCACATTTTCCTGCGATAGTAATCCTGCAAGTTTTTTCAGCAGTGAATTATTATACTGCATTTATAGTGCTAGAGTTGTGCATTGAAGCAAAAGAACATGTAGAGTAGAGGGGGTTGGGGATGTTATATATATATATATATATATATATATACTAGATTGTGGCCTGATTCTAACGCATCGGGTATTCTAGAATATGCATGTCCCTGTAGTATATGGACAATGATGATTCCAGAATTCGTGGCAGACTTTGCCCGTCGCTGATTGGTCGAGGCAACCTTTATGACATCATCGTTGCCATGCTGTGCCCGTCGCTGATTGGTCGAGGCCTGGCAGCCTCGACCAATCAGAGACGCGGGATTTCCAGGACAGACAGACAGACAGACAGACGGAAATCCCTTAGACAATTATATATATAGATACTAGCTGTTTCCAGTCAGCTAACGCTCGGCATGCTCATTGCTATCTAATTAACGCTGCTAGTGATTAAACTAAAGTAAATAATGAAAACATTCAATAGCGCTTACGCAGGTGGTAAATTAACTTAAAATGAAGTTAATAACAATAATAATAATTAAAAATCAGAATAATACTAATACATTTTATTCACAGTGTAAAATCAAAAGCAAACTGGATTCGTGTGGTAATGTGTGGGGACAGAGCCTCATGTGGTAATGTGTGGGAACGCAGCCTCATGAGGTAATGTGTGGGGACGCAGCCTCATGTGGTAATGTGTGAGGACGGAGCCTCATGTGGCAATGTGTGGGTACGGTGCCTCGAGCGGTAATGTGGGGAGACAGAGCCTTGTGTGGTAATGTGTGGGGATTGAGCCTCATGTGGTAATGTGTGGGGACGGAGCCTCGTGTGGTAATGTGAAGGGGCGGAATTATGTGTGGTAACATGGTGGGGTGCGGGATTATGTGTGGTAATGTGGTAGGGGGGCGGGATTGTGTGTGGTAATGTGGTGGGGGTGCAGGATTGTGTGTGGTAATGTGGTGGGGGGTGGGATTATGTGTGGTAATGTGGTGGGGGCAGGATTATGAGTGGTAATGTGGTGGGGGGCGTGATTGTTAATAATAATGTGGTTGGGGGGCGGGATAATTTGTGGTAATGTGGTGGGGGGCTGGATTATGTGTGGTAATGTTGTTTGGGCGGGATTGTGTATGGTAATGTGTTGGGGGCGGGATTGTGTGTGGTGATGTGGTGGGGGCGGGATTGTGTGTGGTAATATGGTGGGGGGGCGTTATTGTGTGTGGTAATGTGGTGGGGGGCGGTATTGTGTGTGGTAATGTGGGGGGTGGGATTGTGTGTGGTGATGTGGTGGGGGTGGGATTATGTGTGTTAATGTGGTGGGGGCAGGATTGTGTGTGGTAATATGGTGGGGGCTGGATTGTGTGTGGTAATGTGTTGGGGGCGGGATTGTGTGTGGTGATGTGGTGGGGGCGGGATTGTGTGTGGTAATGTGGTGAGGGGGTGGTATTGTGTGTGGTAATGTGGTGGGGGGGTGGGATTGTGTGTGGTGATGTGGTAGGGGGGCGGGATTGTGTGTGGTGATGTGGTGGGGGCAGGATTGTGTGTGGTAATGTGGTGGGGGGGCAGGATTATGTGTGGTGATGTGTAGGGGCGGAGCTACTTTGCAGGAGGCGGGATTAGCGAGTAATCACGATGCCTCTTATATATATAGATACAGGTTGCTAGACTGCCGTAAAAAGTATTAACCTCTTAACAATCCCCGATACGCATTAAAATGGCAGCCAGTAAGGGGCCTTATTCCCTTATTGCCGTTTTAAAACAGCGATCGGGAAAAAGCCTATAGCATATACCCAGAATCAGAAATTCTCTGGGGTGTCAGCTACTGGGGGTTGCAGAGACCCTGTAGAACACGATCAGGGCCAGTTTTCCAGTGCCTAATCATCTGATCGTCATTATTCAATGAATAACAGTGATCACGTAAAAAGTGTGCCCTCTGTAAACCCCGTTTCCACCCGAGATGTATCCATACATCCCTGTAACCTGGTACTTATTGGCCTGGGACATATGGATACATCCAAGTGATTTTGTGTGCACAGAGGCTGTGTGTGCACGATCGTTGCCGTGTGTCAGCTGATTTTGACAGCTACACCCGACACTCAGTGCCAGGAGTGGTCCCGCACCTCTCCCAGCACTTTAACCCCCTAAATGCTGTGATCGAACTTGATCACAACATCTTGGGAGCAGGCGGAGGGAAGAAAGCCTATCTGTCTTTAGATCGGAGACCCCCCAACGTCTTCGCGGGGTCCCGATAGTTGCCATGGTCACCCGATGTTGTCATGACAACATCTGGGTCACCAGAGCTAGCAAAGTTGCTTGATTATGCTCAAAGCATAATCAGAAACTTTGTCAGTGTAGCGCTGACAGCTTGCATAGCATAGGGATGCTGCTGCATCTATCTAATATATAAAGCTGAATGTGTGTGTGTGTATATATGTATGTATGTAAGTGTGTATGTCCGGGATTCGCATCTGCACCGTCGCAGCTACAGCCACAAAATTTTGCACAGTCACACGTTTGGACCCCGAGAGCTTCATATGCTATGTTGTGAGGCTAAATTTAAACCCGGCGCATTCCAATTCACCAAACAATTTTGCCCCTATCTACATAATGGGGAAAAAGTGAAAGGAAAAGTGTAGGAGACAAATTGACAGCTGCCAGATGTGAACAACGGGGACTTAAAGAATGAGAGTGATGGCGCCAAAGAGTATATGCGTATAGTTGCTAAGGTGGGGCCCCAACTTGGGATACTCACCATACACGGGGATATGAACACGCACAAAATGCGCCACACACTACCACGTATACCACGTACTACACATATACCACCCTCAGCAAACATTTCACCACACATACACCAACCTCACCATATAAAAGTCGAAACACAAAAGTCGCCACTCAAAACTCGCCACGCGCAAAATTCGCCACATGCAAAACTCGACACATGCAAAACTAGGCTTGCGGAAAAATTGCTACATGCGCAAAAGTTGCAACACATGCAAAAGTTGCCTCACATGAAAGTTGCACATACTCAAAACGCACCACACATAAAACTCGCCACGCGCAAAATTTGCTGCACACAACTTGCTACACTAACCTGTCACATGCAAATCAACACATAAAAATTTGCTACATGCATGTCGCCACACAAAACTCATCTCACAAAAGTTGCTATATGGATGTCGCCACACGCAACTCAACACACACAACTTGACACATGAAACTCGCTCTAAAGCACACACAAGTCTGGTATTATCCTTCAAAAATAAAAATCTGATTAATAAGCAAACTACAAGAGCAACAAATGTACCATATAGGAAACACGGCAGCTGTCAGTCACATGACCTGTCTATTATGTGTATGTGTGAGCTAATATATACTGCCGGGGGGAGGGCTTCCTGTTGGCTGGGGATTTATCAGGCTGCCATTAGCAACCAATCACAGCTCAGCATCTATTTTGCTACAGTTAATTAATCTGAGCTCTGATTGGTTAATATAGGCAACAAAGGACATTCTCAGTATAACAAAGCTTATGTGAGGTAATAGCATGTCAGTTAGGGTGTGTTGGTGGAAAGTCTGATGTTAGTTACATTACCTCTATGTGAGAGGATATAGAAACTGCCAGTTACATACTATTTTTACCACAATAATAATAATGCCTCATAAGAAAAGGAATTCCATGGCACGAATGTCAGCTGATGCCAAAAGAAAAGCTTGCAATATGGGCCAATGAAAAATGTGAAGACCGAGAAACAAGGCTGACACACATGAGAACAGCAGCTGCTTCCTCAAGAGCCAATGAACTTTCTGAGCAGAGGGAAAAGAGGCTTGCAGGCAAGAGAACAAGAGCTGCTTCCTCAAGGGCCAATGAACATTCTGAGGAGAGGGAAGCGAGGCTTGCAGACATGAATACATTTTTGTTAACACATTCTATTTTGCTAAGAGTAGTTATTAACCAGGGCGAAGCCGAGTAGTACAGATACAGTACTATAAACGCGATCAGACTGCAAAAAATGAAAGTCCCATATTGGGACAAAGTAAAACATTTAAAAAAAGTTTAAAAAAGTTTTAAAAGAATTGTAAAAATATAAAAATTTCTAATAATAAAAAATTCAAATATATTGTAAATATAAACAATAGAAGTACACATATTTGATATTGCCACATCTGAGAATGACCCAACCTATGAAACTGTCCTACTAGTTAACTTCTTCAGTGAAAACCGTAAAAAAAATAAAAACAAGGCCAAAAACTATGCTTTATTATCATACCACTGAACAAAAAGTGCCATAGAACGCTATCAAAAAGAAGAATGTAAGTAAAAATGGTACCGCTGAAAACATCATCTTGCCCACAAAAAACAAGCCACCATACAGCTCCATCAGCAGAATAATACAAAAGTTATAGCTCTCAGAAAAAAGCCATGCATTATTATTTCTATAAAATATTTTTTTTTTGTGTAAAAGCCAAAACATTAAAAAGCTATATTAATGTGCTACCACTGTAATCATACTGACCCGAAGAATTAAGCTACCTTATCAATTATACTATATGAGGAACAGCATAAAAAAACTCTTAAAACAATTCCTGAATTGATGATTTTTGTTCATTCTGCCTCCCAAAAATTGGAAGAGAAAGTGATTAAAAAAAATCAAGTCCCACAAAAAGATGCCATATGACATCATTCATTTTGTTTGCAAGACTTATTTTATTTGCCAGCATACCTTTAATACTACTACCATATTTCTTACTTCTACTCACCTCCCTACTTTCTTTGCTTGCCCCAGCCCTGTCCCCTAACTCCTCATTGACCTCTACTGTCTCATCCTCTCTGTCTACTCTATCTATCCCCGAATGGGCTCCGCAGGCTCCCAGGACCTGTACTCTGGTCCATGACCCTTCCAATCCACCAAATGGAATCTTTTGCCACATACCACCTTACACCCCATGATGGCATTCACCTCGTAATCGTCCGTAGACAAACCCGAAGTCCCGGCAGATGACTCGGAAAACCAGGATATGTGAACGGGATTTGGGAGGGACACATGAAAGGTGTCGGTGATGCCTAGGTGTGGCGGAAGGGCCGACAGTAGACCACAGGGTTAACCTGTTTCAGGACCTTGAAGGGACCCAAGTAGCGAGGTGCAAACTTCATGGACTCAACTCGCAGCCTGATGTTATGGACGGAGAGCCACACTAAATCGCCAGGAGCAAAGGTCAGAGCGGGGTGCCGATGTGCATCATCGGAGACCCTCATTCTCTCCTTAGAGACCCAGATGGCATCCTGTATGTAGTCCCAAATGTCACGTGCCTCCACAGCCCAGTCTGCCACCCTGGAGTTGGTGGAAGACACAGGTATGGGCAAAGGAACCCTCGGATGCTGGCCGTAATTAAGGAGGAATGGGGTCTGCCCAGTGGAGTCAGCTATGGCATTGCTGATTGCAAACTCTGCCCACGGTAGCAAGGATGCCCAGTTATCCTGCCTGTATGAGACAAAATTTCACAGGTATGTGACCAGGGTCTGGTTGGCCCTCTCTACCAACCCATTCGTCTCAGGATGGTATGCTGAAGAGAGATTCAGCTCGATGCTGAGAAGACGACAAAGCTCTCTCCAGAACTAAAAGGCAAACTGTGGACCCCGTTCACTGACAATTTTGTCTGGCATACCATGTAGGCAGAAAACGTGCTTAATAAACAATGCCACCAAGGCCCGTGCAGAAGGTAGCCGTGGAAGAGGAAAAATGAGGAAAAATAGTCGGTGACTTGGGTAAGCCCACTACGAAGTCCATCCTGACCATTTCCCAGGGCCTGTCCACCACTGGCAGGGGGTAAAGTAGTCCAGCAGGCTGTTGTCAAGGAGACTTATTCTTGGCGCAGGAGACACACGCCCGAACATAGTCTCCGATGTCATCGGCCATATGAAGCCACCAGTATGTCCTTGCCAGAAGCTCAGATGTCCTTTTGGTCCCAAAGTGTCCACCCACCCTGGACGAGTGAGCCCAAGAGAGAACATCTGGTCGCATATTAGATGGCACAAAAGTCTTGCCTGGGGGCACAGACTCTTGCGAAACCGGGGCCACGGTCCTCACGCTCTCAGAAGGGACAATAAGCCGAGGCTCCTCCTCCTCTGATGACACTACAGAGCAGGAGAGAGCATCGGCACAAATGTTCTTCTCCACAGAAAGAAAATGGAGGGTGAAATGGAATTGGGAGAAGAAGAAGGACCATCTAGCCTGTCGAGAATTCAACCTCTGGGCAGTCTGTATATACACCAAATTTTTGTGGTCGGTGTAAACTTGGAAGGGAAAGCGAGCCCCCTCCAGGAGGTATCTCCACTCTGAGAAAGTTAACTTCATGGCTAGCAACTCCCTGTCCCCGATGGAATAATTCCTCTCCGCTGGTGTGAAGGTCTTGGAGAAGAAGAAGCAAGGATGCTTCTGACCTTGAGCATCCTTCTGGAAGAGGACTGCTCCAGCACAGACGGAAGAGGAATCCACCTCCATGATAAATGGTTTATCAACATCGGGGCATTGTAAAATGGGAGCGCTAGCGAAGTGTGACTTAATAGAGAGAAAGGCCTTGGACACCTCCTCCGACCACAATTTGGGATTTGCTCCCTTCTTGGTGAGGGCAACCAAGGGAACTACCAAAGTTGAGAAGTGGGGAATGAGCTGGCGATAATAATTAATGAACCCCATACAGCGCTGCACCGCTTTAAGAGAATGGGGTTCTTGCCAGTCCATCACAGCCTGTAGCTTGGCAGGATCCATGGACAATCCCCTGGCAGAGATGATATAGCCCTGGAAAGGCATGGATTCCTGCTCAAACACACACTTCTCCAACTTGGCATAGAGGGAGTTTGCCCTTAGGAGGTCGAAGACTTTCCAAACATCTCTCCGGTGGGAGTCTATATCTGGAGAGTAGATGAGAATATCATCCAGATAGACTATGACTGAGGTGGTGAGCATATCCTGGAAGATATCACTCACAAAGTCTTGGAAAACGGCAGGAGCATTATGGAGCCCGAAGGGCATCACCAGGTATTCATAGTGCCCTTCCTTGTTGTTAAATGCCGTCTTCCATTAGTTTCCCTCACGGATGTGAGTCAGGTTGTAAGCACCCCGCAGATCAAGCTTAGTAAATACCCTCGCTCCCTGCATCCTATAGAATAGCTCTGATATCAGAGGCAGAGGGTATTTGTTCTTAACGGTGATGGGGTTAAGACCCCTATAATCTATGCATGGACGTAGTTCTCCATTCTTCTTCTGAACGAAGAAGAACCCGCCCCTGCAGGTGACACTGACTTCCTAATGAATCCTCTTGCCAGATTATCCTGAATGTATTGGGTCATCACCTCCGTCTCCGGGAGACCGCAGCAGAGGTGGATCGAGATTCCCCCTGTGCAGCGGCAGGAACTCGACACCTAACAGTCAGAGGCTTATTTTACTGTTTCTACTCTGTGGAAATTGATGCCACTTGTTATGACCTGGTGGTTAGGAGCACCTGGAATGACCTGATGGTTAAACTAGATGACAGGACAAGCTCTGGGGAGTGGGATCTCTGCTGACCGCAAACCCTAATCCTATCACACACACTAGAAATAGCCGTGGAGCGTACCTAACTCTCCCTAGACGCCTCTTCACAGCCTAAGAGCTGACTACCCCTAAAGATAGAAAATAAAGCCTTACCTTGCCTCAGAGAAATTCCCCAAAGGAAAAGGCAGCCCCCCACAAATATTGACTGTGAGTTAAGAGGAAAGTCACAAACACAGGAATGAAACAGGTTTCAGCAAAGGAGGCCAGACTTACTAAATAGACTGAGGATAGGAAAGGGATCTATGCGGTCAGCACAAAAAACTACAAAAAGCCACGCAGAGTGTGCAAAAAGACCCCCGCACCGACTCACGGTGCGGAGGTGCCACTCTGCACCCCAGAGCTTCCAGCTAGCAAGGCAATATCATGTTAGCAAGCTGGACTAGAACTTAGCAAGTACTAATAAATATATTCAGTACACAATGAACAACAAATGAACTAGCAGGGACTTAGCTTCTGCTGGAGTAGACAGGTCATCAGAAAGATCCGAGAGAGATCTGAACCAGTACTGATACATTGACAGCTGGCATGAAGTAACGATCTGAGTGGAGTTAAATAGAGAAGCCAGCCTAGCCGCAAACGAGGGCAGCTGAGGAAGCAACCTCAGAACCAACAGTTCCACTCACAGCCACCAGAGGGAGTCCATGGACAGAACTCGCCGAAGTACCATTCATGACCACAGGAGGGAGTTCGAGAACGGAATTCACAACAGTACCCCCCCTTGAGGAGGGGCCACCGAACCCTCACCAGAGCCCCCAGGCCGATCAGGACGAGCCAAATGAAAGGCATGAACCAAATCGGCAGCATGGACATCGGAGGCAACAACCCAGGAATTATCCTCCTGACCATAGCCCTTCCATTTGACCAGGTACTGAAGTTTCCGTCTCGAAATATGAGAATCTAAAATCTTCTCCACCACATACTCCAACTCCCCCTCGACCAACACCGGAGCAGGAGGGTCAACGGAGGGAACCATAGGCGCCACATATCTCCGCAACAACGACCTATGGAACACATTATGGATGGCAAAAGAAGCTGGAAGAGCCAAACGAAACGACACAGGATTGAGAATTTCAGAAATCTTATAAGAACCAATGAAACGAGGTTTAAACTTAGGAGAAGAAACCTTCATAGGGACATAACGAGACGACAACCAAACCAAATCCCCAACATGAAGTCGGGGACCAACACAGCGACGGCGGTTGGCGAAACATTGAGCCTTCTCCTGGGACAATGTCAAATTGTCCACTACATGAGTCCAAATTTGCTGCAACCTGTCCACCACAGAATCCACACCAGGACAGTCCGAAGGCTCAACCTGCCCTGAAGAAAAACGAGGATGAAAACCAGAATTACAAAAAAAAGGCGAAAACAAAGTAGCCGAACTGGCCCGATTATTAAGGGCAAACTCAGCCAATGGCAAGAAGGTCACCCAATCATCCTGATCAGCAGAAACAAAGCATCTCAGATAGGTCTCCAAAGTCTGATTAGTTCGTTCGGTTTGGCCATTTGTCTGAGGATGGAAAGCCGAAGAAAAAGACAAATCAATGCCCATCTTAGCACAAAAGGACCGCCAAAACCTTGAAACAAACTGGGAACCTCTGTCTGACACGATGTTCTCCAGAATGCAAACAAACCACATGCTGGAAAAATAATGGAACCAAATCAGAGGAGGAGGGTAATTTAGGCAAAAGTACCAAATGGACCATCTTAGAGAAGCGATCACAAACCACCCAGATGACCGACATCCTTTGAGAGACAGGAAGATCTGAAATAAAATCCATGGAAACATGCGTCCAAGGCCTTTTTGGGACTGGCAAGGGCAAAAGTAACCCACTGGCATGAGAACAGCAGGGCTTGGCCCGAGCACAAGTCCCACAGGACTGCACAAAAGAACGCACATCCCGTGACAAGGAAGGCCATCAAAAGGACCTGGCCACCAAATCTCTGGTACCAAAAATCCCAGGATGACCAGCCAACACCGAACAATGAACCTCAGAGATAACTCTACTAGTCCTTCTGTCAGGGACAAACAGTTTCTCCGCTGGACAACGGTCAGGTCTATCAGCCTGAAACTCCTGCAGCGCCCGCCGCAAATCAGGTGAGATGGCAGACAGAATTACCCCCTCTTTGAGAATACCAGCCGGCTCAGGAACTCCCGGAGAATCAGGCACAAAACTCCTTGAAAGGGCATCGGCCTTCACATTCTTAGAACCCGGAAGGTATGAAACCACAAAATTGAAACGGGAGAAAAACAGCGACCATCGAGCCTGTCTAGGATTCAACCGCTTGGCAGACTCGAGATAAGTCAGATTCTTGTGATCCGTTAAGACCACCACGCGATGCTTGGCTCCCTCAAGCCAATGTCGCCACTCCTCGAATGCCCACTTCATAGCCAACAACTCCCAATTGCCAACATCATAATTACGCTCAGCAGGCGAAAACTTTCTAGAAAAGAAAGCATATGGCTTCATCACAGAGCCATCAGAACTTCTTTGAGACAAAACAGCCCCTGCTCCAATCTCAGAAGCATCAACCTCGACCTGAAAAGGGAGTGAAACATCTGGCTGACACAACACAGGGGCCGAAGAAAAACGACGTTTCAACTCCCGAAAAGCCTCAACGGCCGCAGAGGACAAATTCACCACATCAGCACCTTTCTTGGTCAAATCAGTCAACGGTTTAACAACACTAGAAAAATTAGCGATGAAGCAACGGTAAAAATTAGCAAAGCCCAGGAATTTCTGAAGGCTCTTCACAGATGTAGGCTGAGTCCAATCAAAAATGGCCTGAACTTTAACAGGATCCATCTTGATAGTAGAAGGGGAAAAAATGAAGCCCAAAAAGGAAACCTTCCGAACTCCGAAGAGACATTTAGACCCTTTCACAAACAAAGAATTAGCACGAAGGACCTGGAACACCATTCTGACCTGCTTCACATGAGAGTCCCAATCATCCGAAAAGACCAAAATATCATCCAAATATACAATCATGAATCTATCCAAATACTTTCGGAAGATGTCATGCATAAAGGACTGAAACACAGATGGAGCATTAGAAAGCCCAAATGGCATCACCAGGTACTCAAAATGGCCCTCGGGCGTATTAAATGCTGTTTTCCATTCATCGCCCTGTTTAATACGCACAAGATTATACGCCCCTCGAAGATCTATCTTGGTGAACCAACTAGCCCCCTTAATCCGAGCAAACAAATCAGACAGTAGAGGCAAAGGGTACTGAAATTTGACCGTGATTTTATTAAGAAGGCGGTAATCTATACAAGGTCTAAAAAAAAGCCACAAAAAAGAACCCTGCTCCCAACGGTGACGACGACGGGCGAATATGCCCTTTCTCCAAGGACTCCTTTATATAACTCCGCATAGTGGCGTGTTCCGGCACAGATAAATTGAAAAGTCGTCCCTTAGGAAATTTACTACCAGGGATCAAATTAATAGCACAATCACAATCCCTATGAGGAGGTAGGGCACTGGATTTGGGCTCATCAAATACATCTCGGTAATCCGACAAAAACTCAGGGACTTCAGAAGGAGTAGAGGAAGAAATTTAAATACAAATTTACATTTTTTTACTTTAACTTTTTTTATTATTATTTTTTCAGCCACTGGGCGCCGCCATTTTGCTTTGCAGGAGTGTAAGTGCAGCTGCAAGACACTTACACTCTGCAAATATGGCAGCCCTGGGCATAGACATCTGTGGTCAGTGTCCGACACTATAGTTTAGATTGAGCTGCTCCCTGCTGTGATCTGGCCATGCCCCCTGAATCGTCCACATCACAGCAGATGGAGGAAACTGGTGCCATCTTTCTGGAGCTCACAGTGTGCCTGTGAGCTCCAGTTTCCCAGCATAATCGCAGGAGCCCTGGGGTTATAGGAGCATTAAGAGGAGGAAACCAAGGATAGCACAGGAGGGAGAAAGGAGCAGCGCCGGCAGCAGTGAAGTAATATCTGCGGGGGCGGGGGAGAAGTAATCTAATCCTATCCTTTGTGATGCTGACTCTGAGCAGTGTATCTCCTCCCATGTGTGTTACTGTGCTGAGCTGTGTATCTAATCCAATCCTGTGTGATACTATGCTGAGACGTGTATCTAATCCTCTCCTGTGTGATACTGTCTGCTGAGCCATGTATCTAATCCTACCCTGTGTGATACTGTGCTGAGACGTGTAGCTAATCCTCTCCTGTGTGATACTGACTGAGCTGTGTATCTAATCCTCTCCTGTGTGATACTGTCTGCTGAGATGTGTATCTAATCCTCCTATGTGTGATACTGACTGCTGGGCCGTGTTTCTAATCCTCTCCTATGCACTCCTCTCCCCCCTGTTATGTGTGATCTATATGGCGGTATTGTGAGAAGACTGGCGGTATTATGTGTAAAGTATATGGCGGTATTATGTGTGATCTATATTGCAGTATCATTTAAGATCTATATGGCGGTATTATGTGAGAACACTATTGCGTCGTTATTTGCGATCTATATGATGGTATTATGTGAGAGCTATAGAACAGTATTATGTGTGATCTGTATGGCGGTATTATGTGTGATCTATATGGCGGTATTATGTGAGAACACTATGGCAGTATTATCTTCAGAAAGTTGACTCTAGGGTGGTTCTGGCTGAGCACCTGCACACGGGTCTGGGGTAATAGAGGGGGCAGCATGACCTCCAGTTAGGTGCAGTCAGGGGAAGGCTGGTGAGGCAGCTGAAGAGAGGAGTCTCATTTGTATCATTACTATATGGCTACATTTCCCCCCAGCGTCACCCCGACTGTGCCTGTCACCTCGCTTTCACACATCGCCAGGACAGGATCTGAGGAGGGGAATGGGGTCTTTGCATGCAAAGTCTGGATCAGAGCAGGCATCAATCAGCAGAAATGTTTCCTGGATTTCTGTGGAGCAGACAAGCAGTCGGACCTTCCATGTGTATAAAAGACAGCGTTCTATGTACAATCCCTGGCTGCTTCGCACACCGAACAGGGTGCCCCCCCCATAGACCAGCACACTGCTCTCCTGAAATACTCTGTGCCGCTGTCACCCTGCTCCCTCCACCATATATCTCCCAGAATCTTTGCTGCCTGCCATCCTCGGTGACTGTCTACTTGTCAGTATCACTTTGCAGTCACTAACAAAATGGCTGCTCACTGTGTTCCTGAATATCATCCGCTCTTATCCCGTAGCAAACACCCAGAAGGGGAGGAGAGGAGACATCACACATGTCAGCACACTCCGCCCATAATTACTGCAGTGCTGTAATGTGAGCTAGTTGTACACTAGGTTTTTGGCAACTTTCAGTAGCCGCTCCCCCTAGTGTTTAAAAGTGGAAATGCCAAATCTTTTAATATTATTTTTCATATTTTACTAAATTATAAAAAAAATGATAACATTTTTTAAGAAAATGTAAACATTTTTTCAATCGCCGGAAAAATCTTTTTTACTGATGGCACCTTCCCTTTAAGCAAGTAGAAGATGAAATCATCTCTAAAAGGCCTAAAGTTGAAGATGACACATTTCCTTTGCATTTTAGGCAAAAAGTGTATATATATTATATATACATATATATATATATATATATATATATATATATATATTATTTCAGACGTTAATTTATCCTGTTAGGGTTACATCTTTTTCACTATCATTGTTAGGAAAGGCCAAGTGATGTAAATTTTGCATCTTTATAAAAACCTAGCCTCCTCTAACCTTCTGCCAAAACAGCAGCTAGGTGCTGCCTAGCACTCTGAAAATGAAAATGGTGGAGGCCCACAAAGCAGTAGAAGGCTATAAGAAGAAAGCAAAGCATTTTCAAGTTTCCCTTTCCTCTTTTCAAAATGTAATTTAGACTGACTGTTAAAGACTTCCAGAAAGATTTAGCAGACTCTGGAGTTGTGGTACATTGTTCTACTGCTGAGAGACACCTGCACAATATGGCCTTCATGGAAGGGTCATCAGAAGAAAACTTCTCCTGTGTCCTCACCATAAAATTCCACATCAAGAGTATGCAAAAGAACACTTAAACAAGCCTGATGCATTTTGGAAGCAAGTCCTGTTTTAACCAAGGTTAAAATAGAACTGTGGCCACAATGATCAAAGGTATATGTGGGGAAAAAAGGGCACAGAATTTCATAAGAAGAACATGTCACCAACCATTAATCATGGGGGGTTGGTCAATCATTTTGTGGAGTTGTGGTGCAGTCCATAGCAGGGGCAACTTTTCATGGGTAGAAGGGAGAATGGATTCAATGAAATTTCAACAAATTCTTGATGCAAACATAGCACTTCCGTAAAAAAGCTGAAGTTGAAAAGTGGATGGCTTCTACAAATGGATAATGATGATCCTAAACAACCATCAAAATGCATAATAGACTAGCTCCAAAGACGCAAGCTGGAGGTTTTACAGTGGCCTTCGCAGTCCCCTTAACTGAACATCATTGAAAATCTGTTAGACCTCAAAATAGCAGTGCATTCAAGACAACCCAGGAATCTCACAGAACTGCTTAGAATTTTCCAAGGAAGAATGGTTGAAAATCCTACAATCAAGAACTGAAAGTCTTTTGGCTGGCTACAAAAAATGTTTACAAGCTTTGATACTTTCAAAAGGGGGTGTTACTAGGTACTAACCAGGCAGGGTACCCAAACTTTTGCATCTTCCCATTTTCCTTTTTGTAATTTTTAAAATGTAAAGGATTTAAAAAAAAATATATATATATATATAATTTTTTTTTTGTTATTATTATTATTATTATTGTTTATGTACAGTATTTTTTTTTCTGCCTAAAATACAAATGCAATATGTCATCTTTAACTTCAGGATTTTTAAAGATCATTTCATCTTCAACTTGCTTAGCTGTTCACAAAAGCAGTAACTTTGACCAGGGGTACCCAAACTTTTATATGCCCCTATATATTGTGAGATAATGATAGAGGATAGATATTTTCCTAGAATCTTGATATATGATTGGTCTGCAGTTGAATCTCATACTTTCCAAAGTGGATTTTTCAAAAATTTGATAATAGGGTCGGGAAAAAATATTGATGGGGTTGATTGCTCAATTTCTAGTGCATTTTTCATACTAGAACAAAGCTGTTGATTAAATAAGCATTCTCAGAAAATGTGCCTTTTTCTAATCAAAATACACAAAGACACATTTTTTGATACAGATATATCTGAAACAAATATTTAATGTGTGCACATACTCTGAATCAACAATAAAAATGCATTTAAATAGGTATTTTGTTGAAAACACTGTCTGCGAATTCACATACACAGTGTGTTCAATAAAATTGTGTCGTAGTGCGGTATGTACATGCACTGACTTCGGCACCACACTGTGCAGGCACCGTCCATCCAGGCTTCATACAGAAGGAGGCACCCAGCATTATATATATAATAAGATATATATATATATATATATATATATATATATATATATATATATATATATATATACAGTATATATATATATATGTACAGTATATATATAGCATATATATACTGTATATATATATATATATATATATATATATATATATATATTACAAATTACTCTACTCTCTACAGTTGAAACATTTTTTTTAAATTAAATTATATTTATCTCCCATTACTCTAGTACAGCCATGTGGGGATAGACTGACTCAACCTTCAGGATATATATACAGTGATTGGTATCGTTCGTCTTCAAATTTGTGTACTTGGACAATTGAAGTCCCATATGGCCAGATTGAGCTTTACTTCAGTTATATATAGTAAGTATTGTCTATGTGTGCTCTAACTTTTCCTTTCTCAACACCATCCTTTGTCTCCCTCATACCATTCTAGCCCTTACAACTTTTTTGGATTCCTCATACTGTATAACCAATTATATATTTTACCATTAAATTGGAATTTTCTTTTCTTACTGAACAGCTTGGAAAATACTAATGGTACTTGTGATTCTGGGTATGTGAAAATATATGATGGACATCCTTGGAACTCAGTTGTCCTTGGGAAGATTTGCCACCCGACAAGTCAAAGGTTTTACTCATCATCCAATGTCATGACATTGAAATTTGTTAATGAGAACTTCAGAGGATATTTTGAAGCTTGGTATTATTCTCTATCATCTACAGGTAATATGTATGTAAATGTATAACATATTGATGACATAGCATACTACTTGACAAAAATAATAATAATAAACACGTACAATAAGTACATGATAAAATATGTGTCAAGCTTCCATAGAGTGACCTTGCAATTATCAATCTGAATCTAGTATTCTGATAAACCCAGCATTAAAAAAATACATGTCACAATTCAATACATTAGTCACAATTTATTCATTATAGTATTGTATAAATATTGGTAGTTTTTGCGATGAGTAAACATCAATGTTTGATTTCTTTTTCTGCTCTAAATTTACAAATCCATTATGGATCATTGAGTTAAGATCATAATTATTATCCTTATAGCGTATTGTGAATATTTTACTTATTATTAACTTTTTTGTCATGTTTATTATGTTGATTTCCAAAATTATATTTAAAAATTAATAAAGTTTTCCCTTTTTTATGTTTTATTTTCATGTGTGTTTTATCTAGAACTTCCTTCCACTGGTAAGTTAAATATGGTAGATATTAAGATAAGAAAGCAGAGCATACCTGTAAAGATTTACAGCAAAATTTTACATTAAATTTTCCTTGTCTGAAATGTTACTGTATTTTGCTAAATTAATTTAAAAAAAAATTTGACATGTTTTCTCTCTTCCTAATTTTGCATGTCACTCTATGATATCTGATTTACGTTTCCTGTAGGTGTCAGAGCATTTTCATCATAGTGTATAGTGAAGGTTTTACTGTGTACTGTTTAGTTATTGTACTTTTAAACTAATAAGCTAATAAATGTTTTATTTACATCTTCCTATTACTAAGTCTATAAGGTAGCCTTAAAGGGGCTTTCCATTTTAAAGTGCCAAAACATTTTTATATATATCATTGTTAGACATTTGTCCCAGCTATCCCAGGCTGTGCTTCATTCACCTCTGTTTGCTGCCCTTTGTTGTGCTCTACATCAAGTTTTGCAGATTACCCTGCATGGCTTAGTGATGTCATCGCCATGATTATATTTAGGCCCATTAGGACCCACACCTGTTTCTTAGGATAGAGATTCAAGTAATAGTTTGGTATGCTCCACCTTCTGTGCACAACGTGGTTAACCTGTTTCTATTCTTGCCAACATCCATTTCATCCATCCTGCTGTTCCCAAATTGTTGATGGTACCATGTACTTGCACCCCACATGCCATCCTGCCAGCTGCACAAATGCTCAGGGTCTGTGTACCCACCTAGACATGGGGCTTAGTGGGTTCACTTCACAAGGTGAGCCTCACAGAATCCTAGGACCATGGATCACAAAGGTGCAGCAGACACAACACTCTTGCCATTGGATACAGACTATTTACCTGGACAGGTTGTGCAACTTGATGTAAGCCAATGTGACCTTGATCAAGCTTTGCAAAACTTCTCAGCCTGTATAGATACACTGCCTCAAACTCCTGCAATCTCAAAACCAGCTCCTCAACACCTGCAACACTCAGCTAGGGAAACATCTCCACATTTGTCTACTCCTGCACTTTTTAGTGGCAATCATAAGACCTGCCTTGGTTTTGTGAACCGAAGCACCATACACTTTCAGTTGTGTACTCATCAGTAGTGATCGTTGTACCTGTGGATGTTTGAGTTCTGCAGGTTCAGCAGAACATCTAAAAAAGGTTAGGTTCGGGTACCAGATGAACTGAACCCAGACCCCAATCAGATGAATGGTGAATTGGAACACAAACATCCGTTGTTTGCTACATTGTCATCTGCCTGACAGCGGGGCAAACACGGGCTCTGATCGGTAGGTAAAATCATTATTGCTCGTCAGAGAGCTGCAGTTCCCATGCTGTCAAAAGGTCTACCTCCAGTCACAGACATCAGGTGATGAGAAAGTACTACTCTCATCAGCCTGTGCCTGCTGTTGCTGATAACAGCTAAAGCAGGCGCCACTGCTGGGAGTATTAATCAGCCGGCACCTGCGCTATAAATAAATAAATTAGAAAAAATGACTTGGGGTCTCGTCTATTTTTGATAACAAGCGCAGGCAAAACTTACTGCTGCTGGTCAAAACTGACACAGGGTCCCCCCTATACTCAATAACCAGAAAAAGCTATGCAGACAGCTGTAGGCTGATATTAATACCATAGGAAAGGGCCACTTAAATTGGCTCTCTCCCAAACTAAAAACATCAGCTTTCAGCTGCCACAGAAATAAGATGCACCAAATCTGGTGCTTAATCTAGCTCTTCCCACTTGCCTTTGTGCTGTGGCAAGTGGGGTAATAGTTGTGGACTTGATATCAGCTTTGAATTGGCAGCTGACATCAAGCCTAGTGGTTAGTATTGGAGCGGCGTCTATAAGAAGCTCCCATACTCCTTACTTCATAGTTATATTATAACATAGACACAGCCGGAATAAAATCCTTTAAGTAAAAGAAAGACACTGACATCTTTATTTGGAATAAAAATAAAAAGCTCATTTATACTCACCTTCACACCTAATCCATTGAAGCCCATATCACTTGTAAAAAACAAAAAATAATAAACCATAATACTCAGCTTGACACTTAATCCACTGATGCCCATGTCCCTTGGAAAAGAAGAACATAAACAATCATATCCCTCACCTGTCTGATGTGAAGATAATCCATACTGTCCCACAACGATCCTGATAATTTGGAGAGCAGTCACATCATTAACCACTGTCCCGTCAGCCAGAACACACTGACATAGGAGAGTAATCGCTCCTTCACTGTCTAGCATTGAGTTGCTGTGAGGAAGTTCACCAGAGTGAAAAGCTAATGAACTTCAGTGACCTCATTTATGGCACCTCTCGATGTGTGATAACTCTCTAAGCAGTGCTGTGCCCTTAGCGAGGTCACCGGGGTTCATTAGCTTTGAACTCAGGTGAACTTTCTCAAGGAGTCTGTGTCATTATTTCAATTAAAGGATTTTATTCTAGCTGTGTGTCTTTTTTACAATCTAACTATGGGGTTAGTAATGATATCAACCCCACAACCATTATCCCGCCTTGCCATGACACTAAGGCAAGTGGGCAAAGATCCAGAATTGGTGCATCTAATAGATGTGCCCTTTCTGGGGGGCTGCACGCTGCTATTTTTAGGCTGGGGGGAGCAATATCCATGGCCCTTTACCAGTCTGAGAATAAATAAAAAATAGTGTGTGACCCTTCTAGTCTTGATAACTAGCCTTGATAAAGCTGACAGCTGAGAGTTGGATCCGGCAGCTTTCAGTTTTGCCTGCTCTGGTTATGTCATTTTTTTAAATTTAGTTATACTGTACATATAGTTGCAGAGGTTGATGATTAGCACACAGTTAATAATAGGGCCTTTAAAAATTAAAATGTACAGTAGATGTTGGTGATGTTCTGCTCTATTTTTTGTAAGTTTAGATATATTGTGAGACAGTGATAGAAAAATTGTCAAGGAAAGATATTTTTTCCTAGATCTTGGTCAGTGTTTAGTTGAAGCTTAGACTTTCCAAAGTGTTTTTTTGAGAAACTCAATAAAAGGGCCTGAAATCAGATTGTGGAAAAGTAAGGATAACTTCCCAGTTTATAGTGTATTTTAGATTAATTGGACTAGCCTGTTTCATATAGAAGCAATCTCACAAAGCTTTTCATTTCCTAAACCTGTGTGAATATACTGTATATGTAGTTTAGTGTAGTGTGATAATGTACTCACCAATCATCATCTTATGCAGTTTACAGCGCCACTGAAGTCCTCTTTTGGGTCATATAACTTCTATTCCAACTACCACTGAAGATTATGTCTCCCTTTGCAATATAAGTCTCTGAAGCATCGTAGACTACAATAATATAAATTAACTTTTTGAAGATATTCAAATTTTGTGCTATACACCTGTAGGTTGAAAAGTTATGTGATGGCATAATAAAGTTTGTCTTTTGGAACTAATCATCCTTGATTGGACGCTATCTACTTACCTTTGTCTGGATGACACAGTCATTGCTTGCTTAGCTGGCAACAACCACTGGACTGGCCTGTGTTAAGGCCCCGTCTCACATAGCGAGATCGCTAGCGAGATCGCTGCTGAGTCACAAGTTTTGTGACGCAACAGCGACCTCAGTAGCGATCTCACTATGTGTGACACGTACCAGCGATCAGGCCCCTGCTGCGAGATCGCTGGTCATGTCAGAATGGCCTGGACCTTTTTTTGGTCGTTGAGGTCCCGCTGACATCGCTGAATCGGTGTGTGTGACACCGATCCAGCGATGTCTTCACTGGTAACCAGGGTAAACATCGGGTTACTAAGCGCAGGGCCGCGCTTAGTAACCCGATGTTTACCCTGGTTACCAGCGTAAATGTAAAAAAAAACAAACAGTACATACTCACCATCTGATGTCCGTCAGGTCCCTTGGCGTCTGCTTCCTGCTCTGACTGCCGCCGTAAAGTGAGAGCACAGCAGTGACGTCACCGCTGCGCTCTGATCTCACTGTACGGCGGCTCAGTCAGAGCGGGAAGCAGACGGCAAGGGACCTGACGGGCAACAGATGGCGAGTATGTACTGTTTGTTTTTTTTGGTAACCAGGGTAAACATCGGGTTACTAAGCGCGGCCCTGCGCTTAGTAACCCGATGTTTACCCTGGTTACCCGGGTGCTGCAGGGGGACTTCGGCATCGTTGAAGACAGTTTCAACGATGCCGAAGTCGTTCCCCTGATCGTTGGTCGCTGGAGAGAGCTGTCTGTGTGACAGCTCCCCAGCGACCACACAGCGACAAAACAGCGATGCTGCAGTGATCAGCATCGTTGTCTGTATCGCTGCAGCGTCGCTGTGTGAGACGGGGCCTTTAGATCCCAAGGGGTGACAGCAGATAAGAATGCACCCATTTGATACTTTAGAGCAACCTATGCCTAATGTTTCTTTTTTTTTTTAAATGATCAACTACAACGATGACATAACACTAATTGATAAAAAATATCTGAATTAACTTGCAGTTTCACACTAATTTGAACACTTAGAGATTCGATTCACGGTTCGCAAAAGAAAATAAAAAACTTACTCAGCACCCTTTCCAACACTGCTGAAGCATCAGAGAGAGGGCTAATATCGTTTTGCAGAGCCGCTCGAGCTTCTCCATAATGCCCTGTAGCTATGACATTTAGCGGATTCTCAGACCTTGTACAGTGGAGGTCAGTACCTGGGCCAGCGCAGATCATTGGCTCCCAGTGGAGCACAGTTTGTACGGCAGAGTCATTTTCCATCTCCAGAGTCATGGGGTAAGTCTCTCTTTAGTATAGAGTGTCAGCTCTAATGGTCAGTGGGGTCTTCTTTCTATCCTTTAACCCCTTCATGACCGGAGCTTTTTTCAGTTTTGCGTTTTTGTTCTTTGCTACCCTTCTTCTCAGAGCCATAACTTTTTTATTTTTCCATCAATATGGACATGTGATAACTTGTCTTTTGCGGGACAAGTTGCATTTTTGAACAACACCATTAGTTTTACCATGTCGTGTACTAGAAAACAGGAAAAAAATTCCAAATGCGGTGAGATAGCAAATTAAAAGTGCAATTAGACACTTGTTTTTTGTTTGTCTTCTTTATTAGGTTCCCTAAATGCTAAACCTGTCCTGCCATTATGATTTTCCAGATCATTATGAGTTCATAGACACCAAACATGTCTAGGTTCTTTTTTATCTAAGTGGTGAAAAAAAAATTCCAAACTTTGTAAAAAAAAAAAAATAGTGCTATATTCCGATTCCCGTAGTATCTCCATTTTTCTTGATCTCGGGTTGAGTGAGGATTTTTTTTTGCATGCTGAGCTGACATTTTTAATGATACCATTTTGGTGCAGATATGATCTTTTGATCGACCGTTATTGCATTTTAATGCAATGTCGTGATGAGCAAAAAAACAAAATTCTGTCATTTTGACTTTTTTTGTCGCTACGCCGTTTAGTGATCAGGTTAATCGTTTTTTTACTGATAGATCTGATTCTGATTCCGAACAAGGCGATACCAAAAATGTGTATGTTTGATTTTTTTATTGTTTTATTTTGAATGGGGCAAAGGGGGGTGATTTGAACTTTTATATTTTCTATTTTTTTCTATTTTTAAAAACTTTTTTTTTTACTTTTGGCATGCTTCAATAGTCTCCATGGGAGACTAGAAGCTGCCACAACCCGATCAGCTCTGTTACATAGAGACAATGCTCAGATCACCTCTATATAGCAGAATTACTCACTTGCTATGTGAGCGCTCAAAGCAAGCCATCACTGACAACCATAGAGGTCTCCAGGTCATGCCAATGAACTGGTGACCCGCGATCACGTGACGGGGGTCATCGGTTGGCGGGTTTTTGGCTCGATGGTCAGAAGCGCGAGTTAAATGCCACTGTCAGTGTTTGACAGCGGCATTTAGCTTGTTAATATGATACAATACGATACACTTTATTGATCCCAGGGGAAAGTATGGTACTACAGCAGCAATACAAGCAG
The DNA here is from genome assembly GCF_051348905.1 of Ranitomeya variabilis. NCBI lineage: Eukaryota > Metazoa > Chordata > Amphibia > Anura > Dendrobatidae > Ranitomeya > Ranitomeya variabilis. Next base: position 60,771,588 of record NC_135235.1, read on the forward strand.
CAGTACATAAAATATTAGGACACAAATCTTGCACAAGTATACCAACATTACATAACAAATAAATGTGGGTAGTTCAGAATGTAAGTTCGCAAGGACAGGGTCCTCTCCCCTCTGCACCAGTCTGTCATTGTAAATTTGTTTACTCTAAACGATATCTACAACACTGTACGTAACCCCTTTTCTCATGTACAGCACCATGGAATTAATGGCGCTATATAAATAAGTAATAATAATAATAGTATATAAGTCACTGTTAATTGATATTTGTACACCAGCAATTAGTCATTGTTGTCTACCACCCTTAGGAAATTAATATACATCCCCATAGCAGTAGGTACAAACGATTTCCTGAATTTCTCCTTCTTGCACTTTAGTAGGATTAGACGGCTGCTGAATGTGCTCTTCTGCTTCAAGAACAGCTCGTATAGTGGATGTGTATTATTGATCATTATAGCCCTACACTTCTTCTGAATCCTATCCTCCAATACCTCCTCAAAAGAGTCCAGATGGAGGCCAACAACCGCGCTTGCCTTCTTGATAAGTTTGTTGAGCTTATTAGCGTCAGATACTCTCACACTACTACCCCAGCATATGATAGCAAAAAAAAGGCGCTTGCCACAATGGACTGGTAGAACATTTCCAGCATTTTACTGCACACATTGAACGACCTGAGCTTCCGAAGAAAGTACAGTCTGCTCATTCCCTTCTTGTAAACTTTTTCACCTCCAATCGAGTTTACTGTCAACAATCTCAACCTCTTGGCCAGCAATATTGGTCAGTAAGTAATTAAATAATCCTCCTTTTTCCTTCTATAACTCACCACCAACTCCATGGTTTTCTTTACATTTTGTTCTAGACAGTTAGTCTGGCATCAATCCACTGTCAGAAACCACCCTTCTGTATTCCTCCTTTCCCCCGCTCCACACAATGTCCCCTATAATCACTGAGTCATCTGAGAATTTTTGGAAGTGACAAAAATCTGATTTAGGCTATGTGCACATGTCAGGATTTCTTGCAGAAATTTCCTGAACAAAACCAGACATTTTCTACAAGAAATCCGCATGCGTTTTTTTTTGCGTTTTTTTGGGGGATATTTTGCGTTTTTTTTCCGGTGGCTCTGAATGCAATAATAAAGTGGGAAATCCACAAAAAATCCACAAAATTAATGAACATGCTGCGTTTTTTACCGTGATGCATTTTTTCGTGGAAAAAAACGCAACATATGCACAAAAATTGCGGAATGCATTATAAATGATGGGATGCATATGTATGCGTTTTTAAGCATTTTTATAGAGAAAAAACGTGAAAAATCCTGAACGTGTGCACGCAGCCTTATACTGAAACTCAGCTGTATACAATGTGAAGAGGAAGGGCGACAGCACTGTACCCTGAAGGGCTCCAAAACTGCTACATACACTGCCAGATACCACCTCTCCCAACCTTACAAACTGCGGCCTGTCTGTCAGGTAGTCGCTTATCCAGTTCACTATCCCTTCATCTACCACCATATCAGTCAACTTATTTCGTAGTAAGGGTGGCTGTAAGGTATGGAAAGCACTTGAGAAGTCAAAAAACATGGCGCGCACTACAGATCCATCATTGTCCAAGAATGAATGTACTGTATGTAGCAGAGACACTACCACATCATTTACCCACAATCTCTGTTGGTATGTAAACTGTAGGGGGTCAGTAAAAGCCCTCACCCTCAGACACAAGTGAGTATTATTCTCTCCAAGGACTTCATAGCATGTGATGTTAAGGCCACTGGACGATAGTCTTGTAGGGAAGTTGGAAAAGTGGTCTTAGGAACCGTCACCAGGAAGGTGGTCTTCCACCGTTCTGGTACACCCTGTGATTGAAGGCTCCAGTTAAACAGGTGCTGGAAGACAGCACACAGTTGGTTTGCACACGCTCTGAGGACATGTGGGCTGAGGCTATCAGGCCCAGATGCTTTGCCAATAACAAGCCTACTAAACTGTTTTCTCATGTCGCTTTGGGAGGCCGTGAAAGCCGGCAGTTTATCCCCCAATGTCAATTCTGCCGATCGTTTCCCTACTCCATCCCCTATTCCTGATGACGCTGTGCTTGTGTTGGTGAATCTGTTGAAAAACTCATTAATTTCATCAGCCAAGGGCAGATTCACTTCTGCACGCTCTGGCTTTGTTTTAAACCCAGTTAGCTGTTTCATGCCAGACCACACCTCCTTGGAATTGTCGTGTGACAATTTATTTTCTAATTTAATTCGGAATTCCTCATGGGCATTCCTAATTTTCCCCTTTAAATCATTTTGTATCAATTTCAGTTTCTTTGTATCCTTCATCTTAAATGCCAGTTTTTTCTTGTTTAGTAAGTGTTTCAATTCTTTTGTAATCCAAGGCATGTTATTTGTGTAACATCGAATCTTTTTAGCTGGTACAACAGTGTCAGTACAAAAATTTATATAATCAATTACTCGCCCGAGAATATTATTTACATCATCATGGTCTCCCCAGTCGCATATCACCTCCCAGTCTGTGAGGTCAAAGCAGTCTTGTAGAGCCTCCTCCGCCACTGGAGTCCTCTTCCTGATTAGTTTTTTGTTATTTTTTGCTAACAACAGGTTGGTATGATGGAGACAATATTATGAGGTTGTGGTCTGATTTCCCCAGGGGAGGCAGTGCAGACAATGAATTGGCATCTTTAACATTTGCATAGAGGAGGTCCAATATACTGTTGTCCCTTGTGGCACATTTTACATATTGATAGAACTTTGGAAGAGCCTTTGAGATCATGGCTCTGTTAAAGTCCTCAGAGATTACAGTTAACGAGTTTAGGTGCTTTGTCTGAAGGCGAGCCAACACCCCTGACAATACTTCCCCAGGTGCCTCTCGGTTTGCGGATGGAGTTATATACATGACTACCGTAATACAAATGGAGAATTCCCTAGGTAGATAGTAGGGACTGAGGCCAACTGCTAAGAGTTCAATGTTTTGACAGCAATGACTTTCCTTCACAGTTACGTGCTGCTGATTGCACCATCTGTTATTAATGTATAGTATCACTCCACCACCCTTCTTCTTACCACACTTAGCTTTGTCTCTATCAGCCTGAACCATGTGAAACCCTGGAATAGAATCACTTCAATCAGGAACCTCCCCATGTAACCAGGTTTCTGTAAAGCACATAAGGCTGCATTCCTTGAACTCAGTTTGGGTTTTACACAGGGCTGGCAGTTCGTCCATCTTACTTCCCAGCGAGCGTACATTACCCATGATAATGGATGGGACTACTGGTTTAAACCTTCTTCTCCTGGACTTCATCTTTTTTCCTGCTCTGCAGCCTCTGAAAGGTCTCCACACTTCACGGGGAACAAGGGGTATGGCCACAGCTGGAGTAGCCTTCATCCTGCTCAGCTCCAGATGTCGATCCCTTGAATACACAACACATTTAGTGACAGACTTAGGGGCAACCATCAGATCAGTGTCTCTGTCCTTCACTCCAGTCCGTGCCATAACTGACTGTTTCCAGTGTTCGCCTCTGTACACGGATGGCTGCATCAGTAACCAACAAGGTAGAAGTTGTGTGTATTTTGGAACTGTAGCTGGCAGTGGTTGCATTAGATTCATGTCTATGGGTGCGTCGAAAAACCGGTATCCATTTAGGAGTTGCATGTACCTGTAGGGGGGATGTACATAGTAGTGGCAGATCCAGGTGCTGATCCAGCGCTGCGTGTCCAGAGGCAGTTGGTTGTATGGGTGAGTGGTTTCTGCCTTCCCACAATGGTCCGTCATACAGGAACAGTGCGATCCACAGAGTATAAACCATCCATCAATCCATGGTTACAAATTAGGAGTCCATAAAGGTACAAAGGCCAGTAGAAAGTCCAAAAGAACAGACAACATACAGAAAGAAAAGAAACAAAAGAGTAGCTGCTGCTGCAATGGGCTGCCAGTAGCATGGCGCCGTGCTATCGCCTCTGTCTTGCAGAGAGCAGATAGGCACGTCTCCTCACTCCGGATACTAGAGAGAGAACAACTGAGAGTGGATCGCGATTCCACCCGCGGCTATTCCAGGCACATGTCAGCTGTTCAAAACAGCTGACATGTCCCGGGAAAGATGTGGGCTCACCGCCGAAGCCCACATCAAAGGGAGCAAGTCCAACATTGGCGTACTATTATGCCCGATGTCAAAAAGGGGTTAAGTGCAAGCTCTTTGGGTCAGTGAGGTCCTCTATCTCTCCAGTAGAGTTTATGCTCTTATGATCAGCAGGATCCTCTCTCCTCTTCCCATGTGTATTTTCTGAGCAATTAAAATCTTTCCAATATTGAGATTCACGCAAATGTAATAGCCATAAATCAATTTTGGGGGGAAAATTCTGAGAATTCGGCAGATTTGAAGTTCAAAAGATCCACTCAGCTCTGCTCACTAGTTATTTGCACTGTTTTTAATCCAGGGATTTTATCACTTCATTTGTCAAGTATCTAATGAACAAGTGAATATCCATTTGAACTCAAATCTCAGATAATCCAATAAAAAAATATTTATATGTGAATGTGAAAGTGTCCTGAAATATAAACTAGGATTTGCTGCAGGTGTGACAGCGTTAGCGTAAATACACTATTGTAAAGACAAAATGAAATTACCTTGAGCACATTTTGTGACAATTTGTCTAATAATCTATTATATTTATGCAGGGTGGGCCATTTATATGGATACACCTGGGTGGGCCATGTATATGGATACACCTAAATAAAATGGGAATGGTTGGTGATATCAACAACCTGTTTGTGGCACATCAGTATATGGGAGGGGAATAACTTTTCAAGATGGGTGGTGACCATGGCAGCCATTTTGAAGTCTGCCATTTTGGATGCAACTTTATAAATGGCCCACCAAGGTGTATCCATAAAAATGGCCCACCGTTATTGCTGTGTTCTTTAAACAGTAAACATCAATGTTTCATTTCTTTCTCCTCTCTGATTTTACTTACTGTATCAAGTATGGACACGATGAGTTCTACACATAATATGTCTTATTGTCACAATATGTAGTGAAAGTTTTATTTATTATATACAATTTTTTGTCACATGTATTTCTCTTTACAGAATTGTAATTAAAAACAATAAAATGTTATCTTTTTCCCCCTCTCTATTTTCACGTGTGTTTTATCCAGAACCTTTTACCACTGGTAAGTGCTAATAAAGTACTGTATATATTCAATATTGTTGTGATAGAAAATATTAAACTCACATTTTGTAGTAGCAAAAAGGATCTACAAATGTATTTTAGTAGTTGAATTACACAGTTTAACACATGGGAAATGAATAAGACTGAGATTTATAGATTGGAGAAGAAGTGACAATCTTAATTAAAATGCAGGCATCTCCTTTTAGGACAAAAAACTCCTGCAATACCAACAAGGATGTATTTTGTGCATAGATAAAGAGTTATAGTTTGGACAGGTAATTAAGGCATGAAAGGTATTTTCAGAGGGTTGGAATACAAATGTACATTTGTTTACACATTGATAGCAAAGTGAAAGAGGCTTTGTCCACAGGAAATGCATCTTGAATTCAAGTGACACTGTTGTTTCCTGCAACGGAAATTCTGTACATTGACTCCAGACTTATTTCTCCGAAAGAACGTTCGAAATTTTGGAGTTTGTATAGATACGTTAATGAAGGGACATACATTTTCAGCTTCAGGTCAAATTGGGGAAGAAGATGCATATTTTTTCATAACTGTAATCCCTTCCTATAAGCCACAAATCAATAATTGGCAGAATGCTAACAATGGCCATGTCATGTTTGGTGTCTGGGAAAAGGTAAAATCCCAATAAAAATTCGATCTCGATCTTCTACGATTGTCAGGAGTGAAGATATCACATAAGTTGGGATTAATAAAATCCTGAAGGGCTGAGAGCATCCTTCAACCCGGCCCACATGAGGTCATCAAGTGGGGTGCGGAAGTAACTTAGTAGCTGATAAAAGATCAAGGCAAATTATGATCTGGTTTCCTGTGGAGAGATACACTTCGCTGTATACATAAATCCAGCTCATTGAACGTATCCAATCGAAGTGCCCTCCTTCACTAGCTGAGTCATCGCTGTGGTCAGCGAAGTAAATTTCTTTTGTTTTATCCTTTCATTTTATGTAATTGTATATGCTGTATTGTTTTGTCCCCTTTGTAAAATATTTTGTATATTTTTATAAAAACACTGCCCCATTTTGGATTAAATATAAAATATAATAGTTCTGTTCCTTTTGTTTTTAACCTGCAGCCTGAAGCCATATGCTACCAGAACCAGGAGAGATATATAACCAGCTGCAGCTTGGATAGACCAGGCTGTTGCACAACTCTTAGGGTAACCAATATATCTCAGCTAGAAGAGTATAGCCCATGAATTAAAACATAACCTTTACTAATGTTATTAAAATGGACAAACAATATATAACAAATAAAAGTGCTCACGCCGAAAACTGTGCATAATTAAAAAACTGGTTTGATCTCACCAATTATGGATAAGAGATCCCTACATAGGTGACAGAATCCCAGGGAGGGTCCGATACTTGTAGAGCCATATATGAAGGGGATAGGGACCTTTTCCTTACTAATCCCCTGTCGTGCCCCAGCAATAACTCCTGTCCTTACAAGGACAGGCCCGAATGAGCCCTACTACGGGCACCCCCCACCGTGTGTATTATAGTCAACGCCTCCCAACGCGTTTCTTCTCCGGTCCCGGAGATTCATCAGGGGAGTTTCACAAGTTCATGAGCATAGTGTGCTCAGAAGTCCAGAAATCAGGGGTATATGCAGTGGCTATATACCATCCAAACGGTGGATATTCTCATGCGGTGATCCACCACTATAGGTGAGTCAAACGGTAATGGCATCCGCTACCCGCTTATAAAAATCACAAATAGAAAAGTCCCACCCCCCGCGGGGGTCTCAATTAATCAATAATCGCCCCTCTTAGGTTATGGTACCTCTATACATAGAATACGGCATTTGCCTAATTCACAGTCACTTTCACTTTTAATATTATATAATAGGGGTGGAAAGTGACTGTGAATTAGGCAAATGCCGTTTTCTATGTATAGAGGGCCACAGCGTTCCAACGGCAAAGCGCGGTATGGTCCGGTAAGTTCCGGTACCATAACCTAAGAGGGGCGATTATTGATTAATTGAGACCCCCGCAGGGGGGTGGGACTTTTCTATTTGTGATTTTTATAAGCGGGCAGCGGATGCCATTACCGTTTGACCCACCTATAGTGGCGGATCACCGCATGAGAATATCCACCGTTTGGATGGCATATAGCCACTGCATATACCCCTGATTTCTGAACTTCTGAGCACACTATGCTCATGAACTTGTGAAACTCCCCTGATGAATCTCCGGGACCGGAGAAGAAACGCGTTGGGAGGCATTGACTACAATACACACGGTGGGGGGTGCCCGTAGTAGGGCTCATTCGGGCCTGTCCTTGTAAGGACAGGAGTTATTGCTGGGGCACGACAGGGGATTAGTAAGGAAAAGGTCCCTATCCCCTTCATATACGGCTCTACAAGTATCGGACCCTCCCTGGGATTCTGTCACCTATGTGGGGATCCCTTATCCATAATTGGTGAGATCAAACCAGTTTTTTAATTATGCACAGTTTTCGGCGTGAGCACTTTTATTTGTTATATATTGTTTGTCCATTTTAATAACATTAGTAAAGGTTATGTTTTAATTCATGGGCTATACTCTTCTAGCTGAGATATACAGAACCAGGAGAGTCAGCCTCTATAAAACAAGACTGGTGGGGGCAGCAAATAGTACTTGAGTTCTCGTGGAGCTAGCCGTGACCTTACCGGAGGTATATACACATATCCTCAGTACAAATAACATTGTGGGTTATAGATAATTTAGTACTAAAGAATGCATAATTGGTGGAAGAAGGTTGAACTTAATGGACCTAGGTTGTTTTCCAACCTTTGTAACTAGGCATTTAGGCTATTTTTTTTTTATTTTTTGACTAGAGCATCCAATGTATTTCATATCGCAAACAGTAAATTAAATGGATAGTATCACAATTAATAAAAAAAATAATAGGATGTAGTTAATTAATTGTATAGGTTTTTTGGTATACTGCCACACATTCGATTTGTACAAAACTTTAGTGGAGAGCCTTGTGGAATTATTGTTTTTTTTTTTATATATATATATTTTTTCCAGATCAGGGCATCCACCATCGGATCGCATTCTCCCCCTCTTTAGCTATTCCGTTTGCTCCTTGGTGGGAGGAATGTTTCATTTTCAATGATGTCTTAGATTCACATGTACTGTTCTTGAGGTTCATACTGAATTCCTGTGCATTGCTTTGACTGCAAATCCTATATCCAAAAACGTAGAATGCTTTGTTTTCAGAAAGTTTGTCAGTTGAAATTCAACTCTACCCGCTGACAGTTGCCATCCCATACATACATTAGCCTCCTTATGGTAAGTTCATCAAAGCAAAACGCAATAGCTCAGATGGAAAAACTTTTATTAACCCCTTAGTGACAGAGCCAATTTGGTACTTCATGACCGAGCCAATGTTTACAATTCTGATCACTGTCACTTTATGAGGTTATAACTCTGGAACGCTTAAACAGATCCCGCTGATTCAGAGAATGTTTTTTCGTGACATATTATACTTCATGTTAGTGGTAACATTTCTTCGATATTACTTGCGATTATTTATGAAAAAAAACAGAAATATAGCGAAAATTTTTAACATTTTGCAATTTTCAAAATTTGTATTTTTATGCCCTTTAACCCCTTTCTGACATATGACGTACTATCCCGTCGAGGTGGGGTGGGCCCGTATGACCACCGACGGGATAGTACATCATACGCGATCGGCCGCGCTCACGGGGGGAACGCCACCGATCGCGGCCGGGTGTCAGCTGCATATCGCAGCTGACATCCGGCACTATGTGCCAGGAGCAGTAATGGACCGCCCCCGGCACATTAACCCCCAGCACACCGTGATCAAACATGATTGCGGTGTGCCGGCGGTATAGGGAAGCATCGCGCAGGGAGGGGGCTCCCTGCGGCTTCCCTGAGACCCCCGGAGCAATGCGATGTGATCGCGTTGCTCTGAGGGTCTCCTACCTCCTTCCTCGCTGCAGGTCCCGGATCCAAGATGGCCACGGCATCCGGGTCCTGCAGGGAGGGAGGTGGCTTACCGAGTGCCTGCTCAGAGCAGGCGCTGGTAAGCCTGCAGTGCTCTGAGGCAGATCGGTGATCTGACAGAGTGCTGTGCACACTGTCAGATCACCGATCTGTAATGTCCCCCCCTGGGACAAAGTAAAAATGTAAAAAAAAAAATTCTCCACGTGTGTAAAAAAAAAAAAATCCTAAATAAAAAAAATATATATATATTATTCCCATAAATACATTTCTTTATCTAAATAAAAAAAAACAATAAAAGTACACATATTTAGTATCGCCACGTCCGTAATGACCCAACCTATAAAACTGCCCCACTAGTTAACCCCTTCAGTAAACACCGTAAGAAAAAAAAAAAAAACGAGGCAAAAAACAACGCTTTATTATCATACTGCCGAACAAAAAGTGGAATAACACGCGATCAAACAGACAGATATAAATAACCATGGTACCGCTGAAAACGTCATCTTGTCCCGCAAAAAACAAGCTGCCACACAGCATCATCAGCAAAAAAATAAAAAAGTTATAGTCCTGAGAATAAAGCGATGCCAAAATAATTATTTTTTCTATAAAATAGTTTTTATCGTATAAAAGCGCCAAAACATAAAAAAAAGATATAAATGAGATATCGCTGTAATCGTACTGACCCGACGAATAAAACTGCTTTATCAATTTTACCAAACGCGGAACGGTATAAACGCCTCCCCCAAAAGAAATTCATGAATAGCTGGTTTTTGATCATTCTGCCTCACAAAAATCGGAATAAAAAGCGATCAAAAAATGTCACGTGCCCGAAAATGTTACCAATAAAAACGTCAACTCGTCCCGCAAAAACAAGACCTCACATGACTCTGTGGACTCAAATATGGAAAAATTATAGCTCTCAAAATGTGGTAACGCAAAAAATATTTTTTGCAATAAAAAGCGTCTTTCAGTGTGTGACGGCTGCCAATCATAAAAATCTGCTAAATAACCCGCTATAAAAGTAAATCAAACCCCCCTTCATCACCCCCTTAGTTAGGGAAAAATAAAAAAATAAAAAAATGTATTTATTTCCATTTTCCCATTAGGGTTAGGGCTAGGGTTAGGGCTAGGGTTAGGGCTACAGTTAGGGCTAGGGCTAGGGTTAGGGCTAGGGTTAGGGCTAGGGTTAGGGTTAGGGCTAGGGTTAGGGTTATTGCTAGGGTTAGGGCTAGGGTTAGGGCTAGGGTTAGGGTTAGGGCTAGGGTTAGGGCTAGGGTTAGGGCTAGGGTTAGGGCTAGGGTTAGGGCTAGGGTTAGGGCTAGTGTTAGGGCTAGGGTTATTGCTAGGGTTAGGGCTAGGGTTAGGGCTAGGGTTAAGGCTACAGTTAGGGTTGGGGCTAAAGTTAGGGTTAGGGTTTGGATTACATTTACGGTTGGGAATAGGGTTGGGTGTGTCTGGGTTAGAGGTGTGGTTAGGGTTACTGTTGGGATTAGGGTAAGGGGTGTGTTTGGATTAGGGTATCAGTTATAATTGGGGGGTTTCCACTGTTTAGGCACATCAGGGGCTCTCCAAACGGGACATGGCATCCGATCTCAATTCCAGCCAATTCTGCGTTGAAAAAGTAAAACAGTGCTCCTTCCCTTCAGAGCTCTCCTGTGTGCCCAAACAGGGGTTTACCCCAACATATGGGGTATCAGCGTACTCAGGACAAATTGGACAACATCTTTTTTCCAATTTCTCCTGTTACCCTTGGGAAAATACAAAACTGGGGGCTAAAAAATAAGTTTTGTGGGAAAAAAAAGGATTTTTTCACGGCTCTGCGTTGTAAATCGTAGTGAAACACTTGGGGGTTCAAAGTTCTCACAACACATCTAGATAAGTTCCTTGGGGGGTCTAGTTTCCAATATGGGGTCACTTGTGGGGGGTTTGTACTGTTTGGGTACATCAGGGGCTCTGCAAATGCAACGTTACGCCTGCAGACCAATCCATTTAAGTCTGCATTCCAAATGGCGCTCCTTCCCATCCGAGCTCTGTCATGCACCCAAACAGTGGTTCCCCCCACATATGGGGTATCAGCGTACTCAGGACAAATTGGACAACAACGTTTGGGGTCCAATTTATCCTGATACCCTTGTGAAAATACAAAACTGGGGGCTAAAAAAACATTTTTGTGAAAAAAAAAAAAGAAATTATATTTTCACGGCTCTGCGTTATAAACTGTAGTGAAACACTTGGGGGTTCAAAGCTCTCAAAACACATCTAGATAAGTTCCTTAGGGGGTCTACTTTCCAAAATGGTGTCACTTGTGGGGGGTTTTAATGTTTAGGCACATCAGGGGCTCTCCAAACGCAACATGGCATCCCATCTTAATTCCAGTCAATTTTGCATTGAAAAGTAAAATAGCGCTCCTTCCCTTCCAAGCTCTGCCCTGCGCCCAAACAATGGTTTACACCCACATATGGGGAATCAGCGTACTCAGGTCAAATTGCACAACAACTTTTGTGGTCTAATTTCTTCTCTTATCCTTGGGGAAATAAAAAAATGGGGCGAAAAGATCATTTTTGTGAAAAAATATGATTTTTTATTTTTACGGCTCTGCATTATAAACTTCTGTGAAGCACTTGTTGGGTCAAAGTGCTCAACACACATCTAGATAAGTTCCTTTAGGGGTCTACTTTCCAAAATGGTGTCACTTGTGTGGGGTTTCAATGTTTAGGCACATCATGGGCTCTCCAAACGCAACTTGGCATCCCATCTCAATTCCAGTCAAGTTTGTATTGAAAAGTCAAATGGCGCTTCTTCCCTTCCGAGCTCTGCCCTGCGCCCAAACAATGGTTTACACCCACATATGGGGTAATATGGGGTATCAGGACAAATTGCACAAAAATTTTTGGGGTACAATTTCTTCTCTTACCCTTGGGAAAATAAAAAAATTGGGGGCGAAAAGATCATTTTTGTGAAAAAATATGATTTTTTTATTTTTACGGCTCTGCATTACAAACTTCTGTGAAGCACTTGTTGGGTCAAAGTGCTCACCACAGATCTAGATTATGGCGCTCCTTCCCATCCGAGCTCTGTCATGCGCTCAAACAGTGGTTCCCCCCACATATGGGGTATCAGCGTACTCAGGACAAATTGGACAACAACGTTTGGGGCCCAATTTATCCTGATACCCTTGTGAAAATACAAAAATGGGGGCTAAAAAATCATTTTTGTGAAAAAAAAAAAGAATTTATATTTTCACGGCTCTGCATTATAAACTGTAGTGAAACACTTGGGGGTTCAAAGCTCTCAAAACACATCTAGATAAGTTCCTTAGGGGGTCTACTTTCCAAAATGGTGTCACTTGTGGGGGGTTTCAATGTTTAGTCACATCAGGGGCTCTCCAAATGCAACATGGCGTCCCATCTCAATTCCAGTCAATATTGCATTGAAAAGTCAAATGGCGCTCCTTTCCTTCCGAGCTCTGCCATGCGCCCAAACAGTGGTTTACCCCCACATATGGGGTATCAGCGTACTCAGGACAAATTGTACAACAACGTTTGGGGTCTATTTTCTCCTGTTACCCTTGGTAAAATAAAACAAATTGGAGCTGAAATAAATTTTGTGTGAAAAAAAGTTAAATGTTCATTTTTATTTAAACATTCCAAAAATTCCTGTGAAACACCTGAAGGGTTAATAAACTTCTTGAAAGTGGTTTTGAGTACCTTGAGGGGTGCAGTTTTTAGAATTGGTGTCACACTTGGGTATTTTCTATCATATAGACCCCTCAAAATGACTTCAAATGAGATGTGGTCCCTAAAAAAAATGGTGTTGTAAAAATGAGAAATTGCTGGTCAACTTTTAACCCTTATAACTCCCTAACAAAAAAAAAGTTGGTTCCAAAATTTGTGATGATGTAAAGTAGACATGTGGGAAATGTTACTTATTAAGTATTTTGCGTGACATATGTCTGTGATTTAAGGGCATAAAAATTCAAAGTTGGAAAATTGCGAAATTTTCAAAATTTTTGCCAAATATTCATTTTTTTCACAAATAAACGCAAGATGTATCGAAGAAATTTTACTGCTATCATGAAGTACAATATGTCACGAGAAAACAATGTCAGAATCGCCAAGATCTGTTGAAGCGTTCCAGAGTTATAACCTCATAAAGGGACAGTGGTCAGAATTGTAAAAATTGGCCCGGTCATTAATGTGCAAACCACACTTGGGGGTGAAGGGGTTAATCAGAGATATATGTCACAAAAAAATAGCTAATAAATAACATTTCCCACATGTCTACTTTACATCAGCCCAATTTTGGAAACAATTTTTTTTTTGTTAGGGAGTTATAAGGGTTAAAAGTGACCAGCAATTTCTCATTTTTACAACACCATTTTTTTTAGGGGCCACATCACATTTGAAGTCATTTTGAGGGGTCTATATGATAGAAAATAGCCAAGTGTGACACCATTCTAAAAACTGCACCCCTCAAGGTGATCAAAACCACATTCAAGAAGTTTATTAACCCTTTACGTGCTTCACAGGAACTGAAACAATGTGGAAGGAAAAAATAATAATAAATATACAGTGGGGCAAAAAAGTATTTAGTCAGTCAGCAATAGTGCAAGTTCCACCACTTAAAAAGATGAGAGGCGTCTGTAATTTACATCATAGGTAGACCTCAACTATGGGAGACAAACTGAGAAAAAAAAATCCAGAAAATCACATTGTCTGTTTTTTTATCATTTTATTTGCATTTTATGGTGGAAAATAAGTATTTGGTCAGAAACAAAATTTCATCTCAATACTTTGTAATATATCCTTTGTTGGCAATGACAGAGGTCAAACGTTTTCTGTAAGTCTTCACAAGGTTGCCACACACTGTTGTTGGTATTTTGGCCCATTCCTCCATGCAGATCTCCTCTAGAGCAGTGATGTTTTTGGCTTTTCGCTTGGCAACACGGACTTTCAACTCCCTCCAAAGGTTTTCTATAGGGTTAAGATCTGGAGACTGGCTAGGCCACTCCAGGACCTTGAAATGCTTCTTACGAAGCCACTCCTTCGTTGCCCTGGCGGTGTGCTTTGGATCATTGTCATGTTGAAAGACCCAGCCACGTTTCAACTTCAATGCCCTTGCTGATGGAAGGAAGTTTGCACTCAAAATCTCACGATACATGGCCCCATTCATTCTTTCATGCACCCGGATCAGTCGTCCTGGCCCCTTTGCAGAGAAACAGCCCCAAAGCATGATGTTTCCACCACCATGCTTTACAGTAGGTATGGTGTTTGATGGATGCAACTCAGTATTCTTTTTCCTCCAAACACGACAAGTTGTGTTTCTACCAAACAGTTCCAGTTTGGTTTCATCAGACCATAGGACATTCTCCCAAAACTCCTCTGGATCATCCAAATGCTCTCTAGCAAACTTCAGATGGACCCGGACATGTACTGGCTTAAGCAGTGGGACACGTCTGGCACTGCAGGATCTGAGTCCATGGTGGCGTAGTGTGTTACTTATGGTAGGCCTTGTTACATTGGTCCCAGCTCTCTGCAGTTCATTCACTAGGTCCCCCCGCGTGGTTCTGGGATTTTTGCTCACCGTTCTTGTGATCATTCTGACCCCACGGGGTGGGATTTTGCGTGGAGCCCCAGATCGAGGGAGATTATCAGTGGTCTTGTATGTCTTCCATTTTCTAATTATTGCTCCCACTGTTGATTTCTTCACTCCAAGCTGGTTGGCTATTGCAGATTCAGTCTTCCCAGCCTGGTGCAGTGCTACAATTTTGTTTCTGGTGTCCTTTGACAGCTCTTTGGTCTTCACCATAGTGGAGTTTGGAGTCAGACTGTTTGAGGGTGTGCACAGGTGTCTTTTTATACTGATAACAAGTTTAAACAGGTGCCATTACTACAGGTAATGAGTGGAGGAAAGAGGAGACTCTTAAAGAAGAAGTTACAGGTCTGTGAGAGCCAGAAATCTTGATTGTTTGTTTCTGACCAAATAATTATTTTCCACCATAAAATGCAAATAAAATGATAAAGAAACAAACAAAGTGATTTTCTGGATTTTTTTTTCTCAGTTTGTCTCCCATAGTTGAGGTCTACCTATGATGTAAATTACAGACGCCTCTCATCTTTTTAAGTGGTGGAACTTGCACTATTGTTGACTGACTAAATACTTTTTTGCCCCACTGTATAAAAAATGAACATTTAACTTTTTTTTGCAAACATTTTAATTCAGACCCATTTTTTTTATTTTCACAAGTGTAAAAACAGAAATTTAACCATAAATTTTGTTGTGCAATTTCTTCTGAATACGCCGATACCCCTTACGTGGGAGTAAACCACTGTTTGGGCACACCGCAGAGCTGGGAAGAGAAGGAGCGACTTTTTCAATGCAGAATTGGCTGGAATTGAGATTGGATGCCATGTCACGTTTAGAGAGCCATTTTGGAAACTAGACCCCTTAAGGAACTTATCTAGATGTGTGGTGAGCACTTTGAACCCCCAAGTGCTTCACAGAAGTTTATAACGTAGAGCCGTGAAAATAACAAAATTGCATTTTTTCTACAAAAATGATATTTTTGCCCCCCAATTTTTATTTTCAAAAGGGTAACAGGAGAAATTAGACCACAAAATTTGTTGTGCAATTTGTCCTGAGTACGTCAATACCCCATATGTGGGGGTAAATCACTGTTTGAATGCACAGCAGAGCTTGGAAGAGAAGGAGTGCCGTTTGACTTTTTCAATGCAGAATTGGCTGGAATTGAGATTGGACGCCATGTCGCATTTGGAGAGCTCCTGATGTGCCTAAACTGTAGCAACCCCCCCACAAGTGACACCATTTTGGAAACTAGACCCATTAAGGAACCTATCTAGATGTGTGGTGAGCACTTTGAACCCCCAAATGCTTCACAGAAATTTATAAAGTAGAGCAATGAAAATAAAAAAATCCTTTGTTTTTTCCTCAAAACCCCCCAAAACCAGTTTGTCCTGAGTATGCTGATACCCCATATGTGGGGGGGGGGCACTGTTTGGGCACACATCGGGGCTCAGAAGGGAAGTAGCACCGCTTGGAATGCAGACTTTGATGGGATGTCTGCGGGCGTCATGTTGCATTTGCAGAGCTCCTGATGTACCTAAAAAGTAGAAACCCCCAACAAGTGACCCCATTTTGGAAACTAGACCCCCCAAAGAGCTTATCTAGATGTGTGGTGAGCACTATGAACTCCCAACTGCTTCACAGAAGTTTATAATGTAGAGCCATGAAAAGAAAAAAATCATATTTTTTCCACTAAAATTATCTTTTCACCCCCAAATTTTTACTTTCACAAGGGTAACAGGAGAAATTGGACCCCAAAATTTATTGTGCAATTTATGCTGAGTAGGCTGATACCCCATATGTGGGGGGACCACTGTTTGGGTGCATGGCAGAGCTCGGAAGTGAAGGAGCGCCATTTTGGAATGCAGACTTTGATAGAATGGTCTTAGGGCGTTATGTTGCATTTGCAGAGCCCCTGATGTACCTAAACAATAGAAATCCCCCACAAGTGACCCCATTTGGGAAACTAGACCCCCCAAGGAACTTATCTAGATGCATGTTGAGAACTTTGAATGCCCAAGTGCTTCACAGAAGTTTATAATGCAGAGTCGCAAAAATAAAAAAATATTTTTTTTCCACAAAAAAGATTTTTTAACCCCCCAAATTTTTATTTTTACAAGGGTAACAAGAGAAATTTGACCCCAAAAGTTGTTTTCCAATTTGTCCTGAGTACACTGATACCCCATGTGTGGGGGGACCACTGTTTGGGCGCACGGCAGAGCTCGGAAGGGAGGGAGCGCTGTTTTGGAATGCAGACTTTGATAGAATGGTCTGTGTTGTGAACTATACTTCTTGGCTCCCTCTTGTGGTCACTAGTGATTTGGCACTTGGATTGTCCTTTACCAGGTTGGTACTCACCTGCTTCGTTAGGCCTGGGGTGTTGCTATTTAAACTTCCTGGATTCTCAGTCCAGTGCCTGGCATCGTTGTAATCAGTTCATTTCTGTTTGCTCCTGTCTTCAGGTCCTGGTTCTTTGCAAGATAAGCTAAGTCCTGCTTTCTTATTTTTTGTTATTTTGCTTTGTTCATATTTTTTGTCCAGCTTGTACAAAATGTGATTCCTGATATTGCTGGAAGCTCTAGGGGGCTGGTATTCTCCCCCCTCACCGTTAGTCGGTTTGGGGGTTCTTGGATATTCAGCGTGGATATTTTGCAGGGTTTTTTGCTGACCATATAAGTCATCTTACTATTTTCTGCTATTAGTCAGTGGGCCTCTCTTTGCTAAAATCTAGTTCATTCTTACGTTTGTCTTTTCTTCTTACCTCACCGTTATTATTTGTTGGGGGCTTGTATTACTTTGGGGTCTTTTCTCTGGAGGCAAGAGAGGTCTTATTTTCCCTGATAGGGTTAGTTAGTTCTCCGGCTGGCGCGAGACGTCTAGGATCAACGTAGGCACGTTCCCCGGCTACTGTTAGTGTTTGTGCTAGGATCAGGTATATGGTCAGCCTAGTTACCACGTCCCTATGAGCTGGTATTTATGTTTGCAGACTTTGCTGTGATCTCTGAGATCCTTTGCCATTGGGATCATAACAGGTCTGCGGGTGTTATTTTGCATTTGCAGCGCCCCTGATGTACCTTAACAGTAGAAACCCCCCACAAGTGACCCTATTTTGGAAACTAGACCCCCCAAGGCACTTATCTAGATGTGTGGTGAGAACTTTGAATGCCCAAGTGCTTCACAGAAGTTTATAATGCAGAGTCGTGAAAATAAAAAATATTTTTTTTTCCACAAAAAATATTTTTTAGCCCCCAAATTTTTATTTTCACAAGGGTAACAAGAGAAATTGGACCACAAAAGTTATTGTCCAATTTATGCCGAGTACGCTGATGCCCCATATGTGGGGGTAAACCACTGTTTGGGCGCACGGCAGAGCTCAGAAGGGAGGGAGCACCATTTGACTTTTTGAGCACAAAATTGGCTGTCGCGTTTGGAGACCCCCTGATGTACCTAAACAGTGGAAACCCCCAAATTCTAACTCCAACCCTAACCCCAACACACCCCTAACCCTAATCCCAACCCGATCCATAATCCTAATCACAACCCTAACAATAATCACAAACCTAACCCCAAAACAACCCTAATCCCAATCCTAACCATAACCCTAATCAAAACCCTAAATCCAACACACACCTAATCCTAATCTCAACCCTAACCTCAAACCTAACCCTAATCCCAATACACACCTAACCCTAATCCCAACCCTAACCTTAACCCTAATCCCAAACCTAACCCTAATACCAACCCTAATCCAAACCCTAACCCTAATCCCAACTCTAACCCTAACTTTAGCCCCAACCCTAGCCCTAACTTTAGCCCAACCCTAACCCTAGCCCTAACCATATCCCTAACTTTAGCCCTAGCCTTAACCCTAGCTCTAACTTTAGCCCTAACCCTAACCCTAGCCCTAACCCTAACTTTAGCCCCAACCCTTACCCTATCTTTAACCCTATCCCTAACCCTAACCCTAACTTTAGCTCCAACCCTAACCCTAGCCCTAACCCTAACCCTAGCCCTAACCCTAAGTTTAGCCCCAACCCTAACCCTAACCCTAGCTTTAGTCCAACTCCTCTAGCTGCCAGCCAGCAGATCATGACGGGCGCACTGCGCATGCGCCCGCCATTTTCTTACCGGATGAAGAAGCCAGCGGCCAGGAGGGGAGGCAGGAGGACCCAGGGACACCGGTAAGTATAACAGGGTCCCCGAATCCCCCTATTTCTCTGTCCTCTGATGTGCAATCACATCAGAGGATAGAGAATGACACATAGCTTTTTTTTTTCCTTTTGGCGCCACCGGTAAAGTTAATTACCGGCGATCGCAAAACAAGGGTCGGTAAAAACCGACCCCGATCATGTTCTTTGGGGTATTGGCTACCCCCGGCAGCTGAGACCCCAAAGATCTTCTGGGTGCTGGCCGGTGGGCGCACTGTGCACGCGCCTGCCATTTTTTGGCCGGAACAAGATGGTGGCACCCATCTGGAGCCACGAGGAGCACCGGGTGTGACAGGTGAGTATCGGGGGCGATCGGGGACCCCATTTCTCTGTCCCTTGATGTGCGATCACATCGGAGGACAGAGAAATTAAATGGAAAATCGCGTATTTTGTTTTTTTTTTTGCGACCGCCGGTAAACGGTTAATTACCGGTGATCGCAACCCGGGGGTTGGTAAAAAAACCCCGAATTATGTTCTCTGGGGTCTCGGCTACCCCCAGCAACCGAGACCCCAGAGAAAATTTGACTCTGGGGGGCGCTATTCACTTTTCCCACAGCGCCGTTAATTAATGGCGCTGTGGTTTAAGCACCCTTAACTGCCGCCGTTAAAAGGTGTATCGGCGGTCATTAAGGGGTTAAAGAATGTACCAGTATAGCAGGTACCAGGATGCAGTAACAGTCGGAGGCAGAAAAAGGGTTAGCAGAGGGATTTAATGTAACATCATTACTCCACACAGGGAGAAGATAAGTGGAGGGGAGGATGAACAAGCTATACTTGGTAAACTTAGGGGCAACAATGGTAAGATTGGGTAGGGGAGAGTTCAAAGGTATCAAATTTATCAATCTGATGTAGATGAGGAGCAGTCTCTGCGATGATGGCGGAGGTTTCCCGATTTGAGCACTTGAAGAACCAGGAGTCGTCCTGGTCCGGAAGAGGTCCTGAGTCCTGATGTCATCGGTGGTCCTGAGATGTCTGGTCGTGGGTCCTGGATCCAAGAGGAGAATCGCTGGAGAGGTTACAGTCCTTTCTTTTAAGAGCCGGCACAGCGCTGCAGTATGCGGAAGCAGATGTATGAGGCAGCCGTATTCGGTCAGTGGCCTGGTTGTCCCATCTCGAGGTGTGCTCCCTGCGGTCGGGTCGTGAAGAGGAATCAGTCGCGCTCAGTGGTATTATGGTAGTCAGAACTATCAGGGATACCAGGAGGCATCTCTGCCTATTGTATACAGTCTCTGTGGGCCCCTCGTGCTTTGGCCTACTTTGTCCTGACTACACAGCAAGGGAGGACTCACAGTCAACCTTCGTGCACTATACCTATACACTATACACTATACACTTTCCGCCGCCACTCTCCTTGTTCCTGCGCACTGTCGCCCTTTTATACTCTCCACGCCACCTGGTCTCAAGTTCAAAGGTCTGTCCAGAGAACTAAGCTTAACCCCCTGCAACTCGGGTGACAGCACCGATGGTTCCGGACTCGTCCCGGACAAGGCACACCAGGGACGGCTCTTCTCCGTAAACGATCATTAACTCCTTCACGATATTTGTCATGTCCCTGACTTGGATGCAAGCTCCGTCCCTGAGCCCACATCTTTCCCCGCACATGACTGCTGATTTAATTAGCTGTCATGTGCCTTTAATAGTCAGGAACAGTTAGGGGTAGGGATTTTAGTAGTAGCAGACAGCCCCCTGACAATGTCTCCTTCTCTGCAGTGCTACTAGCAGGGAGCAGGCCGCATCGCCACCATACCTTCTCACCTTTGACTGCAGAAAGAGAGATATTTTTAGGAGGCTGGTAGAACAAAAGTTGCTTTTTCACTGCACTGCTCAGCCCACTGTCAGGACATTACAATAGTGTGCAGCTCCATACTGTTATCAGCCTGTCTCCTGATGATAGCTGTTTCTCTGTAGAGGACAGGGTGTGTGACCATGGTCTCTTTTCTCAGGCTGGCAGTAATAATATTCACAAGGGGAACTAAACACTGGTGTGGTCCCAGTCGGGAGGGGGGAGCAGTGAGGAGTAGCTACTTTCACATGGAATTGCATTGCATAGCATTCGGCTCAGTGTTAATCTATGGGGCAGTTCACATCCCCGTTTATTTTCTCGAGCGTATTCAGCATGGGTGTAAAATTGCAGCATGCTGTGATTGTCACCGAGATTTGCCAATGCAAGCCTATGGGTGCGAGAAAAAATCACACAACACTCGGACCATGCGAGTGCTATCCGATTTTTACGCACCGGTGTCCTTTGAAAAGCCGACAATTCATGTGCTGTGTACAGTAAAATCACACTGACAGGTTAGAATCGAATAGATAGAATAGATATATACATATAGAATACATAGATATATAGATGTCAGTGACACGCACATATATATATGTATGTATATATATATATATATATATATATATATATATATATATATATATATATATATACACTCACCGGCCACTTCATTAGGTACACCATGCTAGTAACGGGTTGGACCCCCTTTTGCCTTCAGAACTGCCTCAATTCTTCGTGGCATAGATTCAACAAGGTGCTGGAAGCATTCCTCAGAGATTTTGGTCCATATTGACATGATGGCATCACACAGTTGCCGCAGATTTGTCGGCTGCACATTCCAAAGATGCTCCATACAAGGCAGGATGGATCCATGCTTTCATGTTGTTTACGCCAAATTCTGACCCTACCATCCGAATGTCGCAGCAGAAATCGAGACTCATCAGACCAAGCAACGTTTTTCCAATCTTCTACTGTCCAATTTCGATGAGCTTGTACAAATTGTAGCCTCAGTTTCCTGTTCTTAGCTGAAAGGAGTGGTACCCGGTATGGTCTTCTGCTGCTGTAGCCCATCTGCCTCAAAGTTCGATGGATGTAGATGTATGATGGATACATTGTAGATGGATGAGACCAAGATAGAGGTTTTTGATAAAACACATCATCTACTGTTTATCGAAAATGGAATGAGGCCTACAAAGTAAAGAACACAGTACCTACAGTCAAATAAGGTGGAGAGTCAAAAATGTTTTGGAATTGTTCTGCTGCTTCTGGTACTGGGTGCCTTCACTATTTGCAAGGCATCTTGAAATCTGAAGATTTTGGGATGCAATGTAGTGCTCAGAGTCAGAAAGCTGGGTTTGTGTTATGATCCGGTGACTTTGGAGCCGCATGAGACTTTCTCAGGAGAAGTGGAATCTATACTGACCGCAAACCCTGAACTAACACCGCAACTAGAAGTAGCCGTGGGGTGTGCCTAACAAACCCTAGACACCTCGACACAGCCGGAGGACTAAATACCCCTATAGATAGAAATAGGAATACTAACTTGCCTCAGAGCAGAACCCCAAAGGATAGGCAGCCCCCCACAAATAATGACGGTGAATAGGAGAGGAAAGACACACACAGGCAGAAAACAGATTTCAGCAAAAGAGGCCACTCTAGCTAAACAGGGAAAGATAGGACAGAATGCTAAGCGGTCAGTATTACAATTCTAAAAATATCCACAGCAGAAAATACAAAAAGTTCCACAATCTAACTAAAGACATGGAATGTATATCTGCAACTCCTGAGAATCCAACAAAGACTGAGAAAATACTGATACAATCTAAGCTGGACAAAAAAAACACTAAATAGCACTAAATTGTTAAGCACACAGCATGTGTGCCACAAAAACCAGACACATATCTTTGCAGATTTGGCAGCAAGGCAGGAGGAACCAGGCAAGGACAAAACCTCCAAAAAACAATGGACAACTGGCAAGGACTAATGAATCCAGTAAGCCTAAATACCCCAGTCAGAGCTGCAATCAGCAGATACACCTGCCCAGGACTGCAACTCAGGGACAACTGCATTACCACCTACAACCACCGGAGGGAGCCCAAAAGTAGAATTCACAACAGGTTTGTGTCCTAGGTCATGGTTCTTCCAGCAGGACAATGACCCCAAACATGCTTCAAGAAGCACCCAGAAATGGATGGTAACAAAGCGCTGGAGATTTCTGAAGTGGCCAGCAATTAGTGGGGATCTAAATCCCATTGAACACCTGTGAAGAGATCTTAAAATTGTTGGGAGAAGGCGCCTTCAAATATGAGAGACCTGGAGCAGTTTGCAGAAAAAGAGTGGTCCAAAATTCCAGTTGAGAGGTGTTAGAATCTTTTTGATGGTTACAGGAAGCGATTGATTGCAGTTATTTTTTCCAAAGAGTGTGCAACCAAATTCTAACCAAATGCGTTAAAATCGGGCCACCATCTAGTATTATATAGAAGGTGTAAATATACTTGGTGGAATGGATATTTTTGTCTCATTAAAACCCCTGTCTCCTCCTTCGAAAATATAAATAATGAAGAAGTCAAGGCTGCAGCTAGCCGCTCACTTCCTCTTGATTACTTACATGTCCGAAAGCGGGGACAGTGACGCCAGCACTGATTGGGCAGAGCGCTCATGTGACATAACCTCACATAAGCACCGGGAATGTGAGTCACAAAAACGCTGCAATGGTAGGGGCACGGGAGGTCAGTGTACGTCTTTTATTTTAACGGGGGCAAATATTCACAGTGGAAGGTGTTGGCCTAGAAGTGGAGAACCCATTTAACAAAGCAAATGGTAAGAAATATAAAATGTCTCATTGAATTATGCTCAGAATGTATAGTATAAGTTTTTTTGCATAATTTACCATATGTTATATGATCAAAATTGCATTCTGAAAGCTTCAAAGTAATATAGTTTTCCTTTTTCTTTCCTCTTTATTTTCATGTTTCTGCAGCAGCAACTACACCTGTTGGTAAGTAAAATACAGAAATTTCCACCTGAAATATCTTCTTATCATACTTACAATATAGACAGTATAGTATGTTTTCAATTATCAAAGTAACAACCTATTTCTTTCCTTTCTATTTTGATATATCATCAATTGTGTACTTACCATTGGAAAGTATAAAACATAAAATATCTCGAAAACTTGAAATGTCTTCTTACTGCAGATTCAATGAGAAACTTATGCAATATATATATATATATATATATATATATATATATATATATATATATATAAATATATATACTGTATATATATATATATATATATATCTAATATATAAAGCTGAATGTGTGTGTGTGTATGTGTATGTCTGGGATTGGCATCTGCACCGTCGCAGCTACAGCCACAAAATTTTGCCCAGTCACACGTCTGGACCCCGAGAGCGTGATAGGCTATGTTGTGAGGCGAAATTTTTCCCCCTATCTACATAATAGGGAAAATGTGAAAGGAAAAGTGTTGGAGGCAAATTGACAGCTGCCAGATGTGACAAGGGGGACTTAAAGAACAAGAGCGATGGCGCCAAAGAGTATATACCGTACAGTTGCTAAGGTGGGGCCCCGACATGGGATACTCACCACACACGGGGATATGAACACACACACAAAATGCGCCACACACTACCACGTGCTTGAACACATATACCACCCTCAGCACACATTTCACCACACATGCACCAACCTCGCCACATAAAAGTCGAAACACAAAAGTCGCCACTCAAAACTCGCCATGCGCAAACTTCGCCCCATGCAAAACTCACCACATGCAAAACCAGGCATACACAAAATTCCAGTTGAGAGGTGTAAGAATCTTTTTGATGGTTACAGGAAGCGATTGATTGCAGTTATTTTTTCCAAATAGTGTGCAACCAAATTATATGTTGAAGATGCCAACAATTTTGTCCCACCCATTATTGGAGTTCTGTAAGAAATGATGTCCAATTCGCCCTTTTTTCAGTTTTTTTGTGTTGTTCTAATACAAACAAAAGATATAACCATGTGTATAACAAAACATGTGTAATTTCAATAGTTTTCTGGGAGAAATACTTAATTTTCTGGAACAATTTCAAGGGTGCACACGGCGGCTTTCAGAAGTAGACACAGGAACGCTTCTTGTGGTAAATCACCTGGTAGTTTATTATGGAACAGCATAAACCATAGCAGGGTTCATCAAAGTAAACATGGCCTTTCTGGCATAACGAAAAAAAACAAAAAGATAACGTATAGCAAAATACATATGTCTAAGGGGTTCAAGTGCTCAGACCACCATGTGTCTTCAGCTTCACCTGGAGCCACATCTGGAGTCTCTTCTCTCCAAACCACAACACAGAGAAAAAATCAGTGGCTGTACATTTAAACATCCCAGCCACACCCTTGACGTGGAGATATGGTGAGTAGGCATCACACCCATCTCTTACCTACTCACCTACAAACCCATCCAATAACATGGCTGATTGATTAACTCCTTCAGCACATAGCTTGCTGGAGAGAAACTTATGGGTTTGTAGATCACGGAAGAAAGCAATCTTCGTGACACATATCTCCCCTCATATACTGTGCCAGTGACCCTGTCATACTGTATAGAATCTCCCAAGTCACTTCAAAACTGAATATGTCCCTAAAAATCCTAACAAAATGACAGAACATCTTACAAAAGGTGCTGATTAGTGTTGAGCGATACCGTCCGATACTTGAAAGTATCGGTATCGGAAAGTATCGGCCGATACCGTCACAGTATCGGAATCCAATCCGATACCGATACCCGATACCAATACAAGTCAATGGGACTCATGTATCGGACGGTATCCCTGATGGTTCCCAGGGTCTGAAGGAGAGGAAACTCTCCTTCAGGCCCTGGGAACCATATAAATGTGTAAAAGAAAGAATTAAAATAAAAAATATCGCTATACTCACCTGTCCGACGCAGCCGGGACTTCAGCGAGGGAACCGGCAGCGTTGTTTGTTTAAAAATCGCGCTATTACTTGGTTACGTGAATTCCCGGCTTGTGATTGGTCAGGTCGGCCATGTTGCCGGGACGCGGACCAATCACAGCAAGCCGTGACGAAATTACGTCACGGCTTGCTGTGATTGGTCCGCGTCCCGGCAATATGGCCGCCCTGACCAATCACAAGCCGGGACGTCACGGGAGGCTGGACACGCGCTCATTTTAAAATGGGCGCGTGTCCAGCCTCCCGTGACGTCACGGCTTGTGATTGGTTGCGCCGCGATCAACCAATCACAAGCCGGGAGGCTGGACGCGCTCATTTTGAAATGGGCGCGTGTCCAGCCTCCCGTGACGTCACGGCTTGTGATTGGTTGCGTCGCGATCAACCAATCACAAGCCGGGAGGCTGGACGCGCTCATTTTGAAATGGGCGCGTGTCCAGCCTCCCGGCTTGTGATTGGTTGACCGCGACGCAACCAATCACAAGCCGTGACGTCACGGGAGGCTGGACACGCGCCCTTTTTAAAATGAGCGCGTTTCCAGCCTCCCGTGACGTCACGGCTTGTGATTGGTTAATGGCGGCCATGTTGCCGGGACGCGGACCAATCACAGCAAGCCGTGACGTATTTTCGTCACGGCTTGCTGTGATTGGTCCGCGGCCCGGCAACATGGCCGCCCTGACCAATCACAAGCCGGGACTTCGCGTAACCATGTAAAAGCGGGAATTTTAAACAAACAACGCTGCCGGTTCCTGCGCTGAGGTCCCGGCTGCGTCGGACAGGTGAGTATAGCGATATTTTTTATTTTAATTCTCTATTTTACACATTTTAACATTAATGTTGTTCCGATACCCGATACCCGATACCACAAGAGTATCGGAATCCCGGTATCGGAATTCCGATACAGCAAGTATCGGCCGATACCCGATACTTGCAGCATCGGAATGCTCAACACTAGTGCTGATATAAAGAAGAGATGAGGAAATGTTATGTATTAAGGCTGGTTTCACACTTGAGTTTTTGTCTGCAGCGTTTTTTGCACAAAAAACGCATGCGTTTTTTCCCCCTATATTTAACATTGAAAACGCATGCGTTTTTTTGTACGCGTTTGGTCGCGTTTTCAAACGCATGCGTTTTTTTTCTGCATGCGTTCTTTTTCAAAAATGCAACCTGTAGTATTTTTTTGCGCGTTTTTTTTGCCGCGAAAAAACGCATGCGTTTTTTCGCGGCAAAAAAATGCATTGCTGTCTATGTAAACGCATGCGTTTTTAAGCACATGCGTTTGTTTGCGTTAAAAACGCATGTGTTTTTATAGAAAAAACCCAGAAAACAGACTGAAAAGCCACCCACCACCATCAAGGTGATAAAGGGATCCAAACCCTAACCCTAAGGGTATGTTTCCACGGTCAGGAAACGCTGCTTTTTTGACGCTGCGCAGAGCTGCAGCGTCAAACAAGCAGCGTCCAGATGTTCCAGCATAGTGGAGGGGATTTTATGAAATCCCGTCTCCACTATGCGTGGAAACCCGCACGCGGTGGCCCTGCGACTACGGACATGCTGCGCGTCTTTTCAGATCGCAGCATGTCCGTTCACCTTGCGGGGACGCAAGGCATATCACAGGGCGCTATGGGAGAGAGCGATCATCCCGGATGTGAAGAGTTAACACATCCGGCATGATCGCGTCCCAGAAAGGGGGCGGGGCTTAGCGCCGAGCGGCTTCGCCGCTGCGGCGATACCGCCGGCCATCCTGACAGTGGAAACATACCCTAACTCTACCCCTAACCTCACCCCTAACCGTTTAATGAACATTTTCTGACAGTCATAGTGCCACGTATTTAAGTGCCACGTATCACTTATTTCAGTGCCACGTATTTCAGTGCCAAGTATTTCAGTGCCACGTATTTCAGTGCCACGTACCACGTATTCAGTGCCACGTACCACGTATTCAGTGCCACGTACCACGTATTTCAGTGCCACGTACCACGTATTCAGTGCCACGTACCACGTATTCAGTGCCACGTACCACGTATTTCAGTGCCACGTACCACGTATTTCAGTGCCACGTATTTCAGTGCCACGTATCACGTATTGAGTGCCACGTATTTCAGTGCCACGTACCACGTATTCAGTGCCACGTACCACGTATTCAGTGCCACGTACCACGTATTTCAGTGCCACGTACCACGTATTTCAGTGCCACGTATTTCAGTGCCACGTATTCAGTGCCACGTATTTCAGTGCCACGTACCACGTATTCAGTGCCACGTACCACGTATTCAGTGCCACGTACCACGTATTTCAGTGCCACGTACCACGTATTTCAGTGCCACGTACCACGTATTTCAGTGCCACGTATTTCAGTGCCACATATCACGTATTCAGTGCCACGTATTTCAGTGCCACGTACCACGTATTCAGTGCCACATACCACGTATTCAGTGCCACGTACCACGTATTTCAGTGCCACGTACCACGTATTTCAGGGCCACGTATTTCAGTGCCACGTATCACGTATTTCAGTGCCACGTATTTCAGTGCCACGTATTTCAGTGCCACGTATTTCAGTGCCACGTATTTCAGTGCCACGTATTTCAGTTACGTTTAGGGGATAGGGGTAGGGTTAGGGTTAGGGTGACCAGGACATTCTTCTAATAAAAAGCTACCCCTAACCCTAACCCTAGCTAATTCTACTATTAGTGGATTTTCTAGTTGATTTTTTCATGGGGGGAAAAAAAAACAAAAAACGCATGCGTCTAAAAAGCGCGGCATTTTGCCGCGATTACATGCGTTTTTTCACCACATGCGTTTTTTCAAAAACGCATGCAGATCAAAACGCAAGTGTGAAACCAGCCTAACTCTTTTATGTGCTATCATTATCTGTGTTAAAGGGATAATCATTCAAAGTTTGAAAATTGCGAATTTTTTAAATTTTTTGTCAAAGTTCTGAAATGTTTATAAATAAATACAAAAGATGTCTTCTTAAATGTACCACTATCATAAAGTACAATGTCTCACTAAAAACAGTCTCAAAATCACTGAGATATGTTGAAGCATTCCAGAGTTATTGTCATAAAAAGTGACCCATGTCAGATTTAAACAAGTTAGCCTGGTCACTAATAGG
This sequence comes from Ranitomeya variabilis, assembly GCF_051348905.1. Taxonomy (NCBI): domain Eukaryota; kingdom Metazoa; phylum Chordata; class Amphibia; order Anura; family Dendrobatidae; genus Ranitomeya; species Ranitomeya variabilis. The sequence goes on from NC_135235.1 coordinate 60,800,396, forward strand.
TTAAGATCATTGCTGCGTGTGGGAAGGGAAACATCAATGACTCTGAATACATATTGTACCCAGTGCCCTTGTTGCTAAATTTTCTGTAACATGCGTGCTCTCATAGAGATAAATGATTGTTATTTTTTCTTCTTTCACATATCAAATACGTACCATGTTTTATGGATTATAAGACGCAATCCAAATTTTGGGGAGGAAAATAGGAAAAACTCATCTTTTGCTCATCTATAGCAGCACTTTGTACGGCTTGTAAGAATAATACATAAAATGTCTGCCTGAAATATCTTCTTACTGTTGTTAGATAGATAGGTAATGTAAGCGTGTATACAGTATAATACAGGCTTTTTATGTGTAAAAAAAATCAAAATGATCAAGTTTTCCTTTTTCTTTCCTGTCTGTTTTCACGTATATCTAGCATCTAACACCATTGGTAAGTACCATACATAAAATACCAGTATGAAATACTTTCTTACTGAAGTTACAATTAGTCATTTATGCAAAATATATACTGTATATTGCTAATTTAAATAAATAAATGCAGCATTTTTCTTTTTCTTTCTTGTCTAATATATCCAGGAATACCCACCACTACCCCCTTTGAAAACCCTAGCTCAGGTATGACTAAGAAGGGTAAAAATTATTCCACTGCTCAATTTTACACCAACCCCTTTAATAAGTTACATACTGAGCACCCTAATATGTAATGGTCCATACAATCAGGAACACAAATGCTATATCAGGGCCTGCGGTGCCTCATACAGTACAGATACATCATTCATCCTGTAATAAATTTCATTTTGCTAATCTACAACAAAAGCCTTTTCTCTTTATTTTAGCATTTGATTGCCGGCTTAAACTGACGCAGCAATCAGGATATATATCCAGCTATTTGTACTATTCACAATTTTGTACCTGGACAATTGAGATCCCATATGGTCATGTTGAACTATACTTCAATTACTTATAGTAAGTAATTTTTGTGTGTGCCCTAACTTTCAGCTTTACAAACCCCACCCTTGCCTTACTATTACCCCTCTACCCAGCATGATGCTTTAAGATTCCACATATTGTTAATATTTTGCCATTCCTCTTTTTCTGAACAGTATGCGAACCAATGGAGGACTTTGTAATTCTGAATATGTGACGATATATGATGGAAATCCATGGAATGGACCTAAACTTAGGAGAATTTGCCATCCGACAAATGAGAGGTTTTACTCATCATCCAATGTCATGACCTTGGAATTTGTCAACTTGGACTTCAATGGACAGTTTTCTGCTTATTATCAATCATCCAGTCTATTTTCTACAGGTAATGTAAATAATAATAATAATAATAATACAGGTAATATGCAAAATTATATGTTGTCCAGTATTATGGATTTTTTTTTCTTAGTCATGAGTTGTTCTTAAAAAAGAGAAAATTGAGGCATATTCCCCTTTTTATCATCCATGTGGATCCCGCACAGGCCACTCTGGTCATGGCAGCTCAGATGACTGCATCATTTGAGGATCATAAATCCACTGAACGATGTGATTATCTGCAGCGGTCAAGTTGCTGAAACAGCATTGTTACTGGAACAGGATGTTTTTTCTAGATGACGTTCTATTTGAGTCACCTGATTGCTACACTACATCACAGGCGTAAGCTGTGACACCTGGATAACTCAGTATGCCTTCACTGTTATTATCTATCAAACCATGCTTAACCCCTTCACGACCTATGACCTATATATACATCATAGGGTGTGTCCCAGCATTTGATGTGGGCTCCGATGCTGAGCCGCATGTTTTCTGGCACATGACAGCTGATCTGACTAGTGGTCATGTGCCCCTAACTGCCGCGGGTGTAATCGTGATCCACCTATATCTGTTAAATGCTAAATGCTGCTGTCAATCTCTGGCAGGGGCATTTAACTCACAGAAACCGGATGTGCATCACTAGCTCCACCCATCTCCACCACTCCACCTATATGGGAGAAACAGGATAGAAACTGTGAGTAAGGATGAGGTCTCAGTGCCACACAATTAAAGATAAAAAAACATTTACTGGTGGCCAAACGTTTATGTGGTCCAGGACACAACATAAACAATATGAAAATTGTCACATTAAAAGGCAATTTTAAATCACAAAGTCCGTGTTGAGCAGTGACAGGCCCAAAACATCACTGCTCTAGAGGTCAACATACCACCACCAGTCAGTGTGTGCCAACCTTGTGAAGACATACAGAAAACGTTTGACCTCTGTCATTGCCAACAAAGGATATATAACAAAATATTGAGATGAACTTTTGTTAATGACCAAATACTTATTTTCCACCATATTTTGCAAAATAAATCTTGCCAAATCAGACAAGGTGATTTTCTGGATTTTTTTTCTCATTTTGACTCTCATAGTTGTGGTCTACCTATGATGTCAATTACAGGCCTCTCAAATCGTTTTAAGTGGGAGAACTTGCACAATTGGTGGCTGACTAAATACTTTTTTTCCCACTGTAATGTTTAAAAAAATAATTCTTTTTTAAAGTTCAGGACTAGGTACTGGAATTAGAAGGCAAGAAGACTCACATAAATATATAGATAGCAGCAAGGAATGTCTTGGCTGTATTATCAACAAATGATAATTATAAAACAGTCATTCTATATCCACGGATGTCATTATTAAACTTAGCCACAAGATGGCAATTTATGTCAAAAATCCAAAGTGCTTGTGCTTTTATGAACCATATAATGGATACAAATGTGGAATACAACTGATCCTAATATTTGAGTTTATGGTTTAAAGCCTTCCTACCAACAATATTTTGGCACCTTAATAAATATAAATAACTTATTATGCCTATGTATGCCGGAAGCTAAGTCTCAGGCAAAAAAACTGAAAGAAATGATATGATGGTGGATGGTTAATATACCTCTAGATCAGCCGCTATGTGCCGAGATACTGGAGCTTCCACCTCCGGCCCCGACATGCACGTTTCGCCCTGCTTCTTCAGGGGCATGCCGAGAATGTCATACACATTTTATAAGGGCAAGGCATTTGGAGTGCTTTGGATTTGCAACTTCCATTTTCCTGGCTAAAATTCAGCAAAGCTGGCGAGTTTTAACTTGTTCAACTCTAGTATGTACACATTTAATAAAATGCAATAACAAACATAAAAAGTCCCATTGCATTATGCTCAGAATGTACAACAGAAGTTTTATGAATAATTTACTGTATGTTATCATGGTCAATACCGTGTTTTACATATTTCAAAATAATACAGCTTTCCCTTTTCTTTTCTCTTGATTTTCATATATCTACAGCAGAATCTACGACTGTTGGTAAGTATAATACAGAAATTTCCACCTGAAATAACTCCTAATCTGTATTTTCAGAGATATAATTATACAACATATACAGTACAAAATCCCCCAAAATAGAGATGCCAAACAGGAATAAATGTAAAAGAGAAAACTAAATTTTACTGAAGTTAAATGTAAAATAAAAAGAGAATTAAAGTCCATGAATATATCAGACTGATGAAACTTACGTCAAATACCTTAGTTATATTGCAAATAAATAGGTAGGCACAAATATAAGAGTAAAAAAAAAATCTTTATTATAATCAACAAGCAGGTATGCAATGGCTGGAAACAGGCAGGCGTACATACAGTTAAATAAAGATGTAATAGCCATAATAAAAAACATTTATGCCAGTTGCAAACTAAAGATATATATTCAATAATATGCATTAAATAATAAATCACCATCAAAATTGTAATGTGATGTAATATTGGCTCATTTAATATGTAACCATCATGAAAAGACTAAGGAGATGTTAAATAGACATAAAGAAATGTATATATAGTCAACCTATAAAAGCTATGCAAGAACATGTACCAAATCAATTTATAGTGGGCAAGTAGCAGATGAAGACTGTGACTACCATGGGAAATAAAAATCTAGCAAAACCCATTCGCTCGAATATAGTCGTAAACACCTACAGCTATAATCAATTAGTGTGGGTATATCATTATGTTATATTATATAGAAGGTGTAAAGATACTTGGTGGAATGGATATTTTTGTCTCATTAAAACCCCTGTCTCCTCCTTCGAAAATATAAATAATGAAGAAGAAGTCACGGCTGCAGCTGGCCGCTCACTTCCTCTTGATTACTTACATGTCCGAAAGCGGGGACAGTGATGCCAGCACTGATTGGGCAGAGCGCTCATGTGACATAACCTCACATAACCACCGGGAAAGTGAGTCACAAAACCGCTGCAACGATAGGGGCACGGGAGGTCAGTGTACGTCTTTTATTTTAACGGGGGCAAATATTCAGAGTGGAAGGTGTTGGCCTAGAAGTGGACAACCCATTTAACAAAAAAAATGGTAAGAAATATAAAATGTCTCATGGAATTATGCTCAGAATGTATAGTATAAGTTTTTTTGCCTAATTTACCATAAGTTATATGATCAAAATTGCATTTTGAAAGCTTCAAAGTAATATAGTTTTCCTTTTTCTTTCCTCTTTATTTTCATGTTTCTGCAGCAGCAACTACACCTGTTGGTAAGTACAATACAGAAATTTCCACCTGAAATATCTTCTTATCATACTTACAATATAGACATATAATAAGCACAACGCACCAGCCCATTTCCTCTATCCACTGGATGGGCAACACTTCAATATTAATGACAACATACTGACCCCGGAGTTCTTAAACTCCTATTAGTCAAGAAGCGTTATTTAAATTTAGTAACAAAATTTCTTTATTAACATATAAAACATACACATTTAAAACAATGCCTCACAATCAAGAATAGACTCAAGACAGAGATCAGCGAAATATAAATGAAGTGTACCCAGGTAAACCTTAATTCATATTCAGTTATATACACAAATATCATTTCATGGGAAAAAGTGCGGTGAAAAGGGGAATAAAATTTGGTGTGAAAAAAATACACTATGCAGCGTTATTATCCTCCAATGAGCGCTTAGAGGAGTAAATTACTCCATCAAGCAATAGGACAAATGCCCAATTTAAGATTAGCATATACAATGTTTTGTGGACCCTAGTAGCCCCTTAACATATAGGTCATATACCAAATAAGCCCATAGTGAGCTAAAACGGGCAGGCTACCAGCCAGACACGCACAGCGACCTAGCCAGACCGAAAGGTTCCCAGCTGATCCACACCTGCACCTCCCATGTTGTGAACTGAAAGTGGTTAAAGAGAGTGGAAAACACGGGTGTAATCCCGGTTCCAAAACATATTACCTGAGCGCAGTCACTACAAGCACAGAATCCCAACCTCGTGGCACGCTGAAGCTCCGTCACCCCGACGCGCGTTTCACACCTGCTTCTTCCTGGGGGCGTGAGCGTGTCACCGCACTTTTTCCCATGAAATGATATTTGTGTATATAACTGAATATGAATTAAGGTTTACCTGGGTACACTTCATTTATATTTCGCTGATCTCTGTCTTGAGTCTATTCTTGATTGTGAGGCATTGTTTTAAATGTGTATGTTTTATATGTTAATAAAGAAATTTTGTTACTAAATTTAAATAACGCTTCTTGACTAATAGGAGTTTAAGAACTCCGGGGTCAGTATGTTGTCTTTACAATATAGACAGTATAGTATGTTTTCAATTATCAAAGTAACAACCTATTTCTTTCCTTTCTATTTTGATATATCATCAATTGTGTACTTACCATTGGAAAATATAAAACATAAAATATCAACTTGAAATGTCTTCTTACTGCAGATTCAATGAGAAACTTATGCAATATATATATATACAGTATATATATATATATATATATATATATGTAATATATAAAGCTGAATGTGTGTGTGTGTGTATGTGTGTATGTGTGTATGTCCGGGATTGGCATCTGCACCGTTGCAGCTACAGCCACAAAATTTTGCACAGTCACACGTCTGGACCCCGAGAGCGTCATAGGCTATGTTGTGAGGTGAAATTTTAACCCCGCACGTTCCAATTCACCAAACAATTTTGCCCCTATCTACATAATGGGGAAAATGTAAAAGGAAAAGTGTTGGAGGCAAATTGACAGCTGCCAGAGGTGAACAAGGGGGACTTAAAGAACAAGAGCGATGGCGCCAAAGAGTATATACCGTACAGTTGCTAAGTTGGGGCCCCGACATGGGATACTCACCACACACAGAGATATGAACACACACACAAAATGTGCCACACACTACCACGTGCTTGAACACATATATCACCCTCAGCACACATTTCACCACACATGCACCAACCTCGCCACATAAAACACAAAAGTCACCACTCAAAACTTGCCACGCGCAAACTTCGCCACATGCAAAACTCACCACATGCAAAACTAGGCTCACGCAAAACTAGCAGCACTTGCAAAACTCACCTCATGGAAAACTCGCCAGACGCAAAACTTGCACATGCAGAAAAATTACCACATGCACAAAAGTTGCCTCACACAAAACTTGCACATACTCAAAACGCACCACACATAAAACTCGACGCGCAAAACACACTAACCTGTCACATGCAACTCGACACACAAAAAGGTTCTACATGCATGTCGCCACACAAAACTCATCTCACAAAAGTTGCTACAAGCATTTTGCCACACAAAACTCATCTCACAAAAGTCGCTACATGCATGTCACCACACGCAACTCATGCAGGATAGCTGCGGAGACAACATCACGTGTTTCTCAACGCAAGCAGTGAATATCCAGACCTTTCCCCGGGAAGGAACAACCACGGGAAGGGCAGCATCCTATAAAGGAAAACATCCAATACAGGAAAACCACCTATGCCAAGCATGGTATCCATCCACAGACAGCTGTTTCGGGGTGTTTGCCCCTCATCAGTGTGGAGTAGGAATCTGGCTATTAGGAGCAGTGCCTAGTAAAAGGCTGTGAAGGAACAGATGATTGGCCTCGGGGAGACCAAAACATCCAACACCGCGGAGACACCATCACGTGTTTCTCAACGCAGTGATCCAGAACACTGCCCCCATCCCTTATGGGAAATATGCAAATGCATGCAGGATAGCTGCAGAGACACCATCACGTGTTTCTCAACGCAAGCAGTGAATAGCCAGACCTTTCCCCGGGAAGGAACAACCACGGGAAGGGCAGCATCCCATAAAGGAAAACATCCAATACAGGAAAACCACCTATGCCAAGCATGGTATCCATCCACAGACAGCTGTTTCGGGGTGTTTGCCCCTCATCAGTGTGGAGTAGGAATCTGGCTATTAGGAGCAGTGCCTAGTAAAAGGCTGTGAAGGAACAGATGATTGGCCTCGGGGAGACCAAAACATCCAACACCACAGAGACACCATCACGTGTGTTGTGGATTCTGTTTTTGGGCTCCCTCTGGTGGTTACAGCTGGTACTGGGTGACTTTGGTGGGTTGCGGTCTCTGGTTTCCACCTGTCCATCAGAGGCTGGGTGTTTTCTATTTAACCTGGCTTTCCTGTCATTCCCTTGCCGGCTATCAATGTATCAGTGTGTCTCTGTTACCTTTGCTACCTGCTCCTAGGCCTTCAAGACAAGCTAAGTCTGGATTTCCCTGTTTCATGTTTTGCTTTCATGTTTTTAGTCCAGCTTGCAGATATGTAATCCTCTGCTGCTGGTTGCTCTAGTGGGCTGAAATTACCACTCATGTACCATGAGTTGGCACATGAGTTCAAGTAATTTCAGGATGGTATTTTGAAGGGTTTTAAGCTGACCGCGCAGTTCACCTTTTGTATCCTCTGCTATCTAGCTTAAGCGGGCCTCATTTTGCTGAATCTGTTTTCATAACTACGTTTGTGCCTTCCTCTCATTTCACCGTCATTATATGTGGGGGGCTGCTATTTCTGTGGGAATATTTCTCTGGAGGCAAGATAGGTCTGTGATTCTTCTGATAGGGGAAGCTAGATCTCCGGCTGGCGCGAGACATCTAGAGTCCCCCCAGGAACGTTCCCCGGCTGCTGTTAGTTGAGTGTTGAGGTTCAGGATCGCGGTCAACTCAGGTTCCATCACCCTAGAGCTCGTCCTGTTTTTGCCCGTGTTATGTGTTTAATTCCCTGCCATTGGGATCATGACAGTATAGCCGGCCCACAAAGTGTTAATTGTTTGGGCTGAAGCAGGAGAAAAAGAAGTGTTGAAGGGAAATTTTTTTTTTTTTTCCCTTAGAGTTTTGCTGCCTAGCCCTTAATTGCTGTCTAGCTGCTTCTTACCTCCTCTTAACCCTTGAATGGCTCTGACCTTAGCTGTTTAACATGGATGTCCAGAGTTTGGCTTCCAGCCTGAATAATCTTGCTGCAAAAGTTCAAAACATACAGGATTTTGTTGTTCACACTCCTATGTCTGAACCTAGAATTGCTATTCCAGAGTTTTTTTCTGGAGATAGATCTACCATCCTGAATTTCAGGAACAATTGCAAATTGTTTCTTTCTTTGAAATCTCGCTCCTCTGGAGACCCTGCTCAGCAGGTCAGGATTGTGATATCTTTCCTGCGGGGCGACCCTCAGAATTGGGCATTTGCATTGGCACCAGGGGATCCTGCATTGCTCAGTGTGGATGCGTTTTTTCTGGCACTGGGATTGCTCTATGAGGAACCTAAGCTGGAGATTCAGGCTGAAAAGGCTTTATTAGCCCTCTCTCAGGGGCATGATGAAGCGGAAGTATATTGTTAAAAATTTCGGAAATGGTCGGTGCTTACTCAGTGGAATGAGTGCGCCCTGGCTGCAAACTTCAGAGATGGTCTTTCCGAGGCCATTAAGGATATTATGGTGGGGTTCCCTGCGCCTACAGGTCTGAATGAGTCTATGGCTATGGCCATTCAGATTGATCGGCGTTTACAGGAGCGCAAACCTGTGCACCAGTTGGCGGTGTCTTCTGAACAGGCACCTGAGACTATGCAATATGATAGAATTCAGTCCAGAAGTGAACGGCAAAATTATAGGCGGAAAAATGGATTGTGTTTTTATTGTGGTGATTCAGCTCATGTTATATCAGCATGCTCTAAACGCACAAAAAAGGTTGATAAATCTTTTGCCATTAGTACTCTGCAGTCTAAGTTCATTTTGTCTGTAACTCTGATTTGTTCACTGTCATCCATTTCCGTCGATGCCTATGTGGATTCGGGCGCTGCCCTGAGTCTTATGGATTGGTCATTTGCCAAACGCTGCGGTTTTAGTCTGGAGCCTCTGGAAGTTCCTATTCCTTTGAAGGGAATTGACTCTACACCATTGGCTATGAATAAACCGCAGTACTGGACACAAGTGACCATGCGCATGACTCCCGTTCATCAGGAGGTGATTCGCTTCCTTGTACTGTATAATTTACATGATGTACTAGTGCTTGGTCTGCCATGGTTACAAACTCATAATCCAGTCCTGGATTGGAAAACAATGTCTGTGTTAAGCTGGGGATGTCGGGGGGTTCATGATGATGCACCTCTGATTTCAATCGCTTCATCTACTCCTTCTGAGGTCCCTGCGTTTTTGTCTGACTATCGGGATGTTTTTGAGGAGCCTAAGCTCAATTCGCTCCCTCCTCATAGGGATTGTGACTGTGCTATAGAATTAATTCCTGGCAGTAAGTTCCCTAAGGGTCGTTTATTTAATCTGTCAGTGCCAGAGCATACTGCTATGCGGAATTATATTAAGGAGTCCTTGGAAAAGGGACATATTTGTCCATCTTCGTCCCCTCTGGGAGCAGGTTTTTTTTCGTGGCAAAAAAAGATGGTTCCCTGAGGCCTTGTATAGATTATCGCCTTCTGAATAAGATTACAGTCAAATATCAGTATCCATTGCCATTATTGACTGATTTGTTTGCTCGCATTAAGGGGGCTAGGTGGTTCACTAAGATAGATCTTCGCGGTGCGTATAATCTTGTGCGGATAAAGCAGGGTGATGAGTGGAAAACCGCATTTAATACGCCTGAGGGCCATTTTGAGTATTTGGTAATGCCTTTTGGACTTTCTAATGCTCCTTCAGTCTTTCAGTCCTTTATGCACAATATTTTCCGTGAATATCTGGATAAGTTTATGATTGTGTATTTGGATGATATTTTGGTGTTTTCTGATGACTGGGAGTCTCATGTTCTACAGGTCAGGAAGGTGTTTCAAGTCCTGCGGGCCAATTCTCTGTTTGTGAAGGGCTCAAAATGTCTCTTCGGAGTCCAGAAGATTTCTTTTTTGGGGTACATTTTTTCTCCTTCTACTATTGAGATGGATCCCGTCAAGGTTCAGGCGATTTGTGACTGGACACAACCTACATCTGTTAAGAGTCTTCAGAAGTTCTTGGGTTTTGCTAATTTTTATCGTCGGTTCATTACTAATTTTTCCAGTGTTGTTAAACCTTTGACTGATTTGACTAAAAAGGGTGCTGATGTTGCTAATTGGTCTCCTACGGCTGTGGAGGCCTTTCAGGAACTTAAGCGCCGGTTTTCTTCTGCTCCTGTGTTATGTCAACCAGATGTTTCACTTCCTTTTCAGGTTGAGGTTGATGCTTCCGAGATTGGAGCGGGGGCGGTTTTGTCACAGAGAAGTTCCGATGGCTCGGTGATGAAGCCATGTGCGTTCTTTTCTAGAAAATTCTCGCCCGCCGAGCGCAATTATGATGTGGGTAATCGGGAGCTTTTGGCCATGAAGTGGGCATTTGAGGAGTGGCGTCATTGGCTTGAGGGTGCTAGACATCGTGTGGTGGTCTTGACTGATCACAAAAATTTGATTTACCTTGAGTCTGCCAGGCGTTTGAATCCTAGACAGGCTCGTTGGTCGTTGTTTTTTTCTCGTTTCAATTTTGTGGTTTCATACCTGCCAGGTTCAAAGAATGTGAAGGCAGATGCTCTTTCCAGGAGTTTTGTGCCTGACTCTCCTGGAGACTCTGGGCCTACTGGTATCCTTAGGGATGGGGTAATATTGTCCGCCGTCTCCCCAGACTTGCGACGTGCATTGCAGGAGTTTCAGGCGGATAAACCTGATCGTTGTCCACCAGAAAGACTGTTTGTTCCGGATGATTGGACCAGTAGAGTCATTTCCGAGGTCCATTCTTCTGTGTTGGCTGGTCATCCTGGAATATTTGGTACTAGAGACTTGGTGGCCAGGTCTTTTTGGTGGCCTTCCTTGTCAAGGGATGTGCGCACCTTTGTGCAGTCTTGTGAAGTGTGTGCTCGGGCTAAGCCTTGCTGTTCTCGGGCCAGTGGGTTGTTGTTATCCTTGCCTATCCCGAAGAGGCCTTGGATGCACATTTCCATGGATTTTATTTCAGATCTCCCTGTCTCACAGAAAATGTCCGTTATCTGGGTTGTGTGTGACCGCTTTTCTAAGATGGTTCATTTGGTACCCTTGCCTAAGTTGCCTTCCTCCTCTGAGTTGGTCCCTTTATTTTTTCAGAACGTGGTTTGTTTGCATGGGATTCCGGAGAATATCGTTTCTGACAGGGGATCCCAGTTTGTGTCTAGATTTTGGCGGACGTTTTGTGCTAAGATGGGCATTGATTTGTCTTTCTCATCTGCATTCCATCCTCAGACGAATGGCCAGACGGAGCGAACTAATCAGACCTTGGAAACTTATTTAAGGTGTTTTGTTTCTGCTGATCAAGATGACTGGGTTGCCTTTTTGCCACTGGCCGAATTTGCCCTTAATAATCGGGCTAGTTCTGCTACTTTGGTTTCTCCTTTCTTTTGTAATTCGGGGTTTCATCCTCGTTTTTCCTCTGGTCAGGTGGAGCCTTCGGATTGTCCTGGAGTGGACGTGGTGGTGGACAGGCTACATCAGATTTGGAATCAGGTGGTGGACAATTTGAAGTTGTCTCAGGAGAAGACTCAGCAGTTTGCTAATCGCCGTCGCCGCGTGGGTCCCCGACTTCTTGTTGGGGACTTGGTGTGGTTGTCTTCTCGTTTTGTCCCTATGAAGGTCTCTTCTCCTAAGTTCAAGCCTCGGTTCATCGGTCCTTATAAGATCTTGGAGATTCTTAACCCTGTATCTTTTCGTTTGGATCTCCCAGCATCGTTTGCTATTTATAATGTGTTCCATCGGTCACTATTGCGGAGGTATGAGGTGCCCGTTGTTCCTTCGGTTGAGCCTCCTGCTCCGGTGCTGGTGGAGGGAGAATTGGAGTATGTTGTTGAGAAGATCTTGGATTCTTGTGTTTCCAGACGTAAACTCCAGTATTTGGTTAAGTGGAAGGGTTATGGTCAGGAGGATAATTCCTGGGTGGTCGCCTCTGATGTTCATGCGACTGATTTGGTACGCGCCTTCCATAGAGCTCATCCTGATCGCCCTGGGGGTTCTCGTGAGGGTTCGGTGACCCCTCCTCAAGGGGGGGGTACTGTTGTGGATTCTGTTTTTGGGCTCCCTCTGGTGGTTACAGCTGGTACTGGGTGACTTTGGTGGGTTGCGGTCTCTGGTTTCCACCTGTCCATCAGAGGCTGGGTGTTTTCTATTTAACCTGGCTTTCCTGTCATTCCCTTGCCGGCTATCAATTTATCAGTGTGTCTCTTTTACCTTTGCTACCTGCTCCTAGGCCTTCAAGACAAGCTAAGTCTGGATTTCCCTGTTTCATGTTTTGCTTTCATGTTTTTAGTCCAGCTTGCAGATATGTAATCCTCTGCTGCTGGTTGCTCTAGTGGGCTGAAATTACCACTCATGTATCATGAGTTGGCACATGAGTTCAAGTAATTTCAGAATGGTATTTTGAAGGGTTTTAAGCTGACCGCGCAGTTCACCTTTTGTATCCTCTGCTATCTAGCTTAAGCGGGCCTCATTTTGCTGAATCTGTTTTCATAACTACGTTTGTGCCTTCCTCTCATTTCACCATCATTATATGTGGGGGGCTGCTATTTCTGTGGGAATATTTCTCTGGAGGCAAGATAGGTCTGTGATTCTTCTGATAGGGGTAGCTAGATCTCCAGCTGGCGCGAGACGTCTAGAGTCCCCCCAGGAACGTTCCCCGGCTGGTGTTAGTTGAGTGTTGAGGTTCAGGATCGCGGTCAGCTTAGGTTCCATCACCCTAGAGCTCGTCCTGTTTTTGCCCATGTTATGTGTTTAATTCCCTGCCATTGGGATCATGACACACATGTTTCTCAACGCAGTGATCCAGAACACTGCCCCCATCCCATATGGGAAATATGCAAATGCATGCAGGATAGCTGCGGAGACAACATCACGTGTTTCTCAACGCAAGCAGTGAATAGCCAGACCTTTCCCCGGGAAGGAACAACCACGGGAAGGGCAGCATCCCATAAAGGAAAACATCCAATACAGGAAAACCACCTATGCCAAGCATGGTATCCATCCACAGACAGCTGTTTCGGGGTGTTTGCCCCTCATCAGTGTGGAGTAGGAATCTGGCTATTAGGAGCAGTGCCTAGTAAAAGGCTGTGAAGGAACAGATGATTGGCCTCGGGGAGACCAAAACATCCAACACCGCGGAGACACCATCACGTGTTTCTCAACGCAGTGATCCAGAACACTGCCCCCATCCCTTATGGGAAATATGCAAATGCATGCAGGATAGCTGCGGAGACACCATCACGTGTTTCTCAACGCAAGCAGTGAATAGGCACTGCTCCTAATAGCCAGATTCCTACTCCACACTGATGAGGGGCAAACACCCCGAAACAGCTGTCTGTGGATGGATACCATGCTTGGCATAGGTGGTTTTCCTGTATTGGATGTTTTCCTTTATGGGATGCTCCCCTTCCCGTGGTTGTTCCTTCCCGGGGAAAGGTCTGGTGTTGTGAACTCTATTTTTAGGCTCCCTCTAGTGGTCACAAGCGGTACTGTGTAGTGTTGTCTTCTGCAGGTTGGCTGCATCAGCTGGTTCGTTATCCTTGGTTCGTTTCCTATTTAACTCACCTGGATACTCAGTTCCTTGCCTGCTATCAATGTATTCAGTGCTCTTCAGATTCCTTGTGATTACCTTGCTCCCAGCCTCTCCAAGACAAGCTAAGTTTTTGTCCGTTCATTTTTTGATTATCAGCATTCATCATGTTTCTTGTCCAGCTTGCTAAGATGTGATCTCCTCACTTGCTGGTTGCTCTAGGGGACTGAGTTTCTCCCCCTACACCGTTAGTTGGTGCGGGGTTTCTTGAAATCTCAGTGTGGATTTTTTAGTTAGGGTTTTTTACTGACCGCACAGACCCCTTACTATTTTCTGCTATCTAGTATTAGTGGGCCTCATTTGCTGAATCTGTTTTCACCCCTGTGTATGTGCCTTCCTCTTACCTCACCGTTATTATTTGTTGGGGGCTTCTATATCTTTGGGGATTATTTCTCCGGAGGCAAGAGAGGTCTTTCTTTCCCTCTAGGGGTAGTTAGTTCCTCAGGCTGGCTCGAGACGTCTTGGATTTTTTAGGCACGTTCACCGGCTACTTCTAGTGTGTTTGGATAGGTTCAGATTTGCGGTTAGTCCAGTTTGCCACCTCCCTAGAGCTTGTCCTATGTTTGTTACTTAGCTGGAGTAATTCGTGATCCTCAACCACTAAGGATTATAACAGTCTGGCTATTCACTGCTTGTGTTGAGAAACACGTGATGGTGTCTCCGCAGCTATCCTGCATGCATTTGCATATTTCCCATAAGGGATGGGGGCAGTGTTCTGGATCACTGCGTTGAGAAACACGTGATGGTGTCTCCGCGGTGTTGGATGTTTTGGTCTCCCCGAGGCCAATCATCTGTTCCTTCACAGCCTTTTACTAGGCACTGCTCCTAATAGCCAGATTCCTACTCCACACTGATGAGGGGCAAACACCCCGAAACAGCTGTCTGTGGATGGATACCATGCTTGGCATAGGTGGTTTTCCTGTATTGGATGTTTTCCTTTATGGGATGCTGCCCTTCCCGTGGTTGTTCCTTCCCGGGGAAAGGTCTGGCTATTCACTGCTTGCGTTGAGAAACACGTGATGGTGTCTCCGCAGCTATCCTGCATGCATTTGCATATTTCCCATATGGGATGGGGGCAGTGTTCTGGATCACTGCGTTGAGAAACACGTGATGGTGTCTCCGCGGTGTTGGATGTTTTGGTCTCCCTGAGGCCAATCATCTGTACCACACGCAACTCAACACAAACAAATTGACACATGAAACCCGCCCTAAACACACACAAGTCTGGTATTATCCTTCAAAAATAAAAATCTGATTAATAAGCAGACAAACTACAAGAGCAACAAATGTACAATATAGGAAATACAACAGCTGTCAGTCACATGACCTGTCTATTATGTGTATGTGTGAGCTAATATATACTGCCAGGGAGTAGGGCTTCCCGTTGGCTGGGATTTATCAGGCTGCCAATAGCAACCAATCACAGCTCAGCTTCTACTTTGCTACAGTTAATTAATCGGAGTTCTGATTGGTTAATATAGGCAGGACATTCTCAGTATAACAAAGCTTGTGTGAGGTAATAGCATGTCAGTTAGGGTGTGTTGGTGGAAAGGCTGATGTCAGTCACATTACCTCTATGTAAGAGGATATAGAAACTGCCAGTTACAGACTATTTTTACCACAATAATGCCTCATAAGAAAAGGAATTCCATGGCATGAATGTCAGCTGATGCAAAAAGAAAAGCTGCATTACGGGCCAATGAAAAATGTGAGGACCGAGAAACAAGGCTGACACACATGAGAACAGCAGCTGCTTCCTCAAGAGCGAATGAACTTTCTGAGCAGAGGGAAGTGAGGCTTGCAGACAGGAGTATAAGAGCTGCTTCCTCAAGAGCCAATGAACTTTCTGAGGAGAGGGAAGCGAGGCTTGCAGACATGAAAACAAGAGCTGCTTCCTCAAGTGCCAATGAACTTTCTGAGGAGAGGGAAGTGACGCTTGCAGATAAGAGAAGTAGAGCTGCTTCCTCAAGGGCCAATGAGTCATCTCAGCAGAGAGAAGGCCGACTTGCCGCTAAGAGAATTGCTATTTCTTCCACCAGGGCACAGGAAATTGTTGGATATTTGAAACATGCTGCCTTTTGTTACCAGTCAGACATAAACTATCAGGATAATCCTAAAGTTCAGATAGGAAAAATGGATGTGGTCTGCATGTACTGCAGTGCCCTAAAATGGAAAGATGAACCGCCAGGTTTATGCCGTGCAAATAGCAAGATAAAACTTCCACCTCTCCTGTCACCACTAGATCCCCTAAAGTCTCTGATGACAGGTACCAGTACAATATCAAAGCATTTCTTGGACAACATCAGGAAGTGCAACTCCTGCTTCCAAATGACATCATTTGGTGCAACAAAATAAATGTTTACAACAGGATTTATGCCGACATTTAACTTAAAGTTCAAGGACAGGTTTACCACTCAATTGGCTCACTGCTTCCATTACAATGAGAAGAACCTCAATTTCTTCAACTCTTCTTCATGGGAAATGCAGAAGCAGAGGCTCAGCGGAGATGCTCTTTAATTCCTAACACTCGCCTTGATATTGTCACTATTTTGCAGCAGTTCCTTCACTCCAACAATCCATATGTTCAACTTTTCAAGACTGCACTTGAATGCATGCCAAATCACGATTACAAGGTTGTCATTCAAGCTGACAAAACACCACAAGGTGAGCATCAGCGACGTTTCAATGCTCCCACATTTGATGAGGTAGCCATCTTGATTGTAGGTAATGATTTTCAAAGCCGTGACATTGTGCTTCAGAAAAGGAACAATAGTTTTTAACAAGTAGCAGAAACTCACAGGTCCTATGATGCACTGCAATATCCAATCATCTTTGGGCAGGGACAGGATGACTATCACTTTGGAATACCTCAGACAGATCCTACAACAGGCAACACTTCAGGAAAAAAAGTGTCTGCCATGGACTTCTATGCATATAGGATCATGACAAGATTTGCAGAGAAAAATCACATCTTGAAATGCAAACACCTCTTCCACCAATTTATTGTTGACATGTATGCTAAGATTGAGAGAAGCTCAGGGCAGAGGAATATATTCACCTTAGAGATGCTGTTGCAAATGATGCTGATCCAAAAGAGTTGGGGAAAATGGTTATTCTTCCATCAACTGTCACTGGAAGCCAATGACACATGCATGAATACACACGGGATGCAATGACTTATGTGAGAAAGTATGGCCATCGAGATCTTTTCATCACCTTTACTTGCAATCCTGCCTGGGAGGAAATTGGAGGGCACCTGTTGCCGGGCCAAAAAACAGTAAGTCGCCATGACCTTGCTCGGGTTTTCAAACATCTCATCACAAAATCACATATTTATGGTGAGACGCAGTGCTGGATTATTCAGTTGAATGGCAAAAAAGAGGCCTTCCTCACGCCCACATCTTGATCTGGCTGAAGCAAAAAATACAGCCTACCAAAATTGACAATATCATCAGTGCCGAATTGCCAGACCTTCAGATTGACCCATTGCTGTTTGACACCATCACAAAAAACCTGATCCATGGTCTGTGTGGGAGTCTCAGCAAAAATTATCCCTGTATGATTGATGGCAGGTGTTCAAAGCATTACCCACGATCCTGTTTGTCTTTGCACCTGAAGAAAAAAATTAAGAATGTCGTTTATCAAAAGGCTCTCGAATAAGTAGTAGAAGATTACTTCACATTACTTGGCCAATTTAGTTAAATATGTGTGGAATATCTCTGGTGTTGAAATATATGTTGTAAAATGCTTCTATTAGCTTAGATTTTGCCTTTTAATAATTACATTTCTATCTATTTGTTTTGTGGTTTTTGTGTGCAGAATACATTTTTGTTAACACATTCTAGTTTGCTAACAGCAGTTATTAACCCGGGCGAAGCAGGGTAGTACAGCTAGTATATATATATATATATATATATATATATATATATATATATATATATACTAGATTGTGGCCCGATTCTAACGCATCGGGTATTCTAGAATATGCATTTATATGGACAATGATGATTCCAGAATTTGCGGCAGACTGTGCCCGTCGCTGATTGGTCGAGGCAACCTTTATGACATCATCGTCGCCATGGCAACCATTATGACATCTACGTCGATACTGTGCCCATTGCTGATTGGTCGAGGCAACCTTTATGACATCATCGTCGCCATGGCAACCATTATGACATCTACGTCGATACTGTGCCCGTCGCTGATTGGTCGAGGCCGCCAGGACTCGACCAATCAGAGACGCGGGATTTCCAGGACAGACAGACAGACAGACGGAAAAACCCTTAGACAATTATATATATAGATAGATTGTGGCCCGATTCTAACGCATCGGGTATTCTAGAATATGCATGTCCCCGTAGTATATGGACAATGATGATTCCAGAATTCGCAGCAGACTGTGCCCGTCGCTGATTGGTCGAGGCAACCTTTATGACATCATCATCGCCATGGCAACCATTATGACATCTACGTCGATACTGTGACCGTCGCTGAATCAGAGGCGCAGGATGTCTACGTCCTTTATGACATCATCGTCGCCGTGCCCGTCGCTGATTGGTCGAGGCCTGGCAGCCTCGACCAATCAGAGACGCGGGATTTCCAGGACAGACAGACAGACAGGCAGACGGAAAAACCCTTAGACAATTATATATATAGATGCATGTGCTTCTCAAAAAATTAGAATATCATCAAAAAGTTAATTTGTTTCAGTTTTTCAATACAAAAAGTGGAACTCATATAATATAGAGTCATTGCTAACAGAGTGTTCTATATCAAGTGTTTATCTCTCTTAATGTTGATGATTATAGCTTATAGCCAAAAATCCCATCATACTATGATCTCTCTCTGATCAGAGTGTGATTAGCATAATCGGCCAGCATTTTTTCGGATGAAAGAAAATATGATTGTGTGATCCCAGCCTTAAATATTTATTCAGATTTACTAACAGGGTGTATATAAGTGAAGAAACTAAGATACTGGTGAGACTCTTATTTTAATCAACATTAGTCCAAAAACAGCATCACTCTTTTTCCTGTTATGCTGAGCTGTGTTTGGTACTGCAGCATGGGTCCACGGTAGTGAACTGGGGCCAAGCTGAAACACCCAACACAGTGGACTGGAGTGGTTTTGTTCATAAGGCCGGTTTCATACATCAGTGTCTCTAGTACGTGTGAGACTCTTACACATGAAGACACATTCAAATGAATGGGTCTGCACACATGTCACTGTCTTTCCATGGACAGTGAGTCCATGGGCAAAACATGCTGATATGTTTTTTTACCAGTTGCACATGTCCCGCACACGTGTATACTGATGACACACGGATGACTGTTTGCTGGTGCCAGGTGCTGGAGTGAAGACAGCTCGCATCATTGTCCCCTGCTCGCATTGAGATCAGAGCAAGCAGGGGACAATGTTGCAAGTTGTATTCAACTGATAACAGCGATAGCAGTTGCTGGCTGATGGGAGTATTCATCAACCGGGCCTGCACTATAAATAAATAAATAAATAAGTTTAAAAAAATTGAAGCTGGTTCCCCTGTATTTTTGATAACCAGGCAAAACTGACAACCGTGGGCTGCCTCCCTCAGCTGTCAGCTTTAGCAAGACTGGTAATCAAAAATAGAAAGGTCCCCACACCGTTTTGTTATACTCATTTAAATAAATAATTTAAAAAAGTGTAGTGTTCCCCCATTTTTGACATCAGATAAGCTAAAACAGGCAGCTGGGGTCTGGTATTGTCAGGCTGATAAGGGGCCATGGATGTTGACCCCCACAGCCTAAAAATAGCAGCCCGCAAAACAGGTGCATCTATTAGATGTGCCAATTCTGAAACTTTCTTTGGAATAAGGCAGGAAACCAGAGAAAGCCCATGCAAACACGGGGAGAACATATAAACTCCATGCAGTTGTTTTCCTTGGCGGGATTTGAGGCCAGGACACCATGCTGCCCATGTATACCACCATAATGTAATAAGAATTGCGTTACAGTGTATGGATGAATCTTTAAATCCATAGAATGTTTTGGAATGGTTTTCTCAGTTTTATATACCACCACAAATATTGAATATTACAAACAGTTTATGTGCTGCTGTCATCTGGTGGTGTGGAAAAGTGTGGGCTGATATAGACTTTGTTCATTTTTATGAGACAGAGCGTTTCGGCATTCTCTGTTGACAGGCGAAAGTGCATGTCTATTATGACCACTTGTGCAGCACAACACTTCCTAGGCATAGAGGGACAGCTCATGTGGGTGGGTGGCCCTTCTGTTTCTTTCCAAGACCTGGGGTGGGGACAGATAAACAATGAGCTTGGACAAGGATTTCAAAGTGCCTGATGATGGTAAGTCAAAATGTGTGAGGACAGCTGCAAGAAGCATCTGCACCAGTGTTTTGGACAGGTGAATGGGAAGCACCTAGCCCAGGGTCATCCGATGACACCAATCATGATCTCAGGCGTTCGGCCCACTGAGTTGGGTGTTGTGAATTCTGTTCTTGGGCTCCCTCTGGTGGTTGTAAATGCACTTTTGTGAATTCTGCCCTTGGGCTCCCTCTGGTGGTTTCAAGTGGAACTGCTGCTCCTTGGGTTTTGCATTAGCAGCTGTCTCCACTTATCTTCTCTCCTGGCTTTGCTATTTAACCTGGCTCTGGTCTTCAGTTCGTGCCAGCTGTCAATGTTTCTGGGTTGGATTCAGATCTCTCCTTGGATTTCTCTTATGGCCTGTCCATTTCAGCAAAAGATAAGTTCTTGCTGGTTCTTTTGTTGTCCATTTGCTGTGGACTTAATCGCTCAGCTCATGTTGTGTCTTTTCTTGTCCAGCTTGTCAATGTGATTTATTCGGTCTAGCTGGAAGCTCTGGGGAAGCATATTTGCCCCTCCATGCCGTGAGTCGGTGTGGAAATTATTTTTGTAAACTCTGCGTGGACTTTTAGTTTTTAATACTGACCGCACAGTATCCTTTTCTATTCTGTCTATCTAGATTAGTAGTGGCCTCCTTTGCTAAAATCTGTTTTCATTTCTGTGTATGTCATTTCCCTCTCCACTCGCAGTCAATGTTTGTGGGGGGCTATCTTTCCTTTTGGGATTTTCTCTGAGGCTAGATAGCTTTCTGTTTCCATCTTTAGGGGTAGTTAGTTCTCAGGCTGTGACGAGGTGTCTAGGGAGTGACAGGAACATCCCACGGCTACTGCTAGTGTTGGTGTTAGGATTAGGAACTGCGGTCAGTACAGATACCACCTCCTCAGAGCTTGTCTCATGTTGCCTTTTAACCACCAGGTCATAACAGTTGGGTGCTTAGATGAGATGTATCTGATCATGCTGGTGGTGGTTAGGTTCTTAGTGGTCACATCCCTGCTGATCTTGGTATGGCACAAGTTAAAAATGGCCATTTTGTTACTCTCAGAACTTTCTTTAGAAAAGTCCCAAACTGAGGAACACCTAACTCTTTGATGCAGAAATGCACAAGTATCGGTGATGAGCGGAACAGTTTCCCACCTTGTCCATCTGGTCATCTCACTGCCTTTTTCTGTATGTTTTGGTGCTGCCAATCTCTCCCTGTCAGTGCGGCTGTCCTTGCTCTGCATGTCTCAACAATATTCACCCAGTGTGTCTTCAGT
This sequence comes from Ranitomeya variabilis, assembly GCF_051348905.1. NCBI lineage: Eukaryota > Metazoa > Chordata > Amphibia > Anura > Dendrobatidae > Ranitomeya > Ranitomeya variabilis. The sequence continues at coordinate 60,821,888 of NC_135235.1, forward strand.
GTTCCCGGCCACCAGCACTTGTCCACGTGTCCGTAGTTAAGTGTACAATCCCCGTAAGTGTGTTGGTAAAGGCACTGATGATGTTCCAGGACACATGCTGGTACAAGGTGGGAATGCCACACCAAGAGAAATAGTGGTGGCTGGGGAGTAAGTACCAAAGGATGGCTTCTGCTATGAGTCGGCGGATATACTCTGTGTCCACAAGCCTAAATGGCAATTTTTCCATGGCAAGCAGCCTGGAAATGTGCACGCTTAGCATTTGAGCCTGTAGGTGGTTGGCTGGGAACTTTCTCTTTCGTTCCAATGCCTAGAGAAAGGAGGACAGCTGAATGCTGTGCTGGGAAAAGGATTTTGAAGTGCCTAATGATGGTGTCCTCACTCTGCATGCCATCTTCCCAGTTTGGGGAGGTGACTTTGTCATCCAGCCCCTCATCTTCAACCATTGCGCCTGGTCCTCCTGACTTTGTAACTTAACAAGAAGACTTAGCAGCAAATGTGTCTCATCATCATCCTCCTTATCCCAAATTTGCCATTCCCCATTGTCATGCTCTTGTGGCTAAGGCTGCTCTAGGTTTTGGGCATCACTAAACAGCATGTGGTCCTGTCCTTGAACTTGCAGGTTGAAAGGCAACAATTAAGAAATGTGCTCCTTGGAGTGTTCTAGTGTCGAATCATGAGCTTCCTGGGACTCAATAGGGTGGGAGGAAGGAGAATCAGGGTGAGGATTAAGTGATCCAGGCTTTAGGCTGGTGTGGAAGACTATGTGGCGCTGCCAGGCCTGATGAAGTATTATCTATTATCCAAATGACCACATGTGTGCATTGTTCTTGCTTCAGAAGTGGTGTATTGTGCCTCCTTGCAAAGTGTGACAGCAACCTATCTGTCATGGATGGGCGTATTGCTTGTGCTCCAGCAACAGATATAGTCATACCTGCCCAATGTCCTCAGCACCTGCGTGTACCATCATCAGCACTTCCAATTCCTTGTCCCTTAATGCACGCCTTATGCATTTTATAATTGCTAGGCCTCTTGAAACCTAGTTCGTTTTTAATAAAAAAAAAAATATTGGTCACCTGTAGCAATCAAAACATTTTTTGTGAGTTTACCTCACCGTAATGTAACAAGATGAAAAAGTATATGGATGACCACCAAATTCAATCCAGAAAATGTTTCAATGCTTTTTCTCAGTTTTTGAGGTCACAAAAATGTTTACAGACCTGGTAACACTACGTCTGAGGAATGGAAGCCTACAAAATTTTTAAAAGCTTGTTAATAGTTTAACAGATCACAGAAATGTTCAGACCACGGAACACTGTATGCCTGAGAAATGGAGGCCTACAAAATTTCTAAAAGCTTTTTCAGCAAGTCACAGAAATGCTCACAAATTTGATTTTTAACTCGAGCACCGCTCATTGCTTGCCGAGTAACGAGCACATCCGAGCTCTGTGATACTTGATTAAGGCTTCTTTCACATATTAACAGATGTCTTTAAAATACTGAAAAATGGATGTAACGCATCCAGTTTCCTGACGAATGTCCTAGAGGATTGTCCAGTGTCCTGGCGGCCCAGTCCTACGTTGAACATGTATAAGCCATGACTCATGATAAAAACAACTATGATGTAAATAAAACAGCAACATTCTAAAATAATACTATCCTCTACCTCAGCCTCACCGTTTCCTTCATCCTTTTCTCAGTTCTAAAGGTCATATAAATGTTCACTGACCTTGTAACACTATGTCTGAGGAATGGAAGCCTACAAAATTTTTAAAAGCATGGCTTGTTAATAGTTTGACAGATCATAGAAATGTTCAGACCACGGAACACTGTATGCCTGAGAAATGGAGGCCTACAAAATTTTTAAAAGCTTTTTCAGCATGTCACAGAAATGTTCACAGATTTGATTTTTAACTCGAGCACCGCCCATTGCTTGCCGAGTAATGAGCACATCCGATCACTGTGATACTCGATTGATAACCGAGTGTCACCGAGGTCGTGTTGTAGTTTTGCCCCAATTTTTGACAAAAATCACTCTCAGTTTACATTTTTCTTGCACACTGCAGTAGGTTTTTCTAAAATACAGTAAATCCACTGAAATTCATTATTATTTGCATTACTTTCAGTTCATGTCTGTACTAACTTCATAGATAAGACCTATATCATTTAGTGATGTTTAAAATTTAATTTAACTCAACACTAAGTATAAAGACATTTAAAATGTCAATTTTTGATCACTTCATAAATATCCAAGTGTTAAAGTAATAAAGCTTTCTCTTTTTGCTCCATTTTCATGTATCTACAGCATCCACAACTGCTGGTAAGTATAATAAAGAAATATACAGATGAAATATCTCCCTACTGTAGTTACAGAGAGGCGTTTGTGCAACATATACAGCATAATAGATTTTCAGTGTTCAATGTAATAAGCTTTTTCTCTCCTTTCTATTTTCATGTATCTACTGTAGCGCCTATTACCATTGGAAAGTATAACACATAAAATGTCTACAAAACCATGCTGTTATGTTCGGTCAAAAATGACCGTTTTTGAACTTTGATATTTTCTAAAAAATTCATTATGCGATTCTGAAACTTGTGGTTACTTCTATTTTCCTAATTTGAGGGGTTCTTTCTAAGGGCACTTTTTTTTTTGTTTAGTTTTTGCGCCACATTTTTTTTTTTACACTTGTACTGTTCCCTGTCAAAAATGACCGAATAGCATTTTATGCTAATTTCAGCCATTTTATGAGTAAAACAAATGAGTTATAATTTCTATTGAGACTACTTATTGTATCTACAATTGTTTATGAAGTAAACATTTGCTTTAGGTGCAGATTTGCACATGCTTTCAGTACAAACCATATGCATTGGCTTTCAGTACAGTTCTGTGCAATTTTTTTTCTCTGTATGTTATTTACCCTGCTTTTCCTCTAAAAATAAATAAATTCAGTTGTCAAGATTGCATATTGAGAGATTTCATGAAATTTCTCGTGTACTACGGTTTGATGATAAAACTGATAGAATTGAAAGAAGAGCTAGGGATAAACTAGCCCCTATCAGAAAGGTTTGGGATACATGGGTAGATATTCTACCAAAATTGTATAATGTTGGTACAAATATAACGGTTGATGAACAACTGGTTGCATTCAGAGGAAAGTGCTTATTCTGCCAATATATCCCGAGTAAGCCAGCAAAATATGTGCAAGAGACATGTGTATTATTGTTGTCCTGAATGTAAACAAAAGAATTATGTGAAGATTTTCTGAAAAAAACTGATTTTTTATTTTTTTTTTATTATTTTTACTATTTTTTTCAAAATGTTTGCACACAGTTAAATTTTATACTATAGTTAATTTTAGTTATAGTTAGTTATAGTAGTAGTTGTTTTAGTTAGTTAGTTAAGCTCAAATTTGTAATTTCTGTGCAGAATTCAATAAGCCCTTGTAACCTTTATAAACACACAAAAAAAAAAATTGCGTTTTTTACGCATTTTTTTTATAATGAACAACCATGTTCACATACAGAATAATAATGCAACAGGTATTTGAAAAAAATTTTTAAGTACCGTATTTTTCGGACTATAAGACGCACCGGACCATAAGGCGCACCCCAAATTTGGGGTGAAAATTGCAGAAAAAAAGATTTTTTATAAGATGGGGGTCCGTCTTATTGTCCGAATTTACAGTATCTTACCTGAGGGCTGGCGGTGTCAGAGCAGGGTCACAGGAGGCATGGTGTCGGCAGAGGTGGGGTGATGTGGTACGGCGTGCACCTGAGCAGGGTCCCTTCCTGCTTAGGTGGGCGACGCCACGGCCTGGTGTCCATGGGAGGGTTGCAGCAGTGGTTACTGTTGTGAATTTGCTTTTTGCTCCCTCTAGTGGTTACTAGTTTTTTGACTCTGGTTTTTCTGTCATTCCTTTTATCCGCACCTGGGTCGTTAGTTAGGGGTGTTGCTATATAAGCTCCCTGGACCTTCAGTTCAATGCCTGGCAACGTAGTTATCAGAGCTAGTCTGCTGTGCTCTTGTCTACTGATCCTGGTTCCAGTTATATCAGCTAAGTCTGCCTTTTGCTTTTTGCTATTTGTTTTGGTTTTGTATTTTTGTCCAGCTTGTTCCTAATCTATATCCTGACCTTTGCTGGAAGCTCTAGGGGGCTGGTGTTCTCCCCCCGGACCGTTAGACGGTTCGGGGGTTCTTGAATTTCCAGTGTGGATTTTGATAGGGTTTTTGTTGACCATATAAGTTACCTTTCTTTATTCTGCTATCAGTAAGCGGGCCTCTCTGTGCTAAACCTGGTTCATTTCTGTGTTTGTCATTTCCTCTTACCTCACCGTCATTATTTGTGGGGGGCTTCTATCCAGCTTTGGGGTCCCTTTCTCTGGAGGCAAGAAAGGTCTTTGTTTTCCTCTACTAGGGGTAGCTAGATTCTCCGGCTGGCGCGTGTCATCTAGAATCAACGTAGGAATGATCCCCGGCTACTTCTAGTGTTGGCGTTAGGAGTAGATATATGGTCAACCCAGTTACCACTGCCCTATGAGCTGGATTTTTGTATTCTGCAGACTTCCACGTTCCTCTGAGACCCTCGCCATTGGGGTCATAACAGTTTGCCAGGCCAGTATTAAATGTTTAATGCATTGCAGAAGAGGGATTATAAGAAAGAAGATTCTGAGTTTTTTTTTTCTCCTTCCCCTTTACCTCAGAGTGGCTATGCTTGCTGCAGACATGAATGTCCAGACCTTGATTACAAGTGTGGACCAGCTGGCTACTCGTGTGCAGGGCATACAAGACTATGTTATCAGAAATCCTAGGTCAGAACCTAAAATACCGATTCCTGAACTGTTTTCCGGAGACAGGTTTAAGTTTAGGAATTTCGTGAATAATTGTAAATTGTTTTTGTCCCTGAGACCCTGTTCATCAGGAGATTCTGCTCAGCAAGTAAAAATTGTTATTTCGTTCTTACGGGGCGACCCTCAGGATTGGGCTTTTTCGCTGGCGCCAGGAGATCCGGCATTGGCTGATCTTGATGCGTTTTTTCTGGCGCTCGGTTTACTTTATGAGGAACCCAATCTTGAGATTCAGGCAGAAAAGGCCTTGCTGTCTATGTCTCAGGGGCAGGACGAGGCTGAAGTGTATTGCCAAAAATTTCGGAAATGGTCCGTGCTGACACTTTGGAACGAGTGTGCACTGGCCGCTAATTTTAGAAATGGCCTTTCTGAAGCCATTAAGAATGTTATGGTGGGTTTTCCCATTCCCACAGGTCTGAATGATACTATGGCACTGGCTATTCAAATTGACCGGCGGTTGCGGGAGCGCAAAACCGCAAATTCCCTCATGGTGTTGTCTGAACAGACACCTAATTCGGTGCAATGTGATAGAAAAACCGCAAATTCCCTCATGGTGTTGTCTGAACAGACACCTGATTTAATGCAATGTGATAGAATCCTGACTAGAAATGAGCGGAAAATTCATAGACGCCGGAATGGCTTGTGCTACTACTGTGGTGATTCTACACATGTTATCTCAGCATGCTCTAAACGTATAGCTAAGGTTGTTAGTCCTGTCACCGTTGGTAATTTGCAACCTAAATTTATTCTGTCTGTAACTTTGATTTGCTCACTGTCATCTTATCCTGTCATGGCGTTTGTAGATTCAGGTGCTGCCCTAAGTCTCATGGATCTCTCATTTGCTAAGCGCTGTGGATTTACTCTTGAACCATTAGAAAATCCTATTCCTCTTAGGGGTATTGATGCTACACCATTGGCAGCAAATAAACCGCAGTATTGGACTCAGGTTACCATGTGCATGACTCCTGAACACCGCGAGGTGATACGTTTCCTGGTTTTACATAAAATGCATGATTTGGTCGTTTTAGGGCTGCCATGGTTACAGACCCATAATCCAGTCCTGGACTGGAAGGCTATGTCAGTCTCAAGTTGGGGCTGTCGTGGTATTCATGGGGATTCCCTGCCTGTGTCTATTGCTTCTTCTACGCCTTCGGAAGTTCCGGAGTATTTGTCTGATTATCAGGATGTCTTCAGTGAGTCTGAGTCCAGTGCACTGCCTCCTCATAGGGACTGTGACTGTGCTATAGATTTGATCCCAGGCAGTAAATTTCCTAAGGGAAGACTGTTTAATCTGTCGGTACCTGAACATACCGCTATGCGTTCATATATCAAGGAGTCTCTGGAAAAAGGACATATTCGTCCGTCTTCTTCCCCTCTTGGTGCGGGATTCTTTTTTGTGGCAAAAAAGGACGGATCTTTGAGACCTTGTATTGATTATCGGCTTTTAAATAAGATCACTGTCAAATTTCAGTATCCTTTACCGCTGTTGTCTGACTTGTTTGCCCGGATTAAGGGTGCCAAGTGGTTCACCAAGATAGACCTTCGTGGTGCGTACAACCTTGTGCGCATTAAGCAAGGTGATGAATGGAAAACCGCATTCAATACGCCCGAAGGTCATTTTGAGTACTTGGTGATGCCTTTTGGGCTCTCCAATGCGCCTTCAGTTTTTCAGTCCTTTATGCATGACATTTTCCGGAAGTATCTGGATAAATTTTTGATTGTTTATCTGGATGATATTTTGGTTTTTTCTGATAATTGGGATTCGCATGTGGAGCAGGTCAGGTTGGTCTTTAAAATTTTGCGTGAAAATTCTTTGTTTGTCAAGGGCTCAAAGTGTCTCTTTGGTGTACAGAAGGTTCCCTTTTTGGGGTTCATTTTTTCCCCTTCTGCTGTGGAGATGGACCCAGTCAAGGTCCGAGCTATTCTTGATTGGACTCAGCCCTCGTCAGTTAAGAGTCTTCAGAAGTTCTTGGGCTTCGCTAACTTCTACCGTCGTTTTATCGCTAATTTTTCTAGCATTGTGAAACCTTTGACGGATATGACCAAGAAGGGCTCCGATGTAGCTAACTGGGCTCCTGCTGCCGTGGAGGCTTTCCAGGAGTTGAAACGCCGGTTTACTTCGGCGCCTGTTTTGTGCCAGCCTGACGTCTCACTTCCCTTTCAGGTTGAGGTGGATGCTTCAGAGATTGGGGCAGGGGCCGTTTTGTCGCAGAGAGGCCCTGGTTGCTCTGTTATGAAACCTTGTGCCTTTTTCTCTAGGAAGTTTTCGCCTGCCGAGCGAAATTATGATGTGGGCAATCGGGAGTTGTTGGCCATGAAATGGGCATTTGAGGAGTGGCGTCATTGGCTCGAGGGTGCTAAGCATCGTGTGGTGGTCTTGACTGATCACAAAAATCTGATGTATCTCGAGTCTGCTAAACGCCTTAATCCGAGACAGGCCCGCTGGTCATTGATTTTCTCCCGCTTTGATTTTGTTGTCTCGTATTTACCAGGTTCAAAGAATGTGAAGGCCGATGCTCTTTCTAGGAGCTTTGTGCCTGATGCTCCTGGAGTCGCTGATCCTGTTGGTATCCTTAAAGATGGAGTTATCTTGTCAGCTATTTCTCCGGATCTGCGACGTGTGTTGCAGAGATTTCAGGCTGATAGGCCTGAGTCTTGTCCACCTGACAGACTGTTTGTCCCGGATAAGTGGACCAGCAGAGTCATTTCCGAGGTTCATTCCTCGGTGTTGGCAGGTCACCCGGGAATTTTTGGCACCAGAGATCTGGTGGCCAGGTCCTTTTGGTGGCCTTCCTTGTCAAGGGATGTGCGGTCATTTGTGCAGTCCTGTGGGACTTGTGCTCGAGCTAAGCCTTGCTGTTCTCGTGCCAGCGGTTTGCTCTTGCCCTTGCCTGTCCCGAAGAGACCTTGGACACATATCTCCATGGATTTCATTTCTGATCTTCCGCTATCTCAGGGCATGTCCGTTATCTGGGTGATATGTGATCGCTTCTCCAAGATGGTCCATTTGGTTCCTTTGCCTAAGCTGCCTTCCTCTTCCGATCTGGTTCCTGTGTTTTTCCAGAACGTGGTTCGTTTGCACGGCATCCCTGAGAATATTGTGTCTGACAGAGGATCCCAGTTCGTTTCCAGGTTCTGGCGATCCTTTTGTAGTAGGATGGGCATTGATTTGTCGTTTTCGTCTGCTTTCCATCCTCAGACTAATGGACAGACGGAGCGAACCAATCAGACTTTGGAGGCTTATTTGAGGTGTTTTGTCTCTGCTGATCAGGACGATTGGGTGACATTCTTGCCGTTGGCTGAGTTTGCCCTTAATAATCGGGCTAGTTCCGCCACCTTGGTTTCGCCTTTTTTCTGCAACTCTGGTTTCCATCCTCGCTTTTCTTCGGGTCATGTGGAGCCTTCTGACTGTCCTGGGGTGGATTCTGTGGTGGATAGGTTGCAGCAGATCTGGAATCATGTGGTGGACAACTTGAAGTTGTCACAGGAGAAGGCTCAGCGCTTTGCCAACCGCCGCCGCGGTGTGGGTCCCCGACTACGCGTTGGGGATTTGGTGTGGCTTTCTTCCCGCTTTGTTCCTATGAAGGTCTCCTCTCCCAAATTTAAACCTCGTTTTATTGGGCCTTACAAGATATTGGAAATCCTTAATCCTGTATCTTTTCGTCTGGATCTTCCTGTGTCGTTTGCTATTCACAATGTATTTCATAGGTCCTTGTTGCGGCGGTACATTGTGCCTGTAGTTCCTTCTGCTGAGCCTCCTGCTCCGGTGTTGGTTGAGGGCGAGTTGGAGTACGTGGTGGAGAAGATCTTGGATTCTCGCCTCTCCAGGCGGAGGCTTCAGTACCTGGTCAAGTGGAAGGGCTATGGTCAGGAGGATAATTCCTGGGTGGTCGCCTCTGATGTTCATGCGGCCGATTTAGTTTGTGCCTTTCATGCCGCTCATCCTGATCGCCCTGGTGGTCGTGGTGAGGGTTCGGTGACCCCTCACTAAGGGGGGGGTACTGTTGTGAATTTGCTTTTTGCTCCCTCTAGTGGTTACTAGTTTTTTGACTCTGGTTTTTCTGTCATTCCTTTTATCCGCACCTGGGTCGTTAGTTAGGGGTGTTGCTATATAAGCTCCCTGGACCTTCAGTTCAATGCCTGGCAACGTAGTTATCAGAGCTAGTCTGCTGTGCTCTTGTCTACTGATCCTGGTTCCAGTTATATCAGCTAAGTCTGCCTTTTGCTTTTTGCTATTTGTTTTGGTTTTGTATTTTTGTCCAGCTTGTTCCTAATCTATATCCTGACCTTTGCTGGAAGCTCTAGGGGGCTGGTGTTCTCCCCCCGGACCGTTAGACGGTTCGGGGGTTCTTGAATTTCCAGTGTGGATTTTGATAGGGTTTTTGTTGACCATATAAGTTACCTTTCTTTATTCTGCTATCAGTAAGCGGGCCTCTCTGTGCTAAACCTGGTTCATTTCTGTGTTTGTCATTTCCTCTTACCTCACCGTCATTATTTGTGGGGGGCTTCTATCCAGCTTTGGGGTCCCTTTCTCTGGAGGCAAGAAAGGTCTTTGTTTTCCTCTACTAGGGGTAGCTAGATTCTCCGGCTGGCGCGTGTCATCTAGAATCAACGTAGGAATGATCCCCGGCTACTTCTAGTGTTGGCGTTAGGAGTAGATATATGGTCAACCCAGTTACCACTGCCCTATGAGCTGGATTTTTGTATTCTGCAGACTTCCACGTTCCTCTGAGACCCTCGCCATTGGGGTCATAACAGTTTGCCAGGCCAGTATTAAATGTTTAATGCATTGCAGAAGAGGGATTATAAGAAAGAAGATTCTGAGTTTTTTTTTTCTCCTTCCCCTTTACCTCAGAGTGGCTATGCTTGCTGCAGACATGAATGTCCAGACCTTGATTACAAGTGTGGACCAGCTGGCTACTCGTGTGCAGGGCATACAAGACTATGTTATCAGAAATCCTAGGTCAGAACCTAAAATACCGATTCCTGAACTGTTTTCCGGAGACAGGTTTAAGTTTAGGAATTTCGTGAATAATTGTAAATTGTTTTTGTCCCTGAGACCCTGTTCATCAGGAGATTCTGCTCAGCAAGTAAAAATTGTTATTTCGTTCTTACGGGGCGACCCTCAGGATTGGGCTTTTTCGCTGGCGCCAGGAGATCCGGCATTGGCTGATCTTGATGCGTTTTTTCTGGCGCTCGGTTTACTTTATGAGGAACCCAATCTTGAGATTCAGGCAGAAAAGGCCTTGCTGTCTATGTCTCAGGGGCAGGACGAGGCTGAAGTGTATTGCCAAAAATTTCGGAAATGGTCCGTGCTGACACTTTGGAACGAGTGTGCACTGGCCGCTAATTTTAGAAATGGCCTTTCTGAAGCCATTAAGAATGTTATGGTGGGTTTTCCCATTCCCACAGGTCTGAATGATACTATGGCACTGGCTATTCAAATTGACCGGCGGTTGCGGGAGCGCAAAACCGCAAATTCCCTCATGGTGTTGTCTGAACAGACACCTAATTCGGTGCAATGTGATAGAAAAACCGCAAATTCCCTCATGGTGTTGTCTGAACAGACACCTGATTTAATGCAATGTGATAGAATCCTGACTAGAAATGAGCGGAAAATTCATAGACGCCGGAATGGCTTGTGCTACTACTGTGGTGATTCTACACATGTTATCTCAGCATGCTCTAAACGTATAGCTAAGGTTGTTAGTCCTGTCACCGTTGGTAATTTGCAACCTAAATTTATTCTGTCTGTAACTTTGATTTGCTCACTGTCATCTTATCCTGTCATGGCGTTTGTAGATTCAGGTGCTGCCCTAAGTCTCATGGATCTCTCATTTGCTAAGCGCTGTGGATTTACTCTTGAACCATTAGAAAATCCTATTCCTCTTAGGGGTATTGATGCTACACCATTGGCAGCAAATAAACCGCAGTATTGGACTCAGGTTACCATGTGCATGACTCCTGAACACCGCGAGGTGATACGTTTCCTGGTTTTACATAAAATGCATGATTTGGTCGTTTTAGGGCTGCCATGGTTACAGACCCATAATCCAGTCCTGGACTGGAAGGCTATGTCAGTCTCAAGTTGGGGCTGTCGTGGTATTCATGGGGATTCCCTGCCTGTGTCTATTGCTTCTTCTACGCCTTCGGAAGTTCCGGAGTATTTGTCTGATTATCAGGATGTCTTCAGTGAGTCTGAGTCCAGTGCACTGCCTCCTCATAGGGACTGTGACTGTGCTATAGATTTGATCCCAGGCAGTAAATTTCCTAAGGGAAGACTGTTTAATCTGTCGGTACCTGAACATACCGCTATGCGTTCATATATCAAGGAGTCTCTGGAAAAAGGACATATTCGTCCGTCTTCTTCCCCTCTTGGTGCGGGATTCTTTTTTGTGGCAAAAAAGGACGGATCTTTGAGACCTTGTATTGATTATCGGCTTTTAAATAAGATCACTGTCAAATTTCAGTATCCTTTACCGCTGTTGTCTGACTTGTTTGCCCGGATTAAGGGTGCCAAGTGGTTCACCAAGATAGACCTTCGTGGTGCGTACAACCTTGTGCGCATTAAGCAAGGTGATGAATGGAAAACCGCATTCAATACGCCCGAAGGTCATTTTGAGTACTTGGTGATGCCTTTTGGGCTCTCCAATGCGCCTTCAGTTTTTCAGTCCTTTATGCATGACATTTTCCGGAAGTATCTGGATAAATTTTTGATTGTTTATCTGGATGATATTTTGGTTTTTTCTGATAATTGGGATTCGCATGTGGAGCAGGTCAGGTTGGTCTTTAAAATTTTGCGTGAAAATTCTTTGTTTGTCAAGGGCTCAAAGTGTCTCTTTGGTGTACAGAAGGTTCCCTTTTTGGGGTTCATTTTTTCCCCTTCTGCTGTGGAGATGGACCCAGTCAAGGTCCGAGCTATTCTTGATTGGACTCAGCCCTCGTCAGTTAAGAGTCTTCAGAAGTTCTTGGGCTTCGCTAACTTCTACCGTCGTTTTATCGCTAATTTTTCTAGCATTGTGAAACCTTTGACGGATATGACCAAGAAGGGCTCCGATGTAGCTAACTGGGCTCCTGCTGCCGTGGAGGCTTTCCAGGAGTTGAAACGCCGGTTTACTTCGGCGCCTGTTTTGTGCCAGCCTGACGTCTCACTTCCCTTTCAGGTTGAGGTGGATGCTTCAGAGATTGGGGCAGGGGCCGTTTTGTCGCAGAGAGGCCCTGGTTGCTCTGTTATGAAACCTTGTGCCTTTTTCTCTAGGAAGTTTTCGCCTGCCGAGCGAAATTATGATGTGGGCAATCGGGAGTTGTTGGCCATGAAATGGGCATTTGAGGAGTGGCGTCATTGGCTCGAGGGTGCTAAGCATCGTGTGGTGGTCTTGACTGATCACAAAAATCTGATGTATCTCGAGTCTGCTAAACGCCTTAATCCGAGACAGGCCCGCTGGTCATTGATTTTCTCCCGCTTTGATTTTGTTGTCTCGTATTTACCAGGTTCAAAGAATGTGAAGGCCGATGCTCTTTCTAGGAGCTTTGTGCCTGATGCTCCTGGAGTCGCTGATCCTGTTGGTATCCTTAAAGATGGAGTTATCTTGTCAGCTATTTCTCCGGATCTGCGACGTGTGTTGCAGAGATTTCAGGCTGATAGGCCTGAGTCTTGTCCACCTGACAGACTGTTTGTCCCGGATAAGTGGACCAGCAGAGTCATTTCCGAGGTTCATTCCTCGGTGTTGGCAGGTCACCCGGGAATTTTTGGCACCAGAGATCTGGTGGCCAGGTCCTTTTGGTGGCCTTCCTTGTCAAGGGATGTGCGGTCATTTGTGCAGTCCTGTGGGACTTGTGCTCGAGCTAAGCCTTGCTGTTCTCGTGCCAGCGGTTTGCTCTTGCCCTTGCCTGTCCCGAAGAGACCTTGGACACATATCTCCATGGATTTCATTTCTGATCTTCCGCTATCTCAGGGCATGTCCGTTATCTGGGTGATATGTGATCGCTTCTCCAAGATGGTCCATTTGGTTCCTTTGCCTAAGCTGCCTTCCTCTTCCGATCTGGTTCCTGTGTTTTTCCAGAACGTGGTTCGTTTGCACGGCATCCCTGAGAATATTGTGTCTGACAGAGGATCCCAGTTCGTTTCCAGGTTCTGGCGATCCTTTTGTAGTAGGATGGGCATTGATTTGTCGTTTTCGTCTGCTTTCCATCCTCAGACTAATGGACAGACGGAGCGAACCAATCAGACTTTGGAGGCTTATTTGAGGTGTTTTGTCTCTGCTGATCAGGACGATTGGGTGACATTCTTGCCGTTGGCTGAGTTTGCCCTTAATAATCGGGCTAGTTCCGCCACCTTGGTTTCGCCTTTTTTCTGCAACTCTGGTTTCCATCCTCGCTTTTCTTCGGGTCATGTGGAGCCTTCTGACTGTCCTGGGGTGGATTCTGTGGTGGATAGGTTGCAGCAGATCTGGAATCATGTGGTGGACAACTTGAAGTTGTCACAGGAGAAGGCTCAGCGCTTTGCCAACCGCCGCCGCGGTGTGGGTCCCCGACTACGCGTTGGGGATTTGGTGTGGCTTTCTTCCCGCTTTGTTCCTATGAAGGTCTCCTCTCCCAAATTTAAACCTCGTTTTATTGGGCCTTACAAGATATTGGAAATCCTTAATCCTGTATCTTTTCGTCTGGATCTTCCTGTGTCGTTTGCTATTCACAATGTATTTCATAGGTCCTTGTTGCGGCGGTACATTGTGCCTGTAGTTCCTTCTGCTGAGCCTCCTGCTCCGGTGTTGGTTGAGGGCGAGTTGGAGTACGTGGTGGAGAAGATCTTGGATTCTCGCCTCTCCAGGCGGAGGCTTCAGTACCTGGTCAAGTGGAAGGGCTATGGTCAGGAGGATAATTCCTGGGTGGTCGCCTCTGATGTTCATGCGGCCGATTTAGTTTGTGCCTTTCATGCCGCTCATCCTGATCGCCCTGGTGGTCGTGGTGAGGGTTCGGTGACCCCTCACTAAGGGGGGGGTACTGTTGTGAATTTGCTTTTTGCTCCCTCTAGTGGTTACTAGTTTTTTGACTCTGGTTTTTCTGTCAGTCCTTTTATCCGCACCTGGGTCGTTAGTTAGGGGTGTTGCTATATAAGCTCCCTGGACCTTCAGTTCAATGCCTGGCAACGTAGTTATCAGAGCTAGTCTGCTGTGCTCTTGTCTACTGATCCTGGTTCCAGTTATATCAGCTAAGTCTGCCTTTTGCTTTTTGCTATTTGTTTTGGTTTTGTATTTTTGTCCAGCTTGTTCCTAATCTATATCCTGACCTTTGCTGGAAGCTCTAGGGGGCTGGTGTTCTCCCCCCGGACCGTTAGACGGTTCGGGGGTTCTTGAATTTCCAGTGTGGATTTTGATAGGGTTTTTGTTGACCATATAAGTTACCTTTCTTTATTCTGCTATCAGTAAGCGGGCCTCTCTGTGCTAAACCTGGTTCATTTCTGTGTTTGTCATTTCCTCTTA